>NW_027279067.1:0-605259 GCF_046629955.1 Centroberyx affinis | reverse complement strand
CACATGTACATGGAACCCTTTATCAAATTAAACAAAGGATCATACTATAAAGCAAGGAATCTCTGTCTGTATGTGTGTCCGTCGCATATCTCGAGAACCGTTCGTCCGATCTACTTCACACTTGTCAGGTGTGTTGCTGGGGACTGAAGGACATGCAGTGTCAGATTGGACATGTGACATGTTCAATATTAATAAACTTTGAATAAACAAGCGAACAGCGCTCTGTGCAGCAGCGGGGCTCAAAGCAAGCGACTGATAGCCTACGCCTATTGTGTGTTTTTTTTGTGAACGGGCACTGCACTAGTAATTTAAAAATTGTAATGCCACTATTAGAATAAATTAGAGCTGCAATGATTAATCAATTAATCGATTAGTTGTCAACTATTCAATTAATCGCCAACTATTTTGATAATCGATTAATCGGTTTGAGTAATTTTTTTAAGAAAAATAAGTCAAAATTCTCTGATTCCAGCTTCTTAAATGTGAATATTTTCTGGTTTCTTTACTCCTCTATGACAGTAAACTGAATATCTTTGGGTTGTGGACAAAACAAGACATTTGAGGACGTCATCTTAGGCTTTGGGAAACACTGATCGACATTTTTCACCATTTTCTGACATTTCAAGACCAAACAACTAATCGATTAATCGAGAAAATAATCGACAGATTAATCGACAATGAAAATAATCGTTAGTTGCAGCCCTAGAATAAATCCAAAATACTGCATATTTACCTAGTTACATGCTACATACCTGACTGCATTAACTCAAAGCACCTGAAACATGCTTGATTTATGTGTCTGTTTATTCATTTCTGCCGTATGATCTAATTAATGAGCAGTGTGTAAAGAGTGAAAATAACTAAGGTGGATAGCCACAGACGGTGTGTGTAATGTGCAGTCCCAGACCTGTAGCCTGTGTGATTTAATGTACCATGTGTATTTTGGGAGCTAAGCAGAGCTCTTAACACCAGGACACCTTGGGCAATTTAGATTAGCTACTACATTTTGTTTTTTCAGTTGTTGCATCTTTGGCTCGCATAAGCAAGACAGTTTCCAGGGCCGAAGGGAGGTGTGCATTCCCTCAGTTTTTAAATCACTGTTCCCAGTCTCTGTGTGGCACTGTGCAACTAAAAATGGGAAGAAAATGGCGGGGGATGGGTTGTCAGAAGCTGTTACAATCTACTTGGTTCTAATGTCTTTAATTCCTCTTTTCTACCTTTTCCAGGTGTCATGGGTGAATATGAGCCCAAAATTGAAGTGCACTTCCCTACATCTGTTCTGGCTGCCAAAGGAGTCACTGTGAGACTGGAGTGCTTTGCCCTGGGGAAGTAAGTAAGCAGGGATATATTGCACAAATGCAGATGGGTGTTGTTTATGGTAATATCATAGCAATCGCCGAGAACAATAAACTACAGCCTATCACTTGAAACACTGCTACATTGCTGGAAAAAAACCTTCAGATAATATTCCAGGATTTTTTTTTCCACCCATCTTCTTTAAATTACATTATTCCATTACCTGAATGGGAACCAGACATGTCTTGTCTTGAGGCAGGATGTTAAGTGAGTGTAGAGAAGTGCAGCATCGTAGCTCGTCTGTTAGATGGCATGTTAGTGCACAGGGGAGAAGACTGAATAGGGAATTCAGCCCCAGGGACCCATGTGTTCTGATAATTGAGAGCCCTTAATGTATCAGTGTTTCCTGGGTGCTTTCAGTGTCTGTTATGAATGTAGAAAGCCAAGGTTATGGCTATGAAAAACTGAAATTGGTAATAGTTGACTGCCAGGAGGGAAAACACACTTTTGTCCACATAGTTCAGAAACAGAAGTCCAGAGCACTTACTGTGGTTACTTAAGTTACCCTTTCTGGTTTCTTCTTTTACAAAGTAAAATACTGGACATTGGCTTTTTAAATTACATTTTTTTGTATGAGCTTTGTATTAAAATAATTGTCGTAGCTAAACTGTGGGAAGGCTACTTTGAAAATGCAATAACCTTTATGTGTAAAATCTAAATACAATGAGACATTCATGACAAAAAAAATAATTGAAAGACATTTTCAATCTGTTCTTCTCCAGAGCAAAGCTGAAGTGGAGTTATGCATTACAATAAATAATTTTCATTTCACAACATAATCTTGTAGCATTTGTAGTCTGTTTTGTTTATAATTATTTGGTATGAATTATTCATTGCTGAATCCTATCTTAAGTGCAAACAGTCTCTAATCTACATATGACTAAGGACCTCATAATTGTTTACCATGATTTCATGGGGTTCCTTCTGAGTAAAAGTCATTTACAATTAATTATCTGCATTATTGTAAGTCATTTCCTAAATATATAGACATTGCATTATAATCTCACATCCCTCAGTTTTTCCTATCAAACTAAGTAGGAGTTCTTGGATGCTTGTCAAACAGGCAAACAGCTTGAGACCTTGCCCTGTGCTTCCCTCTGTGAAGTAATTTGTGCATGATGGCTTTCAGTCAGATAGTGATCCGAGTGACTTACCCTTTTACCTACAGATGAATGATTTATCAATGCACCCTATTAAGAAATGCCAGTCTTTATATAGCACCGAAAATGAAGTTAAAATGGGTTTTGTTCTCCTGTCGATCAATATGTATGATGGCCCCACTAGCTAAGACGGGGCAGAAAGCCGTTTGTGTGTGAATGCCAAAGCTTCTTGAAGTGATTGTCTGTTGTGATATTTACCAGTGACAGCGCTGTGTAGGCCACGGTCAAGGGCAAAGAAGATGGAGATGGAAATGCTGCCCTCTTTAACTTTAAGGACATTTACAATCTATTTTAGCTTGTTATGGGGTTGTTATCTTCAGTAATGTCTGCAAGAGTGTCTGTTAATTAATATTGCTATCACCTCTTTTATAAATATACATATATATACATAAAACATTAAAGTGGAAGATCAGTTATGTTTATGGCAGTGGTCTCTCCGTGACTGGAGTGTTAGCCATCGTACATTATTATGTTGTACATCACTTACTCCTTGTGTTTCAAAATGAAGTGTAATTATTCTGTAGAATAAACATAACCAAGTAAGACTTTGTATGGGAACGGTCTTCAATAGTACATTCATAACAAGCCCTTCACATCTTTCTTGATGCATTCATGAATGTACAATCACCATAAAACTTGTGTAAAACTTAACATTAGATTCACCAAATAATAGTTTTGTGTAAAAAAATGCAGAGACATTGATATCCAAATTTATTGTCAGACTAGTAGTATGAGTATGAGTAGTAAGTAGTATTTGTAACTAAATTTCAATTGACGGTTTCTTGACCTTCTTTTAGACCCCCAAAATCCATTTGCCTTTCTAGAGCTAAATGACCAATATTCACCTATTTAGCATTCGATGTGACCTTCAAACTTACTCTATGTCATACTAAAAAAACACTTAGTGGTAAATCTAAATAATTTCAGCCTCACTGGCTACGAAGTTGATGATTGTAGATGAGGGTGACTATGAATCCAAAGACAAAAGGACACAATTTGTAGGCATTTACTGGCCTTCAAAATCCCAATGGTAAAAAATATTAATGACAACAATAAAAGTTCTGAAACCCGCACATCATTTTCAGAAAATCTGCATCACCTCTAAATAGACTTACTCGCCAAAGTGTCTTCAAACAGTGCCTAAGCAATCATTATGTCATTACACACAAACAAAAGACACCATAATGACAGTGATTTGAGTATTCCTGCAAATGGTAGGGCTTTTTTGATTTCGTTGAAGTCGCTCAATCCTAATGTATATAACAGTGGGACAGCACTGCATGCAGGATCGATGAATTGCCATTTCAAATACTTGTAGATTTTGTGACATTGTTTATAAGGTAACAAGTCAGGCATATATCATTCTCTTATTTAAATTAATTTCTTGCTATTTGAGTTCTGTGTTGGATTTTAAAGATGTAGAAGATCTAGGTCAACCGATATATTAGCATCATAAAACTCCATTTGAACATGACCAATATAAATTTGGCTGATTTTGAGTTGATTTGAGGCTTTTCAGCAGAATTAAAAGGAACATTGTTTGTCTTACATTTACTGCGTTTGCCTACTTTTACCATTTAGCATCACAATATCCCCCAGCCAAATCGCCTTCAAAATATGTGTACGCATGGTGAAGAGAAGGAACAGTGGTACACACACTCTCACATCAAATTGATTTTATAAATCCCAAACACTGCATGAAAAGCTATGCACACTTCTTTTTTTGTGCATGCAAATATTTTTATTCATGATGCTTCAGATGATTAGAGAAGAAACAAGATCAGCTGCCGTATTGCCTTGACACTGTGAGGGCTAAGTTATTTAAAATACTATGGCAATGAGTCAGTTAAACTGAATGAAAGGCAAGTTAAAAGGCCCCTTGTTAACAGAATTCCATTGTAGCAAAAAGTCCTTGTTGACAGAATTATCATGCATTATTGTATGATCTTGGATTTTGTTCTTTTAAAGCAATAATCTGCAACATCTATCTATAAATAGATGTCTATTTTGTTACTCTATTTCACTGAATGAAAATTAGGCTGTGATGTCCGTGATGTCGACAGAATGGAAGCAGTACAGGGCCTTGGAAATGTGTCTCACCAAGGTTGAGGCAGTTCATTATCTTGGCCCTGTGCACATGGTATAGACCGGGAGGAGTGGGGGGGCATGCACCCACATAGAGAGGTTTATGATCATGGGTAAAGACAGTAATTCAAGGAGCTTACTAAAGTTGTCTACCTACCATTGGTTAGATAGTAGATGGATGAGTAGATGGGTAGTGATCAGCCACAGAGTTTAATGTCAGTTGAAAGCTTTTTTAATCTGAGGTGTCATAAAAGTGGTTAGCATGAGCAGCTATAGCCACTATGGCTGAACAAAGAAAAGAGCGCCACTTACAGAAACTCAAACTTCATCAACAGAAAATCCAAGGAAAACGAGTCACAGCCCCACACTGTTTGGTTGACAGGTGATATCTGGGAAGTGCAGTGCAGAAATACCACAGCATTGAGCGCTTAGCACCACAGATGTTGCCAAGATTAAAAATTAAGATTTCACAGATTGCCACTTTACTACTTACAACTGCAAACATGAGCTATCTGTTACAAAAATAGAAGAAAGACACAAAATAATCTAAGATATAATGTATTCAGAAGACTCTGGGGATGCCCCATTTAGAATGAATGGGAGACCAAAAATGTGGAGACTGTGATAGTAGCCACAGTAATTTCATGGGATATTGAAATTAAGTTCATTTGGGTTGAAAAACCTTGCACATTTGATGCTTTACACACTCTCCCACTCATTTCCACTTAACATATAATATGTGGCATGTGGCGGATACTTTCATCCAAAGTGCCATAGAGTAGTGGGCACACTTTTAGTTGGGGTGACCTCAGAGAGAATCAAACTCTTGAAACCCTTGCAGTTACTCTACTCGTTGAGTTATAAAGGACCACAAAGACCACATTGTCAATGGAGCCGCAACGGAAAGTGCCTCTCGATGACAACACAGATTATAGTCTTGGCTCTGTGGTTAATGTGTTTGAAAGACAGTTGTTTGTGTGCACAGACATTGATTGAATGGTCCAAGATCATAGAAATAAAACGTTAGTTCTTGTTTAGGGTGGATTCTCCCTCAAAAATATTGAAGCGATTCATAAAGGGACAGAAATGGAGAGCTTAGCGAACACACTGAATGGAGGGATAATATCTGGGTCTTAAGCAAACCAATTCCCTATTATAAATGGATATTAGATTTAATTTGGAACCTTTATTATTTAATTCAAATGAAGTGGTACAAATCCAAAAGAGGGGACAGTTATTGTGTGGAATGATGATTAAGATGTGACCTACATAGTTTGCCTATGGGTCCATTTTTAAACTGAAAATTGTGACACCTTACACTAAGTACAGTTTATAACACATTCATAATGTTAGGCAGTAAAATACTTCTTCAATAAAGAAAGGACATGACCAGAGTTCCTGAGTTCAAGGGTTTATGCCAGGAATTTCATATGAAAGACAATGACAGAAAGAAAATTTATCGCTTCTAAATCGAGTGAGTACATTTCCTCCTGCCTGCCCCCAGTCCTGTGCACACGTACGAGACCGGTGCTCATTATTCAGCCTCCAAAGGGAAATCCCCCCATGGATCGAGGGAGGAAGATTCACCCCCCACCCCCCACCCCCCCACCCCACTTTGCAGCCCCTCAAGGTCTCTGTAGATTGGCTCTATGCTGTAGCTAGTCAACAGTTTCGTTGGAGCATAGGTCACTGGCGTAAAATCATGAATACCGATCCAATCCATATGTCAGCTTTCTGTATGTGTTCATGTTCTACTTTAACATTGCAGGTATATTAAAATGAAAATTACTTTGGTTTAAGGGATTTGGTTTGTTTTTAAGTTCCTCTATGTACTCATGCTGCATACGTGTCACGCATGTGTCAAGTAGCTGCTGTGAATATTGGTCTATCTCTTAATGTGTCATTAAACATACATCTATCATACGTATGTAAAGAATGTGCTAAGTATGCGTTTTAGAAAGAAACCGTTATCATGTTGGTTAATTTTTAATTTTAAAATCCGTCTATATCCACATTAGTACATGATAACATGACATCCATCCATCCAGTCCACATTTTACATGTGGATTAAAAAGATATCCCAACCTCATTTTTTTTTTAATTCTCTGGTCAAGACCTCATATTTGGTGACAGAAAGATTAAATTAGTCCTCAAATTATACTGGAGAAATTGGGGGGCTTCAACAGCTGAGGATTCTTCACTGGCTATAGCCTTTCCAAGTCTAAATTATATACAGTAGTCTGAATAAATGTTATAAACTAAAAGATTAAGTTTCCAAAAACACAAAGGTAAAAAAACAAAGCAAGTTTAAATTAGCCAAAACAACAGTCCACAAAAAAATCTGGATCAAAAGTGAAAAACACACTTTGAAAAACACTTCTCCAGCTAATACAGAAGGCATTGTGAGATGTTAAGGCTTTGTTTTATACAGAACATGCGCTGAATCCCAATTTGAGTCCATTGCAGCCAAGAGCACTTCGATGTCCTTGTGAATTTAGAACAGATAAAAAAGCTAAGGGATGTAACATTTCCATCTTGGCTAAATGATTGATGGGTGCACCGGAGGTTTCTATGGTGTCACATTTCCATCTTTCAGAGACCTGTCAAATGTAGCTGTCATACAAGAGCACTACTGATAGCAGATAGTAAGACATTCTCTTTCTGCATGTGCAAGCCATCTATCATAAGGATCTATAGGGGCAATCCATGAACAAACAGTGATAGATGACATTGCTCAAACACTAATCATAAAAATCTCTCTGGCTAGTGTAGTGACCTGATTTGAATATTGTTGCTTTCCCTGTGAAACCTTTGATGTCACAGGCACGCTGTGTGGCTTGTTTGGTAAATTTATCACATTGGGCGATTGGAAGGTCAGCGGTTCAAATGTAGAGCAGAACAAACATAAAAGTGGAATCATGCTGTATTAATACTTAATTGCTGCAAATTGAAGACTTCTCGGATCTGAGGATCAATGCCAATGTTTGTTGCAAATTAGATGTTTTTGTTTTTCATCATTCATTTTGATTGTGAATTCTGACTTTGAGCCAGAGTAATGCACAAGTGTGATCTGAAAAAAGGGCTCTACATTGAAAAAGGTTTGAAATTGCTTCTTCCTAAGGCGCTCCCACAGAGGCAAGAGCACCCATGAAGGTTCCAAGTTGCACTCTTTATATTTAGAGTGCAGTTACACATCAAAGTTTAGAATAAAGTCACAGTCAAAACGATGGAGAATATACTGACAATATACTGTATATTTTACTTCTTAATGGCAATGTTCTTATTTTTCTGAAGGAAATAAAGAATGTGACATTTTTGATTATTGATAGTGAGTTGAGTCATTGCCTCTAACACCACGGATATAAAGAGAACTGCACTGTCAGGCCTCCTGAAATACAAATATAAAATGTGCTGTTCAGTATATAATTCAACTCTTCTCTCCTCCCAGTCCAGTCCCTACTATCACATGGAGGAAGATAAATGGCAACATCCCTAAAAAAGCAAGGCTGCGGAAGTCCCAGGCTGTACTGGAGATTCCCAACATTCAGCTGGAGGACTCAGGAACATATGAGTGCAAAGCTGAGAATCCAAGGGGAGGCACTGCTTTCAAAGGCCATCTACAAGTCTACAGTGAGTCTGGGCTTGTTCTCTTTTGTTTTGTTAATCTTTTACTTTTATACATCCATTTTACATTATCCAGGAACAAGTGTGCATCAGCACAAGGGAATGAGTTGTTTCTGTTTGTTGAGAGAGATGTGGGTCTCTTAACAAGTTTGGTTTAGTTGTTTTATTCCAGGCAAAATGTTCTTACTACTGCTTTGTTTTTGTTTTAGTAGGCTGTTTTGGTTGTTCTTTGCGGTTTCCAAAGATTTATTATGATATGATCTTGGCTAGTTTTTCTCAAATTTAGGGCTGAGGACCAGTACCGGTCCCTATGAATTTGCTGAGCAGTCCTAGGGCTAATTATAGAGCCATCTTACATAATCCTAAAACAAGCATAGATCGACACGATGAATGAGTTGTTTCTGTTTGTTGAGAGAAATATGGGTATCTTAACAAGATTGTTTTAGTTGGTGGAGTTTATTCCAGGTGAAATGCACTGAACTACTACTGCTCTACTTTGTTTTAGTAGGCTGTTTTGGTCGTTCCTTGCTGTTTCCAAAGATTTATGACAATATGATCTTGGCTATTTTTTCTCAAATTCAGGGCTGGCGACAAGTACCGGTCCCTATGGATTTGCTGAGCAGTCCTAGGGCTAATTATCTTTGTCACCACAAAAACACAAGCATCAGTTAAGAGAGCAGCGTAATTCTCTCAGATAAAATCACAGATCATTCACAGATCAACTGTTGGAAATACTAATAAGTAGGACCAAAGTCTCGATCTAGAATAACAATATCATTCTTAAATCTAACATATGCTATGCCATGAACAGTAGCATAGACATAGAAATAACTGTAGTGTATACAATTGTGTCTTACTAAATCTAGGCTTATCACCAATTGTAATAGTTGTAGTAGTAGTATATGTATTTTTTTATACTCTGCTTTTTTGTTTATTTTTATCTGTGTGGTGGTGTAAATGGTGTAAATACCATGCAAATACCAGACATCAAATGTATTTTGCATTGTGCAAATAGCAAAGAAAGCTTGACTATTACTGCACACACAGTGAGAATGTGTACATTCCCAGAGTGTACTTCACACAGAAAGCATACCCTAGCATTAATTGTACCTTTCAGTCTAAAGACAGAAACTCACTTGTTGAATATGAGGCAATGTGCTGTGATGGGCATCAATCATTAAACACTAAGCTACGGCAATGTGCCTGCATCTAATAACATGTGCCACCAAAATTGAAACCCACTTATATAGTCTAAATTTCTTGGGACAAGTGGAACAATTACTGCTGATGACAAGCTATTATTATTGGGTCAGTGGGATCAGTTATTAGATGTATAAAGTGCTTTACACATGGTATGCGATGGCCACCTGCGGTTTCGCTGCCCGTCGGCGCTCCACTCTGGTGAAACTCGTTGTGAGTTTGCGTACGCACATAGCGAGCACGAGGGTGGCGATTTCACAAGCGCGAGCACCACTTGCCGCACCACCTACGAGAGTCTGCTCTTCGCCCTTCTCTCATTGAAAATGAATGGCATTTTCACATCAGTCACAACATACCATGTGTAAAGCCCTTAAGTCATCAAATGCACAGAGCTTAGAGGGAAAATTTTTCCTAAATGTTCCCCTGGTGTGACTTTTTTTTTGTTTTTTTTGTTTACACATTTTTGCTTGATCTTAATTCACTGTAATGATTATAAAGTTACAAATTAAAATTTGGACTCACCTTGCCAGCCCAATTGATGTACTGTATATGGCTTAGTGGTTTCTTGTGCAGTGTGGAGCGGCACAGAAAGGAAGCCCTCCATTGAGCTTTTACCCCTACAGTAGCATGCCAGGCACGTTCTTTTCTACTCTTTGCATATGGCACCTTCGGTATAATACTTTTTTGTGTGTTTTGATTGAATGATTATGGTCAGGAAGGTCTCCCTCACAATGGAAGTTCAAACTACCAGCTGACCTGTGTAAATTACATTCAGCGTGAGGCTGCTACAAATTAGGCCCCCTATTCTCCTTGTGATGTCGACAGAATGGAAGTTGCCAAGCAGTACAGGGCCTTGGAAATGTGTCCCACCAAGGTTGAGGCAGTTCATTATCTTGGCCCTGTGCACATGGTATAGACCGGGAGGAGTGGGGGTGCATGCACCCACATGGAGAGGTTTATGATCATGGGCAAAGACAGTAATTCAAGGAGCTTAGTAATATTGTCTACTTACCATTGGTTAGATAGATAGATGAGTAGATGGGTAGTGATCAGCCACAGTGTTTAATGTCAATTGAAAACTGTTTCCATCAGAGGTGTCTTTTCTAAATCTGCTATATAATCACTGTACATAAAAGTTAGATGTATATGCAATGAATGATGAAAATGTAAACATAATGATTGTTTATTTGTTAAAGTAACGTGACATTTTCACACAAATAAATGTTGTCTGTCTGTTTTGCTATTCTGTATCGCCGACTGATATAGTATAATAGTGATTCAACCTATAGCCAGTTCATGAAATCTTTTACATTTGATGTTCTAAACGCCTGGTGTCTGGTAGGTCTTTCCCAGGAGAAATCCTCTGCTGCACAGGAAGTGATGCATTTTACGTTTCCAGAAGCAGTAACAGCAAGTTTGCTTGGAGTAAACAGAAGAAGAACTGGGTAGTTAGCATGAGCAGCGATAGCCACCATGGCTGAACGGACAAAGAAAAGAGCGCCACACTGACTGCCAATCTTTTGTTGATCTCTGGGAAGTACAGAAACACCACAGCAATTGCACCAAGGATGTCGCCAAAATAAAAAAAATATTAAAGAGGAACACACAGATTACTGCTCTAATATGTCCTGAGCCATATTGTGTCTGCTTAGGAATGTAGTATACAAACATGTTACAAAGAAAGTGTCACATGTCACATTCGAAATTCTCTCAATGTGTGCGTGTGTGTGTGCATATATAGCATGCATGCTCCTTCAAAATACAAGTACAGGTGCCGTGTGGCTGTTTCAAGGATGTATTTCTTATTCTTGATTTTTTTTTTTTTTAATCTTCAAGCCCTCCCACAATGGGTCAGAATGATTAATGATACTCAGATGGATAGTGGAGAGAAGCTCCAGTGGGAGTGCAAGGCCATAGGGAGGCCCCGGCCCACCTATCGCTGGCTTCGCAACGGTTCACCCTTGCCACCGGAGGTACTTGCTTTACCATACAATACCCTTTTGTTGAAGACACCATGAAACATCTGAATTATTCCTATTAAACTACACAACTACAAGTACAGCATCTACATTGAATATCTGTATTCAGACTAACAGCATTTTCCTTTAAACTGTGTTTTTGTTACAGAGCAGAGTTGAAATGATGAATGGAGAGCTGACCATTGACAATGTGGAGAAGGAGGATTCCGGGATGTACCAGTGTGTTGCAGAAAATAAGTATGGAGCCATCTACTCCAATGCTGAACTCAAGATTTTAGGTAGATATACCTTCAGTTTCAGTTAATGTAGAATTTTGGAAAACATTTCCACAAATTGATTTACCTTCACAATTGAGATTAGATCATTTGCCTCAACTGCCTAAACCTAACATCTAGTTTGTAATAAACGTTGGCAATTACTTTTTTTTTTTTGCAGAAAATTGCCTTTGTCGTAAATTTTAAGGGTAGCTTTTCCATTCTGGCAAGCTTATTTCTTGATACTCTATAAAGAATGAAATTGCTGACAGCATATTGGCATCTGAATAAGGTACTTGGTGATAGGTAAGAGAGATTGAAATGCAAGTGGGGAACACTGAACTGTGAGATGCACTGATTGGCAATCAATGGTCCCTGATTTAACCCGAGCTACGGTTGGTATGAATAAAAGAAGGACACTTGTGGTTGTATTCAATGAGGTGTCCGCACACATCAAGTTGAGGAGAGCCTCTAACAGTTCTGCCTTATTCCGAGGAGAATGGAAAGCAATGACTTGTAGGTATAGATTTATACTAATGGGAACAAACACTAGAAGAAAGACATCAATGGTTTCTTTTGGAGTTTATTGACCAGGGTCTTACCTCCACTCTTTCTGTTGCCACTAGAACATAAACTACAACACAACCACCAATATTCACAAGAAAAAAGAAAGAAAAAAAAACTTAATTTCAGACATTACTTTTCACTCTTCAACAGTTATAGTTTGCAAATATTATATGATAATGTTTATCGTCAGTCTCTACCTACATATTTCAATTTGCACCTTCAGAAAGAGAATGTGAGAATGACGTGATGATGCTATTTTGTCCAATCTGTGGAAAAATGTGCTAATTGGAGAAGCACCTTAACAGGAAAAAAAGATTTCCGCAAGTAGCATTAGATTTACATGTACTTGTTAATTTAGAGGCACTAAACACTAAGGAAAGTCCTGAGCCTTAAGGCTTCAAAAAAAAAACACACAACAGTCAGACATCAGAACGTCTGTCCACTACTGTGTGTTGATGTAATATTTTCTCCCTGTCAGCTCCAATACTGGGACACATCTGGTGACACCCGTTCCCCTTTTTTGTTTCCCTGCGGGACAGTTTGATTTACTGTCTGCGTGGCATGCCCTTTTTTGAAGGGGAATCCATGGCATTTCGAAAATCTAATCGCAAACGGGCAAACATTTTTGTGCAAAATCTATAAAATGTTTTCTAGTGTTAATCCATAAACCATCAATATAAAGTAGATGTAAAACAAGCAGTTTCCTTTATTAAAATTCATGGTGTTGTCTGGAGGACTCAGAAGGCCTAGATTCTAATAAGGTTTATCCAAGTTGACGAGGAGGTGCCTTCGCCCTCCCTAGAATAACAGTCACAATGATGATATTTGGACGCTGGTGATGAATGTTTTCATAACTATATCCTCCAGGCATCTCTTCCCAGTGACCTGTGTCCTTTGGAGATGTCCACAAGCAAACACTATCAGGACAGATTACATGGCTAATAACAGCCTGCAGATGAGCGATCACTGGAGGCTACATGGGGGCAGCGGCTGTGATCTTGTCCCAGATCCAGCTCTTCTGGGAGGGTGGTGGGGGAAGCAATAAGGGTACTGCTGCCACCAGCTGCAGGCCAGCTCTTATTTTGATTAAAACAAACACACACAGCCATAGCAACTGCTCTGTTTTCTGCTGCTTTTTGTGTCTAGAGGGACCTGTGCCACTCAGGCGACTACCAAGGCTCAAAGACACGAGTGTTACAGGGATATGAGGTTGGCCTGTAGCCACAGATGGGATTGAATTGTCATTGTGTATAATGTCACCTATAAAGCATCATTCAATATTTGAATAACCAGTCTTGACAAAGCCTTGCAGCCTATAGATGGCCTTGATGTGTAATACAGCTGTATACCACCCCAAAGTTTTCGCCTGCACACTTATCTCAGCCGTCTCTGCTTAATTACTATATAATTACTATTATTGTGACAAAAAAACGATTTTTGTTCTTAATTATTTGCCCAGTCAGCCCGGTTAAATATAGGTCAAATAAAATAAAGAAATAAAATAAAAACAAAGTTGCTCTTCTACTGTAATGTGTGAATCATCCGACCATGTCATCATTAGCGTGATGACAATTATTTAGTAATTAGAGCTTGGTTACACAACACAATGCTTATTTATTTAATGTTAGTGGATACTGAATTGGCACAGAGATATGTATTATGACACAGTATATAGCTTCAGCTGGTTTATTTTTATATACATGCTTTATAATACTCCATGTGGAATCTAGTAATTACTTTAAAACGAGTTAGTATTGTGATTGAGCAGCATCTGAGTCATGATGTGTCAGTCTTAAGCCTCTAGCATTTTTGCTGTAATTATTTTCAAATGCCACAGTTGAAGAGGTGGAAGTGGTGTTACTTTTATAAATGTTGAAATACAGTATTTAATTTTCTGCAGTCACATGGCATGTGCAATTAAACTAGCTCAACGACTGTGCATCCCTTACAAATAAAATAACTTTATCAGGACTATGCAGATGTCATTGATTAATTCAACTGTGGTGAACTGTGGAAATTATGAATCATATACACTATGAATGTTTTCATTACCTTAAAGCCATTTTGATCTACAGGCTTATGCTTAAATGCTTGAAATTTGTTTATGTAGACAAATATAAATAGTGAAGTTGATGCCTATGTATGAATTTCTTTCCAAAGCTTCGCCTTTCCATCAAGGCAAAGGGCAGCTGCTTTAAAGAATCTAAAATATAAGATAGTTTTGATTTGTTTAACACTTTTTTGGTCACTGCATAATTCCATTTGTGTTATTTCATTTCAAAATAAAGATTAATGCGTGTGTCCAAACTTTTGATTGGTAGTGTATATATGTATTTTTTTTCAAAACAGATTTTAAACCTTATACAATCATGTTTTGTCCCACACAGCGTCAGCACCTGTCTTTATCCCCAATCCCGTTCGGGTCATTGCCACACTTGGAAAAGATGTATCACTGGAATGCAAACCCAGAGCGTCACCCAAACCACGGATAACATGGAGGAGAGACGACCGACGGATACAGCCAAGCAAAAGGTAAAACAACTCTTTACTGCACTGCACTCTCAAAAAGGAGATGAGTGATTTTTACATCTTTAATACATAATGGGTACCTCATTTTGGTTGTGTCAGTTACAACACATCTGTTTATCGAAGGAATTATTAAATGTTGTTTTATTGATCTGTGAAAGGAAATTCCCCTGGAGCTAGTAGGGTTTCAATGTCTTGCTCAAACACACTTCAGCAGGACGGATGCTTGCCGACACGGGGCTTGAACCCGGGTTGAAGCTCCGCCTCCTGACTCACCATGCCACCCTGCTGCCCAGGGACAACATATGTGTTACTTTGCAGCACAACAGACAATATTTACATACACGTATGTTATGTTGAAAAGTAACAGAAATTTGTGTTGACTAATAATAATAACACATTTTATTTATAAAGTGCTTTACATGATACTCAAAATCGCTTTACAACAGCTAAGGGAAAAATAAATGCAAATATATAAAATATATCAAACAATTGGTACAATAATGATAAATAAATGAGGATAAAATAATGACATGAGTATGCATGATCTGAGGTGGCGGGTGGGGGTGTGGCGATGGAGAAACTAGACACAGATGTGTTGACACATCCTTTGTTTACGTTTAGAGTTTACATTATTGGTTAAACATGAAGACTTTCATCTTCAGATGAAATACCCACTATTAGAAAAAGAAAAAAAATCAAAATCATTGCTCAGCATAAAAATTAAACTCCAAAAGGAAACATTATTGAAATAATTATCTGTCCTTTATATACAAAATAGCAACATTTTGGATGTATATCAACGTCTGGAATGAAACCCTTAAAATATTTTTAGACTTCTTTTTAGGATTAACTTTGCTTTTACCATTGAGATAGACCATGCACATTTTCTATGCAGACCGTATTAAAATTACTGGAGTTCTGTATTATAAATAGTAAGAGTTTACAGAGTAGAATATTATGAGATGAGTTAATTGCCCTTTGAAATATGTATGAAGTCATGAAAACACTTCTGTTTCCCTCAGTATCTTTAGATCATGTTTCACCGTAGTTTCCTGACTTGAACTCAAGTTTTATGATTCCAGCTCAGGCCCTCAAGGAATTGTTTACATGTCTTGTTTTAACACATCACAGTTTCATTACTGTAACTGAAATTAAGTGTCACTGCTAAAATAAAACACCTTAGGTACCAGCAAAGCTCTGGAGACTCATCCTCAACCCCACCTCATACTCAGGGACGCTGACAATTTAGTCCCTACAATTGCATTTGGAATTCGCATGCAGTTTGATGCATCATCTTTTATGAGAAACATCTCTCTGCTGTGCCTAGAGGGGGTTGAATGGGGCGATGGTGCATCAATCAAACTGAGCGACAGTGCTGAAATTATGAGTCACTGCCGAGCATCCCAAGTTGTGAATGAGAGAACAGGACCTTTGTTTATCAGCCAAGATCCAGCAATCCGTTCAACAGCCTAGCAGCAAGGGCAGCCAGTTGATAATCAGATCCTCAGTGTGCCCCCTCCCTCAGAGGCAGCGACAAGCCGTACTGCCACAAACAGGTGGATGAAACTAGCCGTTCAAGAATTTGTTTTAACATGGTAATTTTGGAGGTCAGTACTTTCATTTTCGCTTAAAGGAGAAATCGTCCTCAATGGTGAATTTTGAGCGCGCTGTCTATTTTCTATAAAATAGGTGGCTTCAGTAGGACTGATGGATGGGGATACGTTAGTGAGTGTGTTGCCCTAAAATGGTGATTAATGACCTGGCTTGTCTGGATCTGATAAAGCATTTGAGGTATTTGTCAAACCCTTTCAAATCTATTTTTCAAAGTTGTCGACATACACCAGAGGGAGATCCATACCTGCTCCAACACCTTGATCTTGTTTTCATCTAACTTTAGATAAAGTCTTGTCTTAAGACAGAAAATTGTTCGCCAAAATATTGACAAAGTAGTTAGTTAATCTCTCCCCTCAGAGTAATTTATCATTCGTTATTAACTGCTGGCATTATATAGGTATATGGTTCATTTTGTTCATAATCTCAATTAAAGAAATTGTACAATCGATAATTGTAGCCAATCCCATGTATTACTCTTGAGTTGCTATATCGTCAATACTTTTCTCATTTAGAATTTAAAAGCAAATCGACTTTGATATAATGTTTCTTGCTACTAAACAGCATAGTAGAATGAATGAACTGAATAGTACAGTATCTTAAGAGAGTTACTCCTCATTATTGCCTTGTGGAGGTTGATCCTCCTCTGGAAAAGCTGAAATAAACAGGACGAGCCATGAATTTTCAGGTCTTGGCCAGGGTGACTTCTGCAAGGATTTCCTGACATTACCTATAGTAAAGTAAGGAGTTTATGGATGGAGAGACGTTCAATTCTGGGAAGAACAGGGGTGGAATCGAAACAGCTTCACGTTTATCTGCCATTGACAGCTGTGCTGACTTAATGAAGGTTTGTAATTAACATGGATTTCCGCTAATGTTCAGGGCTTTTGTCTCTTAAATAGAAAGTATTAATCCCATTAGTTTGAAAGTACGTGGCAGACTCAATTGAAACCCAAAGCCTCTTTTTTAAGGGACAGACAAAAGGACAGCATAATTTGACAATTCTATAAAAAAAAAAAAATGTTCAAAAATGTCTTATAGGCTGCTGATTTTAGTATTCAGTATTTATTCATTTGATTTCGCCTCAGAAACCTCGCTTCATATATAAAAATACTTCCAAGCACTATAGGTTGCTGTGATCTTCTAATGTTTTTTTTTTTTATTTCCTAAGGTTGAATTAATTTGCATATTTTGTATAACCAACAGTCCCTATCATGTGTCCTTTCTGCCTCAGTGTCCTTGTCGGATGCGGATTCCCTCCCTAATTTGAAAAATGTCTCCTGGCTGCAGATTGCCTCTGAATTGTCTATGTGTGGCAAGATTTTGTCACGCCTCCATGAGTTTCTCTTTGCCAATTTCAATCACCTTGCCCATGATGAAAGAGCTTAGTGCTGTAAATATGAATGCCAAACAATATGAATTAAATTAAAAGACAAGAGAATACCCCACTCCCCCATCGTTCGGATTGTTTGATTTGGGAAGAAATTGAATTTCTAATAAAAAAATAACTTTGTAAATATTCATCCCCTCTGCCACAGCCCAAGCTCAAATAAAAATGTAATTATAAATATTTAGATATTAAATGAAAGGAGTTGACATTGGACACTGAGAGGAGAAGAGTGACTTGCTGTAATTTACGATGCTATATTTTAACTTGATCTCCACTCCATAGCCATCTGCTCACACACCTGCTTCCAGTGTTTTGGAATACAGTCAGATCCTATTCGCTATCTGACGTCAAGCACTTTATTGTAAAGCTGTTATTGACAAGTCAGAATGAAATTTTAATATATTGCTGGTGTCATTCAGCTGAATAAGGGTTGCTGGTTGGTGAATACAGGCTTGGTGTTTATCATAGCTGTATTAGGTTTGTTTTTCCTCTCTATTAGACTTGCATTTCCCAAGAGGACAGCTGGGTGATATGCAAGTCTGACAGCTTTTGCTCTCGATTCATTGAATGCAGCAGTATTCAGGGTTTGACAGGTGGATTCACGAGCGCTGTGCAAGATGAATGCACCATTTAGTTAGATTGCTCTTAAGAAAAGTTTAATGCAGAGGCGCCAAGAATAAGGAATTGTATTTATTCACATTGTATTCAAGTTGTTATCATACCAGTGCTCTCCCCAAATTTTTGTTTCAACAGTTGCCTTTAATGAAGTTAAAACTCTAATTATGCAAATGGAAACCTAGTTTGCTCTTTCAACGGCACCAGGAACAAAATAACTGTACCTAAAGTGAAATTAAGCTATCATCAGGGAATTATTTTCATTACCCTGTGTCTCTGTTTTCTTGACATCAATATTTGGGTGACAGATTTTTTTTCTCCTATTGAACGTTTGTCCCCCATTAGCTTAATCCTTATTGCTAATAGCATCTGTGTTTTAATCCTACTTGAGATAGGGCTATTTAATGGTATCTGGAAATCAGTTTCATTAACGCATTTAAATTGTTGATTGATCTTGACTAGAAACGGCATTTGTTAAGCAATTTTCTCTTCGCTGTTTTCATGTTACCTTGTTGAAGGTTACACAGCAAATACAAACAATGGTCTTGACTTTATTTTCTGCAGCTTAAGTCCTCTGAGCCTTTTTCGTAACTCAACCCACTAACTGTTAGACACTTTGTCCTTCAAAATCAGTGACATGAGCTTGTAAACAGAATTTCACTTTGCTTTAGATTCTCCAGTGGACTCATGCTTATTTGCCAAATATCTCAGTTGTTCTCTTCAACTTTTGTCCCACCGTCCCACGTGAATTTCACTATTCTTGTAGCCCTATATGACCGCAGACATATAACCTCATGCCTTAACTTGTAGTTCAGCTGTTCATACGTGCATTTGTTTCTCATACCTGTATTGATTTCCGTGTCCTTTCTCACAGGATTATGTTGTTACGGAACAACAGTCTGAGAATTGTTAACTCCAGCCGAGCGGATGAGGGGAACTATGTGTGCCGGGCAGAAAATATGTTTGGCCGGGCGGAGATGACTGCCATGCTGTGGGTAAAAGGTAAGTGATGCCCAGGGGGGCTTTATTTTCTGCCAAATTAGCACAAGTCGGCCACCAGTAAACAGTCCCCAATGTCATTTTTCCCCCCACCTTTGCTTGGGTGCCAGGGAATTTATTGTGCTTGCTCAACCGTGAAGCAAGGGCTTTCACATTCAAGAATCATATTACAAGGACACACTTTAACAGTGTAAAGGCCTGTCTCATAGATGCACTGTACACAGTCCCGATCAGAACAAACCAGGATGTTTACGTGACAAAGGTGAGTGTTTTGCCTGCGTTAGCGTCAGTTCTCACGATTTGTCTGGCAGTAATGTCACAGTCGAATGCAGCTGCTTGACGCTAGCTTTGGGTTATCCTGAGATGACAGTGCAGCAGCTTTGTGCTTCCAGAGGCCATGCGTGTGGAGCTTAGCCCTATCAGAGTGGAAGTGACCGTGGGGGAGAGCGTGGTGCTGAGCTGCAAGGCAACACATGACACATCGCTGGATGTGGCCTTCCAGTGGCTCTTCAACCAGAAACCAATCAGCTTTAAACAGGATGGAGGCCACTTTGAATATATCCAAACAGTAAGAGCAAGAGTAAGAGCAAAACTAACACTAAGAGTAAATCTGTCTGTCTGTCTGTCTGTACGTCTGTCTGCCTGTCTGTCTGTTTTTCTGTTTAACTATTTATCTATCTCTTTATTTCTTAATATAATGGTCTGCCTGCCCAAACAGGTTAATCTTGTGGAAGTCGGAAATCCCTTTTGTTGTCTCTTAATTCTGCTTCATAATTACTGATTTTAGGCACAGCTCTTTGCACCACACACTTGTTAAACCGGAATGAGAATCAATCCTGTTAAAGGTCAGACAACCCCCGGTGTCATCATGATTAAAGACCTGCAGTGAATCACACGATCATGTTTATCAAAGTCTATAAGAGCAGACAGATCAGCCTGACACCATTTTTAAGGCTCCTCTGTGATTTATCCCCTCTGAAGTAGCAGTGCCATGCAGGTGCAATGTTCACGCCTCTACCAGACCTGACCAAGATTTGCAGGTCACATTCAAAACACCTTCTTTTGTTTACTTCTGAATGGCACCTCTGAAATTGTACGTTTTTGTGAAAATGAAAACACAAGCAGAGACTGACAAAGACTGGCAAATTTCCTTTGCAAGGAAATAAGGACGTAAACACAGTCAGCTATTGATTTAGACTGAGTGATGGGAAGATAAAGTGTTGGGCTTATAACTATGAAAATGCTTATTATTACCTCTGTAGACATGTAACATTTTCTACTATGCTACAGGTGAATTCAGTGATTCAGTGGATTAGTGCTTTCTAAAAACATGGAAACTCATACATTAACACCAACTAGATAATAGTTTTTCCTTATTTCCATTTGTGCTTTTTTCACTAGTTAATCACATTTGGTTTACTTGGGGATTGTTTTCAGCAAACTATAAACAAACTGTAGCACTCTCCATTCTGTATAGGAGGTTTCTGCATGTTGATTAGGAGATGTTCCACACTAGTTGGTTCATTAGAATTGTCTCTGGTAAACAAACGAGAATCAAACACAAGACAAAAAACAGGCTTACAGACTAAGACTCAGAAATAGAAACTTTTAACAGGAACATGCATTCATATTCCACATTTCAAGTTAACAGATAGCATTGTCGTTACTGTTACTTTGAGATTACATAGAAATTATGATTTAAGATGTATTTAGCTGAGCTGTTTTTTTTTCTTTTTTCTACATGTCCCTTTTTAGATGCATCATTAGTAAAATTTTAAACCGAATGCAGATATAACTTGTGTCATCTTGGGCACTATAATCTCCCAAGGTCTCTCCCAAGAGTCCAGAGAACCAAGAGTCAAATCTTTGGTGTCATCAAGTGAGATTTGGAAGCTGCTTCAGTGAATAAATCCACACAAGCCTTCCAGATACTTGCAGGGTATAACTCCAGTAACTGACTTGCATTGCTACCAGTCTATCATAATGCCTCTAAGCATTTGTTTGAGTCAACATAGCTAACATTGTAACAGGGCAGCAGAATCAAGTGTGTAAGCCGGCGTGTTTTTCTTACTTAGCCGTGCCTCTTTGTGTGTGCCTACGGAGATATTGTGAACTCATTGAAGGTTTGTTCACAGAAAGGCTAACAATTCTCAACCAGAAAATGTGTTAATACTTCAGAAATTCAACCTAGGTTCTATGGGAGTTGACAAAATCAATGTCATATTCATATGCAACTGGGTAGTGCAATTGTTAACTTAGTAGAGTCCTTGGCTCTTCTATTTCCAGTTTGAGGCTTGTTTATGTAGACGATTCTAGACTAAACTGTCCAAAATCACAGGAATATATTTTTTTCTTTTTTCTTTTTTTTTGCTGTAAGTCAAAACAAACTTAATCTATTTGTATTTTTTAACAAAGCAACATCATATTTCCCTCTCCATAATACAAATAAATAGAATAATCAGTACTTAAATGCGTAAAATGAAGTTAAAGAGAATGTTTGCAAATGAGAACAACAGTCCTGTTCATGCCATTATTACTTAACAACAGCAGATGTTAAATCCACATCTATCTTAATGCGTCCTTTGCTAGCACCCATGCTCTGGAGAGAAAGTATTTGCTGTGACAATCCTTTACAGGCACAACAGATTCCTGGCTGATGCATGGTTTGTAATTTTAATCAGGTTCCGTGCTAAACAGCTGCCTGTAGACCTTGAATTATTCCCAGTCTTGCCTTAGGCATTTCTCATTTCAACGGACAGAAAATACTTGTAGCAGAAGAACGTAGCAGCAAGCAAGCTCCTGAATTTAACAGGAGCCTCTCAAGCCACATGAGCCTCTACAAGATGTAAAGGCATCACACTTTTTGGTGTCAAGCATGTTTTGGCTGGGTTTATACCTAACTTTTTTTTTTTTATTCTTTGCTTTCCCACTTGCAGCAGTCCTCGACAGTGGATCTGATGATTAGGAGCATTTTGTTGAAGCATGCTGGGAAGTATGGGTGCCGGGCCCAGACCAGTGCTGACACCGTATTTGCAGAGGCTGAACTTCTTGTTAGAGGTGAGCTTGTTATCTGTCACTGCACCCTGGGCACTGTAACGTCTTTGACATTCTTTAGTAGAGGCAGCGACTCACTGTCCCTTTGCTTGATGCCTGTACCTTTGAAGTGGAACTCCACCCTGAACAGAATTCACTTGTTATTCCCATCTTCTTGGAAGGTTTAGTCAAGCTTTATGGACATGAACAAGTGTTTGCCAAAACTATACACAAAAAAGCAGAGGTTTTATGATGTCAATCAGAAAGACTTTTTGATTTTGCTCCAACAATAAGAGACCAGCTAAATGGACACTATGACGGTGCCCAGTTTTCCGGGAGTTTATATTCTGGTTCAGAGCTGCTGCATTACTATGAAATAAAGTTAATTTATTCCATGTATCTAGAAAATTAGCCTCCAATTCGTTGCCAATGGAGCAGCTCCAGGAAGTGTTGGTTAATTACACCAGAGATTAGAGACTTGCTTCTGGTGAGGACAATCACTAAATGACTATTGCTCAGATTATTGGCCCCATTTGGCCATCTTGACTAATTTTTTATGGTCACTGTGAGTCTGACGCGATCTGGACAGACGGTCGGCCTGCATGAACAGTTTAATACTAGCAGTTAGGCAGATTGGCAGAAATGTCTAGTGATCAGGTTTAGATTCTATTATCGTCAAAGGCTATTTCTGATTATTGCTACCAACATAACCTAATGTTTATTGGCCATGCAGCTCCTGGTATGTTTTTGATTGTCTTGTGATGACACAGTAATACATGTCTTGAGGCTATGACAGGATCATTTAGTGTGTGATCCTCTATCCTTGCCACATGGCCTAGTAAGCGCACCTTTTTCGATGGCATGGCAAGAAATTTTGAAGACCAGTCGTCCACTGAACTCAATTTCCACAGTTTTTTAAGATTATAACAGTCCTCTAGTGTGTCTGAAGCCTTAGTTGTGAGTTGTTGAGGTTTGCAACTGTCCAAGATCATGGCAATGGCAATAGGAATAACATAAATGAATTTTGTTTTAGGGTGGATTTCCCCTGAAGCCATAACACATGCAAGCAATGATTGTCATGACACCAAAGGTGGAGAGATGTGGGGGAAAGGTGTAGAGATGAATCAATTTATTCACTGTCTCCAGCGAGAGTTTCATTTTAGTTTTAATAGTTTTTTAGAATAGTCTAAAGGAGTCTCAGTAGTCTATTGGAAACGCATGCTGCCTGACCCTGCACAATGTAATGTATTAATTTCCCACAATGTTATTTCGCGGATTAAATATCTTATTAAAGTAGTCCTTGCAAAACTGTCAATACCAACTAAATTGAGCTCAATGGTGCTTTGAGATTTCAGGTTATCATTGACTCCGTTCTACTGTATGTAGTTTGATGGTTTCAGTGACTGTTGCTGAGCCTTTTAACACCAAGACAGGAGAGCTTATTTCATGGTGTTCGGCCAGACTTAAAGCAGGGCGCTATAGTGACACAAAATGCATATTAATGTCCTCGAATGCAAATGTACCTTTCAATGCAACCTTCTAATGGGCACTTCTTGGGGACACAGTACATTGGTTTTCATTGAGCGTACCAGCTGCCAGCTTTTCATTTACAGCTGTTCCCCCTAGAGTCCTCAGACGTTTGCTGCACTTGCAGATTACATTTACTTCTGAAGGCTGAGGTAAACATATGTTCGGTTGTATTAAAACAGAGAAAGGTCTGCCACACAGTTATGCTCAGCAGAACTGGCAAACTGCCTCTGAAATGCAGGAGAAAAAAAAAAGCTTCAATATCCCTTAATCAGCATGAAATCCTTGGCAACCGATCTATGTCAGCCCAAATCCTGGTTCAGGTTTGTAAGTCGTTGTGTTCTTGTCTCTTGTTTGTTTGTGCTGAGATTACAACAGGGAATTGACGTTTTCACCATATGCACACAGTTGCACATCCTCCTTTATGCTTGCATGATTGCGTCCATTGGCTTAGCTAATAGCAACGATGCGTGATGAGGACATGGCAATATGCACCAGCTCAATCAGAATTCACTCAAACAGCGGAGGAGACTGTGTTTTTTTTTTCTTTCCTTCTGTTTCAGCATTTGTGCAGCATTAGCGGTCTAGCTGTTAAAGCCTGTAATTTAGCCGGTGTGTCTCCTGACCTTCTTTCCACTAGGTCCCCCTGGACCCCCTGGAGTGGTGATAGTGGAGGAGATCACAGACACCACAGCAACTCTGTCCTGGACTCGTGGGCTGGACAACCACAGCCCTATCAGCACCTATAATTTACAGGCCCGCAGCCCATTTTCATTAGGCTGGCAAACTGTCAGAACAGGTAATCAATAAGGAGCAAAATGCAGCCTCTGGATCTGAGAGGGTGGATTTGGGGCCGTATACAAAAGCCTTAATCCTGTCCAAAGTCTTGTGCAGAGAGGTGAACCAGCCTAACCAGTGCAAGGTTACTGTTAAACGAAACATAATAGAAATTCAGGTGGCATAGGGCTCTTAATTAGACTCCTAAAATCCCATCCAGCAAATAATGGGATGAGCTTACTTAACCCCTTTCTCTGCAACAAACTTTGACTTGGGTTTCTTCTCAGATGCCTGTATGAAAAGTTGAAATGCTGTCCTCTTTTCAACTGTCATTTTATGTTGGCTTGGCTGTTGTTCAGAAGAGCTTAGTAAAAAGTCAGTTGAGCTTATATTAAATGTCAATGGTTTGAATTTTATTCTCTGTCATCTCAAAGGTTAGTGGGAAATTAACCTCTTTTGGCTTGAATTATAAAGCTAATCCATGTTCATCCAATAAGAATGCGCCCTGGAATTTTTTGTGTTACTGTCAAAAATGAAATGACAATTTTTTTTCTGTACCTAGACAGAAAAACCATCAATTATTATCATTTAGTGTTAAAGGATGATGGCTTGCTAAGCATTGTGTGTAATCCATCCTAATATGCCATGTAAGAATAATAGCAGAGTTTAAGATGTGATTATGATTCATCCCCATAGATAGATAAATCACACTTTGCATACATTCCTCTCACATCATGTCTGTTCAACAACATTTAATTTGATAAAGCACAATTAGGCCTCTGTGGTGCATTGTAAGTGTTGAACTTGTTAAGATTAGCATAAAGGGAATGGGGCTTTTAGCTCCCAGTCCTTGCAAACAGAGTTATCAGCTCATGTTTGAGGAGCAGCTTGCTTGACAGAGTGGCCTCGTTGTGCATCGAATGATAAGACCGTAAGCTCCACTGTTTCACTGAATGTATGGCCCCTAGTTAGCATAGAGAGACTTGTGGTTCATTTGTGTCATGGATATGCTTTCAGTCAAATGTTTGTTTATTGTTGCAGGATCAATATTGACAAAGCTTGATTATGGCAACCCTGGAGAAACTAGATTACTTTGGTTACCTGCTTGTAATTCAGTTCAAAATACATTCATAAAACCTGATCAAGGGATTCATAACAATAAAATTGAACATTCATGAATGCTGATTCAACACCTAAGTCATCTTTCATAAAGTATTCATGCAACATCTATGTGGATTGCAGCATATGTGGGTGCCAATTTTCTGGTCAAGCATTTAAAACTGTATAAAAATATATTAAATATATTTGCTTTCCTTGACCACTACGCTTTCTAATTGAATTGTTTAGTCCACTTTAGCTGGGATGGTTACATCAAGGTAGAGCTACTGGTATTCTAGTTGTTATTAGTTAGCTGGTACTGGTATTCTACTTGACTAACTAGCGAGTGGCTACGAGTCCAGCACCAAAAACTAAAATTATTGCTAGCTTCCTATAGCTACAGTATGATATATACCAGAACTCTTTGCAATGGCCAATAGTGTAAGACAATTATCTTTGTATATCTTTATTTGTTTGGCAAATAACAAAGTTAAGGATATAATACCTACGATCAGCAGGTTGTGGCACCAAATTTAGTTTTCACATTTCTGTTTTCAAAAGTACAACATTCAAAGAAAGATTTTTTTTAATTATTATTTTGTTTTTTTGTTTTTTTGTTTTGTTTTGTTTTTTCAGTTTTATAGCATGTGAATTTTATTGCTGTGTCTCTATGTCCCTCTGACAATAGATTGAAATTAGCTTTTCTATAATGGGTCTCACTTATGAATGTGCTCTAAAGCTGCTATGAAGCTGTTGTTCAGGCATTAAGAAAACGTCATAAACCAGGTTTCAAGATAGTTGTCACTACCTTGTTCATGCTGTATAAATACACTGAGCCACAGTGAACCTGGAGGGAATGTGTTTTATGTCATGTGTAGTTCAGTCGGCCTTATTTAGCTGTTATGTGGTGTTTGTCATGAGTACATAAAACTTGTCCACAGACCCTGACCCAGTCACAGGGGACATGGAGTCAGCCATGGCTGTGGAGCTCAACCCCTGGGTGGAATATGAGTTTAGAGTGGTGGCCAGCAATGCCATCGGGACCGGAGACCCCAGCGCACCCTCAAGAGGAGTTAGGACTAAAGAAGCAGGTAAAAGCCCTCAAGCCATGAGTGCTGGATATACTGCATTCAAGTCACATCTTGAAAAAACATAAGCAATCCTCCTGAATCCAGGAACTCATTCTATAATGTGTTGAGAGCACATTCCAGCCGATGATTTATAGTAGCTGCAGAGCTTAGCCGGTGCCTCGACACACCACTCATATTCCCATTGTTAACACGTTCAATTTTAATTGGGCAAGAAGTTGAAAATAAGCTGCTTACATGAATTTCGACAAGTTTAGTGTTTCTGCTAAAGCAGCCAGGCCTTCATGCCCTGAGGCAAAGACACAGCAGAATAAACTATTTATGGCGAACAAAAACTCACTGAGACAGTCTGGATCAAGTGTGCCGCCTCACTAACTGCTCATTTCTCGTCTATAAAATGTAATAATTACAAAGGTCAGTGGTCATTCGGAAGTGGCTTATTTAACCACTGTCCTATCTCTTCAGCATAATTAACAGACTAATTACTGTATCTAGTAACAGTTTTGTTAATCCATCCTTAGGACCGTGTGCCGAATGCTAAATCATGGGCAACTGTCTGAGGAGTGTTGTTTTGTTGTTTCTGTATTTTCATCTTTTCTACTGTACACAAAAACGTATTGAACTGACTTTGTACTGTGAATGCAGTCCGTGTCTCAGCAAAAAGCTGATGCAGTGTCTGCCTTTTTTGTTTCATGCAGTCCCGTCGGTGGCGCCAGCGAACGTTAGCGGAGGGAACGGCCGCAGGCATGAACTGGTCATCTCTTGGGAGGTAAGGCCCGCTGCCAAACTCACTCCAAAGCACAAGTGTGACAACGCATATCCTGTAACACAAGTGTTTGTGTAACATTTGGCCAAATAGCTCCTCACCAGTAGATGAGCACAGTGAACACAATGCTCACATTCTGGCTTGAGCTTTTAGGGCCGTTATCACTGTGGAAATACTGTGCTTTTAAACTAGGCTGAGCATATTTTGGATATCTTTTGAAACACTGGGTCTTGTCTATAATTTAAGCAAACTTTCCTGTTGCATCTAGGAATGTCCATGAAATTCAAATGGTAGGATATTCTCAAAACTTTTCAGCAAGGATACAATATGTATCAACGTATTAGAGGGGCCTTTAAGGTGCTTAAAATTCATCATGATAACTTTAAAAATCTTTTTCATGTTTCTCAAGAAATTCAGGCAGAAAAGCCATGGATCATATATTAATTATACTGAACATCAAATGGTTAGCTAATTGTTATTCAAAGTTTATTGACGTTTTTGAATATAATTTGAATCATCAACATCTACCATCTCTAGCCATCTATGCCTACTTCAAATGCAGAAATCAATGTAATTTCAGTGCATTGATTTGCTCACAAATTAAAAACATGGTGAACATTTCATAATGCTAAAGATGTTGTTCACTAATATGCAAGGTAGCTTGCTTATATCATAAACCCACCATGAATGTCTATGTGAAAGGAACTCCATAATATAAAAGATATGTTGTGATAGCTGCTCTGTTTTCCTGGAAAGTGAATTGCTGTGTTGTGTTATGCAAAAAGAACAGTATCACACCTTCTTACTTGTTCTTACCTTTACACCCCAAAACAAACTATTAAAAATGTCATTAGTTTTCATTGGAGGCAATTGGTAGTCAGCTGCATTCAAATAGCTGATCAGATAATGCGAAGGAGGAATTGAAATATAGTCTTTGTTCATCTGTCAAAAGTGAACTTAATAAAAAAATATCCTGGTTGATTTGTTGCCAACTAGTGAGCAAATGGGGAAGACAAAATTCAAAAACTGAACATGTATAAAACATACATACATGGTAAACCGGTGCCGAGTCACCCGAGTTCACTTTTAATTTAGGCTCAACAAAGTAATCTCGGGGATTGTGTGTCACTTTCCCTTTTTTTCAGAAACAGTACCTTGAAAATATAAACTATCAACTTGTCCTTATTTCAAGTTTGAATGCAATCTTTCAGAATGTGTGAAATAAGCATTTTCACACTTCATAATTTTTCTCTAAGTGTAAGATAGATCATTTTGTGGATTTAGTCTTGCTTTCCCATTAAATTTGAAAAACCACAATGCCTTGCCGAGTCTGTAAGTGCTAATTTCCCATGCTTTGATGTGTGAATCTATGCTTTGAAATGGAAGTCAAAACAATGTCAAAAACTTTAATCCTGTTCTAGATGCTGCAAGCCAGTGTTTCTCAACCTTATCTGCTTACGACCCGCCAAAAACAAAGCAGTGCCTACAGTACTCAGCCCCTTGCTGCAGGCATAAATGCACAGAATGATGATTATTTTCTCTTTCCAGGTTATTTTACATGATTACTTTTTTCCAAAAAACCTATAGGCTGCAAATATTCATCATTTCACAAGAAAAAGTACTTTTCACAAAGATCAAAAGCCTCAAAAAGGATAATAAAATGTATATGTGCGAAATATATTTTTTCAGACTCCATTTATCATCACTCCCACAAGAACATTTCCTGGACCCCTGTGTGGCCCGACCCCCAGGTTGACAACCACTGCTGTAAGCCAATGACTGAAAACAAGCTCGCTGGAGCAGAGTTCACTTGAAACATCTATATTGAAACTACTGCTATGCCACTGTTCCCCTAGGAATATAACTGTCACCCAGTAATAAATCCTGCATGTGAATGTGAGTTAATGATCATGTAGAGGTTCCTATGTGCCATTCATTAAATACTTTCAATTTTGTTGCTTGGGAATACTTGTCAGACATTATTAGGGAAAAAAGCATGGTTGATGGACGATGCTTGTCCTTCTGGTTCCTAAGCTTGAAGGAAACGGTCTAATGACTTTAAGATATACAGATGATCGCATTAGTTTACAGTCAGCTGCACTCACTTGAGGTGAGAAATGATGAGTGGCTGCAGGTTCGCTCCAAGACTTTTTTTTTTGTAGCAGTGTGGGCTGGGGACCTGGGTTTGCTTGCTGTCCTATTCCCAGTGTCATCAAAGTGAGATCTAATTAAAACACTGAGGAAAGTTTCAGCAAGCCAGAAAATGACGAGCAGAGTCTAGAGATGTTCTTAAAATGGAAGGAGACAGATGTATTGAGGGATTTGCTGTAATATTTAAAGAACAGGGTTGAGCGGAGGAGGCCAACATTGCAGAGTTCGGGCGATGACAGATTGCTCAGCCATAATTGGAGTTCACTCACAGACCTTCTTAAAGTTATAATCCACAAAATTTTCACATAACATGACTGTTTTGCTACCTTCTATTGCTGCGTGAATCACAATAATGATTCAACCTGTACCCAGTTCATGAAAGCGTTTACATATGCTGTTCTAAACACCTGGAGTCGGGTGCACAGGAAGTGATGCGTTTCTGGCAGCAACAGCGGTTTGTTTGGAATAAATAGAAGAAGAACTGCATAGTTAGCATGAGCAAAGACCATAATGTAGCCACCAAAGAAAAGATTGTAATTTAAACTTCATCAACAGAAAATCCAGGTAAAAAGACATCACAGTACTGGACGCACTGTTTGATTGCCAACTTGTCTCTAGGCAGTGCAGTGCAAAAACACCACAATGATCGCTTATCACTAAAGATGTTGCCAAAATAAAAAAAAAAATGGAATCTTGCAGATTACTACTTGTTTGTTTTTTTAATTTATTTATTTATTTTGATTGTGTACTGTTACACAAACAAACAAATATACAACAAAATTAGCATGTAAAATAAAATATACAAGTTTGTTAATTTTATACTAGTAATAATAATAATAAAAATAACAGTAATAATAATATTGATACATGTTTGAAAAGAAGTAGGTAGAAGTGCACCCTTACCAATTCCTGCCCCCTTTTATTATTCTGGCTTATATAAAATAGCCTAATTGCCATGATAACCTCTCAAAAAAAAGATCAATACATGTGTGATTGTATTCACATACATGTTTACATACACAAATACATTTGTAAATTATTTACACTCATAAATACAAAACTTAAAATAGACATAAAACAAACTTTAAATAGGGACCTACTACTTATGGCTCAGACATGGGTGTTATTGCTTTTCAGTTTTAGAAAACTGCATGATATCCAGTTTATTACTGTATGATATGGTCTGTGTCTTTCCTGACTTCTTTTGCCCACTTAAATTATCAAATAAATGATATATCTTGATGCCCAAAAGGCCATAAATACCCATGTAGTTTTTAGGTTCTGATGAAAAAAAAACTCCAAACTCCAAATTGTATCTGTTGGCCCATATATTGAAATGTATTTGTATCAAATCCCCAAATAGAGATTGGCGGGTATTCTTGAAAGTGCAGAGGAGATCGTTTTGAAGTTGCTATTTTATCTATCTCAGCCCTAAAACCATTTTTTTCTCACCAGACTGTCAAATCATGTGTGAACCCCAAATAACCCCCTCCAACCCAGAGCCCATACAGAACTGTGCCTCAGCTCATCGAAGAAATGTCTGCATGAATACCTAAAGGCCTCCTTTACTCTTTTTTTTTTTCTCAGTTTTTTATTGGCGAGTTACACTGGCATAGAGGTGATGTTATTCTCTAAAGGGGTTCACTTGTTTTATGTGAATAATTGTAACGATGGAGATGTGGTTTTAATAAAGATATCAGGCCCATTTGTACTTAACTAGGTCTGAGTCAGGAAGATCAAGTCAAGTTTCTCTTCACCCTGGATCATTTAAAGGAAATGTTTTACAAGAGAGGGAGCTTTTTCAACCTTTTTAGAACTTTTTAAACTGCCATATTTAGCACACCTGAGTGTTTCTGGGATAACAGCTTTAGTCTAATTAAAGTAATTATGGCCTGGTTATCCTAATTGGCCTCAATCAGCATTCCCTTGCAATTGTTAGTGTTGCTGAGAGATTATTCAAAGGCTGAATAATCAAGGTGGTCATGTTCCAGTTGGGGCTGGCACTCCTTGGGGTACACAGTCAGCTAACAAGTCAGGTCTCCATACTGCTAAAAAGCATGTGTACACTTCCATAATTACAGTAGGAGGCACTCTATTCTGCTAAAAAAAAAATCAAAGTTGTCTAAGGCCTTGTCCACACTAATCTGGGTAAATTTGAAATCGCATCTTTATTTCTCCATTTTGGCCTTCCATCCACTGTAAGACATACGACATAAAGGTCATGGGTCAGAGGCTCGCACATGCCTAATAGGGTAGATTTCACCGGTTTACTATCTTTTTTGCGTATAAGTGTGGACGGGAAACTTTTCGAAAACGGCCTGGAAATGCTAGTATGGACGGAAACGCAAACAACACAAAAACACTGTTTTCAAATTTACCCGGATTAGTGTGGACAAGGCCTAAAACTAATGAATTGGTCGGCAGCACACCTGTAGGGAGGGAAGCATCCGGATAAAATGACTCTTCTCACTGCTCTCTGGAGATTATTAAAGAAAGAAACTGACTGTCTCTTTGGAGTCATCAGAGCCCACATGTGTGATGATGGAGGTGGTGTTATTACAGCCTGCAACATAGTGAGGATCCAGGTGTGGATGTACCAATCTGAGGCTCCTGGGGAAGCAGTAAATCTATACTGATAGAGCAAGGTCTGAGAGAGGCACATCCTCCCCAATGGGATAACACAAAGGTGGACGTTGCAGCCTTCACAGGAAGCTCAGGAGAGAGCATTGTGTGAGGGGGCTTAGGTGAGGGCCTATCACAAGGGCAAAGTGGTCTGAGCTCCATTTACGAGGGGAGAGACAGAAGACCCAGCTGGTTGTTGTGGTATTCTAGTACCTCATGGTTTTCTCTGACTTGCTCCCAGTGACTTGCAACTCAGTACGGGGGGGATGGAGCAGGCTGAGCTGGGAAGAGAGGTTTCCACTGTACCAGCAGTGGAGCAAGCCAGAGGTAAAAGTAGCTCTCTCCACTGGGGTAAGACAGTCTTCCGCGAGGTCAGAGGTTGAAGGGGCCAGAAATGTTGTAAAAAAAAAAAAAAAGAAAAAAAAAAGAGGCAGCTGTATGAGATGTGGTGAGAGATGAAACTTTAATGGTCCCCTGGGGGAACAGGGTCATTGCAGTAGCAAAAAATACAATATAGGTAAGAATAAAACAAATAGAGCATATTGAAGAGAGTACAACTGCCTTGGAGGAAGGCTACTTTGGACTGTATTAGGGGCTGTTTCAGTTGTGTGTTGCCTGTTTTAGAACATGCTGAAGATGGATAATGCAGGTCACTCCTCACACAACAGCATAGTATACACTCACTGAGCACTTTATTAGGAACACCATAGTAATACTGGGTAGGTATCAGCTTTCAGCTCAATGTCAACCGGCTACCAAAGTGACATCCGCCTCAAGGATCGATGTGTTGTGCAGTCTGAGATGCTTTTCTGCTCTCTACAATTGTAAAGAGGTTATCTGAGTTACTGAAGCCTTTCTGTCAGCTCCAACCAGTCTGGCCATTGTCCTCTGACCTCTCTCATCAACAACGCGTTCAACTGCTGCTCACTGGATGTTTTTTGTTTTTCGCACCATTCTGTGTAAACTCTAGAGACTGTTGTGCGTGAAAATCCCAGGAGATCAGCAGTTTCAGAAATGCTCAAATCAGTCTGTCTGGCACCAACCATGCCACGGTCAAAGTCACTGAGATCACATTTTTTCCCCATTCTGATGTTTGATGTGAACTGAAGCTGCTGACCTGTATCTACATGATCTTATGCATTGCACTGCTGCCACATGATTGGCTGATTGGATAAAGTGTTCCTAATAAAGTGCTCGGTGAGTGTAGTCCAGGCTTATAGGGCTTACAGTTGGAGTATGAGTTGACAGGTGTGTGTGTGTGGTCTGAAATGATAAACAGACAACAAACCTGAAACAATAGTATCAAAACGACATGCAATATCAGTTGGCACTGTCCCATTAAGGTCAATGTAGTGTACAGTAGACGAGCTAGCACATAAGGACATGTGGCATAATTCAACATTGTGAATCAATTATGGCAGAAATCTCCATGCTTAGAATGTTTAAAGGTCATAGTCTCTACTCACGGTTGTCAGAGAGACACACATGGCTTTCTCACTCCACAGGAATAAGGGATAAACCTTTTCAATGTGCCAGTTGCAGCCACCTGCTTCTTACCTGTATTATTACTACTGATGACCTAATTCCTTCATGTGTAAATAATTAGAACGCAGCGCTGCGTATCACATGGGGTCGCTACTGACGAGCTCAACAGCCTTTCCAACAACAACAAAAATAACATATTGAAGGTTAAGGTAGAATCTTGCTAAGACAGAACTCATATTGGCTTTAAACAATTCTTGCATTGGTGACTGTTGACGAATTTACAGGTTAACATCTGTAGTAGATGCGTTTGCAGTCATTTCCAGCACATGTGCAGGGTGTGCAAACGTGCATCTTTGGCTCTCCACATTTTTAGATTTACAGAGCGTATGTGCACGTGTTGTTACCTGTTAAACGACAGTGAACACAGACACCTCTAGATCACAGCTTACTGCATTTAAAACAGATTGTCATTTTATTCAGTTTGAAATTTGTTTAACCATCCAGCATCTTGGAGTTTGAGGGCACAGCCTATTGCAACATTTGCTGACAAAGCTCAAAGGAGGAGAGCCAGGCCCTGTGTATTACACTGAGCTGCATCAGCCGGGCAAGTGATTAAGATGTAGTGAATTTTAAATTTGGTCCCACAAGAGAGGCGCAATGATGATTAACCTTCAATCTTAGACCAATTCCCTATAAATCCAGGGATGTTTATGAATATCTGTTTATAATCTCAACCTTAACAATGGTTGTATAAAATGTAATCAATCTTGTGCCAAGTTAAGGGGATATTGGTGTGAACTGTTTGTCAATGGACAACTTGGCTCTCAGCCAGGTTGAGGGCACAGCATGTACAGATTCACTATGAACAAAGCTGCAGGATTTGCAATTGAGATCAGTTGAAGGAAATATTAACAGGGGAGCACTGAACAGATGTGGAAGCAACTGACAGTTATTCTTGTAGTTATTAAGTATGGGAGCCCAACTGTCACCGGGAAAATAACCTTCACATGAGGAGAAGTGCACCTCAGTGGGACATTATGGGGGATAATGTCCATTCCAGATGGGATGGTGTTTTGGTGCTAAACCACTTTGCCATTTACTATTTATAACCTCTCAAGAATGTCATTAGAATAGCTAATATAAGACAACTCAATGCTCTTAATAAAAGAAATACAGGGCCCCTGGTGGACGACTACTTAAAGGGAATACTTAAAATGACACAAAACTATGCATGATGCTTGGTTAGACATGAAACCTTACATGATTTGGGGGAATTATAAAAAGTCTTCTTAGACAGAATTCTTAAGGGTTCTCCTTAAGAGATAAAATATAAACTGTATATCTGCAACTGTTCAGTTACAAACCCCTGTGACTAGAACAATTTGTTCAACAACTGTCTCTGCATAAAATGGAGTCTGAACAGTATTAATGGTCAGTGTGTGCACTCATTTTTATTCAGCTATTTTGTTTATGCAAACATCTCTGCAAGTCACTTAGCACTACAGTGTGCAATAGTGAAACGTCAAAGTACAACATAAAAAAAGAAGTCTCCTCTCAGCCCATTGTGGGGCTGCGAGCATTGGTCACCCATCAATAAATCCGTCAATTTGCAGGAGCATCACAAGGCAAAAATCAAATGCTCTAGTTGGGTGCAGTGTCCTCCTTTTTGCACTTGCCATTTAAAGTCATTTTAGCTCTGCCCTATTTCTTCTTGTTCCAGCTAAATGCTTTTGGAAATAAATCAGGGCTCCGTCAGTGATCAATGGAGATGAATATTAAAGGAGACGGAGCAGGAATGTTAGCCCTTTTTGGCAGTCAGGGCATGTGAGCGCATGGCAGTTCTGCCTCTCCAATCATCTGTGGAGGGTTGTCAGAGCCTGGATGGCCATGGTGGGCAGGGTTATTAAGCAGGATGAATGACTAAACAGTCTCTGCAGCTTCATTCAGCCGTCTCATTAGAGTCGACGGTGAGAGACTGCTTTTTCACTGGGAGCCATTGGGAGGACCATTAGTGATGCCCCCACAGTCACCATCGCAGAGCCCAGCAGGCTCCACAATCCCATCCAGGAGAATTACCTCTGAGTTATATCAGCCCTCTCATACTGTGTCTCACTATCTGTGTCTATCTCAATTCCCAAAGCCGCGAGTGTTACTAGACTTCAGTAGCTAATTTGGTCATGCTGTTTTTAAAGACCCATATTCCGTGGCATCTTTTTAAAAGCCTTGCCAGCTCTGATAATAAGTTTGATGGAAGCTAATTCATTTTCACTGATCATCCTTGTAATTAGGCAGTCATGGTGATTGGTCGTTGTTGAATGAAACGTGAACTACATCTCCATCCACCACTAGTCCCCCGTAGACTAGATGGCTAATTTGGGTGATGCCTTTAGGGGACAATATTACTTTGAAGCCTATGCAAATCAACACATTACAGCATGACAGACTGATTCGTTGCCAAAAACAGGTGTACAGGTGTTTTGTTTTTATTAAATTTAGCCAAAGATTTAATTCCTGCAGCTCATATTTTAATTAAATTCTAGCTCACTTAATAAATTGCATTTGATTTGATTAAGTGTGGAGCAGCTGTTTGAGACAGCTCCCAGTATCACCACTTCAGGAAAACCGCCGATAAGCGTTGCAGCCAGCGCACAAAACCTGTGTGTGTCCCAAAAATCCTCCAGTCAGACATGGAAAGATAAATAGCTACATGATGGGCACAATTGAGCCAGATACAATTTGTGTTCATTACTCAAGACTGACTGTATCTTTATTAACACTGGCAGACAGCTACAGTAACAGGGGAGGAAATGGAAACCTTGTCTTACGGAGCTGCTCTAGAGGCAAAAGCCCTGTTTTTTTTTCAGTAGCCTACAGGTATAATGTGCCATATTAATATAATAAATGCATGCACATGTGTTCGGAGGAGTGGAAATCACATCCACCGTGCCAACCCGCTCACACCTCAACCATCTGTCTGGTGATATTTCACACACCACGGTCAAAGATGTTTCTTCTTGGTGATCCCAATTTTAAGCGTTGTTTGTGCTTGGTGATCCCAATTAACAGACGCATCCAAGCTTGCTGCGAAAGCACATGACATTTACATGTAATTTATAATGAAAAGAACAGATTCTGCTTGAGCTTTTTGATCTAATACTTTTGAAAGTATTATTTGGAAGCCTTCCTCTCACCGCAGAAGCTATCCATATTAGAAAATTTGCAAATAATGCACCTTCAATTACAGGGCTTTAGTGCTGGTAAGCCTGGATAGAGCGTAATCTCTTTGAAAGGCACTCTTAGGTAATTGTTTCCATCTCATTCATACAGAATCAGAGAACGTTAGGGGTTTGTATTCAAATAACCCAGCTTCTTTGTCTTGTGTACTTATACAGCTCATGGTTTCTTTTCTTCCTCTCCGTTCTTCCTGTTTGCAGCCTGTGTCTGAGGAGTTCCAAAACGGCGAGGGCTTTGGGTACATCGTTGCTTTTCGTGCCAATGGAACCCGAGGCTGGAAGGAGAAGATGGTGACTTCGGCGGACTCCACAACATACAAGTACAGAGACGAGACCTTCCCTCCCCTCACCCCCTTTGAAGTGAAGGTTGGCGTGTACAACAACAAGGGAGACGGGCCTTTCAGCAAAGTCGTCACTGTGTACTCTGCTGAAGGGGGTGAGTTAATGCTGAGATATTGCGGTTGCATGAATTTAAAGAGCACACAGGGAGCGGCTCGCAGCATTTTGAGGGGGTCACCATTTCGACTGCGTATTGCGTTTGTGAAGTTTCTCTGTGTTCTCTCGCTCAGAGCCGAGGGAGGCCCCATCTGATGTGAAAGCTTCCAGCATTTCTTCATCGGAAATTAGGGTCACTTGGAAACCGCCCAATCCTGGCCCTGGAAGACCTAGAGGATATGAGGTTTGTGTTTGTGAGTGTGTATGTGTGTGTGTGTGTGTGTGTGTGTGTGTGTGTCTTTGTGTGTGTACCCTTGTGCATGCATTGCAAGTTTGAACATGAGAACAAGATTTTTCTAAGCCATTCATTTATGTTCTTAGGTCAGCTACTGGAAAGACGCGGAGCAGGAAGAGTCAGGAAAAAAACAAAGAACTGTAAAAAACGAGACGTCCATGATCCTGACAGGACTAGAGGGCAACAGTCTGTATCTCATCACAGTAAAAGGCTTCAACAGCATCGGCCAGGGTCCTGCCAGCGCTGCTATCACAGCCAAGACCAGGAAAGCCCGTGAGTACAGCACTGACACTAATCATGCGGTACTATATATGGAATGGAGGCTACCTGTTAAGTTTGCTCTAAATCTCCTTGTAAAAAGTGTAGTAATTGACCCAGTTGGTTGAAACTCTGTCTGTTTCAATTTACATCCATAAGTACTGCAGTTTGAGTGCTGCACTATCTCCTCAGCTCCGGCTCAGCCTCCGAGCAACCTCATGTGGATTCAAGAGGGCAACAACGTGTCTTTGAGCTGGGACCCGGTGAAGGCGAAAGACAATGAATCTGATGTCATCGGGTACATGGTAAAGATCCATCATTATTCAATTTCAGAACATTCAGACACAGAAGAAATGTCATGCAAACACCATTAACATTCCAGGACAAGAAGACTGAAGCAAGTTACTTCAAAGCCACTGAGTGCTGTTACATTATTAGCTCTGGAAGTGAGACCTTCTGGATAATATACATGCACTGCCATGCACTGGGGTCACCTAGCTTTTTGAAAATGTTTAATAAATAAGCATGTTTTCTCTGTCGGTTTGCAGTAACTTAACCCTATTAAAGACCAACTAGGTTTAGTTTGAGAAAAAAAAAGATACATGCAAATACTTGTAACGATAACACTGAAACACTTAAACTATACGTTCATCAAAAAAAAAACTGTCTCAGCAGCTGTAACTGCTGCACACACTTCCTTCATGTGAACAGTCAGATTTTCCAGGCATTCCTCAGAAACTCTCTGCTGTGAAAAACCAAGACATGAACATGAAGCTGAGTACTGAATAAATATGTTCAAAGTATTAGTAAATAGCTATTTCATGTTAACAAAACCTTTGCAGGCATTTTTTCCTTACTTTACGTTGATTTTCCTTAGAAAATCAACGAGTACTTAGAAAATTTTGAAAAGACAAGATGTTCCCAAACTTTTGACGGGCAGTGAATATATATATACACATGTACTGGAGCTGTGTGTGTGTGTGTGTGTGTGTGTGTGTGTGTGTGTCTGTCTTGCAGGTGTTGCTGCGACAGGAAGGAAGAGGCCACAACCAGGTGACAAGAACCATCAACCCGTCCACCATGCTGTCACTGCCAGAGGGAGGCACCTATATCATCGAGGTGCGCGCCATCAGCGAGGGGGGAGAGGGAGCAGTCAGCTCCCAAGTCCGTGTTGTCACCTCCTCCGGTGAGCAGGAAGAGTTAGTGTCCTCCCCTCCCAGCCATACACTCCCATTACCTGACCTCTGAAATCCAATCTCTATTCACAGCCTGCTTTCCCTTTGTAGCGGTCTTATGTTCTGCCCTTAATTGAGTCACCACAGCTGTTGTGTAAGCCAAGTTTTCTTTGGCTAATACTGTTTTAATTACCTCGCCCACACACACCTACCTACTCTTGCACAGCCAATTAACTTTGAAGCAACAGGACCAACAGAAAGTTTACAGTCCTTTGTACAACATGCCCAGCCAGCTTTTTAGGGCCAACAATTGTTGTTTCCTTCCTTCTCTCTTCTTTCCTTTCCTCTCCTCCATTCTTTTTTTCTCATTCTTTCACACAAAAAAAAAGACTGATCCCTTCACAGCTCCATAGTCCCTGTGACCAATTCATCCAAAAGATCAATGGTGTTATTCAGCATTAAAAATGAATGCGGTTCTGGCATTTTTCTTGAGCAACTTATTATTTTTTCATCCGTATTGACTGAAATGTTCTGTTGTCTCTGTCCCCCATTTTTCCCAGGTGTTCGAGCAAAAAGCAGCCAGTGTTCGGTGCACTGCCTGCCGCAGAGCCTAACGTGGACAGCGCTGCTCCTGGTTCTACTGGTGCCTTCAGCTTCCTGGTGAGGCCACTGTGCCGTCCTCCATGGAGGGAGCCACCAGTCTTCCGCTCCCTCGTTCCCTCAGACTCTCTGCTTGCTTTGGCCTTACCTATCCCAGAGGGCCCGAGGCCTGCCGAGGGGGGGTTGCGTCTGCCAATTAACAGATGGTTTTTTCAGAGTTCATCACTTTAGTTCCCTGTTTTTTTTGGGCCCCTAGACATTTTGATTTGCACAGTTCTTTCCAACATCACTGTAGTGTTGTACTGTAGTGTACATTGTGTGGAAAGATTTGTTTAATCATTTACTTTAACATCACACGTTTTCCCATTGACTGGCATCTAACTACTTCCAGACGGCTCCTACAGCTCTGGGGCTCTACAGAGCGTGAACAATTCCTCGAAAGCTGCTGTGGTAGTAATACAGGGATCAGCCGGGCTGCTTCTTTTCATTACTTATCTGCATCAATTTACCCCTTGGCTGCCTAACAAGCAATGCAGCAGAAGCTCAGTAGAGATAAGTGCATTGTTTTCTTATTCACACATTGAGAGAAAGTTTTTTATGGTACCAAGAATCTTACTATTTCCAGACTTGCTTTTTGTACATTGTGTTACCTTTAGAAAACAACAGTGGTGTGTGTCAGCTACGTCAAAGTTTCTGTTTTTTGGTAGCGAAAAAAGCAATGCTTGGTGATATGTTGACTGTTGGATGTATGGAGGTAGAAAACAGGTACTTGCCTGTAGTGCCCAAACACATCAGTAGACAAAGACGACTCTGTACGGACTCATGGTGTCAGTACAAATAAATGTGATGTATATTTTTAAATGCTTGTGGTTTTTAATTTCTAGGTTTTTGATCTCTAGAAAAGAAAAATAAGGGCAAAGTCCAGAGTATAAATCACTCTTAACGTCACAAATCCATTAAGACACTTTTGTCCTCTACTGCAACTGTGATTCTTTTAAAAGTTGTTCGCCTATCATACAGTTCCACACTTTGAGCAGCCGTTCCCATGTGTGTTATGCAAGGATATTGATTGGATTCCACACATGTGGCGCAAGAGGCCATAAAACTTTTTGTGATAAAAGAACCTCTGCAGAGCCAAATAGGGCAGCATCAGGAGTATCTCTCCTTCCTCTCAGGCTTCCTCTCTCGCCTTGTCTGCAGTAAAAGCTTATCTCTCGCCGGGCAGAAATCCAAATGAATTTGCCTCAAGTGTAATTAATGTAAGAATGGAGATCTGTAGCCCATGGAATAGTCCCAGTGCCGGCTTGCTTGAACAGACCTTTTGCTTCCACTGCCTCCAGCTCCCTGGACTCTCCATTACAGGCTCAGCGTAACCTGGCTCACCCGCTCAGGTTCAGACAAGGGTACCAGCTCAACCCAAGAGATAGGACCACACAGCAGGATAGAGGACGAACACTGCTCCAAGCAGTTTCTATCCCATGGATACTCCTCTTCTTTTAGACCTCTCTGTTTTGGTTAATTCAAAGGGGGAGGATGGCGAGGTTGGTCTCTCTTTTTTCCAAGTTGTACATCATTTCCGTCAGTAATGCAAAACATGAAACTGTTTAATGTGGATGGAGGGGTTTTGCAGTGCTTTTAGACTGTTCAATGACGTTGGCTCAAACACATACCTCCACACAAGTGCTAATGTACCGACCTTTAATTATTCATGCAGCACCTGTCTGTGTTGGCGCATCTGATTTATGATAATGGATTATGTACCCGGCAAGGGGACCCATTTGGTTCAGAGAGCCAGAAGCTATAGTGTCAGCAATTAAAACATGAACTCCCCCTAGGTTAATGTCAGAGTGTGTGTGTGTGTGCGTGCATGTGTCTGTCTGTGTGTGTGTGTGTGCACGTGAGTGTGTGCACATGAGTGTGTGCCGGGGTATACTTTTCAGTCATCTATGTTATGCTAGATGATTTGAGGCCTAATAAATATTATTTTAGATTAATGGAATACGTCAGTTATACCATTTAAAATTCCCTATTTTATTTGCCTGTCGTTCAAGCAGATTATACATGCATACATCTAAATATATGAATAATATTTTATATCATATTTCAAAACAAAAGCAGAACCTAATCATTTGTATCAACAGAGAACTGTGGCAATGCTTCAGTGGTATCTACTGTACACTGTATTATACAATGGGTAGTTTCAGCCAAGCAATCTGATTGGTCAAAGACTCATTCCAGCTGTGCTTGATAATAAAGCATGGCTTTATTGGTTGCTATGCCCATTCTTGGTAACCTGGGAGCTAGTTAGCTGTCTTTCTTGTTTTTTCCTGTTTTCTATTCTTATGTATGTTTGTATGACTTTGAAGAAAAGTTTTCAGACAGGGATTGGAAACCGTTGTATAAACCCCATGTGATTATGGGTACTCCAGTGCTGCCGATGTTGCATCACCGCCATACCCATAATTCATCCAGGAAACTCAGGTGTCGGATAACATTTTTATTGGGTAAGAATGGTAATACATTTCAAGTTTTGGCATTGAATGGATCTGCTTTTATGCACGCCCGGTGCACATACTGAGTGCACTACCTACCAGTCAGGGAGCACACAAAACCCCCCGTACAGTACATAAAAGCAGATCCAAGCAGGTGGTAGATGGGGTGGTGGTGGGTGAGCAAGCAGCCAAGCACGCATATCCAGCAAGCAGCAACTTATCAAGCAGCAGCAGCAGCAGCAGCAGCATGGTGGTGTGCAGAGCAGACAGGCTTGAACCTGAGCCTTCAAGCTGAAGGACATTTTCACTACTCAGTATACCACCCCGCTGCCCAAAATAATAATAAAATTAATAGGTTGTGTTCTTTTGAGCATATGTAATAAACGGCATGTCTTTACACTTGGACAGAGATTATTTCCCTTGAAAGGGGGTTGAGGGGACGAGGTTTGCAAGGTTTGAATCTGGCATATACACTGCAAAAACACATATATCTTAAGTTATTTAGTATCATACTCAGTTTTCAAATCTTACTTTTTCTTTTCTGCCAATGGAGTGAGATAACTCGACTTGTCTCCAATGCAGTTTCACTCGGTTCAGGAGTTTTCTACAAATGAGTGTCAGTATCTTGAAACAAGTCAGAGTAAAGCAGATCAATGCAAGAAACTGATGATTCTACAAAATTCTTGAAACAAGTTGATTTGCACTGAAAACAAGTGAAATTATCTAACCCCACTTGCAGATTTTTTCACTTGTGTTGAGAAAATTATGATTTTGACTCAATAATAGCCTAAATAACTTCTTAACATGGAGATCTTTTGCAGTGTAACATGTCAAATTTATTTCCTCTCTTTCCTTTCTCCTCTTCTCTGAAAACCAAACCGTGCACTGAAGGAGGCTGACTCCTCTGCACCAAAAAAAAAAACAAAAAACATTCAATATCCTAACAAGTATCAGTTAATAGTACTTCTGTCTCTAGCCATCCCCAAATGTCCTTTTGTCTTCTAAAACAAAGTCAAGTATTAAATAGTCTCAGTGGCATTGTTGTTGGAGGATTCGCCCTGTGATTGTTTTGAGTTGTGGCTTCGCTTCTCAGGCGGGTCACAGTTTAGCACTCATCACAAAATTGCCAGAGGAGTAGGGCCCTCCAACACACTGTACTGTCCTGACTGGCAGAGGCACATATACACTCAAAGTACTGATGAAGAGTGATATCATACAGTGATTGACTTTCTGTGCAATGTGTAATTCCCTGTCTTGTATTTAACTCTCACCATTTGCACAAGAGCTGGATTGCATTTACCAAAAAATCTCGTCTCGCACAATATTTTTTAGATTTGGCTCGCACTATTGCTGAAGTGAGTGAGTCCTTCACAGCTGAAAAATGACAAGAACTGGTAAAAATGTACTGATGTCAAATGTTTTGCCCTCAGGGATTGGAAATTTGATGTTTAGAGGCATGAGGTGATGCTGTGTGAACTCAGATGCATCACTTCAGGAAGACAGGGAGATGGAGGTAGGATGGTAGAATAACACAAATGCAGTGTGTGTTCGTGTGTGTGCGTGTGTGTGGGTGTGTGCGGATGCGTGTGTTCTCAGAAATATGCTTTCCCGGAACCACTCACAGACTTCATTGAATAAAACATAATTGTAGTTTTACCCTAATTCAATTTTGTCTGCAGTTTTTCTCAATGAGCTTTAATTAATTGTCCTCCATTAATTATTTCCCGCCAATGTATGTCTGGTTAATAGTCTACTACTGTATAATTAAAAGCTTATGTGTGACGTGGAACCTTCTGGTGTAATGAAATTGACTCCAAATATGATCATTTTTTCAGCTGTTGAGTGAGATATCAAATGGGTTATTTCCTATCTGTGGTGCGGTTCATAACATTATCCATTTTTTGGTGTATCTATGTCAAAATATACAGATACAGCTGGTGAATTTGTTTGCTGCTGGGGGTTTCCGTGGTGTTTGGATTCCTGGCCTGTGGGTCCCTCCGGGCAGCGGCAGGGATGACAGAGAATGAGAATTAGGGGGAAGTGTGCCATGTTTTGTTGGAGGTTGCGAACGGAGGGAATAAAGGAGCGGCATCACACAGAGAATCCACATCCAGCACTTGTGTTGCACCAGTCCAGTAATTATTGAAGATATAATTGAAGCTGCCTTTTGACCTTTAAAGCCCAGCCACACTGGTGATGTGCTGTCAGGAGGCCACAGCGGACGGCGTGTTGTGCTTCTGAGCTTTGTGCCGTGTCGAAAAGTACTGTCTGAATCGAATGTGCTCCCAGAATACATTCTGAATAGATGGTTCTTGAGAGTGTTTTTGTGGTTCTTGAGAGTGTTTTGTGGGATAAAAGGTGCTTTATAAAACTGTCAGTATTTGAAGAATGGCTTGATACACGGCTTGGTAATGGTATTGGTTCTGTTGTTGTTTACAGTACCATAATGGCCCCATAAAGAATGGTTGATGGTTCCTCATCATATTGTAATGGTTGCTTTTAGCACCATTATTGGTTTTACATGTCTTCTATTGTTCTTTATTGGTTTGCTAAAACTGACAGATATTGGTTTGCAACTCAGGAAAACCTCTGGAACTTTTGCAGTTTGGTCTACATTGTATTTTTTCATTTATAACTTCTAAGGAATAAATAACTATTTGGTTCTGATGTGGTGCTATATAGTTCCATGCAAGCATGGTTCTATGCAGCACCTTAAAAAGAGGTTCCACATAACACTAAAAAGCGGTTCTCATACAGTTACGAGCCAAACAAGCAGTGTTTGGTGCCTTTTCTTTGTAGAGTGTACAGTTTGGACTGTCTGTTGTTGGTTTTTTTTTCTACCTTAAACCTTCTCTAAGTGCTTTCTTCCAGGTTCTATGTACTGTGTGTTTACATAGTATTTCTATTGCATTGTGCCTGCAGAGCATTTGAGTATGTGTTTATTCTATTTGTCTCAAGCGTCCATTTACAGTCCCTGCCTTGGTGTTCAATTAGAAATATCAGTATTAATATTTAAGTATTATATTTGAGCAATTGTTTTGGCTGTAGAAAAAACAAACCCTGAACTACACAGGGTGCCAAGTTTAAACAACAGAATTTGTCTTTGTCTTTTGAGATTTACGTTTGAATATGCTTCCCTAATGAGGACTCCCAGCAGGGCGCTTTTACTTTAATTTCTTATGAGGGAGTGATCAGAGTATATCAAATTAGCTAGTGTTTTTCAAGAACTTCCCCTATAATAGTAGACCATCTGCCTCACACAGGCAACAGCATTTGGGTTTTTTAAAATTATATTACATAAACATTTTGATGGAGACTGTATACATATTTTGATTCCTTTGCTGTAATAAAACCCCATTTGGGTTTTCCCCACAGAGGCCTATATTAAAGTAATGAGCCTTGACAAAGCAAATGCATACATTTTTCCACTGATTGTTGTAGAAAACGACAACGATAATCTGTGCCCAGAGATAGTGGAGTGGATAGTACCTCGCCTCTGGAACCACATATACTGTATGCCTCCACTGTCATGGAATCAAATCCTGACAGAGATTTCTCTCCTGTGTCTCCTTACTCTGTCTTCCTCTCTCTGCTATCCCAGTGTCTAAATAAAGAATAAAAATGTGATGGTGAGTGGACTGCCCACTCTCCCTTTTTTATGACAGACAGAACAGAACAAACAGCAAATAGAACACAGGCTAGACATAAAAATGAAACCTTACACATGCAAAAAAAAAAAGGTGGTGCTGAAGCTTTGGAATAGTTACAAGGTTACAGCATTGCAGATTGAGAATTGTATATATACAATTCTCAATCTGCAATATTCCTGCATTTCTGTGAACTGGAAATGCCATTACATGCCTATGATACGGATATGTATCTACCCCACTTCCAAGTGTTTTTTCATATTCCTGTAGATAACTGGCCAAACATACAGTAGATGAAAAGATATTTCTACTGCAGCTACAATGAATTCAACTATCTGATACATCAACAGTAAACATCAGGTTTTGGTGTCAGTCCCTCTTCTTCCTAGACTCTCCATTTTGCACTGATCTTCAAGAATCATACAGGGAGAAATTCACCATAGAAGAGGCAGACAAGCATGTGCATTTAACTGTCTTCTTCATCATGCCATCACCAACCAACTCAACTTTATACAGCCTGGATGGTGTCCAATAAACGCAAATTGTTATTTAAAATTGTATTAGCCACTCTCTTGACATCTTTTGCCCATTTCTGTAAATTAGATTTTCAGGTCTGTGTCCCATGTGGATTTAAGGGCTGACCTACTTGTATCTGAGAAGTATCATGGAGTAGTAGGCAGATGCTTCATGGCCAATTCCCAAAATGCTTAGCGCTTGCTGAAGGGTGTCAATGTCAGCCAGGGATGTGGAGGGGGAGCCAAATGTTTCAACCAACAGATGCCTCAGTTGTAAATATTTCCAAAACTGATTGTGTGGTATGTCAAACTGCTCAAACCATTTTAATATTCCCTCCTCAAATAGGAAAAGAATTCCCCCTGTAGCTGCAATGCCCTTCAGGAACCAAGAGTTCCCCAGGAATGGTGATTTGTTTATATAGAGCTTGGGATTTAGCCAAATCCCTGCAGACTGGTGAAGGTAAGGATTGAATTTGAAAATCCGAGCTACTTTCCTCCAGACCCATTGTATGTGCGATATAATGGGATGGGTTTGTATATCTGGGGCTAAACTAGATATAATGTAGCACATAGGAAGCTGCATAGGGAGCTGTCAAGGTCAAACCGGATGTGGGGTGGGGAGGGGGTGGCTCCTTCTTGGGGCAGACTCCACTGTGTCTTAGAGTGTATGCAGAATGATAAAACAACAAATTAGGCAATCCAAAACCACCGCGGTCCACCGGTCTTTGCAGTTTGTGAGGATTCATTGCAGGATGTTTGTCATTCCATCAATCAAATCAAATTGTTTAAAGTACTGTTGTGGAATTTTAACTGGAAGAGCCTGCTGCAAATAATTAAATCTGGAGGCACAATTCATTTTAATGAGGTTGACCTTTCTCCACAGGGAGAGATACAGAGGAGACTATCGTTTTCAGTTCGGAATTTGTCCAGTAGAGGGCCAAAATTTACTTTGATAAAGCCAGATAGATTTTGATTTCAAGCCTCAGATTTAATCCAATTTACTTAATAAAGGGAAATTGAAGAGGACATATAGATGTTTTTTAATTGAGAATGGAGAGAATGCTTAGGATCCGAGACAAATACATTTATGTCGTCAGCATAGAGCATTAGTTTGAAAGTTGAAAGTAGAGATAGACAAGAAAGGTGAGGAGAGAGAGGGGAATGACATGCGGCAAAGGTCCTGGGTCAGATTTGAATCCAGGACGTTGTGTTTACATGGTGCACGACGTAGACCACTGATCCACCAGGACGCTCCGTGTGAAGTGTAATTTGATATGATGACAAGTATCTCTCAGTACAAGGTTACCTCGATGACTCTTGTCTATAGATTCTACTGAATCAATTAAGCTTCACCATTTCCTTTGTCATGGGAATATTCATTTCTTCTAAGACCTTCATAACAAGTGGATCTGTAGATAATACCCTATGTTTTATTCATTACTTTTAGTTTCAGGTGAATAGAAGCCTCATCAGTTCCTTTAATGCACTGGCTCTTTCCTGGATTGAACCGGCCTGGCCTGTCGCTAAGACCTTGCTGCAGTCCTCTCCCCCCCATCTTCCTTGGAGGAAGGAGGGAAAAGGTAAATGCTGGGTTTATCCTCTGTCTGAAGCCTGGGTGTGCAAGGGAGCATCCAGTTCATCGCTTGGCCTTTTACAGCTTCATTGCCTACTTTACAGTAAAGTCAGGTGCGGCGAACCTTTCACAGGGCTGACATATTGCCTGATTTAAAGATTCCCTGGGTGGCAGGCCACAGTAAAACCTGGATCAGTTGAGGCAATCTGAGGGTTCCTTCAAAGTGAAACTAAGTAATAAAACAGTAAAGAGGCCACACTTTCCTCATCCCTCCGCTGCTTTTCGGTGTTCTACTCTAAGTTTAAATTGGCTGGATTATCAAAAAGCCCCATATTTGCCCATATCAAACTTTGCAGTGGAAGAGATTGAAGAATTTCCATGACTGAAGTAATAAAGTTGAAGCACTTTGAGTAACTACATAGTAATTGTAATCTTTTTAGCGTGACTGAAATGTGCCTGTCGGTTTAAAAGTAAAAATAGCTTTGTCATTTCAACACTCAATGTAACAGCTGTTTGACCATCATATAGAATATTGAACAACTGGCATGTTTTTGGGAAGGATATTGCTGACTGAAAGAGCATTTCAAATAATTCAGTGACTCTTTTTTTTCCTTTTGTTTCATGACCTATGTAATCTAAATTTATAGTCTACCAAATCACATTAACTTTCTAAAAACAGTCTCAACCACTTTTTTCAATCCTGTGAATCACAGGTAAAAAAAAGACAAGTTACAATTTATGTGTATCCACTTAAGAGTGATTACAGTCCATTTACTGCTAATATCTTTGAGCTAGGATGTAGTTTTATTGTAAAAGGACGACTGGGTTTATTAAGTCTGTAAGCCCTAACAAGACAGTAACAATGAGACTGACGAAAGAGAAAGAGAAGAGTGAGCATCTGTGTGGAAGTTGTACAGTATAGATCTGACACTGCCTTTTTCAGCTTGGCTCTGTTATCCAAAAGCATTAGCGATGCCACTTTTCATTATAACATTATTATGTACAGTGTGCTATTACACAGGTGACAGAGTTATTGAAATATGTACCGCAGAGACTTATTATTGTTAAAATCTGTATTGAAAGGTCCATTATGAGATGCGTTTTCATAGCTAACATGGGAAATATCCAAGTGGTGAACTGTTTGTGTTGCTTTATCCTAATTGAGCCCGGCATGATTTGCACCATGACGGCAGAATATGGCAGAATGTCCTTGAGAAACTGACTGACACACACAATTTTACCATTGTCACAGAGACTAGACTGTACATTGTCTTTGCTAAATCAATTGTTTAAAACTCTACGACATTAAATTCAAACTTGAGTCTCTTTGACCACAGGGATGCTACACTGTATACGAACTATGGCTATAGCAGGTCATGTCGGTGTACGTTTCAAATGCCCTGAAGAAAACCAACATCTAAAGGGTGGAAACAACATTGATACTTGTAGAATCAATGTTGTTCGTCAATACCGTACAGACTGCAAATACGCTCAAGGCTGAAATCATTCCTCTGATGTCTTACACAAGGCATTGTCAGTATCTTTTCCCTATATGACAGTTGTACACCATCAAAGCCCTATGGCAACCTGATGTAGTCCCTAGTCAACCTATAATGTCCAATGTCCAAGTATATACAATTGCAACAGAATCGATAGACAAGGAGATTGCAGGTGTGAGAAAGCTAATGATGAATGAAACAGACTTGGAGGTGATTGAGCATGTCTTCTCTGACGGTGGTGGATTCAAATTGTGCAATGCATGTAAATGTTTTCCCTTAATTGGTAGCCAGAAGAGGTTTATCACCCGAGGTGAATACAGATCTGCAACACAGGCAACTGAAAAGAAATTCAATTCAGATTTAATGAGCTGTAGGCTGGAAATCTAGGTTTACGCTCATAGGCTGAGCAGAGAGGCACCTCTCTTTGTATTGAGACGTAGAGATTTTCTCTTTTTTTAAACTTGGGTGATTAATGCCTTATGTTTGATCTTATTGACTCAAAGGTCAAATAAGGAAATTGCTCTCAAGCGCAGTGCACTTTACCCTTCATCCAGACCAGTATGTCACATGTGCAGATTGTATTTCCCTGGATGGAAGAGTATGTAGACCGATTTTCCTATACAGTGGAACATAAGCCAAACATGTTTTGAAAATGCATTACAAACAACTGGAACAAGTCACAGATGGCTGTATGTTCAGGTAATTTGATAATAACCGGACATCAAGGTCTTAACTGTTGAGAGGGACTCTTGATTAAGGTTGTCATGGAGACAAATCAAGACTTTAGATGATTGTTTTATGGTCGTGACAAACCATGGGCAGAAATATAAGACAGAAAAGTGCCACGGGGAGCCAGATAGTAAAGATACAACATAGCAGATGCCCATACTGAGAGAATCATGATAAATTATCAAATAATAGTGGGAGCTGTCTGAGAAATCCTCTTCACACATCACAGCATGTAGATTCCTCACAGTAAATGAGATGCCTCTCATATTAAAATGGCCGTGCACACACATTTGATGCTGCACATGAGACGATAAGCATATTGTTGAGAGGCCGTTTATCCATCATAGCAACTGAGAATTCTACCTACCAGTGTCGGGAAAAAACATTGTTAGCACGAAGAAAAAGATACATGAATGTCCTCTTACTAATATCCAGATGATCTGATAAATGGACATTATCATAAAGGAATTACATAGAAGTACAAACGTCAATCTCAACTACTGATAGATGATAGAGATAAAGTGCAGCTATGATTTGAATGTTTGAACCTATATTAAGGTTTCTAGAGGTTTCTAATAATAGCAGATTTTGCATGAACTTACTTGACATCAAGATGGCTATTCATCCTACAAGACCAGAACCGCTGAAATCAACGGAGCCAGTGACTATGTTTGCTGTATTGTGAACTGGCACAAAATCAATGTAATATGGGTTTCAAAATATCCCATTGGATGTCTTAACTTGTGCAATTGGTGGATAATCTTTAGAGCTTTCCTTTGGGTTTCTTTTGGAACAGCTGTACGGTTTGTTCTAAGTGGTTCAGTTACAGGGCTTTCCCAACCATCAGAGCAACTGTGTGATTACCGCACACTCTTCTGAGGCTCCGTGTAGCCTGCTAGACTGCTGCAGCTAATCTCAGTTTAGCATTTCCACACAAAAGGCTGTCTTTGTGGATATTCAAACAATGACGGACCACTAGAAGCCTCAGATCGACCCCTTTGTGAAAACAACGACATGTAGCCCTCAGTTTCAATCTTTCTGAAATGGCAGTTGTACATGTAAGCCGCAGCTCAAGCTGTCTCCCGCCAGACTGTCCTCGAGGCCTTGATCTGGGCCATGAAGAGTGCCGTGTTCGCACGTCTCTACATATGAATCTCATACAAAATAAATGCTTCAAAACAGTGAGTAACAAAGGAGTGCTGGAAATAAAAAAAGATGAAAATCAACAGTAAAGGGTACAGAGCACTATATGCAAATCAAGCAACAACAAAAAAGCAACACATTAAAAGGAGGGTTTTAAGAACAATCAAATGATCATTACATAAAAAGCGAGTCTATTAACGTGTGATTTAGGAAGTGAATGTTTAAAACATGATGCGGGTTTAGCCGCATCATGGACTTAGTAGTCCTAAATCTGGCAGTCCTGTATGTGAATGCCTGATCTCCTCTTGTTTTCAGTCTAGACTTTGAAACAGACATATTGGCCCTGTCTGCACTCTTGATGGCTCTTGGCACTTGTGAAAAACTTTGCAGCGAATTCGCAGTTCTACCAGCAAGATGTTATAACATGCTTAGCATTTCCAGTGGGCTCTCTTGAATTTCTAAGTTGGCTTATGATTTATGCCATGCATACTAATGATTAAACATTTCTTCCAGATGTCATGCCTTCAACCAATGAATTCTGTGCTTGCCAGCTATTTAACTTGATTATACTGGGTTCACAACTGCAAATTGAAAATTTTATAGAAAAATAAAGCCATGAAAACTTCCAAAATCTATACTGACAAATCTGAGCTGACCTTATGAACCTAGAAACTGTTATGCATGCTTTTATCTCCTCATGCATATTGTAAATCCCTTTCCATCCGTTTAAGCCAGCAAAGTCTTTACAAAGTACAACTGGTCCACAATGTGGCTGCCAAACTCCTCATGAGACCAAAAAGAGAGAACATACCAGCTTTAGCTTCCCTCCATTGGGTCCCTGGAAAAATTTGGATCAATTTTAAGATTTTATTGATCACTTTTAAACCCCTGAGGTATAGATCTTCTGGCTGTTCCACAGTTGAGACAAAACACAGACTGTGCCTGTCAGAGCCCCAGACTGTGGAGATCAGTCAGCACTGTGTCCGCGGTTAAATCACTTTTTATAACTTTTTAGGATTGTTTTAATTAATGATATTGTTTTGAATTAATTTATGATGACTGACATGCTTTTGTTGGGTTACACTATTTATTCTGTTTTTGGTATTGTTAGCTCTTCATATTAATATATTATATATTACATATTTCGGTAACACTTTACAATAAGGGTCACTAAGTTAAGGGTTAGTTAATGTTTAATAAGCATTAACTAACCCTTAATTAACAGCTAACTAATGTGTAATTTACTAATGTGTTCATGTTAACTAAGGTATTCATTTATACATTATTTAATAGTTTATAAAGATGACTATTAAATGAATAAATTAATACCTTAGTTATCATGAACACCATTAGTAAATTACACATTAGTTAACTGTTAATTAAGGGTTAGTTAATGCTTATTAAGCATTAACTAACCCTTATTAAGCATTAACTAACCCTTAACTTAGTAACCCTTATTGTAAAGTGTTACCCATATTTCCTTGTAAAGCAGTTTGTAAAGTTGGTTTGAAAAGTGCTGCATAAAACTAGTTGTTATTATTACCATTATTATTATTATCACCATCATCATCATCATCATCATATTGTTGTTGTTGTTGTTGGACACAAAGAACGAAATATGTAGAAATGCAAAAAATAATGTTATATTGCACAAATGGTATTTCCTTGTTAATATATTTTTCCAGGTCTGGTTTTTTGTTTGTTTTTGCTTTTCCTTTTAATGTGAAAGTCTTACTCAATCCACATTCTGCTGTGTCACAAATGACACAAGACTTACATGAACACAGAGTGAACGCTGACATGTGCATCGAAGCAGTTTTCATGAATGTAGCCTACCACACAGCTGTTATGTACAATAGCTTCAGGGTTTAGGAGCTATAAACAAAGTTCATGTAAAGTGTTACTGCCTGTGTCTGCTTGTCATTTTGGAGTGATTACATCTCCCTAAACCTCCCTGATGAATCAACACACTTGGTACTTTTCAGCACTCTTTGCTTAAAGACCACTGCAAACTTCATCTTATTCTTATTGAAGCAGCAAGCTCAAACTTGTGGACAGTAAACAAGTGCAGTTTGGTCCTATATCGAATTCTCCGAGGAGAGTTGTGTGTCTTTTTTCAGTGGAATGACAAAAACAAGGTGAGCTTTCTTTACCTTTAAACATAATACAGCAAGAAGAGGAGACTAAAACAATCCAGACCTCCAGCTTAACAAAAAGATCCTTAATGTCCCAAACACATGAAGAATGTGCTGTCAACCTTAAAAGTGATATTGCTCTTCAGTAGTTTGTGGGGAGCAGAGAGAGTCTCAAAGCTGGTTTTGTCTCTGGAGGAGCTTCTGCAGGTGTTGGAAGTTTCACACATAATACTATACTGCTACTACTATACTAACATACAGTATAGTAACAGCCTGGGCAACGAACAATACATACACAACAGCTTCATAACAAATTAACTGATATTGATTCAACCCTTATGTTGGTCTTCATAAATTATTTCTGTGACAAATGTTGCAAGTTGTACATATTTTAACTTCCCCACTGTCTTCATGTAATATCTATGTCATCTTTAATACAGTAATGGAATGGTGCCTCAATATGTTAAAGGTGCTGTGTGTAGCTTTTTTTAAACATCAATATATCATTGTCAAATGAATTGTGATACCTTGGTATAATTACCATGAACAAATGAGACCATGGTGGAGATGACTGGTAGTCTCTGTCTCACACCATCAGTAATGTTAGTGCTAGTGTTTCTCAGATTTAAAATACATGGTTATTGTGGTAGTTCTGCTATGTCTCAAAATGAATGTGGTAATAAAATGCTACCTGCAATACTTTTAAGTGTAAATTTCAAAATAGAAGTCCTCATGGAAATTGTCACTTATATCTGGAAAAACATAGTAGTAGTGCATGTTTGCAATTCATATCCTGTTACTAAACTGAATTCAATAACAGCTCTTGCTAAAGGCAAATGCTAGTTAGAGTTATACTATCATATTCTCCTAAAACTGTGACTTGGCATGTAATTTACCAAACACAGCAAATTTTAAAGTCAAATTTTCTCATCCTAGCAGATACGGTGAGCTAATATCGTAACCTGAAGTGTTAGAATGTTTATATATAATTTATTTATTTATTGGTCGAAAATATAATGTAACTTACCATTGTTGGCCTCCAGTTTATTAAATCGTTCATTATTCCCAATTCCCCAAAAAGGGTTGGGAACGCCTCTTTAGAGTAGCTGATAACATTAAGTCAATAATAGGGAAATTCCCTTTGCTAAGCAACCATGTTTAGATCAAGCAAAGTGTTTAATCTGCATTCATGAGAAGGATAAATCTAGTCTTCAAGCTGTCACGTAGCTCTTATTCAGGCATTACAGATGCCAACTGGGTTTCAAACAAAGCCAAAGGTCAAATAAGGTATTAATACAGTGTGGGATGCTCCTCTGCCTTGTCTATACACAGCATGGTCTTTATAAAACATTTTTATTTCAGAATAAATGTAAATGCAAAAGTTGCATCAAGCCCACAAAATCAAATTACAGGAAGATTAAGCCAATGAAATATCAGTCAGATTGTCTAAATTGGTGTGGGCATCTCCTGGCCTTACATGCTCATGAAGCCTGACACCGAAACCACAGCGGGCTTACTGATCTCAATACAACCTTTTAGATTAGCATAAATCTTTAAGTGGAAGCTGTCAGTCATTTGGTTTGACTGGCATTACTGGTGATGTGAGGCAAACGAAAAGTGGTTAGATAAGCCTTTTGTCTTTGTCTGTTAAATGCCCTGACCTTGGATTATTGAGCCTCTGTCAACTGCAGCCTCCACACCCCGCTGCCCATTTACCAGCTTTGTGCTTGTGTAAGGACATTGTGGTCAGGAGATGGATGACACTCTCCAAGCTGTCTTCATGGACGTTCAAGATAGTCATTAGTTGTGACCTCACCTGCCACTTGTACGTAGGCAGGAGGGCTTATTCTACAAGAATACAAACAAGAAGTTGGCATTTGCAACATCTATGATGAGGAAATATGATTGGCAAATTCTGTATCTTTGATGAAAAGTGATTTTTATAAACTGTTATTATTATTATTATTATTATTATTATTATTATTAGTAGTAGTAGTAGTAGTAGTAGTAGTAGTAGTAGTATAGTATCAACCATTTGGTAACAAAATGTGTATCATTTCTGTGTTTCTGGAGGTTGCTGCAACATCTAACTATGATGAGGAAATACGATTAGCAAATTCTGTATCTTTGATGAAAACTCATTTTTCTAAACTAGCATTTGACCAATAACATGTTTTTTCTATTGGTATTATTTTGTTATTATTAGTATTAGTATTATCAACCATTTGGTAACATAAACTGTGTATCAATAAATACTGTGTGTCTGTTGATCCCTGTAAAAACCTCTACAGTGTCTCAGCTGAGATGCACAGCCATGACGCAGTTTGGCACACTCACTGTGGTCAGTGATGCATCAGTCTCTCAAGCCCATCCACAATTACATAACTGTAGGTGTTACGCATTTCTTTTTTTTCTCATCTTTGCCAATTTTCTGAATTTTGCCTTTCTCCCTGTGCTGTGGCAGCATTTATCCTGCCGGCCGATGTTTCATGCACCACACTGATGGACTGACTGTGAACATTCAGATACATTTCAAGGCATCATAGGCATGGAAGCATATACTATTTTAATATATGTGTTGAAACACTGCAGCAAAACGAACAGTGGGCTGACTGACTGGTGTTCCTTTCAAGCACATATTGCCTTCAGTTGTTTGGGTTCTTTTTCAGGTATGACCCACACAAAGACTTCTCTTTTTTCCAATTACCTGGCTCAAAGCTATAAGGATCCTAGAGAGAGCTAACAAAGCTGCTATCAGTCAATCACTACCAGTGGAGGCATGTAATTGTGTGCTTTTAAAATTGAAAGTTGGTTATTAGGCCTTTCCGTCAGCAGACTAAGAAAGCACACTCGTCTCTGCAAGAAAAACTGATCTTTTTGAAGTAGCTTTCCTGAACTCGATGATATTATTCAAACATGAAATAGACCACTAACATACAGCTTGAGCTCCAGACTGTAGGTTTTTGTTTCATAGTCGGTTGTCAAAGATTGCTTTTGAGGTTTATCTTCCAAACATTTTTTACTTTTACTTGAAGTTTCAGCATTTCAGCATTTCACTACTGGCACACACTAGTGTTAGCACATGTATCTACTCACTTATGTTGCTGTATTGCTTCACTCACAGACATATCACCACTTCTTTGCCTCTGGGAACTTACAGTATCCCAGGAGTGCAATTTTGGGATTTTGTGAGAATTGTTTGCTTGATTTCTGCTTTAGCATGCGATGAAGAAGTCAATCTCTTTGGCCCCTTTTTCTCTGTACCCAGAGGAAATATATTGGATAGAGAAACTTCAATGACATAAAACTAATGGACTCTAAATTCGACCATGAGAAGGGGAAATGATTGGAAAAGTTTTGTGAAATGTAAAATTATAATTCCAATTCCCTGGGGAAGGAGTGTGGAGCAACAGCGGACCTGTGTAATTCTCTCTCTGATGAAAACCCTTAATGCTGATTTATTTGATCAAGAGCCTCTCAACAGCCTTCTGAGGTCCGCTTGAGGAATACTAATAAACCAGTCAAACATACGGCTGTTTTGTTTAAGAGCTGAATGGGGCTCGTGACTTAAGAACAATATCAGTTGAAGCTGTCACATTCGGTCACCCATGGCACAAAACTGTGACCCATCTGCTGGTTATTTCTTGGCATTGCTAAGAATAGACACATTGTGCTCCACTTTGCCAATGTTATTGCTTTTAATGAAACTGTATTCCATGAAAAATTACATAAAATCATTGTCATATTGATACAGAGCAGCAGCAGAACGCTTTCTTTCTTGGCTGAGTAAGTCAATATTGTCTAAATTGGTGTGGGCATCTTAGGCCAAAGATGAAGGAGCCTCTTGAAAAAATAGACAAACATGCTGCTTGAAAGGTCTCTCGTCTTAATGAGGTCAAAATGCTACTGTGCAGGCAACTGTAGCTGTTAAAACCCAACGTCAAAATACACCACACTGAAATAAAGCACATAGCTGAGTCACCTTGAATTAATGTAGTTCAAATTTAAATACTATGTTCGATGGGGTCCAATGAGAAGTTTGAACTGGATTAAAAAACAGTGTTCATCTCCAAACTTTACTAAACCTGACCCCTCAGTGTCAAATCGTCCCACAAAACCGCTGAAGCCCGGTGAGTGAAGAGAAGGAAGAATTGAAAGGCATGGCATCATTTCTGCCCAAAATAGCATTCAAAAGGACTAAAGCATGGTGTCCAGATGGAATAAACTGCAAGAGAGAATGATCCAGTCTTACATGCAATCTGTTGTTTTCTATTGAGAGCAGGTTATGTACTGATCCTGAGCTAGTAATTAACTCCCAGATGGCTAAATTGAATTGTTCAATAAATTATATTAATTGGTGTAGCTAGGTGGCTATTTTTTAACCATCATCCTTTAAAATTGATTTTTTTTTTTTTAATGATAAATTAGCATGTGAGTTGGGTCAGACACCAATAAAATCTGCACCAAAAGAGTGCCGTGTTTTCATGTTGTAGAAGTAAAGAAGAAAGAAAGACTGCCCCCTTCAGGAGAGTGATGGAATAAACAAATGAATCGGAAAACACAACAACTCCCAGGCCTCTACTGGAGAAAACTATGGTAACGCATCATCACCTTTAGGTAATTAACCAACAGCTTAGCCTATCTATTTCTGAAGGAAATATTTATGACAGTGAATAACACTCATATTTCACATATAATGGATACACAACACAGTCTCTGTATCAGTGTGGCTTTTCCCCGTTTGCCAAACCAAGCTCCAGTTGTCAGTGATGGTGGACGGGTGAGGTGGAAAGAATTGTTTATAGGCCATCAGGACAGATACAGAAACACTGAAAGAGAATGATTCATTTTCCAGCAGCCTATTAGCGATGAAATATTCTACTTTGAGCTAAAATGGAATCAAAGGCTTTTCTGAAATTCAGGGGAAATCAAAAGAATCTGCCAGCACTTGAAGTGGTAACCTGCAGTCTGGTTTTAAAAATAAGAACAAAGGCTCCTCTGTAGCACAGTGCTCTCTAAAAATCTCCCGAACACTATCCTCTCCTCCACAGTTTTAGATTTTCACTCCATTTCACATTCACGGCAATGATTCATGACGTGCTAAAACATCCTCACAGTGTGGGGCCGGCGGAGGAATCGCATGGCAGGCAGGACCGGTTGCTTCAGAGCAGTTTATCTGGGCAGACAGGGGCGTGCCGCACATGAGAGCATCCCTGAATTTCTGCAGGTCCAAATTAAAGAGAAAGTCCCAGTAGAGCACACAAAATGTTTGCTTACAAAGCCGGTGTAGCAGCTCTGTAATTTATCACCTCGACTTAAATTTGTGCCTGCGGTCCTCCTGGACAGGTAGCGCCTCATGAAGGTCAATGAGGCAAAAAATAAAACGGCTCTGCCACTGCGGATAACTTTCTTCGGTCAACTGAGAGGATTTGTAAGTCAAAGGAGACACAGGTGAAACCTTGCAGTATGCTGGATTGTCTCTACTCTCTAGCCTCTTCCACAGGATGCGTCTCTGTTACCTGAGACCAGAGTAAACTCATATGCAGCCGTGGCATTTCAGACTTAAAAAGCTTACCGGCCCATTTTCGGCTGTGCGGTGAAAAAGCAATAAACGGAAGCCCCTCCGGATGCCCAGAGATGCCTCGTTGTGTAAAGAGGAGGTAATCACGCGTAACTTTTCAAACGTCATCTGGACATGCGAGTCATAAATGAGCGCCCGGCACTTGCCTCCGTGGCAGATTGCACTGTCAGGACGTAAACAAAGGGAGAATGAGGAAGGACTGATCTGATAGGAAATGTCACAGCCTGATTGGATTAAAAAAACTCTAAATTAGGGTCATTAATCATGAGCTGGGAAAAACAGTGACAGGCCTTGTTCTCAAAAGCTCTCCTCTGGAACTAAGCTGAGTGCCTCCCGGAAATTGTGCAATTACTTTAATACCTGATTTAAATGAAGAGTATGCATGGCAGTGTCAATTGTTAATTGGGGAAAACAGCTCACATCATTTAGAGGTAATTGCCATCACAAGAAGAAGTCTAGTTATCTAAGGCTTTGGTGTGATGTATCTGTTTGTCTCGGATGCACAATTAACGCGACGCTGCCGAAAAGCCGCTCACATCAGACACATCGGCCTACAAGTGTACTGTACAGCTACGGGTGATGCTGGGATATGAAATGCCTTCCTCCGGCATAGTGAGAAGTGTCAGCCACAGCCGGGCCAGTTATTACAAATGTCAAGTGTGACATCTTAAACTCTATCATCTCTGCACTTTTCAGATGGAAAATTGAGAGGTGTGCATTGAGCAGAAACTTTTTTTTTTTCCTCCCCGAAACCCGTCCCACAGTCGTCATCTTTCACCAAATATCCCAGCTCAGTTTATCCCATTTTGTAGCTGTAACACTGCACACTGCTCTGAGCACTTAACTCTGTGCAACAGTGTTTCCACTAATGTATCACATTTCTCTGCTCGCTATATCGACGCAACAAACTGTACCCCGGAGGGCTGCTACTGTAGAATGAGAGCAAGAGAGCTGGAATCGACGGGGGCATGTTACAAACCAACAACCCCCCCCCCCTCTCTCCACCAAACCACCACCTCCACCACTACCACTATAATGAGACCAGACATCTTCTCACATGCACTAACTGCGAGATACAGTGATGTCAGGAGAAATCTAATCAGGAGTCGCTCGACTTGCACATAACTCGTCTGCGTCCGCGCCGGCTAATCGATGCTTTTTCTGCATGGATTATTGATATCTGACGGCGGCGGTCCCGTCATGAAATCCAAGCCCTTTATTCCATCTGAGCTGCTGATTCTCCATCCGGCGAGGCCAGCGTTGCCCTGTTTAATGCAGTGAGAATGAGACTGAGGATGTGGGAGGATGTGTGCCTCATATCTAATTTCTTTCCCCACACGTACAATATGTGAAAGATGTCTCGCTCACTTAGTGTGTGTGCACAAGGTCTGTGTGGGTACCCTCTCTCTCTCTCTCTCTCTCTCTCTCTCTCTCTCTGTGTGTGTGTGTGTGTGTGTGTGTGTGTGTGCTTCCAGGCGCTCTCTTCATGGTCGGTCTCCATAGGTGCAGTCACAGAGAAAGGACATGTGCGCCGCTTCTCAGTGTGTGGACTCATGTTTGCATGACTAATATGAACGTGTGAACGCACATAAGAGAGAGGAGAGGAGAGGAGTACAGGGACAGAACTTCTCTATTGAGTATCATCTTAATTAAACCAAATTTCCCTCAAAGACTCTACAGGCAGCCATTTTAGTTTGCAATTAGCCATGCTTCATACGGCTAACCACTCGTCCAAAAGTCTCTGCTGGTGTGTGTTTTAAAGCAATATTTTAGACTAATTTTCTGCGTAATTCCTTTAAAAGCAAAATGCAGCTGGATTGCACTGCACGTTTAGCTGTCTTTGTGGAGAATTACCTGATCACTGGACCATTGCTTTTCCCACGCTCACATCTCCCCAAATGGATAATGCATGTTAGGGCGTTATTAAGACTGCAGTAATCACATATCCTCAGGCGGACTGGGCCCGCTCCCTGGCCAGCTTTGTCACATGCAACTTTAATGTGCTTTTAGCGGTGACCATGATCGGTACACCTCACGATGACTCACTTTGGGTTTGTGCTTTTCTGTTCAGTTTCATTGCCAGACTTTGAGATTTCATCACTGTGAATGCATATGCTGTACGCTGATACGTGTGAAGAAACAGATGCAGCCTCTGTTGTTAATTCCTCAAGCGCCGCCAGAGGCCGGTTTTCGTTCCAGTTCCATCTTATCACAGTCGTTTTGTTGTGGCTTGCTCCCGCCACATTGGAGGCACTTTAGTTGTTTGAGTCCCGAGACTCAGTCCGCCAATCAGAAGTAACATCACAGTCAATTGGGCATATTCTCACGACAGCCATTTTGAACCTCTGTCACATTCAGGTTGGGAAACTCTCTCCATAAGATTGGCATGTACATAAAACTAGCGTTACTTCAATACATAAGTAAGGATTTCAGATAGTTATGAAATTAGCTAGCAATCTTGGGAATAACAACAACAACTGCTTGAATTTAGCAGGGATTTTAGCTAGCTTACTAGCTAGCTCCGCAGACTAGATTCCAGGAGCTATAGTGGGACAAATATTCATAGTATTCCCATGATGTCATATACATTTCCTATCAATATACACAGCTCATTGGCTGTCATTTGATTATAATCACCTGTTAATGTATTACAATCAATCACCTGTTATTTTCTTACCGAGATGGCCGTGTGGTCCCTCTGGCCTCTTCAGATCCATTTGTTTCCCATACGTTTTTCAGTGGCGGATCTGTGAAATCGTAAATAAAATTCCCGATGATAAGGACTTAGCTGGGCTGTACTTGCTCTGTAGATTTTCCCACCCTGAGTGTGACATAAATTCAAAATGGCCACCGGGGGAATAAGGTCTATCTCCACTCATCTAGTTTGGTCCAAGATAATATGTGCACAGAGCCAATGAAAACCAGTAGATTATAGTTTGCTGCTTGATATTGAAACATTAACTTAAATAAGAGAATGAAATGTAACATCCCAAATTGCAACAAACGTGTATCAAATTGTACACATTTTAATAAATACAACTAACTCACTAATTCACTCATTCACATTAGATTATCATTCCTGTATGCTGGGTCCGGCCAATCCTGCAGTGTTCCCCACTCCACTGAGGTTGTTTTTACTCTTTGCCTCTGAGAGAAACCTCCTTCCTGGTGTCCCGATGCTGTAAAGCACAAGCGAAAAGACTCATTCAGGACACTTAGTGCCACCGGTGACAGAGCATCCGCTTCATGCCTACCAAACACTAATTTGTGTGACATCATTATCATTATCCCTCCGTCTTTCAGGAAGAGAATGTGACAAATTCCTCTGACTCCAATTAGGCTCTAGTCTAATTACTTCCATTTACCAAGGTATTAATTCAGATCTGCCTCCTCGTACCGTCACTAATTCCACTATGATGCATCATAGGCCATAATTTCCACATGGCACACAGTTCATGACTTGGTGGCATCATCAACCAGTGGCATCATGTAATCAAAACCGATGTGGCGCAGTTCAGCTCAAAATGTGGCGGGGAAATAGCAAAATGTGATTTTTCAAATTAAATCTAAGGGGATAAGTGGAGCGCTAAACAGTGATTAATAAAGAGTGAAATAACTTGTGAACTTGTGAAACAGCCAATTAGCCTGTGCTGTGTTTTTGAGTGTTCAGCTGTGTTGTTTGTCCCTTCAAAATACCTTCCATTGAAATGCTCTAAAAATACAAACACAGTGTAGTGTGCCTATATATATATAGGCAATGAATGAACACTTTAGTAGTTTGACAGAGAAATCTGTCTGTTCACTTGGTGGGTGCTGAGTAAGGATGTGAAGCAGATAGAAAGGACATTTGTCACAAAATTCTGACAATAATATTTGGTAAGTCTAAAACATTTTGTGAAGCAACTGTGAAAAACACATTTAGTTTTAATCAACACATGTTCCCTTGACTTACAGACCCACAATTAGACTGACAGATAATCCAAACAAGCATTATCTAGTATTTTGTTCAGCTCATGATTATCTGCAGTTTAGGGAAGAGGCAGCATTGGAACATACAGTATATTGCACCAGTGCAGAGGTTTATTTTACTGAAATTTCAATTTCTATTATTAAATAAAACGTCAAATATTAATTTCTATCCACTTAGTTTCACTTTATTTTCACCATTATGATGAAAACTGCACGCTCAGATTTTGAGTGAAAGTGCAGTCTTACCTTATCCAAGGTAAAATGACTCACTCATGCCAACGTAACCCTATTCAAGAATTTCAGAGGAGACTTTTGTTGAAAATACACTTTTTTTATTATTTATCCAGTGCGCCTCACTCGAACTTCTCTCTTTTTATGCTCTTGGCTGTACTTTACTCGGCAGCTTTAAACGAGGCGTTTCTAATGAACTGTATAGACCTTTTCTGAGTTGGATGGATAGAGTCGGGGGTCTACAATAATCCTGTTGTCAACTATCCAAAACTAACCAGCAGGAGTCACACGACCGCTATTTATTATGACAGGCAGCGAAAAAGCAGAGTAAAGCAAGGCGGAAGTGAGAGGAAAGAAGCAGGAAAACTTTTTTTTTTTTTTTTTGAGGAACTTGGAGTCGGGGGCATAACACCGGTACTACGGGATGAAAAGGAAAAACTTTTATATGCCGAGTTACGAAGTTTAGAGGGGAACTCTGTCGGTCAGGTACAATGGGACTCCCCACTTTGGAGTTCAGCGACTCTTTCCTGGACAGTCCGGATTTCAGAGAGCGGCTCAAATGCCATGAAATAGAGCTGGAGCGGACGAATAAATTCATCAAAGAGCTTATCAAGGATGGGAATATGCTAATCACGGCGTTTAAGAGTAAGTAGACCCGACCTGGCCTTTGCACTCCTGCTGGGAACAGATAACACCTCCTTTGTATTTGAAACTAACCTGAAACTCCAGCGACTAATAAATTAAGCACACATTAACGTTTACAACTTATTTGAGTCGACTGGTCTAAGTATCTGAATGGTTCAGCCCCTTTTTGAAGAAGCCTCTAGGTCTAAAGCAATGGGGAATTCTTCACTGCTAATAAAAAATAACTCAAATTGAATAAAAATCACACATAATTCATTTTTAACTCGTTGTTTAGGAGGTTGCAGTCATTCCAGGACTTGTGTGCGTCTATTTACCCGTATGTGCATGCATGTATAGGCTTGCCTGACTGAACCCAGTGTAAAGACCAGAGTCAGATCTTCTATGATATGAATGGGCTCGCTGCTGTAATACCTAGTCGTTTCATAAGGCCACAGCCAGACATATGGAGACCATTAGCGGAGGCCCAGAATATGCTTTCACTTCAGCCCATTAATGAAGGATGCTTTCCCCTCTCAAGGGCTTTCAAGTCACCTATCACAAGTGAATGAAAACATACTGCAGTTATTTTATGAATGGGAGTTATGTGACTGTTGGGATGACCATCGGTCATTGTCCTCTCAGATTCCAAATTTAATCTCAAAATTACTCCATGCTGATTCAAGTGGGCTTCTTATTCTGCTATATATCATAGTAGGTATATGGCAGTTTGGTTTAAACTGTGTGAAATGGAGAAAGATAAGAAATATACTAAAGGTGGGAAACAGCTGTCCTGGCATAGGATAGCCATGCAAAGGTACAGTATACTGCAGTGTATTGTAGTGAGGTGCATAACTGTTAATGTTGCCGTTGTGAGTCATTTTACATTTTTTTGGCTTAAAAATAGTTATTTCTGAGAGGGTAGAATTTGTGCTTTTGAAATACTGACTGATGAATGTCAGCTAGAAAAAAAACCAAAAAACATCCAGTGTTTTGGAAAGAAACCTATCATTTCCCTCTAACCTCACATTTAAATGTTCAAAATGAACACTTTCTTGAGTTCAAAATCTTGCTATATGCATCTTTAAACAGTTGTGTTTGAAATTATTTTAAAGAGAAGAAGAAGAAGACACACATATTTAATTCAGGGCAAAACAACTCTCAGCACAATAATAATTAAATAATTTTCTATGAAGGTCATTCAACCTTTGTTATGTACTGCCAGAAAACAGCATCCTTTTTATTTTTTCATTCTTTTCATTGGCATTCTTACAGTAGCCTACATGTACAGTACATGCTTTTGCTTTTTGCTGGACTTGTTGTGGGCCGGCCAGTCACTCACTCAGTGCAATGAAGCTTGGGAACTCAGTGAGTTGAAACGCCACCTAGGAGTGGGTGTATTGACAGGGGCTTAAAGCTGCAATATGCAACTTTTTTTTTTACACATTAAAATATCAATAAATAAAAAAAATACAATGTATTGTACCCAGCCCCCCGCCCCCCTCCTGGCACAAATCCCTTCTTATTCCTGAAAATGGCTTTTCAATAATGTTCGAGATGTTTTGGGTCGTATACCATTTGCAGTGGGCGTGGCCAGCGATGAACGGGGTTGTGACTATTAAGCGCAGCCGCAGTGCAAGGAAGTCATAGTAACGACAACAGTGGTGTAAAGCAGTAACAAACGAAAGAACAGCAAAGCTAAACATGCAGCATACAAGACCCATTCAAAAACACAAGTGACAGGCATTGTTTTTTTTATTGCAGATTGCTTGCGTTCACCGCCTGCTTCTTCAGCGCCTGTGGTGGCATTACGAATGCAGATTAACTCAGCCTCAGGCTAGAAGCTGTTTCAAAGTAGACGGCTCATTTAGTTGAGTGACTAGTGTTAAGGAGTCAATCCAAGTTTGGCCAACAAAGGAGGAGGAGGGCAGGACTAGCAGACACTTTCCTGCCTCAAGGCGAATATCTGTAGCTTCACGGTCCCAGGGCAAGTTGGGCTTGAGGAGACCTGCTATGCTAGGGGGCGCCGATCATGCCTGACTACACAGATACAATCTCTCACTCACTGGCTAAATTTACATTCACAGAGAATGATTTTTTTTTTTTTTTTTAAAGATGATTTTTTTTGGCATTTTCTCTTTTATTAGACAGTTCAAAGTTGAGAGAGACAGGAAAGATTGGGAGAGAGAGGGATGACATGCGACAAAGGTCTTGGGTCGGATTCAAACCCAAGATGTCGCATTAACATGGTGGGCGTCTTAGCCCACTGAGCCATCAGGACGCAAGAATGACTTGTTAACCGGGTCACTCAAGTAACCTGGTTTTGGTATGTGAACATCCTAACTCGGTTATAATAACCCAGTTAAGCTTGTACTCCGATTATGAGAAACCCGGTTCAGATGCCTGGCTTCTTAATTCAATATGCTTGGCTGCATCTTTTTCATGCTTGTTTTTGGGCGGACGGTTCAATCTGTGGGCGGGACAGCACAGACGGACAGGAATATTCTGTTAACTGCTTTATTCATGGAAAACAGAGATACTCAATAGCAGGGTGTCAAAGGTGCATGCAGACAGCTTAACCTGAAGAAGACCTTATTGTACCTGACCTTATTGACTGGAGTATGGCCAGTCGCTGCTTCACCCCGTGCATGTCAATGTAACAAGTGAAACTGTGCCTTGGTTTGGGTTATTAGTACAGGAACATTTTGCTGCTAAGGCCGTAGTGGGCTCCACCTCCCACGGCTGCCAGCTGATGTGCTTTAGCCCCACCAGGACTCTGAGCTTGCTAAATTAAAAGGCCCAAAATGAGCAATGTAGATCAATTGGTGATTAAACTCCACTTGTAAATAATTGGATTACTCAGAAACTTGGCTCAAACTCTGCCAACCTATAGAATTGTAAAGTGTTAATTCCCATTTGCTCATCTAAGACTATATCGATATGTTTAGTGTTCAGAAGACTGATGCGATCTGCGTATGTTTAGTGTTCAGAAGGGGGGGGGGGGGGGGATTTCTCCTTCAGGGGTCGATAGAAAAAAAAGTTAATTATTCCTGCTCCTTAACTTGGGACACCACAGAGGGTTTATGACCCACCATCAGTGGTGACATTACTGGAAGACCTTTTTATAATGGATCTTTTTTTGATTAATAATAATCTCATGTTTCAAAATCGGGTATTATACCATAATTCACTGGTCTTCCCAGTCGCTGTCATTGTGGACCAAGTCGGTTGAGCTGGGGTTGATTTTCATGTTAATACATTACTTGTGAATGGTTTTATGCATTACATTACTGTAGCTGTACTGGGCAGTTCCCAGGTGTGTATGTGTGTGTAAGTATGATTCCCCCTGCAACTTTTCCCTAGTCGGTTTTTCTGGTTAACTAAGATTTTAAGAAATCAGGTCCCAAGTTTAAAATAGAAATAGAAACTGTTCTGGCCTTGGTTTCTGTAGTCATCAGTGAGCCGCCAACTATTCCTGTATGGTACATTGCGTTAATGCCATACAACATGTATAATAGGATTATCAGTGTAATGATGTTGACAAATTTGATGAAAACCATTACAGTGGCAGAGCTGACGGTCGGTTCTCTCATACCCAAGATGCCAACAGTGTGGCAGGAACAGGCTACGGCTGAATGACCATGTAATAAACATGGAGACAGTGAAGAAAGGTGGCATCAGGCTCTATAGGGACAAAACAGAGGCTGTGTTTCTTTCTCATGATTTTCCTGGCATGCCAATAATGCTTGTTTGGAATAGTATTCATTTATCAATATCTATTATATATCTATATTTTCTACATGTGTGGATACTGATATAAAAGAGAAAACATAGTAGTCTGTTCTTAGTAAACCATCTTTGCATGTCTGCACCTCTACTGTATTAAATCTGTTGATGGCCTTGATGAGGAACCTGCTCTAGTCTATAAACATTCCCCAAATCCCACTGACTGCTGGTATTTTATCAGTGTGGCTAATTTGTCCAGGGTCCAAGTAACATTTGCTTACTATCTGCAGCTGCTGTAAACAGCATTCACTTGCTGTTCACACCTGGTGTAAATAACAACTGCTGATTTTTATTATTCCCCCCATTTGACTGCAGTAATTGAATACACTAAAGAACCTAATTATCCCTTTGTGACCAGGGTGGGAAAAACCCCAGCCACCAGCAAAATAATGATACGTTCTGGCTGGTTGGTAAGTTTGTCTACTCTGCCACCCGCTTGCACAGCTAATCAAACATCACTGGAAGGTCCAGTTCTCTTGTAAAAGCGATCTGGTAAAATAGTCAAAGTGGTGGGGGAATTTTGGGATGTGCCAGGCACTGTTAGGAAAAGGCTGGTTGGTAAAGTCATGTCAAAGGAACTTGGGGCCGCCCAAAAAGCCAGTTAGTACATGACTGTATCGCACCTAGTTTGTTACTTTGGAAATCAGAGGCATTTGGCATTAATATTTATAGAGGTGATAAAAACTTTGGTTTAGGTGCAAGTAGGTGACAATAAGTGAGGGAATACAGGTAATTTTGGAGATAATAAAATGTAACTATGGCTCCCAGTGCAGCTTCTCCCTAAGTAAGTAAAATTTAACTCATATAGTCAACTTTTATGGTTAGGAGCTGTTCTGGCCTTGGTTTGTAACATAATGAAAGTATTCACCCATCAGTGATCCATTAACAAGTAGCCTGCTATGTGGTGTATTACATTATTGCTATAGAACATGTATAATATGATTAATAATCTAATGGCATTGACAAATATTCAGAAAAACATTGGTGGTGAGTGAGTGCTGAAGGCTCACAGTGTAGTGAAGGAATCCACAGAGAGCCACTCAGACTCGGGCAGCCCTTGGGGTGATAGCTGGTGTCCTTCACACGCAATTTGTAAAACAATGAGCAAACCGCTTATCACTTGCCTCATGGCTATAACAGGTAAGCCACGTAATTTAGGAAATGGTGCGTCACTGCCCTTCCTCCCGATATCTGCTGTCTAGGTCTGTAGCCTGTAATTTCTGCACGGCTAAAATAGAACTCAAATTTAAGGTGTGTCGTGCCTTTCACGTTTCACATTTCACAATTCGTGGTTTGGTATACTCTTCAGTCTCTCAAGAAAACGAATGAATCATAGTGTTTCATTAATCTCAAGATAGCTAAACAGACGCAGAGTAGCTTTGTCTAAACTGGAATAAACCCCATTATTATGTTAGCTTACTGTGTATCTGCCACCTGCCCATGCCTGTTCCCCGATTACAGTGAACCGGCTTCCTCCCTCGCTCATATGGGGTTGTTATTATAAAAACTAGTATTCAATATTCAGCTTCGACTTTTAAAAAGGCATCTTTACACGTCCCGAGTGCACCCGCATAAATTTGAGGGTTTCATGCAGATTAATATAGCTCTAATTAGTGCCTGGTTATTTTATTAAATCAATATACGGCGTGTGGGCTTCATGTCAAAAGCGACTTCGCACAGCTTTGGGAACTCTGCGTGTTTGTTTGTCTGAGGACAGATGATGCTCCCAAGGCTCAGCCACAGGAAATGTCCTGTAAACATGCTTGTATAACCATCCCCCATCCTCCCTCAGATAGCATTCGGCCTGACATCACTCTGGTCTGGTGTGTGGGTGTGTGTTTCTGTGTGTGTGTGTGTGTGTGTGTGTGTGTGTGTATCTGTGTGTGTCTGTCTCTGTCGGACTCTGACCGTAAGGCAGAGTGTGTGTTGCAGCCAGGATTATACATTATAATGTATTGCTGCTTTGACTACTCTGATGAATTTGAACTCGTGTAATGGAAATGAAGTACAGGAGTACATTATGTGACTGGTTTAGCAATAACGCAGAGCAAAGCGGCGAGCGCGGTCCAAGCAGCACTGCGAGGGACTCGGGTATTTTGTGGACAGATTTTGATAAAGGGATTAGACGTGGTATTCCTAAAAGCTCGGTACCGCTGCTTCCCCTCAGACTGTGCAGGGAAATGTGTTAGACTCCAGATTGAGGTATTTTCTGAAGTAGTCTGCTGTTGCCCTGTCACTCAAAGTGATTGTCACACCATGCACACCATTCTCATGCCCGCCGTCATCCGTCTCTGCGCTCTGTTGCTTTCGTTGTCTCTTTAGTTAAATCTAGAAAACGATAGGGTGGTGCCAGTGTGTTTCTCCTCCACGTTGCAACATGCTACATACACATACACTGTAGCATCATTCACATGTATTCTATTTTTCTGTCAGTGTAAATGGATTGTATGATGCTTTACATGTGCAGTCCGTTTAAACTAAGCAGATAGCTCAGTACTAACAGAGTGTGATGGCAGCGAAGACTGTTTAGAAATGTTCCTTTCACTTGAGCCAAGAGGCTTTTTCCTTCAATATACAACGCTGAGATATTTTGCTCACACTAGACCAGGATTGAGGCACATAGCCATAGTCTTGCAGTGAATTTATTTTGGTATACACATGACCTGTCGGGTCAACTGTCATAGATTCTGGCATACATTGTTCTGATAGAGAGGAGACGTGTTGGGAAAGATACTCAGACTTAGCCTACGCAAATGCTAAACTCTAACTTTGGATGGTGCATTAGAAATATTTAAATAAACAGTCTCCAGCGCCTGGACCCATGAGTTGCCAAGTTTGTATTATTGGAAAGTGTTTGGGGAACGAGGGTTTTAAATGCGTTTTGTACGCCTCTTTAAAAAAAAAAAGAAAAAGCCTTTAATTCTCGGAAATTGGTTCAGCCTAATTGTACATGCCTTGATTACAGCAAGAAGACTGCTTAGAAAAATTGAAGATTTGTTAAGTCTATTTTTTGCATAAATTCCCATGAAAAAATTAATAGAACATTCAAATTAGAAATTTGTTTCTGACTGCTGTCTGTTTCAGATTGGGACAAATTTTATCTTCGCTAAAAGTCATGTGAGATGTGTTGTCTGTGTTTCCTCGCCCTTCTGAAAAAATCTATCTCAGCTTGGGCTAAAGGCTATAGACTTTTTGATAAATGATGTTGGCTGGCCTGCCTGGCTTTTTTCATTTCAACAGAACTGAAGGGCTAATAACTTTGATCTTTTTTCTATTGAGCTTAAGAATAGGCTGGAGCCTCGCAACTTCATATCAAAGATGATGTCTTCAATCTATGCAGATAGCTGAACAAAAGGCAGATATCTCGCCGTCAGATTTTGATCCTTAGTGATCTCTGTCTCATCACAGCATATTTGGATAGACTTTATTATTTGTAGAAATGGGTTTATTTTATGGAAGTTCACTTATCTCTTAAACCCTGGATGAAATTTGATCTGTGTTGAAGTGTACAGGATTAACATAATTTATTGCGTTTAACAAATTATTAGTAGTCAATTCATATTCATAGATTGCAGTATAGGCAACTAATTTTAGATTATTATAAGACAGAAAAGTAGCAGTGATTTTGGACACATTTTGCTGGATTTATTCCACCTTCTCAAGCGCTTAACTTTTCACACTGCATTCTTAATCTAGGGTTATCTCTTAACCTTGGGTTGTCTTAACCCCTTTTCACACACTTTATTAACCCTAGATTTATCTTAACCCCCCAGTTAAGAGAATGTAAGCCTGAATCTCAAACACGTCAGTACACTTCTCTATATTGGGAAAACCCAAGGAAGTGTAACTGTGTGTATAGGGCGTATGGCGTATTGGAAGTAGAAGGAAGTGGTCTGAATACTGTTGCCCACAGTTTCAGTATTAAATCCACTTACTGTAACTCTCAATCACAGCCAAGCAAAACTTTGTCCCACGGCATAATCAGAGTAAGCAACACGGTACATATCACTGCACCCCCGAGTCTGTGCTCTGTACTCACTTCCTTTCATGTTTTATTCAGTCATATTTTCATTTTATTTATTTATTTAGACCCCTCCGTCGCTGTAGAATGAGTAGCAGGTTGACCAAGTGCCTCTTAATGTGACTCCCTGCTACCACAGCAGTGAGAGTGGAGTTATTAGACAAGATATTGTTTTAGGTGTAGCATCTGGCGGTGGGAAACGCTCTGTATGCTCCGGGAGTGCAGCTCTGCTCCTCCCCTGCTGGGTGGCTGACGGGCGAAGCGTAATTGTAAGCAGGTGGAAGAGGCCTTACCTGAAGCGTTGCTCCCCCTATCACAATCCCCCAAATAGAATCAAAGTGGCACAATGCACCCTACTGTTGCATCAAAGAGATCCCCTGTCTCTCGTTAAGCTGGGTGCATAGAAGCGTTCCCCTTTGAAGACCTTCTCATCTCGAATCAGCGGTGTCTCGCTGACGAGATAAAGTAGCTGTGGTGTTTCTCACCGCTCTCTGAGATTGTGATGTACAGACAGACAATACGCTGTGTTACATACTATCTACAAAAGAAATCCATTGTTGCAGGCTGTTTTTGACAGACAGAGAGGTATAGAAAAGGCTTGACACCAAGAATGCACTTTGTAAACAAACACTAGAGAGAGAATATGCTGCATATGTGAACGTGAGCTATTTAGCAAAAGCTGCGATGAATTCTTTTTTTGTGCACACTTTTTTTTTTTCTTATGGAGAGCATTTATGCCTTTGGCTAGAGGTTTTAAAAGCTTTTGTGCACTAATTTGTGTTAAAGCGTTTCATTAATACGCCTTAGGAGATTCCTAGGAGTGAAAGCACATGCAAGGATGCTGCTGCTTACGTGCCGTGTCTGCTACCACAACAATTAGTTTCGTGACGAACATGGCTGGAACATAATACAAGGTGCTGGAAGAATAGTAGCCGACATGCTGACTGTCTTCAAGCCTGTCTCAACATGTGCCAGTCAACAGACTGAGGGAAGTTTTTAAAACACTTTGTATATTTTGTGAGCTTGAAATTGTACGGTTCAATCTGTGTGCAGGTCTGAGGTACTGAGCATTAAAGATTTGACATTTCATCCGGCAAAACTGTTATGTACTTTCTATCTTTTTAAACATTTAACCCCCAAAAGCATTGAGTAGCATTCAGTGATCATGAATATATGGCTAACTCAATTTTGGTCAGACAGAATCTATAATTCCAACCCCAAAATCTATGGAAATCAGAATTTCTGTTGCAAAGCTTATGCATATTCCTCCATGATGTTTTATGTCTTAATAGCTGGTACTGTAGTAAGCATACATATCAGCACTTTTCAGGAAAACTGCAGATTTTGCTGCAGTGTTGTCTGTGTTTTGTCAGGGGTTGTCAGCAGATGGAATGCGGTAGTATGTGGTTGCCCTGGAGACGAGATAAAGGGTGTACCCAGGGGGCTGTGATGTGTGGTGACTGGCAACCACAGTCCTCTCTCACATCTCACACACTGGGCGCTGAGTTAACTAGGCTAGCTGCTCCATCCAACCATGTCCTGGCTGGGTGGTCCGAGCGCTCTTCTTTGATTAAAACCCGGACTGCGGCTACACCATAACAATTGTTCTGTCTGTTGCCCCGTTGTGCACGCCCGCTGCGTGAAGAATAATTACTCCTGATTAAGTGCGGCATGAGAAACTTGCATGCAAGGTGAGATAAAATGCTGGTTGAACTTAATAAAATTAGAACACATTATTTTTTTTCAGGAGTCAGTATAAATAGTGTATTAATGAGTCAAAACTTAAAAAGTCCGGGTTTTTTTTCTGTCTGTTACTCTGGCTCCAGTAGCTGTTTTGCTTCTCTTTTCATTTCAGTGTTACACTTCATGGGGTAAATAGCATCTTGAGATTCAGACCTTATCAACATTGGGCTTATTTCCTTTTATTGCTTCCCTGAACAACACGGCTCTTTTTCAATACTCATACTCAAGATGGAATATAGCAAATTCTGTCAGAGGACAAGTGGAGCAGGATGAAATATGTAGGGAGCCATGAAGTCTCTATACTTACCACACACCCAGCTGAGGTGTCAGTTTTCCTCTTTCTTTCTTTCTGCATTGCCTATTTAGTTTGGAAGCCAATCTTGGTTGCTCCTGTATGCCCTTACAGCAATAACGCCTATGAAGGGCATTCTTTACTGTGATGATGGTGATATGGCTAGTGTGGCTAGTAATGACATGGCTAACTTGCATTGAGCAGCATAAGCGTGAACATTGAAGTACTGTGATCATAGTAAAGAACATACTGTATGGGCTTTTATACAGTGTGTTACCAGTGCATTCGTACTAACCGGAGAAAAATTGCAACATATAGGGCCGTATGTTTGTTGGAAAAATGGACACATTGACAGATTTGTGGTGTAAAAACTGAATTCATACATAAATAAGCAAGAACTTGGAATTCAGTGGTAAAAAAACAGATTAAAGCCAAAAAAAACAATAGACTAAATATTGGAAAGTAGAATACCTGCTGTAAGCAACAACATATTGACTGAGATAACACATTGATGATGCATTTATTAAGAATTCAGTGGTAAAAAACACATTAAAGCAAAAAAAAAAAAAAAACACTAGACAAAATATTGGAAAGTAGAATACCTGCTGTGAGCAACAACATATTGACTGAGATAACACATTATGTGATGATGCATTGATTCAAAATTACCCAACCTGAGGCAGAGGGTCCTTGCCTCCATGAAGTCTGCTGAAATACAACATAACTTGGAGTGTGCTTATCCCTTGGCTACTTGCCAAAGGTTAAGAATATGGGCTGTCCATTTATCTTCCTTTATACCTTCTTTCTCTTTCCATTTATCTTTGTTACACGATCTTGTGATAGCTTTTAGTGAGTTGGTTTCTTTGCAACTACTTGAGCAGTTTTTTTTTTCTTCTCTGCACTGCTTGGATATCAAACTGCTAATGAGGAAAGAGCCAAAATAATCCGTGGCCGTTCCCAAGCTGAATAAATACTGCACATGTAAACTGAAAATTGTTGTGGCAGCTCTGTCTTGAGCATTGTTCTAATTAAAATAATGTAAATATTTATTCATGCATATGTTCAATATCTACTGCAGTTGTGAAGTTATCATAGAGCTTGACGGTAGCAGCAACAGGATGTCACTAGTAAGCCTCATCATGAAGGCAACTTGAAAACCTATTTATTCAGGCTATTTTATGACAGTCGGGGCTATGGCTGGAATGACATACTCAGACCTTGCTAGTGCATTAATTTAGAATGATGGTGAAAAAAGTAATGGACTTTCCAGCCAGCCAGAATTGAGTATTTCCTCAGGCCATGATATCAACAAGTAAGGATTCTGCACAGTCCATGATGCATTTGGTGCAATTACATATAGACATAATTAGTTGATTTGAATGTGATCTCAGCTCTCTGGTTCCCTATATCAGCTTCAGGATCTTTTCTATGGAGGACACAGCAACGTTCGGCTATAGCTCATTAAATACATACAACGCACTGCTTATACAACAATGTGATTTATTAAGTGCCAGAGTATGTGTTGTCTTATCATAGGTTTTAGCTATAGAGCTGAAACGTGCTCACCCTCAGTGGCCCGGGAAGTAAATTCCCCATTCATTTTCTCCATAGACATTTCAGAAAATCCACATGTACGCTGTGAGCGGAACCAACAAGCTACAAGATGAATCACAAGCTTATAAAAATAGGTTCAAAACAAGCACGTAATAAGCTGTGACCCAGCTTGGTGCTTTGAGAAGGCGTGGTGATCATGTCACATTTTGTCATTTCAGTCTGTAGCTTCAGTCAGGAAACTGAACTCCTGGCACAATAAACAGGTTATAGGCTGTAGATTCATTTACAGGCTCAGAGCTGACAAGACATAACAAACAGGCTACAGGGCAATCGAACACAAAGGAAAAAGGTGGGTTAAAAACACAAAAAATCTGTATAATAGTCCTACAGTATTATAGTGAGTGGACATCATAATTCATTGGTTTCAATTGGGAAGCTGAAATTTTGCCACAATGGGCTCAGGAACATTGTAACCTTACACTGTTAAACAATATGGCTGTAACAAAGGCACACTTCGTTACCAATCCTTTGCACTATTTGCACATTTATATTGTATACTTTTTGACTTATTGAATAGTTTGCACAGCATAATTTGCACAGTAACATTTGCACAGCATTAATAATTGCACACAGAGTCATGATTTAAAGTATTTTATTGAATATATATTTTACAAAACATTTTAAGTTTGTTTGTGAGTTATATTATCTTGTCCTGCTGGTTCAGCTACTCAGCATGGCGATCAGCTCCACCTGTAGAAGCAAACAAATGTTCAGTACTTAACCTGACATTGAATGGGTTTTCATTGTTTGGTTGAATGTCATAATTTGGTATGGACAAGTGCAATATTTCTAAGTGCAATACTTCTAAGTGCAATATAAATTAAGTGCAATACTACATTGGTGCAATGTAAGGGTTTTAATTGTTGGTTCATGCAACTTACCTGTGCTGTCTTGTCTGTGTTCCAGGGTGTTCGGGCAAAAGAGTTCCCTGGGGTGTCCGAGCACCTATAGATAGTTCCGGGAGGGACTATGTGTGATGAGATAGCAGAGGGGGGTGTTTTGTGTGGGTTTGAACTAAAATGTATATCGTTTACATGTTGCAGTATTTATTGTTTGAGAGCAACATCTATTTAACTGTATGGATTCGATAGATATGTAGAATGGCAGGTTAAAGGGGCAGTATATTGTATTGTTGAATGCTATTGTTTAAGTGACCCCTATAGTTGGTAGCATCCAGGTAATTACCTGTGGCAGGGTATATAAGGCTGCCAGTGTTTATCTGACTCTGCTGTTGTTAGGACCCTGGAGAGCTGCTCGCAGCCATGCCTCTCATTTATGTCAAACTAGTTTTGTCGCTGTCTTGTTATGTCCTCTTTGTGGGTGAATAAACACCTTTGGTTGCACCGTACCACCACCTCTTTTGCTGTGAATCCAGCCGCTAATCGGGTCAAGCCTAACAATGGCTAATAATAAAATTTTCGACCCAAAAGCACTCCGAGTTACACCTTGAGAAGAGTCAGCTCAGTTAACTTTGTTTGCTAGCTAACGAGCAAGCTAATTTAGCAAACTACTAGCTAAGCGATTTGATCAGATTGGTTAACAATGAGACAGTGATGGTTAGCTCACTAGGTTAGCTAACAAGCTGACAACACAAAATTAACACAAAATCAATCAGATAATGCTATCAATGGTGAAATGATCAGTTCCCAGTCAAAAGCAACACAGAAATTAACCAGCTACTGTTGAGTCTATCTATCTAATAGCCGATTTATATCGACATACATTGTATCACAGCAATCCATGCAAACAAAGAGATTAAGAAACTAGAAGTATGGCGCGTGACGTCATCAAAATTAATTTGCATATGCAAAGAGGATTATGGGAGTAGAACTGTAGCTAAATAAAGATGTAGGGGCTGTGTGCACCAGCGACCTCATTATCTACAAAACGGCAGGGTGACGGCTCTTGGTCCCGCCCCTGCTTCATCCTTATTGGTTAGGAGAACTCTGAAGTGACATTGATGACCCTAGAGTTTAAGTTAAACTCTGACAACAATGCGACTTTTCTTCCTGTATAGTGCTCAATAAAGGACTTGATTAGTAGAAAATGAGTTTTATCACATTCAAGTTTGACAGAGGAGTGAAGTGTTTCATCATGACTGACTGACATGAAGTTGGCTCTTGAAAACCGTGACGCTGTGGTAAAAATGCCTATTCATCCAATCAGAAATATTGCTTAGATCTACCTTTTTGTACAGTTGATACAATTATGGTTTTAGCAGGTTCTCCGTTGAATTCTGAGGTTAGCAAATTAAGGCACATTTTAGTACCTTTGCAATACTGAGTGTCTTTGCAAGAGATAATAAACAGATGCAAAGCCTTGAGAGATATTTTTAGTCATGCAGAGGCCTCAGTAATGATGAGGCAGATAGCTTTCAAGCTGCACAGAGTTCATTGTCTTCATCGTAATGTCTTTTCTGTTGAAAATAAGAAAAAAACAATGATGCTACCATAGCTACCAGAGTAATAGGTGCGTTGTTGAGTGGCTCTAAGACATTACATTGGATTGCTCGCTATGCTATTATCGTCGAGTTATTGCTAAGAGGGCTATTGAGTATGAGAATGCAACGCTCAGATGGATATGGGAAATACACCATCAGTAAAATCAAGGGTGTGTTTTTTTCTTAAGGTGAGTCCAAGGTAGTGCAATAAAGATGCAGCCTTTTCCATGAGTTGTGCTCATTTCCTTCGTTTTTGGTGGCTTAGGGGAACTATGCGAACAGTTGAAGGCACAGGTCCGTTCGGCAGAGTTGGGGCCTGTCTGAAAGTCAGAGCCAAAAGATCATTTATTATTGATGGTCCTGTGAGCACATCCAGACAACTGCAGCTAGGTATTGATCTCAAATCAGCAGCTTTAGAGTCAAAGCAGGAATGATAGGAGCACAGCACCGGCACAATACGTCTTCTGGAAAGTTCCACTGAGTGACACTCTGCTACTAAAACATGTACAAGTGTTCAAAAATACACAATCAAGACAGAGTAGCTGTCTGTAAAAGCCTTTCAATCTCACTCACAGTTATTGAGTGCTTTGCCACTCTATTCTTACCAATAACTGAAATACACTGAAATACAATATAACAGAATGCTTGCTGTTAGGTAGAGAAAAGGTAGCTCATAGACAAATATAGCATGGTTCTTTTTTTATTAAGCTCTCCAAGCACTTTATGTTTCCAGGGGTGAGAGCATTGATTTTTGAGGGCTTTTAAGGCCAGTTTGTAATTTGGGATGCCTGCTACTTAGATAAACTATGATTGCCACAGTAGGAGCTGTTTAAGTCACCACACACTATCCACTGTCTTCAAACATTGCCTCCAGTGGATCTAATAATACACAAAATTGTTGTGTATCGACAGTTTTAACAAGTCAAGCATCAAAAATGAAGAAGTTAGTAAATTTCTGTATTAAATCCTAAACTAAAAGAAAAAAAACAATTACTTGAACTTGAGAATTGGTGAATTGATTATTAAAGTTGGATTTTTTTTATTCCAAAAAGGATCTGCATTACATACAATAATATACTTTATTTATGGTGACAGCAAGTCAAACATTATGATATTAATTATGTTGTTATGTTTGTGGGATTATTTTTGAGAAACCTGCCAAAGAGCTTGCTAAAGCATATAGGTTCTAAAATGTTACTAAAAATATATGTGGCCTCTGACCAACATGTCACCATTTGGAATTTAAAAGAAGTAATGAAGAGTGTTTAAAACTAGTCAGTATTTCTTTCCAAACAGGTTTCTTTCTCTGTCCCATAGGGACTACTAATAGGGACTACTAATAGGGACTACTAATAGGGAGTAATACGTCCCTAAGAGGTCTTGTGACTCACACCCTCAGAATGTAATTTAGATGAGAGAGGTTGTTTTTTCACTAATTTAGATAATGAGGAAGGTAATACTGAAAAGAATATAATTAGTTTCAGTAAAATGATGAATATTATAGAACAGCAGTATGCAGTGCTGGTGTTCTACCGTATTTGGTGACCCATCAGATTCTGTGACCTGCAGTGTTGGTTGGTTTAGGCATGAGGAGTGAGATGGTTGGGGTTAGGGTAAGGGTTTACAATGGGTTAGGGTTAGGGTTATACAATTTATATAAATATATGATTGTTGCCACACAATGACCCATAGCATCAATCAGTTCTCTCTCTCTCTCTCGCTCTCTCTCTCAAACACACACACACACACACGCACAACGTTACCATGCAAAACTAGAAAAATAGGATCATCTACTATGAAATTTTGCACTTCATTCCTAACATGTATTTTGTTGCCAAATTGCCATATGCTGTCACCATTACGCAATGCCAAATGCCAAAAACTACGTGTCCCTCTCACCATTATGCAATGCCAAATGTGCAACGTGCATGTCCCGTTAACCATCAGCACACATTGCCAATTGCTAAATACGCAACCTACAACCAAGCAAAACAACACAGTAAATATGTAAAAAGCACAGCCCAGCAAAAAGTCACGAAAATAAGCTGCAAAGGCATCTCACCTTCACCCGACGCACACACACATCGCCCTTGATTGGTTAATAGGCCTACATTACGCTACATTCAAAACAATTTAGTAAATCCTCCCCAGTTGTGTCTCATGTCACTCATGTCTCATATTACTTTACTGAAAGAGACTTAAAGCTACTCAAAGCTAATTACTTGTCAGGAGCAGGTCAGGAGATAGACTGGGATAGAACTCAACCTGTTGCTGTAACTCAGTCTCAGTAAAACAAGGAGTACAATGTAATTTAATTTAAAGCTGCAGAAAAACAGTGACTTTTGAGTCTTTGTTTTGATCCAGACTTTCAAAGTACAATTTGAAAACACCTTACAAACTCCAGTTCTTCTAATTAATGATTTTTCTATCACGGTAACTCATAAGTTTCAGTGTCTACCGTGTATATATTATCTTGTTGTGTACATTTATCCTACTTTGCAGACAGGTGTCTTTTAAGTTCAAAGTTCTCTGAGCTGAAGACATGACTACTGATGAGATAAGAAAGAGAGAGAAGCTACTGGTGACTCACTGTCAACAATGGATAGGAAATTGCGTGTCTCGCTCTGTAAATTTCAACTGTGTAGGCTGACAACTAAAATGTCAGAGTATTTTAGAATCTCACTTGCTCTTTTGCCTTTAATTATGAATTCGGCTGAACTATGAAATGATAAAAGTTTCTTTGCATGCTGAAGCATCATCCCACTCTTTAAAGTACTTGTAAATGTAAACATAGGTTAGATTCACCTCAGCAAGAACATACTCACAGTGCTAACACAGTGGACCCGCACACTCACCTTTATGAAATTGGTTGCATAATAAAAAAAATTATAGATGATTCATGATTCTGTCTGCTGTACGTGGGTCAGCTCTGTAGTCACTTAGCCCTGTGCCTTTAAAAAAAAAAAGCAGCCTAATTGCTTTTCCTCCAAATATGATCTGTTTCCTTGAGAATCTGTCTGAAATCAGATCATTGTCCTACACAGGTCCCAGATCTTTGGCATGCAAATCATTGTGTAGGGTTCATGGTCTGCATGCTTTTAGGACTTGCTTCAATCCGGAATTTATTTTACCAGGAAATTATTGGGTAAAGTTTGTTTATTTTCTCAAAAAGTTCGATAGTTTGAAATGATTTTTAGAACTTTCTTAACCCATCGTACCTCCAAATACATATCAGTTTTTTCACCAGTGTTTATAAAAAAAAAAAAAAAAGAGAACCAAACTTTTAGAGCCTCAAAATACATATAAAATTCTTGTTCAGCAGCCGTATACTGTTAGTTATTGTATGAAAGCTCAGGCAATTTCAGAGAGGAAAAATATCCCATGAATCACTGTTGTTGAGCAGCACTGCAATTACAGGTGGTGCCTTTATGTAGCCTAATTGGAAAAAATTGAAGTCCTGTAAAAGTCCTGTGAAACCACCATCCCTGTCATCATCTTTTACACTTCAGAAGGCATCCTTCTTTCTCTTAGAGGAAAAAAAACAGCCCTAAAACACATTAACAGTTAAAAACAGCTATTGGCAATGTACCTTCCATTTCTCTGCCCATTTTCTTGTTTTGTGGTGTTTTTTTTTTCTTTTTCCCGTGGACAACTGGCCAAACGCAGGTGATGTGACGTCATGTTGAGATATTTCCAGCAGCTACAATCGAGTTTGATAGCAGAAAAAAATCATCCATCTAAAACATGAATGTCAGGTTTTTAGTTTCAGCCCCTCAAAATCAAAGAACAAAGTGTACTTTATAGACTCACCATTTTGCACAGACATTCAACAGTCATACAGGGAGAAATCCATCATAGAAGAAGCAGAGAGACCAATTTCTCCCCCACAACAGTAGACTCAATAGACTGTAATGCAATGCAGCCACAAGTTGACATGTTGCTTTTTGAGTAAGGGGCGACTCTCACTTTTTCTTGACTGGAAAAAAACTCTCGCTCTCTCCTCCTATCGGTAGAACCTAAAGCTGAATGCAACAAGTCCACGCCTTTTTCTTTCTTTCGAAAGTCATTCTGGGAAATGTAGGAACTCATTAACCGAAGTAGAAGTTGATGAGGCAGGTTGGGGGAAAGTGGGTATGCCGACAAAGTAAATTACAACACTTCATCACAAACCGGGATGCACCGAACATCATAAATTGATGATATCTATGAGTGTACGAGTATCTGAGGGTGGATTTTTAACTATGTCGATGTCTACTGCATCATTTTTTGACAGAAAGGTTAGACAACTCATGCTGGGCTTAATCTTGCTGGACAGACCTCGGTATTATGATCAATGGACAAGTGATAAACTAAATATTGCAATCAATCACTTATAAACTGCTATTCTATGAATGTCAGTGGGCATGAAATTGGACAGTCAGCAGGACATAGAAGTGCACTCTTTGCTGCCAGAAGTTGTTAAGTTAACAGTCTCAACAGCTTCATAAATTGCATTGTGATTTTCTTGGATAAAAATTCCACGATTTTACAGTTGTGGCTAAAACTAATAGTGAACTCAAATGCTGGAGGCAAATAAGTTTAGGGTTGACTTTGAAACATTGTGATGAGGAAAGGAAAGGATTGCTGCCTGTATAAATTGAGATGCTCACTGAGGTGCTGGCCACTTACACAGGGCCAACTCTGCCAGAGAACAAGAACAAAACTAGATTAAGATAACCTTTGCAAAGGGATGATTTATTAAGCTATTTTTCTAATGCACTTTTTCCTCTCACATAAAGCGCCTTGCTGGCAACCACTCTTTAATCAAAAAGGATTTTTCTGATCCAAAGCCTGCCTTGACATGCTGGTGCAACCGCCGGACCTGCGGGTCATAAGTGAACCCACACATCACTACCCTCTTTACCTACGCTCAGTAGCTCATGGATGGCTTTGGTATAATGCGTGTATCCATTGCACGTATGTGAGAAGGAAGCTTCGTTCGTCCCATGGAGCCATGTGCTTTGCAGACAAACCTTCCATGTACAATACAGCTGTCCAATGCTTTAATTCTAATGCACAGACCCTCTCATTTTTCAGATCTCTCTGCTGCCGTCCAGAAGTTCTCCCAGTCTCTGCAGGAGTTCCAGTTTGAGTGCATAGGTGATGCAGAAACAGATGACGAGGTGAATATCGGTAAGTGTCGTTAAGGCCGGGCCCAGGAGGGTTTCTCTCTCCTCCTAATCTTTCATCTCCTTCCTCTCTGCTCTTCCCAATTAGTTGGACTGTCACCTCAATCATGACCTTTTCCCTGGCATTTCCGTAAGGATTCTCCAGGGAGTGGCTTGGCTGTTCTCCTCAGACGTAACATGAGAGCCAATGTCCCCTGGTCCTGGACCAAGTACTCAAAATATGATGTGATATTATTATCTTGGAGCAATTTTATATCAATAAAAAGCAGTAAAGTGAAAAGAGAAAGGTGGTAACACTTTACAATGGCTTTATTCCAGTGTATTAACCTGTGTACTAGCCTATGGAAAAGTATTGTAAGTACGCAATATTGCTGTGTTGGTACTTGATGAAAATCTCCTTAATATGTAATGTATTTACAATGGTGTCACAATGCAATGTAACTTCAAAGTGTCATTCAAACATAATGTACTAAGTACAACAGAGTTCTGGCACCTGGCATAAGAAGTGTTGAGGAAAGCTGGAGAAAGATCATGCAGAACATGCTCCTGTCTTTACAGTGTTAACATGGACCCTCACTGAAGCACAGGATTTGTGGGTTATTCAAAATATGCAGCGCTCAACTTTTTATTATAAAACTATATTGTATATATACAGGACAAATTCAAATCAGTTGAATTTGACAAATAAGTTCACAGCACAATGCACTAGTGGTTGCAGGAATAGTACTTCAGTGCAGTGTTACCTTTAGTCTTATGAATTTATAAATTCTGGTCACAAACACTGGCAAACCTACCACAAAATACAAAATAAGGCAATAGAAATACTATATGTAATGCTTTAGAACAGTACAGTGTACTTACTGGTTGTTAAGTTGGAATGACTTAATTAAAGTAAAGCGCACTTATAACTGTGTATTTACAATTTACAATATTTTTCCATAGGTTAGTACACAGGTGAATACACAGGAATAAGACTATTGTAAAGTGTTACCAGAAATGATTTACCAGACTCAGTGGGAAATGTTTTCAGACAGAAGTTTAGCATACTAATTCCTGGAAAGGGAGATCTGCTTCATGAGTATAGATCTTGCAACTGTCTGCATTGCATGTATAATTAATGCTATTGATTTGCTTATGATGCTTCCCCTGTATCTTTTTTCATGCCTTTAAGAGATCAAAGGGACTAATTGTGATCAGTGTCAGAGATTAATGGAGGTGCGAACCTCCAATCCTCCAACAGGAATATGAAAGCAGCTGTGCAGAAGGCTTCTCTGGCTCTAATGGGCAGGACTCCCAGTCTGGCCTCTTCTTCCGCTTCTCTTTTTTTTTTTTCTTTTTTTTGCACTGCTCATTATCCCCAGCTTGAGTCCTTCGCTCTGTGGATCTGAAGACTGCTGAATCACTGTCCATCTGTGTGGCCTCGACTGGATATGAACCTCCTCCACATGAGGCTGTAATGTTCATGCGAATGCGTAATGAAACAAAGCTGCAGAGGCTGTGTGGTAGGCCGGGTTGAAGAGAAGACCAATTATGCTTATTGGGGAAACCCACACCCAAATCCAGGCCTCATTAGGATCTAGCATGCTTTAATTTGAAGCGGTGCACCCTTTTCCCTGGCCTCCTATCAAGAGCGCTGTTGATCTCAGATTGAACAGTGGATATTTGGCTGCCCACCTGTTATCCACTTGGATCTGCCCGGTATTTATAGTGCAGACTGCTGGCATTGTGGAGCGGGCTCAAATGACACAGGCGCGGGCATCTGTTGGGAAGCATTTTATTGACTGCCTAATGCAGGCAGTGGCGAATTAATTTGGTAGATCTTTAGTCAGGACCTCCGTGGCTGCAACACAGGCACAATCAGTGTTCAGTAGTAGTGGGATGATTCAATGGGTTCATGTAATACTATGTGTATTTATTTTTAATAATGTGTAATACTATTCTGAATTTTTGAGATTCCTTGTATCCACAGCACACAATTCCCTGCACCATAACTGGCCCAAGTAGGCTATTTTGTGTGAGGTTTAGTGTTCGATATCTCCTTAAAGCGAAATGCTTTTCTCTCACACTGTAGGCCACACTGCTTTGTTTCCTCACCATCTCAGAGAGAAAAGGCCATGATTACTATTTGAGGAAAAAATGTAATAGCCTGTTGAAATCAATCTAGTCATCAATGAAACTGAGCTTTCTGACTGACATGGCCAGACCCTTGCGCGAATGCCAGCCATCATCTTGATGCAGCACTGGTATAGTTCACTTTGATGCTCCCAACTTCCCCACATAACATCAGGATCCTGTATGTGCTGCCAGACGGGTTCACCTGACCTTTTATTGATTTCTCTCTATGACTTCCTGGAGTGACATTCACATTCCACACCAGTTATCTAGGAATCAATGGGGCCAAAAGATTGATGTGGCTATAGAAATTTTAATTTTTGGAGAAGTTATAGGCCCTTGTCTCAGAAGGTCATTCCTTTAGTCTCTCAAGTGTTCAGACTGTAGTGGAGTGAGATGAACTCAAAATCTAGAACTAAAAAGCTAAATATCAATTAGAAAGGGAACCTTTGGACCTTTAAACCATTAAACCCATACTGGTGGGAACTGGTGGGAAATGCTATACCCTTCCATGTAAAGATCTTATTTTAACAGGCAAGCAAAATGTACATATACAAATATATAGAATTATTTCAACAATAAATTTACAGCTTTACTCCATCTTGTATGGGATGAAAAGTTATATATATGACTTATTATTATTACATTTAGTGTTATTATTACATTTAGCCAACATATAGTATATAAATGTTCATCGTTTCAACAGCAATCTCTGGAGGTGGGTGAAATTTATTTTGTTCAGCGATTTATCAGGTCTATTGCCTTTCCTCCATTTACCAGTGAATGATATGCAAGCTGTAACCCCACTTTGACTCCCATTTCCTTTCTTCAGAGTCTAATCTTGTCCCATCAACGGCTCCAGCTGTGCCCTTTACCCCCTGAGAGGTTTGTGCCGTTGATAAAGGAGCTAGTGGCGTTAATAGGAGGCCAGCCTGCCTGCAGGATCACTGGCACAAAATCATTGCTCCCTGGTCTTTAAAAGCTTTGGTGTGTAAATGGACAAAAGTGTCTGAGATGATGCATGGGCTCTCATGCCAGGCCGGCGTGGCTGATAATGATGTTACTGTGTTGGCAAGCACACAGCTCGACCGCTGCTAAATGGCTGGACACGGGGTGACACAGGGGCTGACCAACAGAGGCCACTTCGTATCTGGCCCCGTATTTAATGAAGCTGTGAAGCTATCAAGGCACAGTTCACTGCCAGATAAGCCTCGATGTACTGTATGCTGAATTCATCCGGCCCTACAGAATGTAATATGGGCTACTGTAGCGGTGCAGCGCAGATGGTGCGAACATATCTCTCCCGCCTCAGCGTCCCCTACACTGCAGCAGTGTATTGTACAGCGTAGCAGGTGAAGAAAATAAAGGGAAGCAATCAATGGCTTCCATTTAATGAAAGTGTTTTTTTTTACTGCCAGTCTGGGTTTTAAATTGGACAGCTGCATGATTTTGTTAGGTTCAGAGATGTGCTGTGCTGAAAGCTCTGAAGCTGCAGTGAAAATAAACATTTTAACGCCATGCTACAGGCCTTGAGGGGTGCCAGGAACATCTGATGCTTAATGACTGAGCCACTGATTCTTTTACACCCTCCATCAACTGAACGCAATAACGCAGTGTAATGCAGTGGATCTGTGGGTATTTGCTCAATTGGTGACCATATTGACCTCTTGTGCATCGTTGTCATACATGCTCATGCGTTTAATGGATACACACACATATATTTCACCCTTAATATGGCGTTACGTAAATAATCCTTCTTTATGTTTCAGCCCAGTCATTCAAAGAATTCTCCCAGCTGCTGAACACTGTCGAAGAGGAAAGGAGACGCTTGGTAAGAATGAAGTTTTGTTTTTATTTTCATCTGATTTTGATTTCAGAAATAGAAAATTACATGAAAAAAACAAAAAAAAACAAATCATGTATATTTGACCGCAGATAGCACAAGAAAGTGATACTTGGCCTTGTTGGAAGGCAAAATAACAATAACTTGAAATACAACACAAAACACAATAAAAACAGTCAAAGGATCATAGGATATACATACATGGAACTAGTGAAATTGCCTTAAAGGAGAATAGCAGTGTCACTTACAGTTATAGCCCATTATAGCCCAGTTTACATTTCCTCCAATCCTTTTGCAATGCATGCTGTATGCAATTAGCTTTTTTTTTTTACTCGTTTTTCCTTGTTTTTAAAACACAAACTTCACGGTATCAAACCTAACTCAACATTAACTGCTCTCCTCGCTAACAAAGATGTCCCGAAAAAGAAGACATGGATGTGACAGTAAAGTTTGTACGGTGGGAGAGATTTTTTTCCTGGCGGAGACTTCCATTTCTCCCTGTGGGTGTCAGGTGATTGACAAGAAGCCGAGCGTAACGTAATGTGCACCCAGATATGAAAACTCTCAGCTCAGGCACAGTGGCATAACGATAAAAACAGAGAAAGTTTGACAAAACAAAACGAAGGCTTAATGTTTACTGTGATGGATTATCTTAGCTCAGGCAATTTTCAAGTCTGTGGAAGTTGTTTTTCATGCCGTACAAAAATGAATGGCATTTCATTAATCTAGAAAGCAACAGATGTTATTTATATCACAGACTGCACAGACAGGGTCAAGGTTTACACAGTGAATCTCTCTTAACGTGGTAATCTGTGGGATTCTTATTTTTTTATTACTATAGTAACATATTTAGTGATAAATGGTCATTGTTGTATGTTTTTGCACTGCACTTCCCAGATTCTTCACCTGTCAATCAAACAGTGTGGGCGGTGCTGTGACGTCTTTTTCCTTGGATTATCTGTTAATGAGGTTTGAGTTTCTGTAGGTGCCGATTTTTCTTGGGAAAGATCACACCAGACAGAACAGCGAATGTAAAAGCTTTCATGAACTGGCTATAGGTCGAATTAATATTGTGTTGTATCAGCGATAAGAGAGTGGCAAAATGGACATTTATTTATATGAAAATGTTGCGGATTACTAGTTTAATCTCACCAGACACTTATCTGGAGTATCCATAGAACCGTTTCTAGGAAGCAAACACAGGAGGATGTGATATACTAACCAATAAACTCAGTGTGACAGAGGGCTGGTTGGCTTTCAGTGTCCCTGGTGCCTCAAACCAGGCACTGGCATATGGTTGTGACTCTGTCTTCCTGGTGTTGTGCTGGTCATCTGATGGCTGTCCGGGACGGTCATGGCAGATTTGGGCACTCCGAGTTACATACAGGCCCTGTTAGAGTGCATGCCACAAACCAGAAAGCATATACATTTGGAGGCAGAACTCTGGATGGGAAAGCACGCAACAGTAAAAATTATGACACCCTTTTACAATTTAATATATTTATTTGCATATATTTATGATAGAAACACCGAAAGAGGAGAGAGAGAAATACAAATTCATCCAGGTGTGATAGAAAAAAAAACCTAAGGGGCTTATAAAAAAAACCCAAAAACCATCTAATCTCAACGGAAACAAAGAAACAAAAACAAATCAAGATGACAAGCAAAGACACGGCTGAATTGGATAACAGAAATTAAACGACACCACAATTCCATAAGGAGGAAAACTGTTTGACAACAACAAAATGCATGATTGCAAAGTAATGGAAATAAAGTAAATACATTAAAAAAGTAACAATGACAACTCACAGAGGCTATAAAATGTAGTGCTGATGGTCATTATAATATTTCTTTCCACTGCGATAGATTTAATACAAAAAAAATAAAATTAAAAAAAATAATCGCTGTAATGTTTTTAAAAAAATCCTTTTTTCTTTTTTCTTTCTTTAGTGTTGCCTCTATCTCAAGATCACAGGAATGTTTTGTTACATCTTTTGTGTCAGGGCTCAAATCTTTGCACTTACCACTAGTTGTTGATTGTTATAGTTGGTGTTGCAGGATTTTAATCTTATTCTACTGTCACGCCCATTGTAAATCATTCAGGATAAGAGTGTCAGCTAAATGTCTCAAATGTGATATGTAAACAGTATTCTTAAAATCCCCATGAAGTGAAAAGTGACTTTTTGATTTGCTTCTCCAAGGAGATGACACAGAGTTTATGTTTACCAGGAATCTGAGCCCCAAGCAGCACCAACTGATTTGTCTTTGCTCCTCCTGTAAATGAACTGTGAGCATTTAATGACTCACCTCACTCGGGGGTGTAAAAATTGTGATTGACATTTCCTAATAAGCTTGAGGTACTGCGCTCATTTCCAAGCTTAGTTCTTCTAAGGTAATACATATGCAAAGTCCTGTCATTGTTTTGCATTTAGACAGCACTATAACTTAGACGGCATATATTCCCATGTCTCAACTTCTAAAACTCCTACCCATATTTACTTTTTTAATCAGCGTCACAGTGTCATGAATTGAGCTCTCTTCAACTAACTCGATCATGAATAATTCAAAATGCTGATTTTTGTGGTCTAGGCCTGCTAGACTTGGCATTAAAAACTTTTTCTTTTTAATTGACCTTATTCTCACGGTTGCCATTTTGAACTTACATCAACTAACCTAAAAAGCAGGTAACCTAGCTATGTCGTATTGTTGTGTGCCAAGATGCACATCATACAAACATGTATCATTTATCAGATTCCCCAAAGAAAAACTTGTTACAGAGAAGCTAAACCAGAGAGAGCATGTCTTGTTGCCTTCAGTATCACGTTGCCATGGCGCTCCACCTGCTGCACACGAAGCATTATCCACTGCCCTAATTTCATCGGCTATTCCCGACTCATTATCCGTCAGTGATATTGTTTTAATGCAGATTTTCGCTAGTTAGTTACCATGAAACTGAAAAAACTAAACATATGTTGCGCTTGGCTATGGGTGGACATCTAATTTATTATTAACCAACTCACCAGAAACAGCCTTGTTTGAATTTAAACGTGTTAGGATTTACATGTAAACTATATGCTAAATCATTTTATAGTAAGACACTAGAGACAGAATAGAATAGAAAACTTTAGTGTCCTCATTGTGACAATTTGTTTTGCAGCTTAAAAACAGTTACAGCTTATTAAACACTTATTTCAACATTCAGCACACATACACATATCACATGGTAAAAGTGTAATCACCTTTTACCTTAAAAAGCATACTGTGCAGTACTAATTATACTAATACTAATACAGTTTCAGAGTTTCAGTGCTTTGTTGTATTGTTGTAGCGAACGCTAACATCAGCCTTTACGATCTACGTGAATATTGACGCTGGACACTCTCCGTTTGCTGCCATGAACGTGACACAAGTTCAAAATGGCCACTGTGGGAATAAGTTCAGTTAACAGTCTTCAAATGCTGTATGGCTTATTTCATTGTGCTGGCACTTTATGGAACAGCAAGTTATGAAGTAATTCAGATATGATTTGCCTCCAGTTTGCATCCACAAATGCTACAAGGACCCATAGCATTTTCATTAGACAAAGAGGCGTCATACTGTACATGAAACTACGTATTCCCATCGAGTTTGATTATAGACTGCGGGATCCCAAATACATTCCCCGAGTTTTACAAACACTCAGAGACTCGGTAACAACCCTCCTAACAACTGTCTGCACCACTCTAACCCATACTTCTCGTAATTTCCCCGCTATTAAAGGACTGTCTTAAAACGGCCTGCGTAAATCCTGTTTATGAATTCAGAATCCATGGTGTCTTGTTTTCTACAATCGTTTCATTCCTCCTCACAATACGTAGATGCAATGAATACATGAAAAGGCCTTCAGTTGAAATGGCCTCTAGCTGATGTGACCAGTGCCAATTCAGGAGGTGTTTGTGATTATTTTGACAAAATAAATAATGTCACAGACGCTCTGATTTGATCATTCCCTTTCTGTAGAACTAATCCAAAGAGCATTAAAATATGATAAAACATACAAGTTTCGCTCCCAATCATTAATCCATCCGTACTGTACCAACCAAAAACTCAAACTGTTTCAAAGTGCATGAGGAAGAATAAAAGCCCATTTGATGCTACCAGATCTTTAATGGATATATTTCTCTGCAGCTGTTAAATAATTCATGGTTGACAATAAACAACAAATTTGTGGTGACAGAGTAATTGGTTTGACTCCATGTGGCACAGAAGAGCATGCAGAGGTCTTTGGGGATAACTGTCCCTTTTATGACCAGCATTCATGTGTTTCACCTCGGCAGCAAAGCAAGTCCACGATGCACTCATTAGATCTGTTTTTAGATGCAGTCAAGCTCAGCAAAGTTACAACGGAGAATAGAGACACAACAAAGAAACTTTTGTGGAGACTCACCGCAATTACTATTCCTTTGGCCTTGTGATATTGTTTCTTGATAACTGTCTATTATACAGTGTGTTTATTTGGTAACAGTGTGTGGTAGAGTTAATTCTATGCTGAAGCACAGATTTTACCTGAGTTTTTATGCCAGTTTCTGACAGCTGTTTCTGTATGGAAAGCATGGAAAATACCATTTGCATGTGGATATTTTAGTGGACATGCAGACTGCGACAGGAAGATGCAAAGTCTTGAATGACATCATGCAAGTTCAATGTGGAGATGAGGTATGTGTGATTGGCAAGGAGAGGTTTGACAAACAGTAGCACTGTTGTTCGTCATCAGCTGAATTATCATTGTTCAATGCTTAGAGAGTAGCCTTTCTTGGAAAAAGCTTTTGTGTTGGAGCACTTCGCACCTCTTCATCGTAAACCACTCACCAACAGCCACGAGAAAAGCTCAAAGAGGAAATTCTCTAAATGTTTTCCAGTGTTAGGTGGATCCGCACTCTGATTCTCCAGAGTCTCATCATGTGTGCATCTAGCTGGGCGAAAAAGGCAGGAGAGTGCAATTGACCAGAAGGTTTCATCTCGTCTTTGTTTAATTTGAAAGCATTTGGTCTACGTGACTCAATTAGTTATCACATAGTAACACATGTTCACCAACTACATTAAATTGTTCTTTACAGGGGAAGAACACTGTGCTAAAATCATGAAATATTGTGAAATATACCAGCTGAGACTTAACACCCCTCTATACTTAAACCACAATGGGCGCCAGATGGTGCATCTATTTGTAAAGTTTGTAACTGCTAATAGATTACGGGGGACAGATGTGGCAGTCATAGCCCAGCATGCTAAAAAAGTAGCTTGTTAAATAGTAAGCGTCACTCACACTGTGTGAGTGAACTTTCAACAGCAGTTCCTGAAATAAAACCCTGACTCCCCCATCCCCCTTACTCCCATTTCACATCTGGACTGAATCTGTGGCCTAAAAATAGAAACACAGACTGATAAGAGTCACTGAAACCCAGAAATCTCAAAGCAGATACAGAGGAAACTTGTATGTCTCAAATTAAACCTGCTCCTTTGTGTGGATTATTAACCAGCATCTATCTAAGGTGCCACTGTTGTAGAATCTTGCCAGTAGCCCAATTTCTGCAGACCTTTTCAAGCATGAAGCGTTTTATTGTCTGCTGGCTCGGTGGGAGGCCAGGCCTGAAACCTTTGTGCTTGTGCACTTAGTGATTGGCTTGCCAGCTACCCAAGTGTGTTATTCCATGGGAAGACTTATCAAATTCCTTCTTTTTAAAGAGATTCCTGGTATAATTCCCCTGCTGATAACCCTTTCAACAGCAAGAAAACAGAGTGAGAGAGAGTGGCTCCGGTTCTGCATGGTTTGAGAAGGTTCAGCGCTGCTGAGCTTGGATGGCATTTAGGAGTGGAAGGGCACTGCCCTGATGTTGTGGCTTTTGCAGTGATGATCAAACCCCTTTGGGAAAAAGCCTTTTGTGGCTGCGGTGGAAAATAGATTTTTCTTTCCTGTTTTTCTTTTCATTGAAACAGAGCCGTAAAAGTTTTCAGGTGTGGCTTTATACTTTTGACCCCATTTCAGGACACTTTCATTTGGAATTGACAAATATGGCCTTGCCAACTATTATCAAATTGTCAGTAATTTATTATACATACATATACATATGTCTTGTATATCTGAGAAAAATAAAGAACAATAAGATAAAACAAAATTAAAAAAATTACTGACAATTTGATAATAGTTGGCAAGGCCATATTTGTCAATTCCAAAAGAAAGTGTCCTGAAATCCTAAATATGGTGGCAGATTCTAGTTATTGTTAAAGGGTCATACCTGCTAAATTACATTAGTTTTCCCATTGCTGCTCTTGTAATGGGATCTTGTCCCAGTAAACCAAGGAGTGAGTGGAACCAGGCCAGTTTTGGCCAGGGCAACAAACAAAGTGGTATCTGATGTCATTTTTTAGCCCCACGACAGCAGGAGCTCTATGGATCGCTGGTCGGTCGGTCGATCGCTCGTGAAAGTGTGCCGCTGGGATTTAGACTGCAGACTCTCAATCGGGAGACCAGAGTTCGATTCCTGGCAGGAACGAAAATTCTATGTCGCGGGGCTGTTAGACTCATATTGTTTTCATCAGAAACATTATTGCAAATTCAAAAATGATCTATAAAAATGAACAAGCACACTGGTAATGTATGATGGACAGAGAAGAAAAGAAACCAGTTAATCAAGCTATTCTGCACAAGAGTTCAATGTTATGTCAGCTCAGTAATAAAAAGTACATATCTATGAATGACATTAAATCACAATTTAGGATCTTATTTTTCCAGCATTTAAATTTCAAGTTAGAAAAGCACATTAATAACGATAATAAATGGCGATTGAAAATGAAAGTAAAGTTTTAATCATCATGGAAGCTTTATAGTGCTGCACTCTGCGGACGGAGATACAGATCACACAGTGCAATACAAACTATGTGGTCAATTATACACACAAGTTACAACTTAATTAAAAGTGCACAAACTTGTTTAGAGGATATTTTGTTAGCTTCTATGATGTTTTCATAACTGTGTGTCCTTGGCTAATATCACATTTGTCTGCTCATTTGTTCCGATAATCATTGGACTATAGCTAGGCAGCTTCGAGGACAGGCCAACACCTCACAGCTTAACAAATCAATGTCATTCTTTCATCAGCATTGACTAAAATGCAGTAGTGTAGTCCTTTCAGTACCTGACATTTAGAGTTGCTGATTTTGTCGGTGCATAGCTACCATATCACTTGTATGATAAACCCAAGACAAGGCAAGGCAAACTTTATTTATTATTTCATACACAAGGCAAATACAATGTGCTTCACATAAAACAGAAAAAATACATAAAATGAAATGAAAGAAAGAAAGATATTGAGCAGTCACTCTCACACTGGTGACACCTCTGAGAGTGACTCCCTCAATTTTTCCTCTCAAAAGGAAATCAAAGCTCAAAACTTTCTTTCATAGCATGTCAAAATTCAACAAGCTGTAGCATCCTCATCCTCATTTCTTTTCTCAGCAATTAAGAGCAAGATATATCATTTTGCACTTCCGCTCTTGCTCTTCCATGAGATGTTAAAAACAACAAAAGCCCCCTCGGCCCCATGAGTGCTGATTTGCTGCGCTGCGTTACATTTATTTCCCATGTTGAGGAGTTCTCCTTTGGTTTACATTTAACTCAACAGCGTTTAAACGTGTACAATTACACCTAATTTGTCTGCGCCGCAGAATTGAAACCAAATGACATGAAGTGCCTGTCTTTGTGCAGAGCGAGGCACACACTGCTGCTGTTTTCTCCATGTTTGACAGTACAGTAACTTGGCTGTGTGCTGGCCTGTGAACTGAGGAATGTCCCGTTGACCCTGAAACAACAGTGCGAAATAAAGGCAGCCATTGTTCGCGGCAGCATCCATGGTGGCTTGTTTAATGAAACTCTGAAAAGTATTCGGGACTGACAATATCAAACCTTTGTGCTATCCAGTCTGAAGCCAAAATTAACCTCCAACAGTTGTTTACTGAGTGATACGGGGCTCATGCTAAGTGTTGACCTCAATCATGGATTGTACTGAAAGTTGGAGCATTAACCTTAACCACCAACTGCTCTTTCTTTTCTCTCTCTTTCTCTCTCTCACACACACACACAGCATACACACACAGATATAAGCACACTGTGATTTTTTGTTATTCAAGAGTTTGGCGAACCTGGCATACGAGATTGAAACTGACATTCAGCCTTGCAAATAGAAGTAAATCTAACTTTTTTTTTCGTTGTATTTTCAACCAAGAATTTCCATTTCTTTACTATAGCTATTGTGTGTCATTTTAGGATCTTGATTTCTTTGAATAACAGCTCATGTCCATGTACAGTAAAGATAGAAAATTGCTATTCTTTATTGTATTCCTATGGAGGATATGGTCTTATCTTTTCATCCCATCGCTAGGTTTGTGTAACTTTTGTATAACTCTCACACAGACTTCATCTTTACTCAAAAAAGAGCGCCTTAAAGAACAGCACATCATCTATCCCAATTCACCGTCCAGACCAAGTCATTTCGAAGAAGCAAGCCACACTGACTCGCTGCTCTCAAGGTGTATCTCCAGATCACGGGTTCATTGAGATTAACCAAGCATACAGAAGTCATAGAGGCTGTTAAAGTTATTGTTATTGTATAGTTATTATTTTAAAGCCTGCTGTATTATACAGTATTATGGCTGTTCACTCCGCAGTGATCCCTCTCCCGTCCGCTGCTCTCATTTTATGTGTGCTTTGTGCTTGCATGTGTCAGTACAGTCTGGCCGGTTATAAGGTCACAAATTCCTCGGATGGGAAACATTTTCTCATCTGATGCAAACAGTCAGTCTGGAGACAGCAGTGTGTGGAGTGCAAAGGAGGCATTTAGACGGAGCCACTGGGAGAGCTGTTTGCTGACATAATGCATTTCCTGTCGCTCCTCTGTGCAAAGGAGGAATTGGATCCCACAGAGCCGGCGGTGCTGAAACACCTCTCTGCACAGAGAGTTTTTATGTCCCGATACATCAACCTGAAAGTTCACCAAGCGTGCATTAATTAATAAATGAAACATGGTGCTTTAATATCTCTGTTATTTCAGCAGAAAAATTGACTACAGCTCACTCAAGGCTCTCAGTAAACTCTGCCTGCCAGCTTTACTAACGTACTGACAGCTTGCTACATTTTTTAGGATCCAATTTAATTTTTTATAGTAACAATAGGGTTTTAAGTGTTTAGTTTCAGTGTGTTGGGACTGCATTGGTGGAACAGATATACTTTTACACCAGCTCTTCCACATAATCTGGGCCACTCACACAAGTGAATGACAGCAAAGCTTTCTGTTTTGACACTCAGGTAACATGAGTTAATAATACTCCTATTTTTAGATTGTCCCACTGTCATATCCCCTTGCCGAGTTCATATTTAATGCAACGTTTCTCAAGCTTGATGCTTATCAGTTCAGAGTAACAGAAACTGTGCTACTAGACCACATACATTTCTGAATGATTTTGTAATGCTGACAAAGCCCAGAAGCGTGGCTGTAGTCAAGACCGCCTTGGTTGAGTCCCAGTCAATTCCAACACCAGATCCAAAGGGGATTGAGACCAAGTCAAGACCGAGACCAAAGCAAATCGAGTCTTATTCAAGGCCAAAATAGCCAATGAGCAGGGTACATGTTTTTCCAAATATAAAAATAATGCTTAAAGTGTTTCTTAAGGGTGAACAGAGATGTAGATCTGCAGGAATCAACATCCAACTAATCAACACAGGGTTTTCAATAATCGGGGGAAAAAATAGTGGCTGAGACCAGGACAAGTCCAAGTCAAAATAGACACGAGACAAGTCCAAGATGTCACAAAATTGGTGTCAAGAAGACTGGACTCAAGAACTGCAGCCTTGCCCAGAAGCTGTGTACCATAGAACACTGGTCTTTTGTAGGGATGGGACAATGTATCAAAATTCAATATATTGCAAAACAAAAATGTGACAATACGCTACATTTTATTCAGCTGTAATCACAAATGAGACAGCTTGTCCCTCACAATTTCACAAGCTCTATATCCAAATTATATTATCTGCACTTTGTAATGACATTTTTTAATTGTTGTTTACATTCTAGCGAGCCAATGCCATTTCTAGTAAGATTTGTGGCTGAGAAAAATCCATAATTCTGCACTGTCTTTGTAACCCTTCCATAAAATACCACGCTCTTTATCTAGAGGAGTAGGTAGGTGAGTATAAGCACACATTGCAGATAGACAGCCACCTACTGTACTGTACAGCAGCCTTTACAATTTGGCTTTGCAAGTGCATTTGCTAGATAATAATAAGCATTAGAATATATCACAGGCAATCAAACTGAACTTAAAACGAACAACAGAAAATCCCCAGGGGGCCCCTGAAACAAGCTTTGTTTAGTGGCTCCTTCATGTTCTTGTTTAACACCCTACTCTCCAACAAAATGTATAGGGCAAATGTGTCAAATGTACTTTGTCCACAGAAGGTTTGTTGTTATTTCATAGACGATAAAAGTAATGTGAGTTTGACTTGTCAGCTTGCTCCAGGTGCCAGTGCTGTGCCAGATAAAGATTTAACTCTGCAGCGAGATAGTTACCTCCTCCTCCACACACACACACACACACACACACACAACCCCCCCCCCACACCACAAACAACCCGCAGACAGAAGTGAATGAAATGCGCAGCTATTGCACTACCTCATTTAATAAAGGTCACATCACACCATCAGCATGAAATCAGGCATTTCATTCTGTCATGATGATGAAGGCAATAATGTTTATTATGCGTTTAGCACATTAATTAGGTTATAGAGGCTTTTCTTACACCCTACTTTAATGTGTGATGCTAATTTTGTTTGGTTGCTGCTGTCGTTTTTGCGGTTGTTGGTGCGACTATATTTGACTGATATTTTTATTTGGTGCTGCTGGCTTACATTAGCAGTAATACAGCTCAAGACGTTCAGTGCAGATATCTGGCACTCAGACAGGATTTTTCTTGTCAGGAAACCACACACCCATCCCATCCCACTCAGAAGCTCTGCAAGCAGCACCTGTTAACATTCCTCGGACACACTCGTTGGCTAATCAGTGCTGGAATGAAATTCATGCCTGAGTAATTCATTGACACAATGGCCCGTTCAAGTCCACTTGCATTTTTAGTTCTCTATTTTCTTGACGGTGCATTAGAGCTTACCGACTCTTTTTTGTGGATGATATGTTGGCCAATTTGACTTTGGATGAGGATGCAGGAAAAAATGAGATAAATGTTTTATTCATTCTAGCTATATACACATGTGGCTGTGGTGTGAGTAATTGTCATCAAACACAGACCTGTCAGTATGCGCCATGACACACAGAGTGGGGAGTGTGGAGGCGGATGTATCCTCTACAGATGTCAGGGACTGGCTGGTGGATGTCTCCCCTCCTGCAGCCAAACTGTCCCTGCAGTTTGCCGTCAACCTCTGTTTGACTCTTCGTCTAAATATCATTGAACCGCTTCCTACATTGGGCAGCGGTTCTCCAAGGACCAGAGCAACACGGGAACCAAAGGTGTTATCTCCTCCCAATCTAATTTAATTTAAGGTGCCGTATATTCACTCAGGGCGATTCATGACGACGCCAGCCCCTACCACACCTACTGATAATGTGTTCCTCCTAATCCCACTGTGTCTCCAACTGCGCCTCAGGCCACAAAATTACCATCCATCAGTTGCCACGCCCTTTGCGCCCACGCCATGCGCTGTTGACTGCGCTTTGTGCCATGCGCCACTGATTCACGAAAATAGAGCCCTTAGTCTCAAAGGCTTTAGCTTTAGATCGCAAGTCGAAAATTCACACACAACAACTAAACTTGGCTAAGATGTTGAAGGCAAAACTTATACTCACTTCCAATATCGGACTTCTGCACACTTAAATCAATAAATGAATGTTGGATTGGTCTGCATTGCAGTCCCTTCTTCATAGTCTCAAGGTAATGGAATGACAGACTGTGAAATTCTTCATTAATTTGAAACATGCATGAAATTGTATGACAAGCGTTTGATCAGACAGATCAAACAGAGATCTCTTTGATGTATTTTCCACTGACTGAAATTGACAACCTCCACTTAACATTAGACTTGTAGATTTAGAGCTCATAGATTTGTATCTATGGAAGCTATTATGCTGATGTTATTTTCACCTCCTCTCAGAGAACTAAACTCTTGACTCTTCACCAATCCATTTACTTTACTGTGCCTGTACAAACCAGTAGACACCAAAACAAATAAATACTCATCAGCCTGCCTGATTGTCTGTCAGTGTCAGTATGAAGTGGCTGCTAAAATTACTAATGATAAACATGGTGAATCAGATGTACATATCGAATATATTGAAATCATCATAGCATTGCTTCATGTACATATACGGTTTGGCATTAATTGGTTAGGTAACCATTAGGCAATTCTAAATATTATTCCCCTCAGATCTAAAAATGTAAATTCATTTTTGGCCCGTCTCTGTCATCGGCCTTACTTTCACGTAAACATACTTTTTCACACCTGAATGGTAATTCTAAACTTTCAGTTGGCTGATTTTAACTGGTAAGCATAGAACAATGAAACACCTACTTGTCAAAGCGCAGGAGCCTTTTTTTTCCAGAACTCTCTCCCTGCCTGAAGCCAAGTTTGCTTGGATGTTGCGTGTGGGATTGAAATTGCAAAACAACAACCAAAAGATGCTTTTTCATTTCAAAAATAGAGCAGCGTGGTGACCGAACAGGCTTGTTTGACACCTCTTCAACCATCCAAATCTCAGGTCTGGACTGGTGCGTGTGTGTGTGTGTGTGTGTGTGTGTGTGTGTGTGTGTGTCTCTGTGTGTGTTTCTCAGTGTTATATACACTGAGAAAGATGCTTTTGATTTACAGCACAGAAATAGGGCTGGCTATATCAAGTAGGTTTTTCACTGTGTGGATATTGTAAAATTGCAGCTGATACATTAATTTCAGAAGGCTTGCAAAAAGTGCATAGATATTGGATGTCAAAATAGCCTGTAGAAGTCATTTGAAGTACTGGGAGGTACATACATGACAAGATCAGGTCTAAAAAATATTTATATTTACTACTCGATCATAGACTGTCATACTACATACTGTAACCCATCAGCTAGAGCAGTTAACAGTTAAATGCTGCTATGATTATAACCTGATATATATCAGAGCAGAAACAAGCTGATCCCTGGGAATTGAATGTGACATAGACAACCTAAACACAGTGTAATGCCATCCGATAGGTCTGATACATACTTTACAATGTATGTGTTTGCAAACAAACAACCTGATTTGTCAAAAAAGTTGTTCCAGCGGTGTTTTATGAGCCCATGAAGCAAAGCCGATGAGTGCTGTGTGAACAAGTGGCGACCTGGGACCCTGTCAACCATCCTCTCTCCTGTGGTTTATACTTATGTATGCACACTGTGTTCAAACTTTCCAGACAGAAAATACTGTATGTGTTGGAAAAGAAAAAAAAAAGCCATAATTCTCTTCAAGGACGTTTTTTACTATCGGTTACTGTGATGATGGATACTTTAGTGAGGCAGAGAGGAAGAGATCTGTGCCCAAACTATTTAGAGTAGTTATTCACATTTCTAGAAAATTAAAATAATAATAATTTTTTGACAGGTCAAATGAAAATTTCAATTGGTGCACTTTGCACTATTTAATTTGGCCTTCGTGGCATTCTAATCTGTCTCTGCAAATTAACCTCCGAGCAACACTTTTGATCTGTTTGATATTTGGACTGGTAAAAGCAGGAGCAAGGGAAATACAGCACATTGACATTCCTCCCCCTATCCGGTAATGAAATTGCTCAGCGCTATTGCATCCTTTCAAGCATCACACTGTGCTCGCTCATATGGATTTAATCCTGTTGAGGGAGGTTGTTGCCGAGGGCATATCGGCACAATGCCAGTTTGAAACTAATCCATCGAGTCTTAAATAAGTTGGTCCCTTTCAAATATAAACGTTAGAATCAGCTTCTAGGAAATTAATTAGTAAGAAATGATGCAACGTCTTGAACATTTAAAAGAACTGAATTTGCTGTGCTGATTACAAATATATATTTTTTATTGTAGTGAATGAAAAACAAGAAGATAACCATATAACTGTCTGGATTGTCTGGTGCTTCAACTTGTGCAGTCCACTGTCAATCAATTTGCATTAGAAAATTGGTTTTAAACTTGTCCTTATTACGTCAAAGTGTAAATTTATGCCTTACCTGAGTGTTAAGACGTCCAAATGTTGTACTTTCCAAAGTATTTACATAATTTGTCTAACTTGGTATGTACAAAGTCAGGTACAGTTATCAATAACATTTGGAATTAATCAGGCTGAGCAACCATCCCCCAAAATTCCAGAGGGTACAAAAAGGATTTATTTTTTTGGCTTTTATTCAATTCTAAATATTAGACCGTAATCTCAAAAGCTTATATAGCTTTATATTTAATTGTCCTGTCCATTTCATTGAAAATGAAAAGCTAATGGTATTAGAAATCTACATTTCAAGCAGGGTAATACTGCAGGCTCAATTAGACTGAAAGCATGGGAGATAAGACAGAGGAAATGACATTATCACACTGCCAGAGTAGTATAATGCTTGCTATTGACACAGCAGATAACATGATGACTTCGATATGAATGGAGGATTATAACCGCTATATTTGATGACCGTCAAATCTCCTCTACTCTGCTAATGTAGTGTCACTTGTAACCAAATTATCTTGGTTATCTCACAGAAGTACGCTCTTGTTCCTGCTTTCCTGTGCTTTCTCTGGTGCTAGTCTGTATTAAAGATTTGGAGAGGTTATGTTGGGTGGTTATGCGTAGCGTGTGAGTGTGTTACAGGTTCAAATGAGATTCATAACAAGCAACTGCTTGTAAAGATAAGGCTCTTAAGTTCACATGAGGCTAGTTCAGGTGTTGACTCAGAAGCTTGTGGTACAGTGCACGTTTGGTTGGAAAACTTTTAGTGCATTTACCGTCTTTAAAATCTCCATGGAGTTTTGACTTTGATACCAATACGATGTTTAAAATCAAAAACATTTATACTACTATGATACCATGGCAAACCAGAATAAAACATCAAGAAGCGCCACAGAACTTCAATTCAATTCAATTCAATTCACTTTATTTGTCCCTGAGGGGCAATTACAGAGGTACGTAGAGTAGTACAACAACAGTCACTGAGACATTTTGTAGCAGCTTTTGCGCAGGGGGTTTGATCTGTTGGTTGGGCGTCCGTCTTTGTCAGTTCTGTAAGCCAAATGGTTCCATGTTTTGCTCCTGGAACCAGTCAACCAGTTTAGGCGGACTGGGATTCAGTTCAAGATGTGGTGGACTGTTTGACACTGTTGTCATGTTTTCAGCTGTCGGACTCTGCTGCAGTCCATGTCAAGAGCCAGACCGCGGCTGTGTCTGTTCCAATCCTTCCTCCGCTTTCGTCTTTTAACTATTCCAATCCGCCTGTGTAGACCCTCTGCAGGTGAAGCGGGATTTTAGCTTGCGGGAAAACATTTGGTGAAAGTATCAAACGTGTCTAAAATGGAATATCGGAAATGGTATCGAAGTCGTATTGAAACTTCAGTTATCGTGACAACAAATAATGAGCCATGGAGGGTATGCAGGTTTTTATTCCAACCAAACACTACACCAGCTGATTTCACTGAGTCACCAGACTGGAGGAACTAATCAGTGAAATCAGCTGGTGTAGTCTTTGGTTGGAACGAAAACCTGCAAAATTTCGACCCTCCATGGGACAGGGTTTGACATCCCAGCTGTAGAGAAACACAAGGAAACGCAAGGAGTCCAAGGAGACAAATTGGAACTGGAATTGAATTTTAGTTCAAAACCATAATTTGAACTACAGATGTTTTATTTCAAGTTCAAGAAGCCTGCCTGCAACCATGGGACCTTAAATGCAATTATACAATTAAAATAAATAATTACAACAATGCTATTAGATTACGCTACAAGCTTACAACACATGGCGTGATTTTTCATCCCACACCATTACATCTAAAGGGAGTAGGAAACAGTGTAGCTTTGGAAAGATTGTGGCTTCCCCTTGAAGTGCTCTGTTCTGGTTGGGTGAGGGGGCTGACAGGGTTATTTTGGGACAATGAAAATGCGCTGTGATTAATGGGTCAAAACAAAAACTCTATCTCGAGAGAGCGAGTGTGTGCTCACACGGCTGCGGCTGGGGAGGTGATAGTCCATCTGAGCCGACACCTCTAAATTAGTGTTGGTATTATAGGTGCATTATAGAGCTCAGACCTTAGTTTATCACGTACACTCACCACACAGAATAACACTTTAAATCAAGCTAAGAGCCGTGTCATTTGTGACAGCACCTCCCGCAGAGCAGCCTCACCAATCTGATGTCATCTGATCTCAGTGGATGAAAGGCCGTCCGCGGGAAATTCTGCAGCACCTTAATGGCGCCTTTTCCGAAATGCGCCACCCGAAAGGATTGAGCGCGGACCGTAATTGACACAATACATCTCCCCTTATCTGTTTCTGTCTGGAATTGAGTCGGTGGAGGCTCCAGGAGAGACCTTTTACTCTGGTCATGAGGCAGGACGGGTCACCAATACGTGGAGACATGCTTCAAAATTTAAATGCATTGCGGTCTGCAGTTGTAAAGCTCCCTCATTCCCCCGCGCCGTGTCATATTTCAGCGGGGTTTGACAATACTGGTGCTTCACAGCTCACATAAAAAGGCTCCATTTTCTTCTATCTCGCAGGAACATTGTCGAGTGCTGTATCTCTTATCTCTGCTGTACTCATTTTGGGCACTTCACAGAAATGCATTGTTCATTGTCACTGGTTTAAAAGATATTAATGAATGTGATTGCTTTATACTCCGGTTGTGTTTGGATTCAATGCATCCTCATTTGACTGAAGCTGAACAATTCTCTGCACTGTAATTTCCTGTCTGTTATACACTTTGTTACAAATTAATAGAGTGAGAGCATTGTAATGCTGCTAAATAACTACCGGATTAAAGATTTTTGTTATCTTTTCCCTTCTAATGGTAGTTTTGAATAATGCAAAGGGTTAAAGTGAATCAGATCACATCTTTTAGTCAATCTCTATCTATTTATGTCTATATGTATCTGCCATATGTCTGCCTGTCAATATGTTTGTTTGGGATTTTTAATTTTTTTTGTAATCTATTTTTTCATGTATTTTCAGATTCAGAATGCAGATGATGTCTTGATTACCCCCCTGGAAAAATTTCGGAAGGAGCAAATTGGTGCTGCAAAGGTAAGAGACCACCTGCATGTGCAATCAGCAGCTGAACAGCAGAGGATGTTTCATATCTCCTGCACCCAGCCCCCCCTCCCACACACACACACACACACACACACACACACCCCACACACCCCCCCCCCTACGCCCCATGTTAACGGTTCATCAAAAGTAACCTATGACACTACTAAGAGAGGTGGGTCTCCTAATTAAACTGATGGACGGAGATAAACATTGACATTCATTTGCAAGTGTGATATTTAAAAATAACTAAAGTTACGTGAGTTGAAATGATCATCAGTTTTTTAAGGTGGCTAAAACTGATACACAGTTTGCCTCGAGTTTAAGGTGGAATCAGTGTATTACTATCGTTTATTACTATTTGACAGACACATTATGCACAAATACATAGAGTCTGGGAAGTTATTTTCAAAATATAATCCACTACAAATTATATTTTACAGATAACACATTATCTGCGGAAAACTGCAGTAATCAGTAGCATAATCCACTGGAATACTCACTCACGCAATATAATCCAATTACTTTTAGTTATGTTTAGATTACTTTGCTGCCAGAATTCATAAAACACAAAAAAAACTCATTTAATTTTATAGAGAGTTAGACAGTGTTATTATAATCATTTACAACCTTTATAGACCATTATTATTACTGTCATCAATCTCACAATCTAAGTGCTCTTCTCCCTTCAAAGATGTTCCTGAGTGATCAAACTAGTAATCACTTTTTTAATGTATCTTTAATCTGATTACCGTGAGTTTGTATATCGGTAGCACATTGCAATCAACTTTTTTGTAATCAGATTACTGTAAATCCTGTTACAAGCAATGCATTCCTCTCCAACCCTGTGGATAGATAGTGGATTGATATCAGTTGGGGTTCTGCAGTATTTGCTTGAAGCCATACTGTCTCCACAGCAGAAGCAGAAGTTGACTCCACAGAACCGTGTGGGTTTGTTGCTACCAGCCATGCTTTCATTCCCGGCCAAATCAAAGGCATAAAAAGAAAGTACAGCAGCATGTTTGCGGTCATTCCCTTGGTGAGATCACACATGAACATGGTGGTGGATCTCGAGTCTTCACACAGCCCTCCCACTGAGATCCAGAGCCCTTTGCTGACTCTTGAGTGGCCCTTGTGAATCATTTGCACATCTTTACACAGCCCAAAAAAACCTTGTGAGGGACATTCCAGCCTTAAAGCCAGACTCGCCCGTCTTGATTTATTTTACATGACTTTGGCAGCCACTGGTCTGCAAAGGTAGTCACTTTACGGCGCTTCATTTGTGTCCTCACAAGCCGACCTGCAAAGTAAAGGAACTATTTCTCTTTTCAGTATTGAAGTGTTAACATCAATCATTCTCCTTTTTTTACTGTCCAGAGTGAATGACTGTCTTCGCTTCACGTCTCGGTCATCACATGTGTCTGCCATAATGAAACAGCACATTTTGCTTCCCTATCTCTCGCTCTCTCTTCCTCTCTCCCTCCCTCCCTCCCCATCACATGCTCAGTGTTATTGCTCCCATTCTCCATGTTTATAAAATGGTTTCTTAAAAGCCAGCGCCTCTGTCACTCCCACTGTCTCTTATTTCCTCCGACCACTTCCCCCTAATGGCTCTCTCCTCCCACTGCCCATCCCCCACTCAACATTAGCCCAACTAGAGTGAGATAAAAGGCGGAGATCACGAGTGGCTGGACAACTTTCCACCGTTCCGAGAATCCGGAGAGATCTGCAGGCAGTCTGACCCTTACAGTTATTGCGCTTCGTGTCTGCGGACGTCAGATGAACAAGCGGGGGAGCTCTTGCCTTATTTGGGAATACTGCTAGTAATCCCAGTGAGGTCACGTATACCAGTGTATTGGCTGCTTAGGCCCAAGAGCAACACTTCCATGGCCATAACACACTCTGCAGATTCACTACAGCACTTACAGCACATTATCATTAAGTGCAGCCAGCTTCACACAAGGATAAACCCAATCTGCCGGAATGAAGACTCTAAATTTGCACCGTCCATAGCAAGTGCACATCGCGAACACCGTGAGCACAGAATAAAAAAACCTCTGTGTCTTTTCACATGAACAACCTACTGTAAATTTCAGCCGTCAAAATGGGATCTAGAACCGAAAATAAATGTTGTATGTTCCTTTTTTTTCAGTTTCAGATGCATTTTTTTCTCTCTCTGCTGAAAGTCGTTCCGAGGCAAAGCACAATACAATCGGTGCCGAAAACAAGCACTGAAAGTCTCTCATGGTTTTGGCAGCATATCTGCTGTTAGCTGTCATTGTGTCAACACACTCAGCTCTTCTGTGCATCCACTAAATTGCCAACTGATCTCCTCCAGACTGACCTCAACCTTAGGCCTGACCTCTCACGTAGATCTGCTGTTCTAAGGGCTACATGTTGGATTTTATTCACAACCTGAGAGCCAGCGGAGGTAAACTGCCTGAAGCTGAATCCACACTATTTGTGTGTGTGTGTGTGTATGTGTGTGTGTGTGTATACGTTGCTTGTCAGATATCTTAAGGCCATGGAATTTAAGCGGACCCCAGGGAGACTTTTTCCAGTAAATACCAGGGGGTTTCTGACTGGCGGGTGGCATGCCTGCTCTCTGAAATTTTGGCAATATTATATTCTCTTTAAGGGGCTTCAACATTGGGGGCACCGTAGGGGTTCACCACTAGCTGAGTGCAAAGACTTAACGCAAACAGACCCAGATGGGAGTCAGATGGCCACCGATAATATGAGCTGTCCTCATATCACAAAGGGTACGCAGACATCAGATGATTGGCTAGTCAGGGTCTCTGGAGGCAGAAATGACATTTGCATTCATGATAGGAAATCCCAAAATATGCTAACCAAGACACAGTGGAGTACAGGGATCAATTAAAAGTGGTTGGAGGCACGCCAGCTGTGGGCTGCACTGAAACAAATATATCTTTTAACTTTCATTAACCTTGGGTTGTTCTGGTAACTCAGCAGGCCAAGGTACCTGTCACATGCTCATGACTGTCACTTCAGAGTCTTTGTCGCTTGTCAAAACCTGTCTTCTACCTATCTTTCTTAAATTTCATTTCAGTGTATTTTTTTTTTGTTTTGTTGATTTGCACAAATTATAAAAAAACACTGAAAAAAAACAAAAGAGGTAAAGAAAAACAAACGGTGCAAGTGAGACAAAAAACCCAAGAGGCTTATAAAAACATGTCACCCAAAAACACAGAGGGAGAAAAAAAAAATCAAGATGACAGCGACACAGATGACATCCAGACTCAAACTTTGTGGTACAAAAACAACAAAATGCATGAATAACAAGTAATGGAAATGAAATAAATGTCTTTGCTGCATCTTTCCTGTCACTTTCCGCTGTGCACTGCCCAATAAAGCAGAAACACCATTAAAAACAACCTTTCAGAAAGTAATTATGTTTTCCCCTGATCACCAGAATTTCATGAGGCAGTCGTCAGAAAAGGCCTGAGAGGTCTGTCTGGCTTTACCTGTTTCAATGTGACATCCATTATGAATATATCAGCTTCAGAGCCATTTATCCCCCTTTTGTCTTGCATTTTTGCAAAAGCGATAGTTATCAAAGTAGGTGTTGTAGAAAACATTAACATCACCTCATCATCCCAGAATTAATTGGTGATAATGGAATGCAGTAAGACACATGAAAGTATGTTCAGGTCAAGAAGATTCAGTTATTGTGGAATAATTAATGGACCGTAATGTGAGAATTTTGCTGATTAAATGTGTTCTTGGAGCATTAGTCATCTAAGACATAATTTACTATAATAGCAGTTTACATCTTTTCACATTTTCTTCTTCAAAATTGGTTATTGGTTGTTCAGGATAACCAGTCTCACTTTTGTGAAAAGCTAGTACTGTAAAAGACGCCCAACGGAAAATTCATGATGGTTCTACATAATTAAATTGCAAATTTTCAGAAAAAGATACAAAGTAAGATTATTACAGATTATTATAGTTGACAAAAACAAAAACTAAAAGAGACTAAAAACTGAAAGTGTAACCACAAACCTCATTTGAGTAAACTGAACTAAAAATAAGGGAGGGTGATCCACCCATATATTCAAATGAAGGAATTTAAAACCTTGAGCAATTAAATGAATTTGCAGTTTTTACAGACTATTTTTATGCATCTCTGGTCAGGGAGGAACGTCCATCATATTGGTGGTAGATGACATGACGATATGCAACCTGTTATATCGGCAAACCAGTATATCAGTCTAACAGTATCACACATATTACCATCCACAGTTCTTACCGTTGGCAACAATTCATTGCAACAAGATGGTCTTCTCATATGCAAAACTCAGTGTCACATTGCCTTTCCACATTACAAACCACATCAGTATTTCATCCCTAACGAAACCTTTATACCTATCTGCTGTGTTCTACAGATGCACAATGATTTCATGGAATAATTGTGAAGGACAAACTAACAAGATGACTTGTAGTTTTAGGTTCTATATGCAGTGTATTCAACGTACTCTTGTGTAAAAGGCTAAGGTGACATTGTGAGCACAGGTTCAGTACCTATTAGGGATGGGACGATATATCGAAATTCAGTATATCGCAATACAAAAATGTGGCAATACGTATCGTGGGGCAGAAAAATGAATCCTGATATTAGCTCAGTTTTATTCTGCTGCAGTAATCACAAATGAGACGGCTTGACCATCACAATTTCACAAGCTCTCCACTGAAATTATATTATTTGCACTTTATAATGACATTTTAAATTTTTAATAGAAAGACAGTTTTGCCAAGATTTGTGGCTCAGAAATAAACATAATTCTGCACAGTCAGACTTTGCTGTCCTTGAACTTTTATTTTTCACATCGTAATGTGGTTGAACCCCATATTGTGTATGGAATCGTATCGTGACATAAGCGTATGGTCCCATCCCTAACACCTATGTTGCGTGTCATTCCTTCTCTGTGTCTAATCTTTCCTGTCAGTGCTCACTGTCTTACTGTCCAACACAGCAGAATCACCATGAAAAATAATCTGCCATATCAATTAATCGCAAGGCTGACCAGCAATTGTGGTTGGCTGGGATCTCCATTTCCAAGAAAATGTGGTGCATTCTGTCACGTTGGACCTGATATCCATTAGAATGGACAATTCAATTTCTGCATGAAAGTATCCTCAATGTGAAAGTATCCTCAATGTGAAAGTCTCCTCAAAACTGATGTGAAATAATCTCCTGATACTCCTGAACGTAATATGTGTCTGAGGGAGCTGAGGCCGGTCTAGAAGGTTGTGCACTCTGCTTAGTCATGGACTTAGTCATGGGCAACACTGACCAGTGACCAAGTCTGAAAGGATAATCACCAGATGTGTCATCTGAAGGAGTTTCAAACTTCCTGCTAATTCAAGGTGTCTTCGTTCCCATAATTAGCTCTCTGGTTAGACTGTGAGAGCAAGCTTTACGGATGATCTTGACAGGGAAACGCTTCAGGGATTCCTATATGGTACAGTATAGAACTTACGTGTCAAAGGATTTTTCACACCTTAATAATACAGAAGCGTTTGAAGATTGATGTTATGAAGATACCAGCTTTTTCTTTTCCCCTCGCAGCTTGGCTCAAAGCTCAAGTGTTCATTTGAGTTTGAGATCAGATGCTCAGAGAATATCTCTCCTCTGTAGATGTAAGAGAATGTTCACTACGCTGTACTTATAATAACGTCACTGTTCATCGGTAAAGGGTAAATATATTGGGCTATGATGCTTGTATCAGAGAGAAGAAGCACTGATAAATGTTTATTATTGAAACTAAAGCTTTGCAGTGACTCGTACACACTCAATATGTGCCCAAAATAGAATGCTGTGCGTTTGTTTTTCAACTCTCCAGTAGCAGATGTTCATAATTATTCGGTGTTAATTGGCAAACTTCTTGATGTCTATGTTGTCTCCTCAGGAAGTGGGATTTTAGGTAAGGAGAGAGACATTTTTGGCTTTGCAGCAAAGTATTTGAACTCCACTGAATCCTTGTGTTCCCTCTGCCTCCCTGTGGAAGCGAGACCAGCTCATGTGTGGTGGAGCATCAAAATAACCCGGCTATTGCTATTTAATCGCCATTCTGGACCCCTGCTCCAATTAGCTGGCTCTAATGAGCTCAGAGAGATAGGTTGCAGAGTTTTCCCTTTCATGTCACTGCTCAGAGAACCCATTTAAATCCTACGTGTGGTGAAATATACTGCATGTGACGCCTTGCTAGCCATTGATGTCTGCAAGCGCGGACTGTCTTTGGAGATTCCGGGGTGTTGGACAGAAGTGCAAAAGTGTGGTGTGATAGTGTCTGATATCTGGGGTGATTTCCTCCGTACACACACACCCACACACGGTCTACCTCCCTGTGCCGCTTACCGCCGTTACCATGGCGATATGAGGCTCGGAAAATGATGGCCCTGAGGCTCGTTAGGGCCGGTGTCAAAACCGGCGATGCGGGGCTACCGTCCAAATATTCCGTGACGCGTCCCACCCCCACCGTCTTCGTGACGCTCCTCAGCATCCTTTCTGGAGCGAACTGAGAACACCTGATGACCAGAGGGACAGCTGCCTGCGCCTGTTTTTTGTCGGTGCTTTCCTCCCCTCGCAAGGTTACATTAGCAATTAGCAAACTCACCCGTATTACAGCTGCCATCAAAGAGCTGTAACAGCAACATGAGACTCGCCGGTTAGAAATGCCATCACACAGGAATCTGCATCAGAATATTCTCTCCCTGCATCTGATTTATTCATGAGGGCGAACAAAGCAATCAGACGAGGAAATCTCCCATGTGGTTGGTTCATGTGTGTTCTGTGCACCACAGAGTGTTTGGAAGTGCTTTGGCTTCATCCGCTCCCAGCCAGCTGATTACTCTGGGGCTCTGGCATTAGTTTCTGTCAGAAACTCCCAACTCCTATGTGTGCTTCGGGGTGTATCTATCCACATCTATGTCCTCTGCCACCACATGTTGGGCTTCAAAGCTTCTGCCAGCGCTGATCCCTCTTCTCCAGCAGAGTCTTTGCCATTTAAATTGCTCGTATTCCTCTCTGATTACAAAAACAAACCCGGAGGGGGGGAAGAGGGTGCTCGACAGGGGGACAGGCCAGTAAACACTCGGAGTCCTGCAAGGGTGTCATTACGGTAGGACCAGTTAATACACGTCGTGCCTGCATCAAAACAAAGCAGGAGACTTTGGGTGACTTAATCAGGCTGGCTCTGCTTCAAAGACTCACTGCAGCTCTGAGTCACTCCCCACTCTTTGTAAGTGTGAAAGAGTTAGTCCACACGTATGCCAGGAGTTTTCTGGCACGCTCACACCGGTCAGCAGTGCTGGGAGTAGCCTACTGTGACTGCGGGGCTCAGCTAAACCTAAAGCTCTTAATTTGCTGTGATCCCCCGATGTGCGTGCACGTGCGCGTGCATGTGCGCGTGGCCGTGGGCGGCGATGATGAGCGTGTGTGTTTGGATTTTCCCCAGGGCTTCAGCTGTATGCGTGCTCACAAAATAACGTCACGTCAACAGCACTCACAAAGGTAGACAGTCAACTCCCTTTTGTTCTCTAATAAAAACTACTCAATCCTTAAGGGAAATTTATTTCCTGTCAACGTGATATCATATTTATTCATCTGTTTATTTTGCTATCCACCTGTTTATTTTCTCTTTTTTTCTGAATTGCGGGCATATACACAATTGATTTTTTTTTTCTCTTGCTGAAAAGATCATACCAGGGCCAGACATGACAAGAAAGATGGAAATAAGATGCTACCACATGAAATTATCTATTGATTTTTCTGCTGAAGTTGTAATAGTTATGCAGGGGGGCTACAGTGTCTGTGTGTGTGAATTTCTCTGATGAATTTAACTGCAGTAGGCCTGCTGAGGCAGAACCCTGTTCTAGGTCATATCAGTAGCTAGTAGATTCGACTGGCTAAATTTCAGGGCCATGGGAATGAAAACAAACAGCCAGGATCTGGTTACAGTGGCTGTTTCCTCACACCGTCCCCCCACCCACCCATCCTCCCCCATTCGGTCTCTCCACAAGTCCCTTTGTGAGTGTTTGTGTAGTGAGATGGGCATTAAGTGGGTGCAAGACTGGTTTAGAGTCCAGACATGCAGAGGACAAACTCGGATGCCCTCACACAGACCGATTCTCTCTGCTTGGACAGAGTTTGATTAAGGCCTGTGAAGTGGATCTTTTGTTGGGTGAAATGTTCAATCTCTAAGTCCATATGCTTAATAAATGGGCATCTGGCATGAAAAGCCCATTTCCTGTTCTTTGCTCAGAGCCTTCAGGGACACTCGGTCTGAATCCGGGGACTCGTGGCTATAGAGCTTGACTTGTCTTTGCAGGTGAAGCATAACAAGGAAGGAAAATGCAAACAGCAATGAGCTGGTGCTGTCTGTGACAGTGCCAAATGCATTATGCCGTTGATGATTTACAGTGTTATGTATTTTGCCGTGAACTTATTTCCCTGGCTGGGGCACCGTGAGAATAAAAGCGTATATATCTCAGACGCCCTATTGATAATGCAGAGTCCTTATTGACCATGCTGACATTGTCTTCTCATCATTACACGGTCATATGCCACTTTTATGACCTGTGATAATGTATTGAGAGGAATTTCTAATGACGTAGGGCAAATAGTGTCATGAAAATGTAGTTAGACTTCCACCTAGTGGCGGTTCAATCACAAACACCCAGGTCAAGAATGCATTTTATACAGTAGTTTTGGTAATGTTTCAGCTTTTCATGTGTCTTGTGGACCTTTTTTTCAGGAGGGGAAGAAGAAATTTGATAAGGAAACAGAAAAGTACTACTCTACGCTGGAGAGACACCTCAACTTGTCGTCTAAAAAGAAAGAGGCATATCTCCAGGAGGTAAAATGAAAACTATTTTTTCTGAGCTCCCACTGTATCTTTAAATAATGCACTTTTAACATTGCTGATTGTGTCAGCGGTTTCTAAAAGTAAGGCTATTGTTTGCACCATTCTTTACTCATTACCTTTCTAAGCAAACACAGAGAGGTTTCCAGGTGATGATGTGTAAGCATTAACGCTCTCTGTCCACACAGGTTGACCTCTGTCTTTGTCACGGCACTAACCCTGGTTTTGTTTGCTCATTCTCAGGCCGACACGCAGATTGATAAGGAGAGACAGCTCTTTTATGATGCTTCCCTTGAGTATGTGTTCAAAATACAAGAAGTGCAAGAAAAGAAGAAATTTGAGTTTGTTGAGCCGGTAAGAGACGTGTCAGTTTGACATATTCGTGCGCTTAGTCGGTGTTGAATGCTTATTGAATATATGCGCTTTACAGTTCATATTTGGTAAAAAACATTAGTTTAGCTGGTGAAGAGTCATAATAGCACAGATTCAAATTTACTACTGACTAAAGCAGCTTAAATGTCTTGTTAAATGACTCCCCTCTCTATTCCTGCTTAATTTGAGACAGGGACAAGCATAGATCTCCCACAAGTATAAATCTACAATGTATATCCCACATGTTCCACTGTAATCTTCATCACAAATCAATGTAATCTACAGTCTATCCATTTGGGGAAGGTAGAGGGTAAAATGAAATGAAGAGGTTGTTGTCAAATAAAACAAGACAAAGCGCAAATTGCAATTCAAAGGCTCTATAAAAGCCGCCCCCCCCCTCCTCCCATAGATATGGGGAGGGTGTAGTCAATTCTAACATCTTTAGTGGAGAAGTTACCAGGAAGCATTAAGTTCTCCAGGTATTAAGTGTCGGGGAACGTGAGATGGGAGCAAAGCGGCTGTTTAAAAAGCCCTCGCTCCCATTTGTTTACATCCACTGGCAGCTCACCCAGAACCTGGGCCAGAAATGTAAATCTCCAGGCTCCAGGTAGTGCTGGGAAAATGACAAGGCTCAACCTTGCCTGTGATGAATCTGGGCACAGATAAGATGGCTCATCCTTGAACACTGATATACCAAGCCTCATCTCAGAAATCAAATCAGTGTTTGTGTCTGTGGATTTGACTGAGTGAGAGCAGCTCTCTGCAGCAGCCCTCTGTCTGAAGGATCCTCCACAATACAAGAGATGGGATCAGTTTGCTCCTCTAACAATACTGACAGTGCTGTTTTGCCCCCCACAATAGTCAAGGATGCTTCTATTCTTCTATTATGCACAAAATTAGATCAGTATCTGTCAGCAATAAACAACCGCAGCTTGACGCAACTTTCCTTATAGGCCTTTATCTGATGTGCAGCACTCATAGTCATACTGGAGCGAATATATTTAATTACATCTAATTCACTAATTCATTTTTCAACAAAGGATAATCCTGTTTAGCAAGATATTAATGAATTCCTAATGGACAGTACAATGTGTATAATTGAAGAGTTTCGTTCCAAACCGGGATATCCAGAGTGACAGTTACTATTATAAAATGATTGATAGCACAGAATTAAAACAAATTATGGTATTTTTCAAATGAGAGGAGAGAAATTAAATCCTTGGTTGACAAAATTATGTCACTTTTACAGACTGAATCCCCCCATATTTTAGAGATATTGATTGATAAACCTAAACCTTCAAAATGGATGCATTGCATTTTGGAATAGAACGTCAAATGATTTCCCTAATGTAAAGTAGTAATGTAGATCTAAATTGTGCATTCACACTGTCAATCCCCCTTAACTCTTGTTCCTTTGCAGCTCCTGGCTTTTCTTCAGGGTCTGTTTACATTCTACCACGAAGGCTATGAGCTGGCTCATGAATTTGAGCCGTACAAACAGCAGCTCCAGTTCAACCTACAAAACGTAAGTGCGAGCCCGTGTCTCAACACCTCGGGGGTTGTACACAAAGCCAACCATCCACGTAATCATATTCTGAAGCTTATCATGCCCCGATATAACAAGCACGGTTTTCACAAATGGATAGCTGTGTGATTAAATGAGATTCTCTGCCGCACAGGAGATCAATATTTCCAGAGTGTTGTGTTGCAGGCAGTTGCTGCAGGCCATTTAATGGTACCGTGTCAAAAAATGAGTTAGAGTTGGGAGTAAAACTACAGCTGCTACCATGCCCCCTTCCTCCATCACCGTAACCTTACCGCTAGCAGCCGGAGGGCCCAAATTTCTCTTTGACCCAAGCGTCAGCTCCATTGCCCCGGCTGTACCCACTCAGTAACCCTCTCTCCACGTCTTCAGCTGCACACGGCTGTAATAAGGGCCGGAGTCGCAGTGGCAATCTCAGCATCTCTCCGGTAGGGAATCTGGAAATGTGTCACGCTGACCTTTTCAATTGTAAAGCAGGGGGGGAATCCTGGGAGCATTGACAACTGGGTCTCTGTCCTCATTTGGCGTCATCTCAAGTGCATTTTTCATTTTCATTTTAATGTATTCTAATTAGATGTTGTCTCCGTATTTCTAAACGGGTTGCCAAGATGTTATTTGTTCTTTTCCTGCAGGTGTTACTATGCAGCTACGCAAATACAAAGCAATTGTCAGTGATGGGATTTTTTTTTTTTTTTTTTATGTTTCCATCTGCTGCTTGATGCAGGCAAAATGAAGCTATTTAGACATGAAGTATCACAGAAAAATGACACAAATATGCAAAATCTCAACCGTTATGCCCGCGATCATCTGATCCTGCGTTTGTGTTTTCCGTGCAGACGCGAAACAACTTTGTGAGCACCAAGCAGGAAGTGGAGAAACTGATGCGGCGGATAAGATCTGCAGATCAGGACTATAAACCCCCGGGCCAGTGGACGATGGAAGGCTTCCTGTATGTCCAGGAGAAACGTGAGTCTTTCTAGCTGGGCGCCCGGCCAGCCAGGCCCTCTCCCTCTCTCTGTCTCCCCCCCCCGCACATATAAGTGCATGGTTTTACATCCATCACCATAAACATGTCTCGAGCTCTCCCAGGCCTCCACAGAAGAGATCCTTTCACACAGAGCTCATAATTCAGCCTGCTTACCGATTCACTTTGATGTGCTCTCAAACAAGAGAGGAAATACCGCAAATGGTAGATTTTTATCTGCAGCGATAAACAACTTTTGATTCATCACACTTTAATTGCAAATTGATTTTCAGAAGTCATTCCAGAAGCTTGTGGTTCGGGAAGAATTTGTGGCTTAAATGGTTTTTTATTTTTTTTTTTTCTGTCCTAGGTCCCCTGGGATGCACATGGACACGCCACTACTGCACATATGAGAAAGGCAGCAAGACCTTCACCATGAGCAACACTGAAAATAAGTCAGCTGGCAAACAGGTAGTTTAGTTTAGTTTAGTTTAGTTTAGTTGCACATACAAATGCTAAAAGCTGAGAAAAAGAGTGAGGAAATACAATCTGAGCGAGTGAAACAAAGAAACCCCAAGTGGCTTTTAAAAATGTCTCGCCCCAGAGGGAAAAAGTAGAAGAAAGTCAAGATGACAGAATTGCGATTTGGGCACAGAAAACAAAAAACGTCAAATCTAAAAACGGACATGAATGGTACAAAAATAACAAAATCCATAAATAACAAGTAAGGGAAACTCAAGGAATGAACATAACCTTGATATGGAGAAATTAAGAGTGTAATGTATTGTACTTTATGAACAAATTTTTACTCTTACAAATGAGTTGAGATTGTGTGCCACCATAAACTAAAGCCGATATGTGATGTGAAGTTATTTATTTATACTTCATGTTTCACATTAGCCAACTGCCACTGTCTATGCTTACTGATAGGATGGTGGCAAAGGCAGGATTAAAGGTGTAGCCTTCACAAATGTGCATCTTCCATTGCTATATTTACTTATTTGTGCATGATTTCTTTTTAGAATGGTCTAGTCTTGAGCCCGGCTGAAATGTTCAAGCTCAAGTCCTGCATTCGGAGGAAAACGGACTCCATCGACAAGCGTTTCTGCTTCGATATCGAAGTAGTGGAGAGGTCTGTCACTGTCTGAATCATCTACATGTTCCTAGCAATGTCTTGTCACTTACATGGACTGAAAACATATACAACATAATATTTAAGACTGATACCACCATCATTTTTGTCTTGATGGCAGCTAATATCTAATATATCTAACTGTTATTCAGTATTTTTCCCATTATTGAGACATTTGGCAGCCATTTTGTGCTGTTTCATCAGTTCCTTGGACTTCCATTGTATTTGAAAAAAATCCTTAAACAATTTGAAAACTATTATAAATCACCAAGTTTGATGAAATCCCCATGCTATACACGCTAGGTGTCTTTCCTGAGGATTCGCTCTATTTGATCACAATATAGCCTCTGAGCAAGAAGCTCATCCTCTTCCTATTAAGGCACTGGCTTGTGGAACAATGGAGTAGCAATGAAGTAATGGGAAAAAAAGTTTAGTATGGTATTTTCATCAAATATAGTAGTTTTATGATGTGTGAAGGTGTTAAAGATGCATTTTCAGATATACTGCAAGTCTAAGGAAGTGTTGGATCAGAGGAAAATGTCTCCCCAATGGCTCAGTGGTGGCAATAAAAATCTGAACAATAGTTTTATATATTAGCAAACTGTCAAGGCAAAAATCACACAGTATCCACCAAAAAGTGGTATTACTCTTTAAAGATTTTCTTGCAACTTATATTTAAAGATATGACGAACTTGATACTGATAGTTACTGATAGTCTAGCCCTACACATGGGATGTTTTGTTCTCATGAGTGTTGTGTTCTGTTGAGCATACAAGACAATTAACCCTAATTAGTATGGGAATAGACAGCATTTGAACATACAAGAGCTGTTCAGGTTTAATTAACATCCTCAAAGAATCCCAGTTAAATCAGACTTTGCTTTTATCAACATGAATGCCAGTCTTAGATGTTTTCAGCTCTGTTTGTGTCCTGCATGTTCCTCCAGTCCTCTCCCTCCCAAGCTTTTGTTTACTGTTTTGTCCTCAACATCGATATTTATTTTACTCTTGAACCCATTTTCGTCTTTTCTCTGTGTTCATGTCAATGTAGAAATGACATCTATCGCGGAACTCTTTTCAGACCACTTCAGTTTTTCTGTAAAGTCCGGTATGTGAACTGACCAGTTGCTGCCCTCTCTGAGCAGTTGCATGTGCTGCATGTGTGCTGCTAATCGTCTCATTCACTGAATCGCAAATCCCAACCTTCTAATGAAATACTACTGCCTTCTTATCACTGCACAGAATCAGACACCACTCAGCAACACGGGCTAAAGGATATAGATAGAATTTTTAATTCTTTCCACCTGTCTGCAATTGCTCAAATAATACATTGATTTTTGCCATTCCGAGAAGCAATTCAATAATTGATCGTTTTTGCCGCTGATTCAAAAATTCAGAAGATCCTCTAGCCTTATGGAAACATTTATAACTGATTTGTATTTAATGTTTCACTGGGGTATAGGATGCGGGAATGGCCAGAGATTAATGTGAAAATTGAATGCCTGCAAGTCCGCTGCCCTTGGAATAGAAAGTGGCTGAATTGATCAAGTTGTATAAGTGATGAGTGTGTAATATCAGCACATTACGGCTGTGTGTGTTTCAGAATGTAATGCGTAGCTCATCCCGGTGCATTACTTTCGCCCGGCGCTACCAGGGGCAGTGCTCCTCCTCACCCTTTGTGAGCGCTGCTGAGCATGGACAGTAACTCCAGTTTATTTGCAGGACATCTCATTTATCATAACGGCGATGCCCCCAAGGTGCTTGTTCCAACCACAAGGACAATGTGGGCCAAGCTCCAGTCAGCTTCAAGCTCATCCATTCATCCTCATTATATTAAACATGCTGTTACACCTAAAGCCTAGCCAGAACCGGGCCAACCATCTCAACACCTCATTTTTAATGGCAACACGCGCAACTTTACATGGCTCTCCGCTCATACTAACTATCACCACTGGGTGGGGATTCATATTCATGTGGCAGTAATTGAACAGATAATGTTTTGAAATCTGGTTACCACTGAATGTAGCAGTGCTGCTGTGTGTCATTTGCAAATAACGCTCAAACCAATTTCAAGGACAACAGCCATGTTGCACTTAGTGAGATGAGACATGAGAGGAAGAACCTGTGGAGATGTTAGCGCAGCAACAGATGCACACCTACTGATATAGCCTAGCTGCTGTAGATCACAGAGGAGATGAAGGCGTCTGCATGTTGGGTGCAACAGCAAGACACACATGTAACGTTGTTTAATTGGGAGTGGAATGTAAGCACCGAGCCAACTGAGCGCACAGTTTGAAGTAAAACATTTGCACAGGAGTTATTTTAGTCACACTAGTCCTTTTATAGTGGTCTCAGCCAGCGTAAACATGGTCCGTCCAGGGACCCCAGGGGCTGTGAGATCAGACTGAGACCGGCTTCTCTCTGAAATCTTTCCAGGCATGGCATTGTGACACTGCAGGCGCTGTCCGAGTCCAACAGAAGACTGTGGCTGGAGGCTATGGATGGCAAGGAGCCGGTGAGGAAATCTGCCTGTTTATGTTTGAAATTTTAATTTTTTTGCTGGCTCCTGTCCAGCTAGTTTTTGTAAAGCCTCGACAAGGAAACAAATCCCAGAACTGAATTGTTTGTCGCTGCCGCCCTCTCCTGGTTGATTCAGATTATAGGTCTAGCCACATCCTTATGAGAATAGCTAAGAAAGGGCATCATTGGCCTCCAGCTGTGCTAATAATAGAACTGTCCACTTACAGTGCATGAGCAGTGAGGAAAACCCTGACATCACTCCATGGTTTGAGAAATGTTGTTTAATTTAAACATTTAAAGCATTAGGCTGCTTAACTTGATTATCGTTTCTGTAAACCTTCTCTAGATTTACAACCTCCCAGCCATACTGAGCAAGAAAGAAGAGAGTAAGTGTGGTTGTTTTTTTTTTTATCTCTCTCAACCTCTTTTATCAAATACACACTACCAGTCAAAAGTTTAGACCCACCTGATTGAATGTACTATATTTTTCATTCTCTTCAAGCCATTTTGATCTACAGGCTTATGCTTAAATGCTTGAAATGTGTTTCTTAGACACATATAAATAGTGACTTTGATGCCTGTGTATGAATTTCTTAATCTCTAAGAATCTAAAATATAATATTTATATTTGTTACATATATATATTTGTTTAACACATTTTTTGGTCACTGCATAATTTATTTATTTCATATTATTTCATGCTTTTACTATTATTCTACAATGTGAAAAATAGCAAAAATAAAGAAAAAAATGTGTGTCCAAACTTTTGACTGGTAGTGTACAGCCTTCTCAAATGATAATCACAGTTATATAATACTAACCCCAACACATATTCTGTTACCTGCAACCATCTCTGTTCATTAACACAATTATTTGACATACGCCCACTCAGCTGACACACTGGAGCCTTACAGCAAAGGCGCTGTATCTTATTAGTCAGAGCACAAGCATAGGGGAGAGCTTATTATCCCTGTGCGATGCGTAGTTAACCCACACAATAATTGACGTGTCAACCCTATTCTTGTGTTGTATTACAGCATTCCTTAATGAGGCGGGCTTTAACTTTGTGAGGAAGTGCATTGACCTGGTGGAGATGAGAGGTGAGGCGCTCTAACAGCCGTTTACATCTCCCTGCCTACATCTATCTAACAGATGAATGTAGCCCGGCTGCGATTACGCATAGCAATATAATTCATTACTGTACAGTTACAACACATCACATTCACATAGGTCTTATTCAGAAAGTCTGTGCCTTTTATTTGTTTTGCTTTGCGGTGCAGGCATAAACACAATGGGACTGTACAGAATCGGAGGGGTGAACTCCAAAGTGCAGAAGCTGATGACTACTGTCTTTTGTAAGTAACCTTCACATCAGAAAAAAAGATATTGTCACATTCACAGCTCATTTGTATAGAAACTACACATGAAAACTCTATTTGAATGGACTGGAGTGAAGATATAAACTATTGCTAGTGTTAAGCAAGATCTTGGAATTAGAAAGTTCCATCTGCATTCAGCATATTTTTAAGTTTTCGCATCCCATATAGCAAAAACTAATGTGACCGGTTTATTTTGCATTTTCTTCATGACTAAATAAACATTTTTCAACAATCAACTAACTTAAGTCACATGTAGAGAGCCGTGTTTAGAGCTATAATGTATGAACAGCTCATTTTTGACCATAATCCCAGATAGAACCTTATACCTCCAATGTCACATATTGCCTAAGCAGGGTGTAGCTGTATGCAAATGTGAGGAAAGAGTGAGGAAAGAGGTCCTCCTTGTGGTGTGACAGTGTAGTGTCACATTACCCTTAGTTTCATAGCTTCATCATTTCCTTGTTGATGACCCATTAGATTACCCAGGTGAATCCCATTTATTTGAATACATTTCATACATCTGAGTGATTTATTTATTTATTATCTCTCTCTCTCTCTCTCTCTCACACACACACACACACTCTTATTTTAGTTTATTTCAGATTGTCCTGTTCAGTCTCTTACAACAATAAAGTCATTTTAGCCTGACAGGTTGTATCAGCTCTCACAGGTTCAATCAGATAGCTCACAGCTTACTTTTTATCGTGACAAAAAAAAAACCCTTGTGTTTCCAATAGCAACCAAGGCACCCGTGGATATGGACTTGGACCCAGAGACGTGGGACAACAAGACTATCACAAGCGGTCTGAAGAATTACCTCAGGTCAGCTCGCCCCACCAGCTGTGTCTCCCTAGCTGTTAGGAATCATCATTACCTCCATAATGCCTCTTTGAAGCCTCCTTGGTGTTACTCATGCATTCAGCGCCTTCGCCACTGGCTCACGAAGAAAGGTGGCATCCTTTTTGCCCGCATTAAAAGACCCATGTCACACAGCGGGAAATGACAAGTGCCTTCTTTTATTCCACCAGGTGTCTCTCTGAACCTCTAATGACCTTCAAGCTCCACAAAGATTTCATCATGGCTGTCAGTAAGTTATGAAAAGTTACAAATAAACACATTACGAAAAGGACTTTCTGGCAGCGGCTCTGTTTCCTTAGGTTATCCATATGGGGGAAAAGATTAATGAATCTGTGCAGTCAAATTCAAAAACAAATTAAAAACAAACATTACTAATCCTGGATGCACATCTAAATTGTACTGTAGAGCACTGCTGTTTTTCATCCAGGATATATTTGATGTTAAAAACACAACAATGCAATGCACTTAGTGTCATTCTTTTCATTAAATTTGTGAAAATGTACCTCTTTAGCACTAGAAAGGCCAGTGGATTTTGGGGTCTAAGAGAAGACCAACAAGCCATGAATTGAAGTGGATACATATAATAATAAATAGTAATATAATAATATAATAGTCTTTTCTTGCATGATTTTGCAAATATTACAACACTTGACTGTACAAAAAGTGGATTTAGGAAAAGTTATGGACAGGCATTTTAAAATCTGGTAATACTATATTCTATTGTCAGGATAATGCACAGACCAGTCTGAGCACAGTGGTTTATTTATGACACTTATTGGAAAAATCTGAGATATTTCCATTCTAAAATGCAAAACAGCATTATATATATCACCCTCCTGACCATGTTATCCCCATCTTCCCCTCCCCAGAGTCCGATGATCAGAACTACAGGGTGTGTGCTGTCCATGCCTTAGTTCACAAGCTGCCCGAGAGGAACAAGGAAATGCTGGAGCTCCTAATAAAACACCTTGTCACGTATGTGTTCCCATAATGAATCAGTTACACCGCAAGCCCTCGAAAAGAAAAAAAACCTAAAGAGCAGCCCTATGATCTATGATAGAAGATAAAATTGGTGGAGACAGATTAAATTGTCTTCACAGTTCAGGGAGACCCTAATGCATTTGTAAGTGTCGCTAAAACTGTCACTTCTTGGTAAAGAGTTTGCAATATAAGTGTATCAGTAGAGAACCGCATAGTTCACTTCTGTGACGGCAATGCTCTCTACCTGCTATACAGAGTCTCCACCCAGAGCCAGTTCAACCTGATGACGGTGTCCAACCTGGGCGTCATCTTCGGGCCCACGCTGATGCGGTCCCAAGAGGAGACCGTGGCCGCCATGATGAACATCAAGTTCCAGAACATTGTGGTCGAAATACTGATCGAGAACTTTGACAAGGCAAGTCGTTCTTTGGCTTTGGATGTAAACTTGTAGTGTGTTCATGTCTGCTGTCATACGTTACATCTTGCCATATGAGGTCCTGTTAGGTTTCATGCTGCACCCAATGTGTCAATCATGTATTGTGTAACTGTCTAGTAATGTGTCAGCATCAATTAACCACGTCAAATCCCTTGTGCATCTCGTTGTACTCGGCTAATGAACGCGTTTCTGATCCTGGGAGCGCTGTTCTAATGAAGCCCTCTGAGGCATGCTGTGCGATACTGAGCTATGAATAAAACTTGACTTGACATGAAAAAATAATTATTAATTTAAATGTCTTATGTATCCCAGAGTTTCCCGTACCATTAAATAGGTGCGGTGGGGTCAAACTGTCTTAAGGAGCTGCTAAACAAATTTAATTTGTATGGGTTTCAATGGAGAATTTGAGTGTCCCATGTTGTAAATATGCTCTAAATGCTCTTTTAGAGGCTTTTCCACCCTGCCAAGAATACAGTTCTGGCAGAAACTCTGAATATTTTTTTGGTATAAAAAAGGTTGAAGATATTGAATATCGAGATAAAATATTAGCTATTGGCGACTTAAGTCTTTAAATATCGGCAACAGACTTCAGAAACCCATATCGGTGGAACGTTAACCCGTATTTGTGAGGTTTAGACTGATTCATTAGGTGCATTGCAGTATAATCAGTGATTATGCCTGGACCTCCAGATCTTTCACCAGCCGCCGGACCCCAACGTGCCTCTGCCTCAGCCTCAGAGTCGGCCCGGCTCCCGCAGGAGCAGGGCCATCTGCCTGTCCACCGGGCCCAGGAAGCCCCGCAGCCTCTACACCCCAACACTGTGCCTGGCAGACGCAGAAAGTGAGTACCACAGCCGAGACCGGCACCGCAGGTCTTCACACCACTGTCTGCCAAAACTCATCAGTGGCCCTTATTAACTCTCAGACCTGTCTGCACGTTCGTCAGGGACATCTGACCCTCTTTTCTAATTGTAGTCCAAGTATTATTTTTTTTGTTTTTAATATGAAATCGGAAAAGCTGAATGCAAATGGCAGAATTCGATGCAATTTCTATTAAAAAAAAAAGTGTCTCATCCGAAGAGAAAAATGTTTTTGTTGACAAATTATGCAATAAAAAGCAATGGAAGCGCTTTTGTCAAATAAATAATGATGAAGGCTTGGCATGATCAACCCGATGAATGCTTCAGTCTCGTTGCACAACAGATGAAAAGTGGCTTTGGACATTTGGAAATGTCTGTCCACCATGAAATGTCAAACCCACTGGTGCTCCCATGTACAATGTGCCCATCATGGTAGTATTGCCGTTAGTTGGTGCATTACAATATTGCCAAGTGCATTTCTTTGTTTTCATCTTCGGGTGAAAGCATGAAACATGTCACAACAGTCACTGACACGAGAACAATAACAACGAGCCCAATACTAAGCTATTAAGTGAGTCCAGCTTTCTCTGGACAGTTTGGATTTTGCTCAGTTTCTGTGGGCGGAGGAGTGTACATACCTGAAAGCAGAATTTCATTTGGGCCAATAGGGCGCGTCTACAGCGTCCCAGTTAGGTGGGATGGGATGCCTGCCTCTGTTGCAGCCCCACGTTGTGATTTAGGCTGATGTGGTGGGTATATTTCACATAAAAATCTTGCCTAGTGCAGCTGTAACAATAACTTTTTTTTATATTTTTGGCAAGTGTCCACGGTATAGGCAGCAATACACTCCAAGGTATGCAGTTATTTGAAAATAATGCCGAACACAAGGGCTAAGAACCCCTGGCACGGAGCATAAATTATCCCACACCTTGCATTATCCCTTACATAAAAGCCAGCAAAGCACATATCTTCCCAATGAATATCATCTGTATAACTTTATGGGGGCGTCTTCTTGAAGCCATAAAGTAACCGCAGTTACTTTCTCGCTCAGCAGGTTTTAATGAGGGTCTTGTATGCCTGCTCTCTGGTCCCTGTATAGGCGATACTTTCAGCAGCAGTCGGAGCAGCACCCCCATGGGCAGCATGGAGTCTCTGTCCTCCCACTCCTCCGAGCAGAACAGCTCCTCCAAAACGGCCTCCTCCTCTGCCCAGGTCAAGGACAAGCCCCTCGTTGGCCTTCGCCGAACGCCGTCGCAGCACTCAAACGGACCCAGGAGCGCCGTGTGTGTCAGCAGCCCCGAGTCCAGCTCCAGGGAGGACGCGGGGCGCACGGACGGGGAGTCGGAGGACGCCCTCAGCCTGTCCTCCGTCAGCGCCGCGACCAAGCTGTCGCCCGCGCCCAAGAAAGCCCCTCACTGCCGCACTGACCTCAGGCCAGCACCGCTGAACCGCTCTGCTGCCCCCTCTCTAAAATCACTGCATATCTCTGAAGGTAGGGCAGTCTTAAATGTCATCAGATTAGCGAAGTTTAAGCTTGTCTAACATCAGTTTATTGATTTTGGAACCATGCGTTTCCGTTGAAGTAATAAAGTGGAAGTCCTCATGACATTTCAAGAGTGCAGGATATTTTTATTTTCTTGATTTGTTCCGTTGGGGACTTCATACGTTCAAAGACTGACAGTTTCCTTTGACTAAAGCAATATTCAAATAGCAGCATTCAAAACAAAAGTGGTTTATGTTCCCCCTGTGTTCCCCGAGTTGCTCGGTGTGGTATGTGTTTTCAGCATCAAGTTTTAAAGTTTCCTTCCTATCTGCACGTCTCCCTCAAGGCCGCAGGAGCTGCTCTGGATCTGTCCAGAGTCTGTCCACACTGGATCCCAAGGAGAGTCTGAAGCCTGCTGACCACCCAGATCTCCCACCCAAGCAAGTGATCCGCCGCAGGATGGACAACGCATTCAGCAACGGCTACCAAAGACCCGGCTCAGTGTAATGAATTCAAATAATGCAAATAATTAGGCTCATGATATACACCACCAGTCAAAAAATACTGTGAAATAACTATGAAATAACACAAATGGAATTATGCAGCAACCAAAAAAGTGTTAAACAAATCAAAACTGTCTTAAATTTTAGATTATTTAAAGTAGCCACCCATTATCTTAAAGCCTCAAAATGGCTTTAAGATAATGAAAAACATAGTACATTCAATCAGGTGTGTCCAAACTTTTGACTAGTAGTGTACTAACACCACTAATACTAATGATGATACCAGTTATACTACTAATGGTATTAATGAAATCTTATGGGCATGTTTTATGATGTATTTCTGTGTAAGATAATGTATAATACCTAATACTTAATGTCAAATTTGTGAAGTAAGCCATCAGAGCCTTTTGTATCTTTTGTATCTCCACCTAAATACCTTTGTTATCTTTTGTTAAACCTGTTAATGTGTGTATGTGTACAGCTTCATCTGCCCCCACGAAGTAACTACAGATCAATAAGGGTTGAGAATAGTGCAGGGACGTCTCTCTCTCTCTCTCTTCCTCTCTTTCTCTCTCTCTCTCTCTGTCTCTGTCACTCTCTCTCTTTCTGTGTCTCTCTCTGTCTCTCTCTCTGTCCCTCTCTGTCTTTCTCTCTGTCTCTCTATCCCTCTCTCTCTCTCTCTCTATGCCTCTCTCCGTCTCTTTCTCTGTCCCTCTCTATGTCTCTTTGTCTCTCTGTCTCTCTCTCTGTCTCTTTCTGTCTCTCTCTCTGTCCTTCTCTATGTCTCTCTCTCTCTGTCTCTCTCTCTCTGTATCTCTATGTCTCTCTCTCTGTCTCTCACTCTCTCTCTATGTCTCTCTTTGTCTCTCTGTCTCTCTCTCTGTCTCTCTCTGTGTCTCTGTCTCACCCCTCCTTCAGCCTTCTTCTCCGTCTGTTTATGAGCGTTGGGCATGGAGAGGTCTCTCAGATCAGATGAGTATGTGCTGTGAGATTTATGCCTTTTCCCTCTGGTGGGAGAGCCGGCTTTAATTACGCTCTGCCTGCTCCGGGGTTGATGTGACCCAGCAGCAGTCTGCACTTATTCACTTGGGACAAATAGATTGTTTGACTTGTCATGTAGGAGCAGCCAGTCACACGGTCTCTCAAGTAGTTCCCTTGTATAGCACCCACCCAGCCAGCCAGCTCCAGGCCCTGTCGTCCCCTTGACTGTAAGCCTCTGGTCCACAGGGTCAAGTGCAGGCTTGTTATCTAGTTTAACTCACTTCTGCACCCTGGTGAAGCCCAGTCTGCCCGGAGGAAGGAAACCTCCCCTGTGTCGTTATGCCTTTCACCTCGTTCTTCCAAACAATGAGGAACACGGGCAGGTCCAAGAGAAAGTCTGCAGGCTGGTTTTGTTTTGGTCATATCAGGTCAAACAGGCTTTCACTTCACCGTCAGGCTGCACTGCATATTTTAGAGAGAATGATACATCCAAATAGAGCAAACTGATGACGAAGAGTATTTTAGTAACTCTACACTGTCTGATCTCAGTGCACATTTTGAGACATTTTCCTTTGATGATGTAATTTCCCTAACAGTGTACTTTTTGCAACTGCAGATGTTGATGTTTCCCTTAATGAGGTCAAGTGGAGGGAGCTTTTTTAAAAGTTATTTTTCATGTTGTTTCAGGGTCGCTGCAAGAGCGCTGCTTTTTGAAAACGCCTCTTCACTTCAGCCTCCTCCAGTTGGAAGGTACTGTAGAGCGTTGCACCATCTGCAGCTGTTTAAAGTCCGACTTAACTGATCTCATTCTCATCCCATCTATTTGTTTTAAAAATCTGACACGGCGCGGCGTGTTTTTGTCGTCTTTGCAGAGATGCCAAGGCGATGTACTCCTGTGAGGCCGAGCACAGCCATGAGCTCAGCTTCCCCCAGGGGGCGCACTTCTCAAATGGTGAGCTCAGCCACATAAACAAGATGCTTCAACTGATAGTTACTTTGCTCCTGAATTGCTCCCAACAGTACAAATGCCACCTTTGCATAGGCTGATTGCACATTTAAACAATGTATATAGACAGTTAATCATACACTGGCAGCACAGAGCAGGGATCTGGCAAATTCTCAGTGTTATGTTATAAAATAACTGTTCTCTTAGTGTGACACCCCCTTATACACTACCAGTCAAAAGTTTGGACACACCACATTTTTCTTTATTTTTACTATTTTCCACATTTTAGAATAATAGTAAAGACATCAAAACTATGAAATAACACAAATGGAATTATGCAGTGACCAAAAAAGTGTAAAAAAAAATCTAAACTATCTTATATTTTAGATTCTTTAAAGTAGCTGCCCTTTGCCTTGATGGAAAGACAAAGGCTTTGGAAAGAAATTCATACATAGACATCAACTTTTGAAGCATTTAAGCATAAGCCTTTAGATCAATCAGGTGTGTCCAAACTTTTCACTGGTACTGTACATTGCTAAAATCCAAAGAGCCCCAGGATTTTTTTTTATTACCTCTTGCCTTTTCCGTGAAGAGATGACTTGGCCCACAACCAAGACAGGCAGGTCACTGTAACCTAGTGATAGAAGGCACCAGCGCCTGTTCCCTGTTAACAGAGCCAACACCGCCAGCAGCCAAACCCAGCAAACGTCAACAAACTCTCCCTACCGTCGCCCGGCCTGCTCCTCTGTTTCTCTAACATCGTATTTCAGCAGCACTTTGGCAGACTGTTTCAGCCGATCATTTCTAATGCTCAGTTCGTTTTTTATCGTTTCGGTGCATCTCTTGGGAGTTAATGTCAGTTTTTGTGGTTTATGTGTGTGTGTGCCTGCTTTCAGGCCTGTTGAAATACTCAATAGGGGTCTAATTTGAAGGACAGTCTGACCTGGAGTCTTCCTTGATCTGTCATTAATGTTAATTATTACAGTCAATAGCGGCCTTCTTTTTGCTGGTATTCTATCTATTCACTGTATGCCTGGGAAATAATGCAACAAAAGACTGATTTGAACACCTGTGCTTAAAGTCTAATGTCTGGTTCAGTGGTTACAGTCATGTTTTCTTTTATCTAGATCAAGAGACGTTCTGGTTCACTCTTCTCTTTGACTAAAGTTTGTTTTGTTTTTTCTGCCCTTAGTCTACCCTTCTGTTGAACCAGGCTGGCTCCAAGCAACATACGAGGGAAAAACGGGTTTAATCCCTGAGAATTATGTTGTATTCCTCTAACAAGCTGGTAAACATCCCAACTTTTTTCATGGTATCCATGGAAAAAAAACATAATACATAACGCGGTTGATTTGTGTAACGTTCCTGGTGTTGTCGTTAACATATATGACATTTCTGCACATTTATGCATTTTAAGTAGAAATCAAGCAGTGCAGTGACTGTTTTGCTTTTACTAATGCTAAAAGTATGCTTTTATCAAAATCCAAAGATGTAACTCCTTTTTTTTTTTTGTTATGACTTCAGCTGTGAAAAATGTGGGGAATTTGCAGAAAGTCGTAGTTTTTGCTTTGGTAAACCATAGCGCATTGGCAGGTATCAGTGGATCGATATTTGCCAGATGTAGATATATTATTATCCATCGACTGCACTGATGTTTTCACTCCCAGTATTAATCTACAGGAGAATCACAGAACAATCACATTCCATTTCAAGTTTAATTCTCAGAAATACTCTCTGACCTCCTATTATACTGACATCACACATTCATCAAGTCGTTAATGGAAATCTTTACAGTTTCATGAACAGTTTCTTTTGTAATAATAATTGTAATTTAATAAAATATGATTTAAAATGAGGATACAGAATTTGATAGAAAAGCAAGATGGGTTTGCACCTTAACTTTCTTTGCACTTTCTGGTTAGCTGTATGGTACTGTACATTACTGCTCATGAATTCTTCTGTAGTTGCTAATCAAAAATATTTACCTCTTGTCACTGTGTATTACTATAAATTATCACATCAAGTATATTTTTTATGTAAAATAGTGTTTGTTTTTTTTATACTTCAACAGGCATCAACTTTGATGTGTTACTGTACTCACTGGTACACTGGTGTACTAGCAATGACAACATGGATTTATGTCAATCAAACTAGACATATATCAGATTATATTATGTTAAAGGTGCAGTTTTGATATTTAATTTTCTATTACTGTCACAATATTTCCACAAAGTTCATAAATGTCTAATAGGTTCACTTTAGTGTTATTATTTCAAACAAACATGAAAGAAAGAAAAATAGTAGCAAGCTTTTTTATCTTTAAGTACTCTACAATTATTACATACAGAGATTGCTCCAAATTAAGGCTTTCTTTGGGGGGGGTGGGGGTGGGGTGTACCAAGGTATTTGGGATCTTGCACTTGCCAAGATCAGGGTGTTCTTTTCCATTTACATCCATGAGAATGCGAGGTGGCCTTGAACAGCAATTCTGGAATGATACTCCCTTACAGTTTGGACTCGCAGGGGCATATCAAGGAAATGATATCCATAACCTGAATACGAAACATTTGTCGTTACGTTTATTTGTCAGGCGGGCTTGTTTCCTTGCAATCATCTACTACTGTGTCCTGACGGTGCATAAACCTGTCTATAAATAAACAGTGTGATTCATTAACCTTGTGGCGCATATTTTATTAAGGAATGAGTCGCATTGTTGTGTGGTCTGGGTTTCAGTGGATGGTTTTCATGTCCCATAGTCTAAATGCTGTTTCAGACGCTTTTCAACCCTGCCAAGAATACAATTCTGGTGGCAAACACAATCTTATTGAATATTTGAATATTAGTAACTCTGAATATTTGTAATTCTTTGGTATGAAAATGGAAAAACTTAAGAAAATATCAACTATCGCCAGCTCAATACAAAAATATCAGTCCTCAACAACCCGTATCAGTCAAGCCCTAATATTAACTGTAGCTACATAAGCTATGGAATGGGGAATTTGCCTTACACAGAGGAGCTTTATTGATTGATCCCTCTAAATTAGTAATCTCTGCTAAATAGTGTACATTTTTAAGTCCTAGGAACATGTTTCTGTCTCATCTCAGTAGAGTAAAAAGGCTAAAGAGCATTTAGAGGCAATTCGGCAAAGTATAGATAACTGAAAACATCGGTGAAAGGTATGAAGAATCCAGTAACTGTGGGGTGAATCATCCAGTCACAAATTACAGTATAACGCTCAAGTCTGCGTCGGCGTCATCACTTGGTGTGGAACAGGAGGGGCCTCACCATGCCGGCCAGGACCTTGGGAAGCTGGGAGGCAATGACCTCTGACATCATCTCTGGGAACTCCACCTTCATGGCGTCGGCCTGGATGAAGGTGGTCAGGCAGTACAAGTTGACCTTCTTCACTATCTGTCCGAAAAGAGACAATCATGTGTTTTTTTTTCTTGCATAAGATACAAATGAATCACAGCTTTGATACTCGGCCCCACCAGGGAGCGCCCGGTACCTCGTGCATGGCGTCCATCAGTTTGGTGAGGTGGTAGAAGCGCTGGGAAGTGGTCACGATGCTCTTCTCCTTCATATGGATCGCCTTGCTGAGCTCCCGGATGTAGTTTTGTCTCATCTCTTCAAATGTGGCCTGGCTCTTCAGTCCCTCAAGAGGCACTGAGGACACATGGGACATTTGGTTAGAGGGTCAAAATACTAATTTCTCCCAAATATCATGCATGTATTTTTAAATGTGGAGAAGTAAATTACAGTACAGTTTCAGTAAAAAGCTCTCAAGTGGCCAAGGAAGCCGTACGTAGCTGTTAAAAAGTGTGGAAATCCTTTTTATAGATGAAATATGCCACTTTATGATTTTGTTAAAAGTAACAGGCTAGCTTATCAAAAATTATGTTTGTTTTTTCGGTTAAAGGTCAGTGTAAAACTGACTTGATAACAGCTGCTACATAAATCCTGTCAAGGTCCAGTCATCCTGCACAACACAACACTCCCTTTTTGTGCTGCAATACAGTAAATGGTCATGAAAGCTTCACTTCTCTGTTTGCGACTATTTATTCAGCGCAGCTAGTTCAAACCGGGAAGTGAACATGGGGTGAAAAATCTGTCATCTGGTCACAAAGGAAGTTTTTTTTTTTTTTTTACCTGTGTTGAGTAATATTATGGCCTTCATGCAGAGGAACTCCTCGCGGGTAACTTGAAGATTTGCAAACTCCTGGGGGATGAACTGCATCGCCAAGCAAAGGTCGGAAATCGGAGATCTCCTCATTTGCTCCCTGACAGAAAAACACAAATGTTTATCTTCATAAACAAAACAAAGAGGTTCTTTCACATCCAAAGTCTTTGCTTTGTGAATAAATGCATCACGGCGTCATGTCTACATCTTAAAATGTTAACTAGTGAATCAAAAGCCAAATTGAATTCCCCTGTGTGATGGATGTTACTTACTGGCTGAGGACCAGATCAGGGGCGAAGTATAAATATTCACTGGTTACGTTCTGATAGGACCTCCACCCAAGAGAGAACACCATCAGGTTCATCCAAGAGTACTGGATGAGGGTCATCTGATCGTTGATGTGCAGGGCACGAAATCCTTTCAAACAAAAAAAAACAAAACAAGAATCATGTATAAGAACAACATTTAATTTACCAGCATCTTATTCCCATATGTTATTGATTTCAAAAGTAAATGCAGTCTGGGTGAAATACCGTCAAGCACATAATGCCCTTTGTTGCTGTCAGGTGGAAAACATGTATCTGCAAAATGTCAACTTTTGAGGAACTAAGTAAAGCAGCCTTGTTTTTAGCTTGATGACAATGCATTTTTTTTTTTATTTTATCCAGCGGATTTTCATTTGGTTTCATAAGTCCAAGAGGTCAGAGAATTTTTAACCCACAGAGAAGGATCTAATCCTTTAACTGAGGTGAAAATATGAAAATCACCAAAATTGGAGTTACGTGGTTTTCAAGGGACAGCAGCTCCTTGCACCTTTGTTGCACCCACATCCTTATCTATTCTACCTACAGGTCAAGCGCATTGGTTTTCCAGTTATATTGTGGCTCAGCTTAGAGATTTTGTGCCAGAGTTTTTAGAAAATCTCCTTGTAATCAACATCTCTCATAAGAATCAACCCACTTTTATACCAATTCTGATACTTCCCTCCTACATCCGATATTTATCCCTTTACAAAGAGCGCTGCCTTGTGTCTCAGCCAGAGTTTCAGGCTGAGACCTTCAGCGAGGCCGGCCCGTCGGGTGCCCATGGCGACGGACTGCGGTGACCCTGAGCCGCGGAGGGCCGTTACCTGGCAGAGACTTGGACCACCTGACGATCCACAGCAGCTGCCTCTCGCACAGCCTGTTGAGACTGTTGAGCAGAAGATGGGGGATGTCGGGCAGGGAGTTGTCATAACCGGAGTACACGACCTCCGGTTCGATATTTTCCAGGATGCTGATGATCTGCGGAGAGAGCTGCACCTCGCGGATGCCTGGCACGCAAGACATGGAGGTCAAGGCCTGGCTGTCACCGGACATGGCCAAGTGGGATTGGAACATCAGGGACGGGGCCAAACCCAAGGCCTTCAAGGCCCCGAAGCGCTTCAGCTTCCTGCCTGTGACATGGATACGAGGTCTAGTCAGATTTCATGAGGGCAGAGGTGGAAAGTAACTAAGTACATTTACTCAAGTACTATACTTAAGCACAGTTTTAAGGTACTGGCACTTACTTGAGTATTTCCATTTTGTGAGACTTTATACTTTTACTCCACTGCATTTCAGAGAGAAATATTGCACTTTGTACTCCACTACATTTATCTGATGGCTGTAGTTAGTTACTCTTATAAGGTTTTACATGCAAAACATACAATCAGCTCATAAAATATGTTGCATTGTCAGAGTTTAAACTACACAACAGTATATGCAGTAGTTCGACCTACAACATTAACATACTTCTTACAGGTTAATGCATCAATAATTTAATACTCTGAAAGGGACCGTTTTACTTTTGCTACTTAAGTACATTTTACTGCTAATACTTGTATACTTTTACTTAAGTAAACTTTTGAATGCATAACTTTTACTTTTGATGAAGTATTGTTCCATTATGGTATTGCTACTTTTACTTAAGTGAAGGATTTGAGTTCTTTTTCCACCCATGAATGAGGGAGAGTGAAATGTGTGCCTATAGCACTTGACAGAGCCTCAGGATTTTAGTTTCCCTTACCAAGTAAATTATGTCACATAGAATAAGCATCTCAATAAGGAGTACAAAAACACTGCTTGGAAAACGAGCCTGATTGGTGATTTTGTTAATTTGTTATTGCCTTTTGATCTGAAAGCACTTTGAACATTCTCTTTGATGCTAATAATGATTCCCAAAGTGTGACATGGTATTACATAACCAATTGGTCTCATTTCTGCCTCCACTTTAGTTAATGCCGGGACATTAGCTCAGTACAAAAAGAAATCCAGCTGAATGGTACCTCCAAGCATCATCCCTGCTTGATAGCACTTTCGGAGGCGACATGCGGGGCAATTTTTCCTCCGGATTTTATCCACAATGCAGTCATTTCGTCCGGCACAAAGGTAGCTATGGTGGCCTGTTCAGTAAAAGAGACACAGACAATAACAGCGCTTGGTTTTCAAATATTGAAAGGGAGAGGACAGGTACATAATGAAAAGGAAAGAGATGTTGTATGGCTCTGGAATATTAGGCATGGATACTCCACTCTAGAGTGAGGCAGAGTCTTGAAGGGAGAAAATTAGATAGAGGCAAGGCTGTGAGGACAGAGTGACACGGCCGCGGTGAGACACAGTGGCTCTTATATATCTCCCATTGCAAGATAACTAGGAAAACAAGTCAGAAACGGAGAACACGGTGAACACTGGTCAGTGTGATATTGTTGCCAACAACCTCTAACAACCGCCATGGAAGGTCAATCTAATATACTGTGGTATTGCCTTTTCAATGGATGCACCAGACCGTTCAGTATGGACCTGTAATACCTGTGTTGTTAGAGGTGTTATTATAGGTTCAGAGGGTTAGGGTTTGATTATGCTTGATAACTTTTCAATGAAAACATTTTTATCATTTCATAGTCAAGGTATTCCTCAAACATCTTGTTTTTGATATCTCCTAGGGATGGGACAATATATCAAAATTCAATCTTGGGCAAGAAAGATGAATCACGATATTAGGTACTTTTTATTCTGCTGTAGAAATCACAAATAAGACGGTGTGCCATCACAATTTCACAAGCTCTTCATCCAAATTATATTATTTGCCCTTTGTAATAACATTTTTAGATTGTTGTTTACATTCTAGCAAGCCAATGCCAATGGCTGAAAGATTTGTGTCTCAGAAATAAACATAATTCTGCACAGTCAGACTTTGTTGTCACTGAACTTCGTGGTTGTATCAAACCCCATATCGTGTATTGAATCATATAGTGACATAAGCATATTGTCCCATCCCTAATATCTCCCCATTCAAATTTTTAATCTACTTTTTTTTTTTTTTTTTTTACTTTTTAAGAAAATACAGTTTTTGTATTGCTACCCCAGGTTTCCATAAGTGGGTGTGTTAGTAATGTAATGTTAGTAATTGTGTTAGTAATGTTGTATTTACTCACCTTCAACTGCTCTTTTAAAAAAGACTTTACAGCTCCCACAGGTTAAGACTCCATAGTGGCATCCAGACGCCTCATCCCCACAGATCATGCACTGTCTCTGAGGTGGCATACTGAAAAAAAATGGAAAAACAGGCACATCACTTATGAACTTAACTTACTTGGGAATTGCAAAGAGTACACTGCATAAAAAATATGCATCTTACCATGTCATTTAATCTACTATTGAGTCTTAAAATCTCATTTTTCTTAAAGTAGGTGAAAAAAAAATCTGCCAGTGGGGTGAGATGCTTTTACTTGAACTTACATGACTTACATCAACTTGAATTAACTTTTGTCAAGAACTTTCCAAAGTGACAATATCTTGATACTAGTGAAGTAAGCAGAAGAGCATTTGACTCAAGAACATTTCCCAGATTTAATTATTTCACTCCCACTGGCAGAGGTTTTTCTACTTGTTTTGAGGAAAACAAGACTCAATACTAAACTAACTTGTGAAAGTACACATATTTTGCAGTGGAAAATGAATACAGCAGCTGGCATCGCATCAGTTCTTGAGTTTGGGGTTATAAAGTTCTATCTGAGATGAGCATCAAAGATTTTACATGCCAGCTGACATAACTGTTGTGTACTTTCTATTTCTATATTTAGCCCCAAAAGATTCTTTTTTAAAAAGCCTTATAATAACATTATAATTCTGAGCTTACATTATGATTCAAGATAAGTTCTTGAGGAGTAGCTAATTACCCGGGGAATGCAGTGTAAGTGTTCCTCTGGGACAAGGCTGAGGTTTGGATCCCTTCATAGGCGCTGTGTGTGAACGGGTCCTCCGACACCCCGGGGGACTGGCACCAGTACGGAGGCTCTGATGGGAAAGTCTGCATCGGCCACCGGGGAACCTCACGCTTGTACACCATCAGCTGCTGGGACGCGTGTGTGTTAGTCATGGCATCAAAACTGATCGGAGCCTTGCCGGATAAGCCGCATCTGGAGTCAGTCCTCGGCTGAGGCGGCGTGGCCAGCTGCTCCGGCTGGTTCAGCTCCAGAAGAAAGTTGGGAGAAGTTTCCAGCGCCGCTTGAGGAGCCGCTGCTGTCGGCGTGAAGCTCATCGACTCCCCGTCCCCAAGCCCCAGCTGCTGCTTCCTGTCGGTGTCAAAGCACGCGTCGAGAGCAGGTATTTCCGATGACAGGTCGAAGCTCGGACAAGGGGTGTCCATAATCACAGAGGGCTCCTTTTCATCTTTAATTAATTTACACGCTCCGGCTGTCAAGGAGAATCTTACGCTTTCTAATGTGGCCTCATTCGCTCTGGGGACTTTCACATAATCTGCCCATGCCACACTGTCAGGCTTCAGATATTCGTCAGCACCACCGTAATAATGTTTTGCCGCAAGTGAGCTATCGACGATGTTACAGTCTTTGTAATTTGCGCCGTCGTTGTTCGCGACCGGACCGTGACACAGCGCGCCAATGTTTCCAAAATTACGCACGGTGGAGGACATACACGTTAAAGACTCATTAGATAGTTTGATTTTACCGTACCCAGCTTCAGTCAAGTCACTCACTCTTTTACTTCTATCGGTGGAGTCTGCGATCGAAGTACTTATGGTGTCCATTCTGCCACTGAGTTTATTTTCCATTTTATGACCCGCGGAGCGCGCAGGAGAGCCGAGCGCGCCTGGAGACTGGGCGATGAGTGTGATGCCTGGTGGCTGAGAGACCTTCCTGAAATCCTCCTCCGCGTCGAGAAAGGCTGTGACTTCTTTTCTTTTCTTTCTTTCTTTCTTTCTTTTTCTTTCTTTCTTTCTTTCTTTCTTACTTTCTTTCTTTCTTTCTTTCACACAGGAGTCTATTCCCTACAAGTTAGCAGCTGCTCTCACTAAAAAAATCGTTGTGTAGCTGATGAGAGATTCAAGGTGCGCAACAATGAACTCTTTTAGAAAACAAACGAAAACACATTTTAGAGACTGATAAGCATATTTCATTTGGTGGGCTGCCTGTAAATGTCATGTTTCAAAGTTGAATGGATGCCCGTTAATGTTTCTTTTTTTCACACCCACAGAATAATGTCTAACCATTTGCAGTGATCCTCCTGTAGCTTTTCTTTCCGATGCCCAGAGAACAGTCGGCTTGATGAAGGGTCCTGTCTCTCAAATTCACTGAGGTACACAACACTACACTTACTGCAGACCTGCAGCAGCCACTGAGCAGAGTTTACAATGGATCACTCCAAGTCTATCTATGACAAGGGCCATGGCCACAGTCTCCACCCTGCTGACTGGCTGGACCTACTTTAATAATCACGTTTAGATTCTCACTCCCTCTGCCCTTACATAAACACACACAGTCTTGCTTATGAATGAAGTATGACATGGCTACATTTTAATTTATGGGCATATATGATAAGGATAGTTGCAACAGGTGCTTTTGGAGGACTACAACACTTTCAATAAGTTATTAAATTATTCCAAAATTCATTCACAATGATCATTATTACTCCTACTCACTCCTGCTAACAGTAAAGACCCAAGGTGTTATTTTGTCAAAATACAGTGTTGTATTATAGATGAGGTTTGTCTGTAACCAGGAGACAGGTGGAGAGCCTCAGGACAAAATCACTCCTCACCATTTGTCCTTTGAAGTTTATTTACCAGTCTGAGACATCATCCAATCTGAGCTGATATTAAAAGAAGGGGGGACAACAAAAGAGGCCTCGCTGTTTAAATGTCCAGGAGCTGTTTAAACAAGTGGATGGACCGTTAGGTAAGGTGTTTATCCTGTAATAAAGACAAAGCAAAGCTGGAAATTGACTTTTTCAGCTTTTGCAAAACATTATTCTTCATATTTATAAGTATCAATTTCAAATCTTTTTCATTTTTGCATATTTGCATCTATTTAATGCCACCTATTTGAACTTGCACTCAAGTTTTCAGTATAATTGTTATCTAGGCTATCTGAAAAAAGGTTTAAAATGTTGGCAACACTTTATTGGTTAGTCCAATGTTGATACTCAGCTATCAGGTGACAAAAAGTAGATGTTCAACAAAGTGTCACTTATCTATTTGGTGCTTCTCTACAGTAACCCAAACCTTGACCTTAGCCTAACCCAACCCTAAGATTAACCCTAGCCCAGACATTGAATATCTATAGACTACTTTTCACACAGTTATGAGTGTCTCTTGAAACTCAGTATAGACTTTTTAATGACACGTTATAGTCACTTAGGAAGTTGACTATCCAAACAAAGTGTGATCAAACTGTTTTCTACTAATTTTAATTCTATTAATTTTAATGCAGCATGCTCTCCTGTTCATGCTGTATAAAGTGATCTTTCCTGGTTTTGCTCCATATTTTGCCATAAGCACAGGAACAGCCTTTCATATAAAGCTGTATTTTCCCACGGTGGTCCTTTATATCTTTTTATGTCACTGTGTCATGACAGCACTCTCATCTGCTTATTACTCATCTAATTCCTGTTAAGAGTAAACAAAATTTCTGGTATCACAGTGCAGCAGGGTTTCCTTGCTGTGGATGCATGTAGTCATGATGCGGCCACAGTCCTTGGGCCAATCTCTTGCGTCATTTGTTGAATATTATCAGAGGAGATTGTCATGGTCTGTCATTAGCCTACATATTCTTGGATAACAGTTTAACCTTCATATTTACATAATGTGTTCATCAGATGCTGTAGTGGCCTAGTTCTCATACATGCCTTTATGTAATGCTTGAAAGGGTCGTGGTGACCGCTGATAGCCTTCGTGTCTTGTGTAGTACCATCCTCTGCTACTATGTTTTATCATCTACTTGATAACCAGACTTCAGTTGGATAACTATTACTGTGTGTGTGTGTGTGTGTGTGTGTGTGTGTGTGTGTGTGTGTGTGTGTGTATAGAAAGGGCTGTTTTATGTTCACCCTCACACATTGTAATGGCAAATGTAGTAGGCTATATTGGGCCTCATGATGCTGTGTGGCTGTGCATCATATTGACATGATTCTGCACATTTTCAGGACATAATCTTTTAATGAGCATAGATTATCCATGGTTCTCAAAAATGGGATGATAACTGTATGTTATGGTAATTTAATCATTGTTGCTGTTTTATGCCAGTGGTTCTCAACATGGGGTCCGGGGACCACCAGGGGTCCTTGAGGGGGTTCCAGGGCGTCCGCAGCAAATTGATGAATTGTTAAACTTCAGCATTATTTCATTTACAAGAAGTCAACAGAATGTAGAAGAATGACTGTTTTCATCATAGTTTCACTGTTATCTCTCTATACAATACAGATAGTCATTGAATTCTGGACAAAATCATATCTAACAATAAAAATATTCTCAGATTTGGGTCCGAGAGACAAAATCTCATCAAATGGGGGGGGTCTGTGGCTCTAATGTGGACTAAATTAGGGGTTCTTGATATGAAATAGGTTGAGAATCACTGTTTTAAGTTATGTTAACAGTCTTTGTCAGTCTGCCTTGATATAAAAGTAATACAGCGGCTCTGTTCAGGGACTTGACAGCTGAAATCTGTGGGAAGGTTTAACTCTCACGGCCCGGCTGTGGATGGAGGTGAGCTGTTTGTCTACCCGACAGGTCAGCTTGTTCTCAGACATTTGTCTTGCTTCACAGCATGCGTGAGAACACTGCAGCATCTGCTGCGGTAATGTCATGGTGTTAAAAACCCATAATCCCTCTGCATTTAATGAGGTGAAAATAATTAACATCGACTTTAATCATATCCATTAAACATTATGCTTAAGTAATGAGCAGTTTAATAAAACACGTGACATAACAAAAATACAACAAAAGTCCATGTCTTGTAAGAAAATCTGAACTATTGTCTTGATGAGTGATTTTACTGCAGAGGAAATTGATTATCTCACAACATTAGAATCATAGTTCAGCTCTACAAACACACTTCATTTATTTTGATGTGTGACTCATAAGCCTGGCCACTGACACGTCCAAAAATATGCCTCAATTTTTCTTTGCACAGTTTTTCTAATCCGGTTGCACAATCACTTCTAAATCTAAGCACCTCAATCATTGGCAACGGACAGCACTGTTGATTTTAACAGCCACCACCATGTTAGTAGTCAGTAGTGAATATTACAGTGAAAGAACCTCTGAAACAAAAAAGTCCCACTAGTGCCACCATGTGGCTAATATACTGTACATGTATTTATCTTGCAGAATATGAAGAGTTTTGCCCCAAAATGGGATACATTCACATTGGACAGAAAAAAAATCACAGATGTTCATTATTATCTTTAGAATAAATAGTATAGAGTCTGTAAAACTGTTATCACTTTGTTAGTCAAGTTGTTAAGATACCATCTCTCTTCGTACTACAATATATTTTGATTTTAATGCGATCATTCAGTTTTTAAGAGCAGGTTACCTTTTTATTTCCAAATGGTGTGTATTTCAAGTTAAGCCTGTGCCCTAACTCTCTTTCACACTGACTAAAATGGTGTCTGAATGAGGAAAAACTCTCTCTAATATACAGTATACATCGTATTGTTTGGTGAAGGATGACCATTTGTGTTTCTGTTGAACTTTGCTGTATTTGGTGTATTTGGCTGCTCTCAGGTCAGTTTCTGCTGAGCAGGCAGGACGTCTCTAAGTTTCCCGATGAGCTCCGCCAGAGTCTCCATGTTGTGGCTTTTCCCTTCCAGCAGTTCAAAGCGCAAACTGGAGATGTCCTGTTTGATCTCTTTCAGTTCACCTGTGGAGCAGTACAAGTGGCACGGCTTTAGGTAATGTTTTGATTATGTAGGCTAAGGATGCAGCTTGTGTGTCCATGCAGGGAACAATATCCAGCCTGTATCCTGCAACAGTATAGAAAAAAGTTGCTCAACCTACCTTCATTCACTTCATCATTGTCTTTATCAATCTGTGCTTTTAAGATGTATCTCTTGATGAGACGATTCATTATCTTCTGTGTGATGAAGGACGATACAGATTTTTCAGTCTTAAATTGAGGCAATTGAAAAGTCAAAGTTAATGTAAACAAACCAAAAGAAGTGAGCTTGTGATTGGAAGGTTGCCAGTTTGAATTAACAGACTAGTAAAACAATCTGGGGTGAGAATAAAACTGGTGACTGTATGGTTGCTAACCTAAATCTCTCCCCCCTGAGCACTTCTGCTGTGCTCTGTAGAATTAAGGTACTAATATAAGGTACTCAGCAATAATCGGCAATCATCAGTACATGAAAACTGCATTTACTTGGTGACGGGTTGGACAAGGCGACGCTCCAACACTCTCATCCTCCTGCTGCCTCAACTAAGATTGGAAAGGAAAAAAAAAAGCACTATATATTTTGTTGTATATTAAAACAAATTACATGCTTTTTAGGGCAAAATTAAAACTGCAACTTTTAAATATGACACAAGAGGGCCCTGTAACTCTGTACCAAAGACTATCTGATATGTACTTTGTATGTATGTAATTTATATTCATCTAAATGAATGGGGTAAATTCCTTGTTTTAAATATAAATAGCGTCTACAGCTTACATCTCACCTTATTAAGCTCGGTGTCGTCGTTTGGAATTTCTTGGCGCCTGCTTTGAGGCAGCTTGTAGAGAAACGTCCTTATTCCCAGCAGCAGGGTAATGACAGACTTGGGGCTGGGTATGAGGTTGAAGGGCACAGGCAGCGTGCCACCGTGCTCAAAATAAGAGAACCAGAGTTTCGCTCGAGCAAACTTCCACTCCACATCGGCATCATCCTGTGCCAGTACAGAAGGAGCAGATGAGGAGGAAGAGCAGGAGAAAAACAAACACTAAGCGCTGTATTTGTCATTTAAACGTGGCATTGATGCATACCTAACATTAAACATCAAGATAACAGATGTAAATATATTAATATTTACTTAATTATGTTTGCATGATTGCATGGCTATGATGATTTACTGCTCCATTCAAAACTTGTCCTTCGTCCAGAAGGACACATTTTTTTAAACAGAAATTATCTGTCCAGAAGACAGATAAAAAGGAATTCTGTTTACCTAGAGATCATTTATTTTCTGAATGTTTACAACAATTTCTTGGCATAATTATGTTTAATTATTCAAAGTATAGGTGATTTTTCCAAAAAGTTCATTCATCTACAAATTTTGATGCACAACTTCCATCTATCCCATCTATAATAAACTGTATTATGCTCCTTTCCTCATCATATCTAATTGTCAATCATTTTTGTAAACCAAATATGCAGCTGTTGTACAACTGTATCTAAAACAGATTACTTTGCAATTGGCAACAAACTATATCACTATAGCAGCTGTAATTATTATAAAACAAATGTGATCTAACAGCAACAAGGTCATTAACATCACTCATATATCTTTACAATGACAGAAGTAATTCAGGCTGACAGGTCGTACCTCAATTTCTTGGAAGGAGCTGTTGAACATGGCGATGAGCATATTCAGCAAAACAATCACCATGATGATGTTGTACACCCCATACAGAACATAGCCAATGTTCTCGATGAACTTGTGGTCAGTGTTAATCACCACTGATCTCACTTCCGACAAGCCGAAAATGGCCCAAAATAATGTTTTAAAACTCTCTTCAACCCTGAGGGGAACGGAGAAAAGGGAATGAAATCAATCTGGTGAAATCAATTTGCTACACTGCAAAAACTGACAAAGTTGTTATTTTATCTTGTATTCAGACTTATCAAGCTTATTTTAGGATTATTTTTTTTTTTAATCATCTTACTGCACTGGCAGATAATTTTTACCAGTTTCAACAAATTTGAGGGGTTTTTTTTCAGGATAATGTAACTTGTTTCAGGACATTTAAAAGTTTAGTTTAGTTTAGTTTAGTTTAGTTTATTGGGTTTATTTATATCAGGGACCATGTACAAAATACATTAATCTCAAACAAAGAGAGAAGATGCTTTGTACCAGAAAAAGTGAAAATGAAAAGTGATATTATCTTGGAGAAAGTTTCTTGTTTCAAGACTTTCTTCATTGTTTCATTGTGATTTCTTGAAAAAAGTCAGGGTAGGTCTGGAAACAAGTTAAAATCACTGGACAGCTTGTCATTTTTTGCAGTGTAGTCTCATATTATATTGATTCAACAAAACAAAGGCATTACTGGAAAATATTTTGACCTTTTCCAAGCGTTTTCAAGCAATTGCATTATTACAGTATAGTCTCCAGCCTTTATAGTACTCACGTTGTAAAGGCGTCGTTGTGCTTGGCCCCGAGGTAGTGCGAGTACAGAGTGAACATTCCGATCATGAAGGCCACAAAAACTGTTATGAAAATGACCATGAATTTAAAAATATCTTTTACTGTCCTCCCTAGGGAGATCTGCAGAGGCCCGAAGCTCTCGTTGGCGGGCAGGATGTATGCGATGCGGGAGAAACTCAGCACTACAGCGATGGCGTAGAGGCCTTCGGATATGAGCTGCGGGTCCGAGGGCATCCAGTTGATTCGAGCTGAGAATGAACAGACATGGAAAAAAGTGGATGATAGCTGTCATTCAGTTTTACATCTCTGCTTGTCTGTCAGATGCTTTAACATCATCCCAAGGAACTAATATACTACTCCTTTCTTCCATTACAATTAGAAATTTAGCCTAGGTATGTTCTGACAATGTTTTTTAAAAACTCCAGTAGCAGAGAATAAAGGAATCCCGGGTGACTTGGGGGAAAAGCATTTGCTCTACGTGTTGCACACATTTTTTTAATTGTTTTTCTGTTATGGATTTTCTGTGTTTAATCAATATTCTGTTATGATTGCACTACTTCCATCAATGTCCCATGCAACCTTGATGCAACCTATAATTAAGATCTGAACCAGGAAATCCTTTGGGCGATATTTATAATATATAATGTCTATAGAAGCCATGGTCAAGGTTAGGTAGCGCATATTTCTCTCACTTCATTGCTCACGTTTAATTTCTTCACACATACAGGATTGATAATCGATAACATTCTATAATTTTTCAGCCATACCTGCAGCTTAGCTGTTTAAAAAAGATTACTTTTAAGATTTAAAGCTGCAAGATTTGCAATATATTCATGAGAATCTATAACCTATGTTTGAATAGAATTATTAGGTAATGCTTTGATAATATGAAGGAAAACGTGTTTCATCAATATCAAACAGCTGATTAAAAGTTGAATTCTTAAAGTCCAAACTCACCCAGCTGGAAATATTGTATCTCGGGAGGCAAGGTCGTGTTGGATAGGTCAGTGTAGTGCTTGTCAACATAACACTGGGCAGAATACGCGTGCCAGAAAGCCATTAATCTGGCGATGAACGAGGTCACGAAAATGGCCAGAATGCCAAAGTCCAGAAGGTTCCACGGCTCTGTGATGTATTCCCGTAGGTCGTGCGCCCAAATGTCTTTACATCCTGCCCAGATCTTCCCTGTAAGAAAATACACAAATCACACATCAGGATGACATCCACTGTCTTTCCCTTTCAAACAGGAGCACGGCTAATGTGATTTTCAGCACGTGTAGCATAAATTTGGCATGCATCCACAGTCAAATCACATAGCCTCAGATTTACTGATGATGTGTGCTGGCAAAGCGTGTGTGATGTGGCTACAAATTCCTGCCCTTAAGAGCACAGAGAAAGTGTCACCTTCCCTTTGGAAAGTTGGTGCCAGTCTGATTTATTATGGTAAGTCTGGCAAGAATACATAATTATCTACGTGGGCAATTTCCTGGCATGATGGATGCTTAGGGGGTTGCAGAATTATAAGTCTTCAAATGGCTTGCAGTGTCCTTGACTCCAGACACTCAGAAGAGTTATTTGAGTGCAACAGTGTGGGAACCTGACTTGCATCCAGGGAAAAAACATCCATCTTAACAAGTCATTTAGTCTCATATTCAACCTTCAAAATCTTATTTTTCTTAAAACAAGAGAAAAATTCTGCCAGTGTGGTGAGATAAATATTTCTAATGCAGTTTCACTTGTTTCCGGAATTTTCTAGAAGTGAGTGTCAGTATCTTGAAACAGAAAAAGGCAGATCATTGCACTGCTATCAAGAAAATGACTCTTGATTCTACAAAATTCTTGAAAAAAGTTGATTTGCATTGGAAACAAGTGAAATTACTTAACACCATTGGCAGATTTTTTCACTTGTTTTAACAAAATTATGATTTTAGGACTCAATAATAGACTAAATGACTTGTTAAGATGGAGATTCTTTGCAGTGTATCAAGACATGTCTGAAAGATGGGAGAGGAAGACATTCACTGCAAACAATATAATAACTCAGTCGGAACAGATTTTATAGCCAAATGTGACCATAAACAAGAGAGAGAGAGATAAAGATTGGGGGAAGGGAGGGTGGGGGGGGGTGCATGCTGTATGTTTACACTTATGACCTATGATCCAGGATATGATGAGAATCTCCATCCAGGTGAAGGGGGTGGTCTTCATGCGAAACAGCTGTGAGGGGTGGTCGTGGGCGGTCATGTTGGGCAGCAGCGACGTTCCCTCAAAACGGTCTGCTGCATTCAGGACGAGTAGGCAAAGAAATATCATAAGGGAAGCTGCGTGCGCCACAAACTTCAGGAAAGGTCCACGCATGAGTTTCCCTAACTGAGAGAAGCAAGAGAGTGGCGAAAGAACAAAGTTTGACATTATTTTAACTAACCTTAAAGCTGCACTAGGCAAGAGTTTTATGTAAAAATACACACCTCTAAACCACAAATTGGGGCTGCAAAGGGGAGAAAAGTGTCTCATCCCCACTAATTGAAACCCTGTGGATTTGCCCTATTTTCCCAAATTAATTTCAGGTGTTGGATATGGTCACTGATGGGAAATCTTCTCAGTGCCCAGTAAGTGACGAATGGAAACTTAAGAGCAAAATATAAAAATGTATCCTAAACAACAGCAAGCGAACGCTCCATCCAGAGAAAGATGGAAACACCAACGATGGTTGAATTTATTGCGAAAAGATTTTTTTCCCACCATCTTCACCCTCCACCAGCCACTAAGAAGAAGAAATTCAGGTTTGCGGAGTTTACTGATATCACATTTCATGACTTCTGGTTAATGAAGTCCTTCAAACTTTGACAAATTCAAACAATTATCTCCTGCTGCCACTTGGGGCCGCCCAAGTGCAAAGTTAGCTAGTGCAGCTTTAAGGCAACGATACAAGTTTTTTCAAGGCAATAGTGATGAGCATTCTTGTTGTCAGCAGGGGACTGGAGTTTATAAATGGGGCAAAATCAATATGGGTAACATAAAAAAAGCACAAAAGCAGAATGAAAAAATGACTTATATTTGCTTATAATTGCTTGCAAAGTTGCCTATCTACATTGCCTCAAAATGTTGCCCTTACAGAAAGAGCAAGACATCGCCAAGTCTATCCTTCAAGATAAAACAATGTATGACATTTCTGAAACTAACTTTCTAGAAAGAACAAAGTATGACATTTCTGTAACTAACCTTAAAGAACAAAGTATGACATTTCTGTAACAAACCTTACTGGAAGGAGCTATCCAGTACATGAAGGCCAGGATCGGCAAACCAACAGCCACACCAAGGACAAGCAGGATCTTGACTGTTGTGGTTTGCTGCCGTAGTCCAGACAAGTTCTCGTACCAGATGGAGAGGAGCTGCTGTTGGCAGTTTGGATGTGCCACAAACTGTGTCGTTGGAGGTATTTGTGTGTGTGTGTGTGTGTGTGTGTGTGTGTGTGTGTGTGTGTGCATGAGAGAGGGAGTTTCGGGAGAGAAGGGTGGAATACAAACACAAGGTTGAGTAAGAAAGCAAACGCATCAATTCTCATTGTCCCCCACCAAAGGGGGGACTATGGATCGGTCTCCGTCCGTTTGTTCGTTTGTTAGTTAGTCACACTGTAATGTTGACTTTGTGCCGCTAGGGGGCAGCATTGACAATGAATGGGGACTCAGTGGTAAAGCAGGTCATACAGTTAAAGTTATCATACAATGTGGGGGACAATGAATGGGGACTCTGGTAAAGCAATACAGTTAAAGTTATCATAGGTAACATAATAGTCTACACACGCTACACACTTGGAGACATCAGACTGGGTTGATGTGATGAAGTGAGAGTCAATGGAAAATTTTGGGGCAAACCTCTAACCACAAGACACTGTAGTTATTGTACAGTTGTTGGACTGTGTTGACTACTTATATCATATTACCACTTACCTACTGTGCAATACCATATATCACTTATCATTTAGCATTTATATTATTCATAACACTCACGCTCCTGGTGTTGTATGTTATATTGTATTATAAATTGTATTGTAGTGTACATTGTGTAATGTACGGATTGTATTTATTGCGTATTGTAGTTCTTATATTTTGTACTGTATTGAGTAAAAACAGAACAATTACAGTTACTACATTTCAAGATATAACTTGTAAGCCTAATTCTGAGGAGAGTAGGCAACAGAAATATATGGTCAATCTGTCCTTTCATTGTCCCATACGAAAATGCTCATACAATTTCACTCATATTTCAAGTACACTCAGCAATCACTGACTGACCCAAAGGTGGAACTACATCACTGTTGGGGGACAACATGTTTACTGTTTGCTTGTCTTAAGAATTAAATTATTTTGCTCACAATCTTACCTTTTTGACTTCATATTTTATTGCAAGTTTTAACCTAATAAGGCTTTGTCTGCTGAAGGTTTCTGAGCTTTTACAGTCAGTGTCTCCATTCAAGATGGCCTCCACCTCCTCCGTGTTCCGACACAAGTCCAGCAGTCCCACCACAAAGTCTTTACACTGCATGGACAGCTTCTTGTAATCATTCTGTAATGTAAGAAAGACAACAGACAGTGGAAGCAACATGTCTCCAAATATACAGTTGCAGTAGCTTATTGATTAGGTGGTAATTAAGCCGTGCTTAGTGATCCAAATGGTTCAAGGAAATCCATTAAATGTGGCATTTTCACACACTGTGGTTTTCATTTATGCAACCACTGATTGACTGAACACAGGAGTACCAAGAACAAGCTTGTCAACACGTGCTAATGCAACTGAATAGTATTATTAATTAACTCTGAGGCTGTGAAAACAAATACTGAAATGTCTGTCTGTCATTTCGAAATATCAGCTTATGAAGGGGGGAGGGGTACAGCCCATAACGCTTCAAATAATTAAATAGTTATCTCCTTAGAAATGTCTCAAATCCACAGACAAATGCTTGCCTTGGAAAATAGCCTAACCCCAGCTCAATAGGCAGGCCTTCATGACAATTAGCACTTAATTTTTTGAGTAAGCAAAGCATTTTGGAAATTCTTTATTTCTTATTTGCTACAAGGCAATGGATATCTTTTCACCAACTGCCATTCCCCCCAAGCAGCAATCTATGTTTTGCAAGAACAATTCCGTTTCAGAATTTCTGCGCCTTAAGTGGGGCAATCTAAAGCAATCAGTGGGTAGAAAAAATCTCCCTAAGGTCTTGGAAGATCAAAATATTTTTGATTTGACAGTAAGATGCTAGTTATATGACAAAGACCAGAATTTTGAGTGGTAATAAAAGGCACTCTAGAAATTCCCCTTCGAGCTTTTTAAGCATGTCTGTATCTTCGACAACCTTACAGGCCGATCTAAAGCAATCGGTGAATTGGGAAATCATCCCTTGGGTCTAAGCACTAGTGTCATTGTAAACTATGTGATTTTGTTCCATGAACAATAGCTCTGCCTGCCATGTGAGAAATGGACGAGAAGTTGAGTACATTCATTTTAGTTTCACAGCTCTCTATAACTTTTATTTGAAACACTACAGGAATAAACGTCTCAAAAACGAGGCTTGGAGACCAACTGCATCCATTGTTGGGGCTGATGGTAAGCTCTGAAGTAGATTTATTTAATTTTCTGTTTATTTTCAATTAGTGCTACCTAATTAGCACTTAATAACTCATCAAAACAATGCAAGGTTATGCAAGGAAATACCAAAGCAGCAAAAAATACATGATTTGACTTTGTAGCTGCAGACTGCTACATGCAATCGAAGCCTCTTGCACTGCCCACATGGGTCAGAAGACATATCAGCGAATGCTGATATGGTCTGACACACTTTCACATTTAACAACAATCTGTCTCAAGTCAGGAGTTTTTAGTCCTAGAGGTTCTTACATTTTAAGATTCTGTTAAGACTGAGAATCATGCAGCATCACACAGCAAAAGACTCCAGCAGGACTTTTCAGAGATTTGGTAGTAGTACCTTACGATGATGTTTGAGTGTGAATGAATGAATGAATGAGTGAATGAATGAATGAATTTGTCAATGAGGTGTGCATGTGTCTGATTAACGTCTCCCTTTATATGTGTGTGTTTCAGTAGACAGTGGCAGAGGGGACTGGGACTGAGACTGTTGGACTGTGTTTTTGAGTTTGTTTTTTGACCTTGGAATTATTTTCTTCTATTCTATTTTTGCCAAATAAATATGAACTGAACCTGAGCCAAAGCACTCTCTCCAGTGTCCTTCCTGGTTGAAGAAAGACCACTATCGCTCAGAGAGAGACATTTTTCATGCTGACACTTAAATACTGTACCTTGAACTCCTTCTCGATGTTGGCCAGGACTGCAAGCTCATTGCTCAGCTCCAGAGCCACCATCACAGGGTCCTCATTAGACAGGGACAGATAGGCCGGACTGGCCAGACCTTTATATGCGTTGATGCGAGACTGTGAATGGCTGAAAGAGTCGTGCCTCTGCTGTTCGCTGCAGGTGCTGCACTGGCAGAAGTAGTCATGGGGCCGCTCTATACGGGCCCCCTTCATCAGGAGTATATGCACTATCTCGTACTCGTGGCAGTGAGAGGCCAGGATGATGGGAGTGATGTCATGGGAGAAGCGCGTGCCGTCCTCGTCGTAGGCGAAGAAGTCGTCGTGTGACTCGGCCTGGCTGGGACTGTTGGTGAGCCTCTGACTGTCTGCGAAGGCCTGGTGGCCCAGTATGGCCTCCACGATGCGGATGTAGCCTTTGCTGATGGCTAACAGCAAAGCATCTCCTATCCTGGCAAGGTTTTTTTTCCTGAGTAGGAGCTTAGTCACCTCGAGATGCTCATTGGCCACAGCCAGCTGCAATGCATTCTGGCCCATGTAGTTTACGCAGTTGACGTTGAGGTCTGGCAGTTCCTCTAGCATCCGCCTCACTTCAGGAATGTTTCCGTATTCTGCAGCATCGAGGAAAAGTTCTTCAGTCAGGGAAAGGCTGGAGGAGCGCACACAAAACATGTAGCCGGGTCCCCGTAACGCCTGTCTCCGGGGTTTAGCCATGGCCTGCCGGAGCATCATGTCTCTGTCTTCACTGCTCCATCTAAACACAAAAAAAGATATTTTAGTTCATCGAATATGACCATGATACAGCTGAAAATATAGCTGTTGTTTGTGCATTGGGGAATATTAGCACATGAACTCTCAAAACAAACTCATTTCAGGATGTCCAAAAAAATAAAAACAAAATCCACCGGACTTAGAATTGAAGAGCTGAAAACGTTTCGCCACTCATCCGAAACAGCATCATATCTTCAGTTCTAAGTCCACTGGGTTGCGGATTTGTTTTTATTTTTTGGACATCTTACTACCTGGATGACTGAAATGAATCTACACAGACAGATTTCAGGATAAGTTAGGGACATTTATCAATTAAGCAAATAGATCACTTTAATGAGCCTGCTGATTTAGATAAAAGAAAATGATCTCCATCTATATTTCAATGTATTGCCAGAGGAATTAGACAATAGTGACCTAAGCAGGCATTGTGCGATGGACAGCTGGTCTCAGCTAAATTATAACTTGCGCTCCATGTGTGACGCCACCCACAGACTCATCATCTGCTCTCCCTCATATCATGGCCTAGCACTGTCAATCCATTCTTCTTCTTCTTCTTGTCTTTCTGTCTCTGCCTTATACTGTAGTTGGAAGACTCTGCTTTGCATTTCTGGAGTTACACAGAACAGTGCTATCCAATGTTTGGCTAAAATTAGGTGGTTAGTGGTAAAGTTTTATTTTCCAACACTCAAGCATGATCTTAACTCCATATCATTGGACTATGACCATATTAGCATAAGACGGTGACTACCTTTTAAAACTAATCATATTGTGTGCCACTGTTAAACTAGGAAATGTACCTTCTGTACAGTAATTACATCGGAATAACCTGGTTATCTCAGGAGCGAGTAATGAGGTAATACTATGGCTTCCGCATGGATGATGATGGATGATGACAGGTGACTGTCCTTTCATTTAATCATAATTAGTGTTAACAAGATTTCACATAAATGAGGAAATTGATGGATGCAAGCAATATATAAAGAATTCTTGTATGAAGTAGGATGCCACCAGATTTACCTTTGGCATCTGAACCTAGTCTGTATCAGTGGAGACAAAATAAAATGAAAATTAATAGTGGCATGCTGTTCAGCCTAAGAAGATGAGAAAATTCCAAATAAAAAGTGGTTAAACGTATGTATATGAAATAAAAAATATATTAATTGCTGCAGTTTCCCCTTTAGTAACACATAGGCAGGTGCTCAGTAGGATTTACCTGTCTGTATTTTTGAGAATGCCAAGGTGTTTTTGTTGTGTTGCTCCTCTTCATGCTGACAGGTGACTGGGATCTGACACAGAGAATCAGATATATAACAGTGATCCTGGGAGGAAAGACAGCAGACATTACAGGAAAAACACATGTTGGATTACAAAAACTGCCAGTAACACTCTTGCATTCAAACTGTGAGCTATATATGATTTTGCTGCATTCATTAGTCATCATGTGGGCTACCTATGTGATGCGTTGCCATTCATCTTTGTAGAAACTGATCTGAGTAAATTGCTTCTAATCACATTCATATCTTTACACTTTTTCCATTATTTTACTGTGAATATTTGGAGAAGGCACCAGTGAGAACAGGCATAAAAAGTAACACCTCTTCATAATGACTCACAGAAGGGCTATAACCAGATGCAGCTGCTGTACCCAGTGCTGTTTAGTTGATTTAGCTGAGCCAGGATAATTAGGAGATTGATTTGGGGCATGGGTCAGTTTACTGTCCCGTTATCCTTTATGAAGAAACAACTAAAGTAATCCTACAATACATTTTAGAAAAACACCATAAAAATGTCAAAACACCAAAGCAATATTATATGAAAATTATAGTGATACCATAGGAGATCAAAAATGTAATAATAAACTCACTATAAACTCACTTTGACTGAGTCCCTTTAGGAATATTACAGGTGATTTGTCCTTATTGAGACCGAATTGACCAAAACTTCGGCCTTTCTCGAAATCATTTGCACAGAATTATCTTCAATATCTTCAGTAATTATGTTCTATTTTTAACAACACAACAGCAAAAAAAAAACTCCAACGGGACAGCCCACTCACCTCTGAGCGCCCTAGCTTGTCCTCACTGTATCTTCAATCAGTAGGCAGCTAAGACCCAAAAGTACAGCCAGAAAACGACCCACTACAGACTAAATCGTATATCAGCCTGTATAAACGTCCCTGTCCCCCTATGAAACTCTGCTGCGACCCTCTTGACTTGCTGCTGACGCTCCTGCGGCTGCACATCAGTGGGCGGGGCTTCGGGTTTTCTAGCAGCCTCTCTAGTCATTTCAGGGCGTGTTTCTCTACAGCGTGTTGGCATCTGTTGAATATTCATGCAATATCTTTGGAGTAGTCACAAGTCAGTTGCGGATATCTGAAATCTGAAATTGGCTCTTTGACTTGTCAACATTAGCCTACTAGTGGCAAATGGACTGCAGATATATAGCCTGAACTGCAGCAACTGAATTGCAGAGATCAATAAATCATTTAGCCTAGGCCTATAGTCAAAGTGCAACTTTGACAAGTCAAAATGCAATTCTGACTAGTTTTTTTGTAAATATCTTAATTTGTCATTTTGACTAATCACATTTTGACTTGTCAAAAGTAGGATTATGACCAGTATGCTCTAATGAATACATGTTTAAACGGTCTTGTCATACTTGCACACACTGAATAGAAGGTTTTAGGTTCACCTGAACTGCATTGGCTTAGAGATATAACTGGTTCAAATAGCATCAAAGTTAAGGCTGTACTTCAAGTTATTCTCTCAAGTATGAAGATATTAATGGTCCCCATGCCTGGAGGTAGCCTATTGTCACTCAGTATGGTTTTGTAGCTCAGGGGGGAATACTGTATAGTGTGTGTGACCGGATGAAAGCTTGTCTGAAAATAGATTACATGACGCAGTGGCCCATGTCCATGAAAACATAGAACAATCATGAAGAGGGATTTCCCTAATCCTCTTAACTCACGGTGCTGTCAAATGTGACAAGTAACAGACCATCATTAATTCAAGAATAATTTTATATAAGCAGTGGTCACTGAGTAATTATGCAAAGCAATTATGAATACAGCCTGTTTCAAACGTAAGTGTACATTTTATATACATTACTATACAGTATGAAAATATGATTATAAATATTTCCCTGTTTCTACGTACACTTGTCATAGCTGGAAATTTGAGTGACTAAAGTTATGCATTTTTCCATTTTTAGGCCAATTATTATACAAATAAACAAAATAAAAATGTGTATCTACTTTTGAAACACCAGGTATATTTGAAATGCAGTGTTGTACTTTTTAGAGTGTGACTTGAATGTTTTTGCTAATGATACAGCACGTTGTAGTCCTGTGCTGCCTTCAGGTGCCGTCGGAAATATCACAACCGCAAACTGAGCGCACATGAATGAACTAGTGGTAAATACCTCTAGGAAAGTCTGAATTTGCGTACCCAAATTGCCAAGATGTGATGTTTAGAAGACGTGCGGTTAGGGGAGATGAGCGGAGAACATGTAAGCAACAACTGATGGTCAAAGTGATGTGCCATATGTCATAGGCTATTTGCAGCTTTCAAACTCTAAGAAGAAGAACTCAGCCCCTATTTCTGGATACCACAAACATCATTGCAAAGTGCAGAGGTGGGAAAAAAGGTTGGCCAAAGCCTGCTGTCTATGTATTGGCATCAGTGGAAAATAGCCTTCTGTTGCAGATATCTTCTGTTAAAACATCTAGCCTAAGGTTTATTTGGACCAAATTACATCTAAGCAAAATGTAACACCCAGAGCTAAAATGTTTGTTTTTGTTATCAGTAATTTTTGCGAAAAACAACTGCTCAGTTGCTCTGGTATTGGTTTTATGCAAAGTTACGCTAATGCAACATGCAAGCAGGTTAATGCTTATTTTGTATGTTAAAAGCTGGACCAGTTTTTAGTATTAACTTCTAAAACTTTTCCTTCATTATTCACAAAACAAAATTTAACGAACAAAAAGACCATTTTCCTCATATATTTTTCATATTGACTTTGAAGCTTATAGCCTGCAAGCTCAGTAAGGAATTGACAGACAACACCTGAAAGTAAATGTCTAAGACTCTTAAATGCATGTGACATACTGTAATCTATTTGGCTGACGTTTGATGTAAGTTTGTTGACGCTGTGTAGTCGGACGAGATTACGAGGCGCACCTGAAGGCAGCATTGAGCCAGTTTGAGCCCTCTGCTGGTCACGCCGTGGATTTCACCGCCGACTGTCCCCGTTGTCAAGGCAGCGCGTCCTCGGTTGCCATCATGGCGTGACTGTACACAGACAGACTGAGAGGAGAGACAGCTGGAAAAATGGCAACTTTGTCTATTGGCTTCTTACTTTTTTAACGGCCGACGAGCGTGTTGTCCTGTTGAAGAAGCTACTGATATGTGGACTCGAATATCTCCTTTGCAAGTTTATCTGCACCCTGAAAATGGTTGAGTGAAGACAGCAGGAGGCAGTGGTAACGTTAGCTAATTAGCTAGCCAAGTTAGCTAGCAGCTGAAGCTGTATGCCTGCTGTGTGTCAACAAGCATCAGCAGCTTCCTAGAATGCAAGCTCTGAAGGACAACTTCTTCTACCACTCGTATCCTGCTGCTTGGGATGTGTGTGTGTGTGTGTGTGTGTGTGTGTGTGTGTGTGTGTGTGTCATGTATAGTCATTTATCATCTACTGCAGAAACGTTTGTTGCATGACCACACCTCTGTTACAAAGCAAATGTGGAGAAGCTTTCTTATTTGCCTAAGCCTAAAAAAAAATGAGTGGATTGAAATAATGTGTTCATAGTTAAATGACATATCCAGGCTGAGAGTGTCCTCACATGACTGGCCTGTATAATCCACAAGAACTTTGACATTTTTATTAATTCAAGTCGAAGGTTGTGTTTAAGTGATATGTGCTACACTGCAGTTTCCTCCTTAGCTGTTCACTTGTAGACATTCCAGGCTCGGAGCTGATGGAGGCCTTGAAGATGAGCGACAGCTTCTGGTGGAGGAGCAGAGGTCGTGCAGATCCCGCGCTCACAAGTTCTCCCTGGAAACCAACCGGCGCAGGAAGTCAGTTTCAGTCTAATAACAATGCATTTTTACATTGGAAACAACAGGTCTGCATCCCCTATCAGTTCACCCTACTGTCTTCATATTATTGCCTGCACCTGCCCAGAAAGTCTTCTTCCTGGAGGCAGAGAGAGAGAGACCTGCTTATGGTTCTGGCTCTGGCTGCCACACCTTTGAGGATAAGGGCAGTGGTGGATGAGACATTCGACAAGTCACGGTTGCGTTTGACAGGATTTGGTCGTCTAGACCTGGAAATAGATCTGCTGGCCCAGAGGGTAACTGTGGGTCAGAGCGCCGGCTAAAGCGCCCGCCCTGCAAGCGTTCAGCGCAGTATGAGGCTCAAATCCCTTACAGATAATAACCTTCTAAATCTGTGCAGAGGCTAAAAGCGAGTGTTGGCGTTTCTAAACACAGCGCACATGTTTCAGGGCAGGAAAGGGGGTGGAGAGAGCGTGGGCTAATGCAAGGATGGTTGCAGTTTTATTGTATAATTATTTGTGAGGCAATTTAGATTTCCAGAGGCAGCTGATTATTATTCTTTAAAGCTACGTGGGCGCAGTGAAAAGCAGGTCCAAAGTTAAGACAACCTTATTTATTACATTGCATGATATGGATCTTAACACACACACACCTCTCCAAGAGTTAATGATCAACAGCTATATATTGTATATATATATGTAGTAAAGCAAAAACTCATACTTTTATGGAAACTCAAAATCATATTTGCACCCACTCTGCAAAATAGAGGAGGTGTGTTTGCTAAAAAAGTGAAAATGATCTACTGAGGTGAAAAGACAACCTCAGTGTTTATTACATTGCATGGCATGGAACTTGTTTTCCATGTTTGGTCCTTGTTTTACAGCTATATCATGAATAGCAACTGGTTGCACTGATCAAACATTATTTAAGTGCAATTAAAGATTAAAGATCGTAAAGCAATATTTCACCTCAGTAGATCATTTACATAGATCAACACACCCGGTGCCAGTAACCACGATACAGCCTGACCGACAGCATGTTATTGCTTTTATACAACATGTGCATGATTTTTACTACTTTTTTAATAGTATCAAACACTAAACAAATATACAAGCCTTGGGAGGAATGAAGTACAAGTTTGTGTATCATGTGTACAAGTTTGTTGGAGAAACACCTCTTGTCCGCCTCTTGTCCAATCACAATGCGTGATTGAAAACAATTTGACAAATGAGTTGGGGCCACCTAAATATTCAGAATTCAAAGCACAATTACACAATTTTCTCTTATCAGTCTAACGTTTAGCAGTTATTGTTGATTCATAATGGTACAGAAACATGTTTGCTAAAGGCTTGAGTACAAGAGTGCTGAACATGTTATTTTATAAAATGCTAAAAATTCAGTAGCAGTGGTCCATCTATCATGGCGTTTTTTATGACAAATGCATGCATATTGCACTATATTGTTATTTTTATTACAGGTCTTTTACCCCTAAGTTTCCATCTGTGAGTGAATGATGCTCTTATACAAACATGTTGGTGCCCTGGTAGTGGCTGCCTAGTTTTCTGGGCCCCGCTACTGTTAAAAAATGCCCATCACTCTTGTCGACCTGGATTGCCTTTTTTGTCTATTTTTGAGCTGTGTAAAAAAAGTCACTGATGCTGGATTAGTTTGAGCCTGGTTGGTATCATTATTGCCTTCCTCTGTAAACCAGTAGAGAGTGGTAGCTTTAACTTATTAATGACTGTGTTGCAAACACACCTCGAGGAATGGACTCGGGTTTCTGTACCTAAAACGTGATCACTCTAGACCTAATCAATTAGATTGTGCCTTAATTTCTTAGACCGCTGCTCTCTTTATGCCGCAGGGCTCTGGAGGAAAGGCGGAAGCAGTGGGATGTGCAGGAACAGCGGCTGAGAGAGAACATCCTGCAGCAGCGCAGACAGCGGGTGCAGGACGCCACCGAGCGCTTCCAAAGAGCCCATCTACCTCCTTCTCAGAGACGAAGACAATGTTAGTGTCACAGCTTACAAATCCCTCTTTGAGCTGAGAAATAACACACAATGGTCTTGACACGCTGTAGGCTATGAATCTTTCCCTTTATGATGTTTCAGCTTTTAGAAAGAACGTCCCAAATATTGAAGATGCGCTGAATCAGATTCAAGGCGCCTTGAGTTCATACAGCCGGCAGTCCTCTTTCCTGTCCAGCAACTCGAACTTTAGCAGGTAAAAAAAGTCAGCCCCTTGTTTACATGGATGAAATTAAGACGCAGGATTCAGATTTTTGTGGCATAATTTTTTATATGTTTTACGTGTAGCCTTTTTCAGCAGCTGGAGGAGTCACATCTTTGATTTATCTGTATATTTTTTTCCGTTCTTTCCATAAAAACAAACCGTTTGTCTCAGGAGCTGCACTCCCTCTCCAAAGCCTCCCACGGCATCGAGATCCTCCCACCGCCGGGCGCTCTCCGCTGTGGAGGCTTACACCAAACTGCTTCAGGAACATAGCATGACCGGCTTCAAGAGCAGTCAGCAGCTTTTTTTCAGTGAGATTCAAGACGCACAAGAGAAGGAACGAGACACTTGCAGTCCTCAGGTAGGTTACTTGAGCTGAATGTGCAATAAGACAAAAGGATGTAGTTTGCCTCTGTGCTGGGTGCAGTGCAGAGTATTGATCTGGGCGACCAATATAAACCAAGGCTTATACTGATATATTTTTAATCTTTCCGCCCTCTTCATGTGAGAGGCTTCACGCTCGGCCAGCCTTGACTAGTTCTCAGCTCTGAATTATTACACTCACTGGCCCTTTGGGGGAACTATAACAAAAGCTCAGCTTTTCTTTAAGAAGGCTGGATTGTCTGGATTGTCTCCCCCTGTCTCCCAAAGTGTTTTTTGTGTTTTTTTTCCAAAACATATTTTTTTGCATCTCATCCTACACATGTAGACCTACAGGGGGCAGCAGGGTGGCATGAGTCCCTACCTGCACCAGGGACGCCCCTCCTGCCTGCCGCTACACTCTGACCCCTCTGGTGAAATGTATGCATGTGAATAGTTGCTTCAATAGATTTATGGTTTATAATTATAAAAGAGAAATCGGTTATTTCTTTGTTTATGTGGGGAATTCCTGCTGCCTTCAATGTCAAAGTTGCAGCACTGTCCTCACTGAGTGGGGCAGTTAACTCTGCTGGTAATAAATAATAATAATGCGATGCTTTAATGATCCCTGCAGGTAGAAATCTGATATCTTGTATATGTGTATGACGGCATGGGAAATATGCAATGAAGGCCATGAGCCTCATTTTGAAACTTGTACCAACTCAGGTGTGTGGACTAGACTTCCACTGAGCTACCAGAACACCTCAAAGGTACTGATGAAATACTGATGAAATACTGTATAATATGTGTGTAATACCCCTTTATCACACCTGACTCAGGAATATTAAGGCTTCCTGATCCAGGTCCATCCTGTGGAGGAGGCAATTCACCCCCAACCTTGTACACAAGATTGTCCCGTGTCTCTACCATTCACCCCAGACGCAGGACAGACCCGTGTATGCGAGTGCACTTCCTTAATCGTCACTTATCTATGGGCTGTCACCTTATAATGTCATCAGAAGCAGACATGTTTACATTCTGTGCTGCTCAGCATGGCAGACAAGACGACGCTTCAGATGCTGTTCTGTGAAGCTCCTCTGTTGTAGCCGCTGTAAGGTCTCAACTTTGTAAACAAGCACCTTATATAGTGCGCCTTTTTACATAACACTCGTGCCAGAAAAAACAAGTCAGTGAAGTGTGGCTTTATGTCACGGGCTAAGCACTGAACTGTCACACCATGCGGACCGGAGTTTGACCCAGGTCCCAACCCTGATCTCAACCAGGGTTTTTTTCCGGGTCTGCTTACCTGGGTTGACCCTTTCACACTGACAGTATTTTTTCAGGTCGCTAGTCCGATGTAAAAGGGGCGTAATACATGGACTACAATTCAGCAAGTGTACATAACAACTATAAAACCACCTATTTTGTCATATTTTCAGGTGGTAGAATTTTGAATGTGAGCTTAAATTAAAAATGTTATGGTGCTTAACATCAGTGAAAATTCCTTTTTTTTTTGCACAGGAATTTAAAGTAGTTTAACACCCCCTTTGTCTGAAGGGAAAAATGTAACATTTGGTAGGGGACTTTCACCTTTAAGAAATTGTTAACAAATACAGCTGCCAAATTCTTTTGCTCTGTGGCATTCAGTGTGCTGATGAGGGAAAATGAAAAGGGGCATGAGGTAAAGTGTAATCCTAGCCTTGAATTTGCCTGCCAAGACGTGCTTGAGCATCACCAGAGCAAACAAGGCCCCTTTTAGAGAGATGACTAGTGCATCAGAGTACACTATGACACTCAAATTCTCTCTCTCTCTCTCTCTCTCTCTCGCTCTCTCTCTCTCTCTCTCTCTCTCTCCCTCTCTCTGTGTGTCTTCCCCAACACAGAACACAGAAACAGTATGTCACTTCTTTTGTTTGTGTTGGCCACCTCCAGATATATGGGAAATGTAATGCATACTATTGTTTGCTACTCATCATCACTCTTTTGTCTTCATATTTTAGGAGCACCATGTGTATCATCCCAGTCATTCTGAAAGCCTGTCAAGTCTGGACAGCTTGGAGAATGAGGACCCCAGCCACAGCACAATACAACTACATTGTTCCTATTCATCCTTGTTGCTTGACTCGGAGAAGCCCCAGTCACTCCAGAGAAGCCAAAATGATTTGTGTCCATCATCTGACCTAACTTTTTCCTCAGCGGCCATGCTTCTTGGTGATAACTTACCCCAACCGAGAAAGATGCATGACCCTAAGCCCAAAAAACAAGAGGAGTCTGAAGGGCTGAACAATAGGATGCACAACCCTTCTCAAGCCACACGGGGGTTCACATCTATTGAGCAAACTCCTAAAACCGAAGCCCAGCCCCCTCTGGGTAACTGCAATCTGTTAACTCTTTGTGAAATTATTGATGCAGAGCACTATGGGGAAAGCCACCCACAAAACAGTCCCAATGACAAAATCACAGTGGTTACAAATAACAAAGTTGCTCCAGGCAACGCAGCACTTGAATGTTCTCGTCTCAAACAGGAGGCGCAGTTTGATGTGAGGCAGCAGAGCGTCCATGATGACAGACATGCAAAACATCCATCAGCTACAGAAAGCCTTTTGCCTGCTAAAAACAGCAACCACAAAGACATTTTGTTTGAGGCTCTCCCAAAGCCTAATACTTTCCTGAAAGATAGCAGCACAGATAATGCCCCACATGAAGAAACTATCCAGCAAACAGGAAGAGAAAACAACTATCTGTCATCCCAGAAAAAGTCTAGTGATTCCATAAACAACCTCAATAAGGTTTCAAACTCAGAATCCAAAATTGAGAAGTCTGTGAGCACAGGATCACCGCAACAAGCATGCTTGTCTAACATCAAATCAGACACTCCTAAATGCCTTAAGTGTCCTGAGGAGGAAGCACAAAGATTAGCGCTCTCAGCGGGGACATCTCATTCAGATTCCAAAATATGTGAAGTCCGAATCATTAAAGGAATCCTTAAAAAGCAGTCCAAATATGTGTCCGGTGATGCCACATCTGCGTATGGCTCAGGACATTTGATTTTTGCAAAACAAGTAGCCTTAACGATTAGAGATAGCGTTGAATTGACAAGGGCAAAAAACAGGGATGTGGAGGGCACCAAGAGTGTCAAAAAGAAGTTGCGCTGGTTTGATGAAGTAAATCTGGAAAAAGAGGACAAAGAGCAGAATATAAACATAAGGAAACAGATGAAAGGCAGGTCTTCCAATCTATCTCAGTCAAAGAGCAGCCCAGAAGACCACCAGCTGAGTCTCGCTTCGGTCTCAGGGGCTTCCAGACCCGGACCTGCCATGACCCCTCCAGCCTCCACTGGTTATCACTTTACAAAGCAAGCGTGGGCAGATGTCGGGGTTCAAGTCAGCCTGCCCCAGGAGCGAGGAGACGAGGTCAAGGTGCCGCAGAGCAGCACCAGGACGGCTGGCCCCAAGGTCCCAAGGAGAGCGCGCTCTGCCCGAGTCGGAGTGGGTCCTGTTTCCTCGCGCGCCAGAAAGGGCACCGTCGTGCGACCTCAATCTGCCACCGAGGTCAGTCAGATTGCCAAGACCCAGGGGAAGATCATGGTCCCTCGCCCGCCTCCCAGGATGGAAACTGCAGAAGAAAACGCGGGAGACAAGACGCCGTACATCACCAAGACTCCTTACAGCGTGGATCAGGCCGGTGTGAACTGTAAACAAGCTCTGCCTGTAGAGCAGGCCTCGCACAAGGACAACTCAAAGGGCTTTTTCTCACCTTACACACATCACGTAATCAGAACAGATAGTAGTGTTGTGTATACACCGCTGCCACCCTCGTATACCTGCCCCGTCTTGGAGGGCAGCACCAAAGGCACGCCTAGCTCAGCTCAGCAGGAGACCCAGGGCTGCGGTGGGAGAAGAGGGCTGGTGTACAATGAAAAAGGCCTCTGTTTAGATTGCACTCCCACAGATGAGGAGATCTCACAGCTCTGGCATGGTGTCCGCACTGCCTTAGCTACCAAGGACGGTAATGTATATTTTGGCTGACAGCCCCTCACACAGCTTAGGCCTAGTCCATGTGTCTGTTGTTGCCTGCAGGGCTGTGTAATTTGGACTTTTGTGCAGTTTCTCTCAAGCTTATTTCTTAGCATTAGCTATGCCACTTCAAATTTCAAGTCAGTTGTTTAATGATTGGTTTCTTTTTTCCAATCCGTACATTATATTTTTCCCTCTTATCCTGTTGAATCTTTATCCTTACATACCATTACAAGCCCAGTGACCCCTAAAATCAATCTTTTTTTACCACAAACTGTGTTCACACCTTGTCATAGACGAAGGAAAAACCAATGAATGGACTGTGTGCTCTTTGTGTGTCTGCCAATTTGGAAAGTTGTATGAGATTCTTAACAGATAATTTTTCTCCAGAAAGCTGTTTTTCATAAATTGCATCGATATGCCATGTTTTCTTTGGCCCCTTGTACTTACCACTGTTTATGAGATTACTATTTTGTTGAAATAGATCTATATAATAACAGAGATACTGTTCTTTTTGGGTCATCTTATGTTCTGGTGTTGAAAAGTCCGAAGTTTTGATTATATACGTGGCGAAAGGGAAGCGAGTAACTTCTGAAAAGTGAATGCTTGGAACATTCTCTTAGACTTTCTGTTTTTTTATAATCGACTTAGGTGACCCTAGAAACTTCCTGACTCACAATGGCCCGTTGTCTGCCTTGCCTCAAGCCCGTGCCAATCTGTCCCATGTTACCATCAACGGTGATAGTCTTATCAGTGGTGTCAAAGCCGTCACAAGAATGGGTGGCTTCTTTCTCTCCCCTTCCAATGGTGAGATCAAACGCTGCATCTAAACCACATTTTCTCATTGCATAAAAGAATACTATTTAGAATGTGTAATTACTTAATTTGCACTTCAGCCTGTATTTCAGCACTACTTAGAAATATGGCACAGCGTAACAGTGCTTACACACACAAGTTGAGCTGCATGATATGGACAACATATATTGCATTTATTTGATAAATATTGAAACTGTGATATGGCTTGCAGTGTCATTTTAAAGGGACAAACAACAACTTTATTAGAATACAAATATAAAGTTTTAAACACTTTGAGTTGTGTACAGTATATCAGAAAAAAACGAATTAAAAAGCTGCCATATTACAGCTTTACAATATAAATATCATGTTCCTGCATATTGCTTATTCAAGTCACAAACTGAACTCATTTGTTTGTTGGGAGTCAATGAATGAATTTTGCTGAGCCGGCTTCAACGCACCGTGCACATCCTCCCTTTATTACAGCTGATTGTCTTTCAGTATGTTTGTTTTGCTCCATTTATTTTACAGCACTTTGCATCTTTGTTAAGAAAAGTGCTACACCTTGCAGTTATTATTTAACAAGCTCAACAGTATCCGTTGTTGTTTTTCAGTCAGCTTTACTGCAGACTAAAGAATTTGTAATGCATCTTCTTTAGAGGACCACCGGCTCCCGGGCCTCACCGTGCAGTAGTTAAAATGCAAACCACTGTCGCTGTAGTTTTTTTGTTACTGTGTGATATCAATAGAAGTCAATCTCTCTTTTCAGCAAGGAGCCTCGTCAGACGGCCGGCCCTGGAGAGTGGCGGCGGTGGCGTCGGCGTCAGGAGGAAGACCGGTGCGGAGCCAAGCAGACAGCTGGCTCCTGGCTCGGGGAACAGAAGGTTTCCTCTGCCCTCTCAGGTACGTGCATGCAGTTGCCCTGTGGGGAGGCACGGAGAGAACAGTTCCTAAACATCACTAAAGGGTGTGTTAGAACTTGCTGAATCGGTTTCGCAATCCCCTTTTCATGCTGGTAAAATCCACCAGACGCCACGATTTAGGCTTTTCAAGACGAGGCTTTCCGGATAGACTTGAGTCGCCAGTGTTTCGCAAAGAAGTGCCGCTGAGTCATGCTTTTGTTTACAGCTCGTTTTGTTTGTCCATGCGTTTGTGCTTTATGCCTGTCAACTAGAAATTTTGCAGTGTACTGTATTATTTAAGGTTAATCTAAATGACATAACCTTATATGTTCTGTTTTGTGCTTTCATTTTGCTTAGCCAACAAAACAGGCCACAGACCCAGCTAGACCTTTCTCCAGTACTTATGATGTGGCACTTCCATATGAAGGTATTTTATGTGCATTGTGTGTCTGTGTGTGGGTTTCTGTCATGGATAGAAGGAAACCTTTTAATCTTAAAAATCAACACTGTCTTCTGTGAAATTCACCATCTCATAGGACTCTCTTGCATGCCAGAAAAGAATCCTTCAAAGTTTTTAGGAGTAATGTAAAAGTAAAACTAATTTTCTCATTACAAACTATCTATCACCAATAGACTAACACCACGCATAATGATTTTAACAATACAAAAGAGACTTAAACATTTGACATTTATATGGGTAAGAGCATACCTACAAACTTTTATTTTTTATACAGCTGCATTTTACACATAAATGTACAAACAAACAGAAAAATGAAGCCCGTCATTCTAGTCAAGTCAGAAGTAATGCCTCTGATGTGCCTTCGCCTCCGCTCGCAGGCTTGGAGAGCGCGGCCCAGTTTCACCTGGCAGAAATGCACGGCGAAGGCCTGCTGGAAGAAAGGGATATTATGGCTGCTATGGAAACGGCCCAAACACAGAGGCCTGGAGCGGTGCAGCAGCGCGGCCAGCAGCAGGGACTCACCACCATTTCCTTGGAGGAGCAGAAAATCCTCCTCTCCCTGGACAGACTCAACCACCAGCTGCACTGTGAGCACCTTGCACCAGGCCAGAGCTGATCAACTTGACTGTAGTTAGCAGAGGCGGGGACTCGAGTCACATGACTTGGACTCGAGTCAGACCCAAGTCACAATTTTAACTGCTTGAGACTTGACTTGATGCATGAAGAGAAGACTTGAGACTTGCCCTGACTTGGGTTTTGGTGACTTGGGACTTGACTTTGACTTGTACTTTGATGACTTGAAAAGGTTTCTAAAGTCTTGACAAAAGACTTCAGAATCTTCTTGTGTTTGTGTAAATGACTTAGATTGAAAGTGATGAGATTTGTTCCACCAGACGACTGAATTTAAATTATTTTTTCTGAATTTGTATGGAATGATTTAATTTATTGAAGTTGAAACTGATTATAGAAATCAAACTCATGATGCACTTACCAAGTTTTTATCCTATTAAAACCATACTGCATTGTCCTAGTTATTTCGTTTTCTTTAAGATATGAAATTGATACTGGACTCTGACTAACTTGACTTGGTGTTCTACATTTAGACTTGGGACTTGACTTGAGACTTGCGCCTCAAGACTTGAGACTGACTTGGGACTCAAGCAAAGTGAGGCACAAAAGCATTAATATGTTGCCACCGCTGCCTCTCTTATTCCTCTGCAGGTGTTCAGGAGCATGCTGGGGGTAGCGCTGCTGTGCGCGGCCTCGTTCACATCGACGCGCCCGCTGTAAGTATGACGTTTTAAGGGAATCGTTGCTTGTCTCGACATCTGAGGTGACTTTGACGAACACATTCTTTTCCTCACCTTCTTCGGATGTTTTCAGACGAGGGAAGGGAAGGCTACGATCCATCACAGGCACCGCACATTCTCAGCTGACAGCCGCTCTCGAAACCAGAGGAAATTCTGACCCGAGGCCTGTACGGTTCACAGCGGTCCTCACTTCCATCTGTGCGTTGTACCTGTCCTGTGGTGTACTGTACGAACAAGCACTTTATGACCCTCTAAAAGGGACTCAGCCTCTTTTGAAAACACTTAATGTGCCTGCTGCTGGAGTGACGCCAAGCTCTGGAGATGTTTGCAGTTATCAGATTAGAGAGGATCCCTAGTTTGGGTTTAAAAAAAACATACAGGCAAAATGAGATCAAACTGAAGTTTAAGCTATTGAGTTTGTTTTTGTATTTACGCCATCTGCTTGAGCAAGAACACGTTGAAATTTTGAACGTGTAACACAGTGACATCAATTCACCTTGTACCTGTGCATAGATAAAATAAAATTTTGTTTAGCTTTTTGTTACCTACTTACTATTAAGCAATTACATTGTAAGTGCCTACCGGAATTATAATGGCTTTGTTTTTTATTTCATTAATTCAAAATGTCTGTATTGAAAAACGATGATACTTAATTGCAGCAGTAGGTCTACCAAAAAGATATGACTTTATAAAGCTTGCTTACTTGAAATGGAGTGAATGCTGCACTGTGTGTGGTGTGTTTTGCACTTTCTCTTGTACAAAGATCCAAACAAGGACTTCCAGTTTTTGATTTTTATATCTTGATGCGACCCCTATAACTAAATATAACGAAATATTGTAACATTAGCTTTGTCACATACATCTACTTCACAGTCAGGAATTGGTGCAGATTTCTTGATTGTATTTGGTTTCCCCGTAGAGAATATATATATATATATATATATATATTTTTGTATATGATTAATATTTATTTTCAGCGCAATGTTTCCTCTATATATTTTATAGAGCGAGACTGTAATTTAGTGTCAGCATGGAAACTATTGGGGATACTATTGGGGATTGTATTGACAATGAACTAAATAAAGCTCTTTTATTAATATACTGATGAACTGATTGGTTTCTGTCCCTGTGGTTGTCCCTGTGTTATCATTTCCTCAGCCATCTGTAACACAGTCAATGAATGGACTGGGAGAAGGAAGCGTTTACAGAGAGAGAAGTGTCGCAACGCCAAAGGTGTGTTTGCTTTTCTTTGATGGTTGTAAAAAGGAAGATTATGTCTTGTGCACTAGACTCAACCTACTGGCTCAACAAGGTGATGGTGTCAATCTCTGTCAGAGGGTTTCCTGCCTTCTGTTGCAATGCATCCACTCTGAACTTTACTCTTGTTTCACGTCACTTAAAAAGGCTTTAAATGATAGCAGCATTATTGATTAGATGCTGAAATGATTTCAATTTTAGTTGTAGGCTGTTGTGTGGAAGAAGATGATCTTTTATGAAATGTTTCTGTATCTCCCTCCCTAACAAGAGGTTTTACCAGAGGGGGAAAAAAAGAAGGTGGAGAGGTTAGTTTGAATCCAGTTGCCCCTCCCTCAGCAGCGTGTCTGGTTTTGCCCCTCAGTCAGCCTGCTAGGACTTGTTCCAAGAGGTGGAGGAAGCCCAAGCTCATTTTAAGTGTCAGGGCTCTCAAATGTGACGAAACTTTTTTTTTTTTTTTTGGTTTAACTACAGGTTTCTGGTTCTTTGCATGTGTACATTCTGGGTATTTCAACAAGGAGCTGAAGACAATAATGTGACTGTAGTGTGTTTTTGCCATGCAGAGTCATGCACCATCTCCTCGCTAGCTTACACCGCAAGTGGGAACAGACACAAGGAGACAAAATAAAATATGCTCAGCTTTCCTGTGTGATGCCTGCAGCGGCCCTGTGACAAGCTGTGTGAAATGATCTATACTCTTCTATGCTAAAAAGGACAAAAGATGTCAAAAAGAGGTTATTTGAGGAGGGACGTGACTGTCAGTTCTGAGCCAGTGGGCATGAGGTGACTGCAGAAGAAAAAACACTCACACTTTATTTGGATAGTCCACTGCTGATATCCAACTTATAACCAAGTAGCTAAAATGTGTCAGTTAAAAGTCTACTGAGTTTCAGGTGATGCCATAGTGTGAAAAGTAATCAATAGATATTCAATGCTTGGGTTAGGTTTAATCTTAGGGCTTTATCCTAAATATGTGTGTGGTTTCTCAAAAAATCACAATTAGAGACCTGACCTGATACCCATAGATTTTTTTTTTTTTAACAAACGAATTTCAATGCACTGTACTTTATTGCCATTAAAGTAAAGAGCAATATTATATATTATACTGGTGTACTTCAGGCCTGCCCTCACAGATCTTACCTTTAGGCTACTACTGTTCATGTTCGGAGCAGAGTCATTATACAATAGTGAGCTTAATTATATTTAAGCCTTAACCAGCCCAACTCCCAGAAACTCAACAAGAAAGGGCAAGAGCATTGAAAATAAGGCAAGACATCTTCAGAGGTGCAAGTTCAAGCTTGTGCTGTGGTGTGTGTGTGTGTGTGTGTCTGTGTGTGTGTGTGTGTGTGTGTGTGTGTGTGTGTGTGTGTGTGTGTGTGTGTGTGTGTGTGCGTGCTGTGAGGCTGAAACTCACAAGGGTTTTAGTCATGTTATGTCACAGTCCATCTAACATGCAATTAGTGTCTGGCTCAAACCGGAACATTAAATGGATGCAGATAAAGAGATGGAATAGACTGGATAATATAATCGTATGTTCAAATATATGTATTCTTGCATATAACAAATGAAATTTTTGCTGTATTTTAGACTCCATACACTAGAGTGTTGTAATCTATATTTTTACTACATTCGATTTTGGAAAGAAAGAAAGAAAGAAAGAAAGAAAGAAAGAAAGAAAGAAAGAAGATAATTGTGTACTTTATATCCAAAATTCCAGTGTTAATGTGTGTGTGTGTGTGTGTGTGTGTGTGTGTGTGTGTAGCCTGAAAAGGTGGTCATTTGATCTGTTTGCAAGATCTCTATAGTTTTAAGAAGTTAGGGCTTGGATGGATTAGGATTAAAATTCGGTTTGGGTGGGGTGGTGGGGTGGTGGGGTGGGTGAAACACAAGTGTGTGTGTGTGTGTGTGTGTGTGCTCTCAATGTTTATTATGACCTACCCAAATCCTGTAGTGGGCGCTCGTGCTCCCATCTGCACAGACTGTAGCAACTGTGCGTCACTATCCGATAATAGAACAACCGAGCCTTTTAAAACAGGAAAGACTGATAGTTTCCTCGCATTACAGGAGTTCCCACTGATGCCGTGACATACAACCAATGGTTCAAACAACGCGTGCTGGTGTCCTGTAACATCCAACCAAACCAGACTGCGTCGCCTCAGAAAGATGAAGAGATGTTGACCAGTTGACCAAATTGGCCCATTCTGCTAAGTGGGTGGTCCCCTCCGGCTGCAGGCTGCCGGGCCGCTGCAGTCCATCTATTTAATGCGTCTGAGTGCGTTACAATGATCTGAAAATGACTACTTTCACCCAAACAATGGACATCTCTTGACCGGCTGCATGTGTGCGTGTAATGTTTCATTCACACATGTCAAAACATAACAAAAATCATGAAATACTGTGCAGACATTAGACAGTTCCTCGACAATTATGTTGTAAATTATAGTGATCCTGTAATACATTTTGGAAGGACACATTGAATAATATCAAAGCAAGACTATAAATCCCTATAGGACAATTATAGGAATATTATAGTGATAGGAGTTTTAAAAAAAAACCACAAAGTACGACAGAGTGCCACACACACACACCCTGGAAATCCCTGTAGGAATTTTATTGAATGTTTTGAAGTATAAGCGTATTTTCATACTAGTTTTTGCTCAGCTTGGGTGTTTAAAAAATGCTGCAGCGAGGCGAGGCGACCATTAAAAGTTAAAATAAAACTAAATCAAACAAACTGAAAGGAATAAATGAATAAAATCAAGTTGAACCGTGGATTGTAACATCTGACGCGATCAGAAACACAGCAAGAGGCTGGATGTGTGACTGGCAGACTGAGCACACATGAACACGGCTCTTTAATCTGTTCATCGGGGCTATACAGTGTCTGCGGGAATTTAATAGGGCTTCATAATCATTCATTCGCTCAATGTATGAGAAAGGAGTTGAAACAGAGCCTCTATATCCAAAGAGACTGGATCTTGACAAAATGATTTCTCAATGGAACGAGGGGCCTCATTTGCATAACAATTGTGGGAACTGCATGGATCTACTTTTCAGCAGCACTGTAAAAAAGAAAAAAAAAAACCTACCATTATGCATAATGATGAGACAACTCCAAGTGTGGTTTGTGGTTTGCAATTGTTTATAGTCTAAATGTGACAATGGTACAAAAAAAACAAAAGACAAAACAAAGAAAAGAAAAAAAAGTTCAGTTATACATAATGATGAGACAAATTTAACTTTGGTTTATTATTATTTGTTGAAATCATCTAGAAGTGAAAATGTATATCACCCCACCCAATCTACCCTACAGCCAACAATGTAATGACAAAAAAGAAAAAATGTAGCCTATATATAAAAAAGTAAGCAAGTAGCCTATGTAAACAATCAAACAAACAAATAAACAAACAAATGAATAAATGGAGAAAAAAGCCAATTATGTTAATTTTGAGTTTATAAGAACAATGTGCTGAGAAAGAAGGATATAATCTTTTTAAGTTATACTGAACAATACAGTATAGGCCTATATATACATCATTCTCAAAACAAAATTTTCAAACAATTTCTGGCCCTAAGAGAAGTTATTTATTATATTATTAAAATTCCATCACTTAATCCTGCTAGGAATATAAAAAGTAACTTCTATTAGACTTTTAAAATAAACAATGATTTTAAGAAAGCATTTGTTGAAGCATTGGTTTTGGCTTATTATGTTTGCGCGAGATATGATGCTGCTCAGACATATAAATATTTCACGGGTTTGTGTATTTGTTTTAGCCTTAAAAAAATCTGTGTGGGTCTAGGAGTTCAACAAATAGGCTAAATATTGAAATATTACAAAAATAACCTAATGTGACCATTCCCAGCTTCAAATGAGATAAAACTCAATGGTTCCCAAAGTGGGGTCCTGGGATCTGAAGGGGTCCTGGAAGGGTTCAAGGGGTCCACAGCAAAATGGGGGAATAGTTTAATTCAACTTTAATTCAGTAGACATTATCCCCGTTATAGAATGTATAAGCATGACTTTTCCAATCAGCGCTATTTCTCCCCCACATACAAGACAGTTTCACAATTCAGTGTTAAATAAACAACAACAAAAGTCATCCCATATGGGCTCTGCTGGGGCAAAACTCTGTCAAATGGGTATGTGTGTCTGTCTGGGGGTTTGTGACATGATGAATAAGTTTGAGAACGCCTGACACAGATCTGTATTTCAGTTCATATTTAACAACAAAAACAGCAAATGTACTCTCAGATGGGGATCTTCTGGACAAAATCAGATCAAATGGGGGTCCCTGGTCTGATGTGAATCTATTAGGGAGGTCCTTGACACTAGGAAAGTTTGGGGGCCCCCGGGCTGCACTGACTGTACCTTTAAAGACTCTTTTTCCCAATTAAAGCCAAGCTCCGCCTCTGGAGCAGACATCCCATGAGTCATAAAGTTTGATGTCCTGCCCAAAGTTTAGACCCGAGTAAAGCAAAACTTTTTCGAGAAAGTGAGTTGCGGCGATTTGTAGCCTACTGCGCACTATGAATCCTCCTTTTAAGAAGAGCCAGTAACAGGCCAAACCAGGCGTAAAAACAGCTAAACTGGGACTTTTCCAGGCAACATTTTTTTTTCTTCTTTTGTAGCTGCGTCTGCGTTTTTTTTTTTTTGGAAAGTTGGGGCCAGACTACAACATAGGTTACAGTGTGGAGTAGATCTGCGCTTTGTTACATTCAGTATGCCCCCAAGAAACAACAGGAAAACGCTTTTTTTGACTGCAGATTTCGACAGCTAACACACTTTGGAAGAGGGGAAAAAAAGCAGTCGGCTACCCAACTGTAGAATGACTCGGGACAAATATTACTGATCGGCGTCGAGATTTCCAGTTTTCCTGCTGCGTAAAAGTTTGGGATTCGGTTTAAACGCCGATTCTTTTGACTTCACATAACAGTTTCGGACAAGTAAAGTTCGCAGACTTTTGGGATAATGGATCCGAGCCAGCATAACCCCCCTGCCGGACACCAAATCGTCCATGTACGGGGCGACTCTGAGACCGACCTGGAGGCGCTTTTCAACGCCGTGATGAACCCGAAAAACACCATCGTACCCCCCTCCGTACCCATGAGGCTGAGGAAGCTGCCAGACTCCTTCTTCAAACCTCCCGAACCAAAGTCCCATTCCAGACAAGTAAGGCCGCCCTGTCTCTCCTGTCCCCCTGTCCCCCATCCCCTAAAAACACCATCATATTCCTATAGGAACTTATAGTGCGTCTCTGGTACTCAACAGTGAGTTTATAGAGACTTCATCTTACTCTATGGTCTAGTTTTTATCCCTTATAGTATCACTGTAATATTCTCATGGGAAAGTATAGTTGTTGCTGTGATATTTGTACAGTCACCTCCTAAACTATTATAGAATTAGACTACTATGTTTCTTTTTCGTAAGGGTTGTTTTTGCACTTATGAAACGTGTTTTCATGTATCATCTACGCGCATAACACTGTTTACTACAATATATTTCATTACAATTCGCTAAACACTTCAAAAAATAGAAATATAATGGGACCCTCCAATGCCAATCACTGGAAAGATATAGGGCCTATGCATGGAAGACAGAATAAACACAATCTTAAAGGCCATATTTGTTAGGCCATCTGAATACTAATAAACTTGATCCTATAGCGATACAGAAGAATGTTTTTATTCTGCAAGTGGTCATTGATTTGTCAAATTAAGACTTTTGGCTGATCAGCCAGACACTTCATCTTTTATAAAGAATATACACTATTTATGTACTAATATTCACGACTTTACTCAGTGGAAAGACTTTAAAGTTGATCAGCGTGTGGAAATAAATGGAGAGTCTGTAGAAGTCGGTCAAGAAGCTTTTAAATTCAAGAAATCATATGATGGCTGAATTTGTCCTATTTACTAACCCCCCCCTCCCCTCCCCTCCCTTCCACCCCCCAACTGTTGCCTATGATCCCTCTAGAGTTTTGTCAACACCGCGCATGCGCCGTTGCACAGCGGCACAGACGTGTCGGAGTCTGCGCTCTGTGCATTCCCACACAGGCCCAGGACCCCCTCTGCCTACACTCAAACTTAGGCCTACTTACTCTGTTACCATGAACAGAGCTTCCTCACATAAATAAAGGGCTTAAAATGTTACAGATAATGATCCGTTTTCATCAAAATAATCTGGGTAATATCATTTGCAGAACCCCCCTAAACAAAAATCACTAATATTCCTATAGGGATTTAGTGTATCCTATAATCTAGTGTGTCCTAGGTTGTCCTCTAAATCCTATAGGGACCTGTTGTATCTATATTTATATAAATAGTTAGTTTATAGTGACATTATTATATTTTATGGTATTTTTAGCTCCTCTAATATCACTATAATGTTCCTATAGGGGCTTGTAGTTTTGCTGTGACATTTGTATAGTATCCTTTCAGACCTCATAAGCATTTAACTATAGTCCTGTTTCATAAGGGAAACTGAAACAAAGTTAATTTTTAGCCTTGCTTATTTCTCGTTTTAATCATATAAGATGAAATAAGATTAACTTGAATGGTCCTCTGTGGAAAATTGGGTTATTTTTTTTATCTACTTATAGACTCATGCTGTTGTGAGTCCATACCGCCTGTCCTACATCTCCTGTCTCTCTTCCGCCCCCCCCCCCCCCAATCACAGGCCAGCACTGATGCCGGGACAGCCGGTGCGCTCACCCCCCACCATGTCCGTGCGCACTCGTCCCCCGCCTCGCTCCAGTTGGGAGCCGTCTCCCCCGGCTCCCTGTCAGGCATGGCCCCAGCAGGTGCCTCCCCTCAACACCTCCGTCAGTCCTCTTATGAGATCCCCGATGACGTGCCCCTGCCCCCGGGGTGGGAGATGGCCAAGACCGCCTCCGGCCAGAGATACTTCCTGAAGTAAGTGTGCTGGCAGCCGTGTCAACACTATTTCTTGACTTACACAGCGGTTCCCACGGGCCTGGAAAGTCCATGAACGTTTGTGGATTTGAGAAAAACATAAAATATGGGCTTAAAGGTTTGTGAAAATGAAGTATGAAATTAAAATATAGCAGCAAAATTCATCAGTATGCCTCCACCCTCTGGACAAGTCTTGGATCAACACTTCACATCCTGAGGAAAACAATGGATATTTGTGTTGACATAGCAGCAGTTTTAAAATTTAAGATTTCACCATGCTCTCTTGACTTGACGTGGTCATGATTATAAAAATGTGTGATGTCTAATTTTGGCCAATGTCATGTCTTAGACCAAAACATGCCAATTTTGAGTCTTTGAATTTCACCAACCAAGACCATGACAGTCATTGAAAAGTCTTCGAATTTGATGTCCAAGTGAGCGTGGGAACCCTGCTTATGCCTCAGGTTCTTGTTATCATCTCTCAGGATGTTGCAGAGTCGAGGAGTTTCATTGTAATATTTACGCTAAGCGACAGGACTGCAGTCAAGACCACATCAGTCGAGTCCGAGTCAGTTCCAAGACCAGATTCAGTTGAGTTTGAATCAAGACCAGGTCCAAAGTGGGTTAAAACCAAGTCGGGACCGAGACCAAAGCAATTTGAGTCCTATTCAAGACCAAGACCAAAGCAGGCAATAAACAGCGTACAGGTCTTTCCAAATGTGAAAACAATGCTTAAGGAGTTTCTTAAGGATCAACAGAGATGTACTTCTATTTACGGGGACTCTGTAGTAAACCATTGAACGTCCAAATTACCAATGCATTGGAATTGACCAATCAGTGCATAGACAGTTGAGGATCATTACATACACATTACATACAGGTTGAAATCCCTTAAATTGTTTGTATTGTTGGGGGAAAAAGTAAACCAAACGTCAATGAAATTACCCATTTAAAAAAAAAAAATTAGATAGGCAGGAAAAAGTCGAGTGAATATCCAGTAGTGGCCGAGACCAAGACAAGTCCGAGTCAAAACAGGCACGAGACCGAGAAGAGTCCGACAAGTCAGAAAAGTGGTCTCGAGACCGGACTCAAGACAAAGACCGGACTCAAGTACTACAGCCCTGCTCAGTGTACTTTATGCTGACAATAATTTGCAAATCTGCTACAGTGCACAATAGTGGCCAGTGTGCTCAAAAAGAGGCAATTGCAATACTTAAATTGTAGGTTATTAAATTTGGTGGCCTCTGCAAACAAGAGGACTCCTCTGAGGGACTGCTGCTGTATTTGGTGTTCCTTTTCTTGGGCTCAGGTTTCAATAGAAACAATGGACCACTGTAGCTGCCCCAGACAGCAGAGGACAGGCCGCTCTGCAAAACTCATCTCCTAAGAAGTGGATCTCTTCCACATCAATGATCCAAAGTAAACTTCTGAGATAGTAGGTAGTACTTATACCAGAGGCCATTAGGTCCGTCGCTGAGTTTTATCAGTAGGTTTTTGGTGTGTGAGGGTTTTGTTTCTAGACTTCATTACTTTCTTAGTCATTAATGACTCCTTCAATGCTTTCATTCTCTGTACTTTCTACTGATGAGATGGGCATTTGTTCTTGTAGGTCATTGAATTATTCATACAAGTGACGTCCTCGAGTCAACAATTTATGTCAAGCTAATCCACAGTTTATGAAATGTTTGGACGTTTGTGTTCAGAGATGAGTTTGACACTGAAAACCTTCCTTCCTGCTCTTGTTAAAAACAAAATGCTGTCAGTTTTCTGAAATACGGCGCTCTGACCAACAGGGTCTGAACAAACATGATAGCCCTCAAATTTACTGGGATAAAAAGAGAGCTTTCAGTACCAGATGTTTGAAGGTCTCACATCTGGACAACATCTGGCCCATTTTGGGGAGGTTCTTCTGAAATTGTACAAAGGATTGGGGGGTGGGAGAGAGAAAAAGCTATTCTCACAGACTCTCGCAGGATCACTGCGATTGTTTGGAAACTGACTGATCTCATGCCCTTCCAGACAATGAAGCAATTTCGTAACTAAATGAAAGTATGGGTTGGAAAACGAAATCTTGTTTACCTTAAAGTTGAATCTTTTGCTGCAGGATTCAGTTCAGTTGCAGCAACTGAACGTCAGTGATTTTCTTTTAAATTAAAAAAAGATGTAATTTTTGCCTTGTTATATAATAATTCCGTAATCTTCATGAGCTTATTTTATCTACTCCATTTATAATGAAAGCAAAACAGTACTTCAATCACAGAATAATTGGAGTAACTATATGCTCAATTACTATACAACTGGAGTAACTATGTGCTTAGTACACAGAGTTTGGGTTCAGGTGAGGAAGCCTCGATCTGCCGCACATCAAAGTGCAGATATTTGATCTGAAATTAAAGGCGGCCTCGGCAGAGCTGCTGGAAAAGACACTCCCCTATTTATAAACAGGGGTTGTCTGACACAGAAGTGTTGCAGAGGGAGGAAAGCAGAGTGAGCGAGAGAGAGAGAGAGAGAGTGTGTGTGTGTCTGTGTGTGTGTATGGGGGGAAGGGGGGGTCAGTCACTAGCCGACAGAGCAGAAACAGGGCTCATATTTCACTCAGGTGACCGCCGTTGTCCTCTCATACATATATTAACCCTCAGCCAGAGTGAAAGTTTAGTCAGGAATCATGTTTGTTGCCCTTTCTGTGTTGTTTGTCAGTACATTATGAGTCACTAGCCGGGATCTGCTGCCTCTCCGGTAGGGAGTGAATGGCTTGGTGAGTCACAGCGGCGCTGCGGTCGCCGGTGTCCCGCTCCCTTTAAAGCGAGGGTCCGTTTCGGTATGAATGGAGCCGTGGCGCTGTGATGGTGCCTCTTTTGTGTCAATGGAGTTAAATGGCAGCCATGTGGAGATGACTAGAAGAGGGGCCAAGAGAAACTCCGGCCCTCCCTTTGTCCCAGCAGTGAAACAGTGATCTTTATTCAGACCACAGGCCTGTTGAGACTCATGTGAGCCATCCAAAAATAGACAAATGGCTGAGATGAAGTTTAAAGATGGCGGTGTGAGAGAGAGAGAGAGAGAGAGCAATGGCTTTCTTTACAGCTTTACTATGTTCTTTACAACTGAAGCTTTTGTCAGACGTGGAGGTTGGTGTGAATTCTAATCAGTGCTAATAAATGATTTACTCCTGTACCGGTGTAGCGGTGATGATGGTTTCAGTTTGGAAGGAAGTGTTTTTATTTTCTTCTCTTGAATGGGGATAGGGGTGAGATATGAGCAATCTCGTGCCTCGAGATCTCATTTTGTTTTGCCGGGTTTCATAAAAAAAACAAAAACCTTAAGCTGGGAGAAGACTGGGAGAATGTCAACAAAGTCTGTTGACCTTTCCTCCTCTTTCTTCCAGCAGTTTGCTGTGGCCTTTGATTTATGACAGCAGGGGCAGGGAGGTTGGGTCACCTTGCTTGGTGCTGGGATGGGGGGCAGGGCCAGTCTCCAGGGCTGGGTCATAAACTAATGAAGGTTTCTAATTTAGACACACCAGTGAACTAGGAGGGGTAATCACTGTTTCCGGGGGCTTATTAAATGCAGCTTTGAATGGGGTTTTAGTCCGTGGGAAGTCAGCCCTAAGCAGAGGAAAGCTTTGGGGGAGTAGCCATTATCTGCCCTCAGGGCCAGGTAGAGCTATTTGATGTCGGACACTTTTCTACTTCCCCAATTGGTTTTAAACTGTTTTGTGATGAGCCTATTTTGCAATAGCTGATGGCTGATGGCTTATGGCGTTCACCAGTTTTACGTAACTGCGGTTGTAAATGATCATAAGTGGCAGCCAGACTATAAAGTTACTGATTTCATTATTCATGGTGACCAAATTTGTTGATTCCTTCCTCCTTTCCTCTCATGGCACAGGCTATGCTTTATGTTTCTTTTCAATGTTTTTACTCTGTGCAATTACATTGTAAAGTTGCATGCCCCCAGGTAACCATGAGCACTAAACAGACTGATCTTTCCTGTTCTAATAGGAGGTCTCTTTGACTTCTGCTTAGTGCAACAGCTGTTCAGGAAGCCACATATAGTGTGCGCTGACTCGAGACTACTTATCAAATTGTTTGCTTGGACCTTATGCTCTTATTGTATGCAGTCGGGTATCTGTGTGGTGCTGATCTCCTTTAGTTTGTGCTTAATAGATATATTGTTTTTGGTTTTTAGATTAATTTTCTCTAACATTTACTTACTGGGTGAAAAAAAATACTCCCATTGCATACTTCCATCCCAGTCTCTTTTAAAAGCACTTACTTGAGTCCAAGTCTTTAAATAGTTTTTTTCCAAGAATTTTAGTGCTAAACTTGATTCAGCTGATTCAAATTAAGTAGTCGGCCACCTGGTCTGCTTTCTAAGTTCTCCATTTGCAGCACATTTGTGTGAAATATCCTTGTGCCACAGCAGTGTTTATCTGTCACCATTATCCAAACTGGAATTCAGTGGTAGAAGTTGTAAACATCAATCTCACATTCAGTTTCTTATGTTGCCATCATGTGTACTAGCTATTTTCTGAGTGTCAACTGTTGTTTAAGCTACTTAAACTCTGCAGAAACCTGGAAGTGATAAATATGCAAATTGGACTTAATCCTAAGATATTTTGAACCAAGGTTACTCACAAATGGTGCTGGGAGGACTGTGGGCTGTAAGCCTGCGTGAAGCCTTCATTTGGAGCAACTTTGTGTTTGTCAAACTTTTGGTTTATTGACCACACACAGACAAGCCCCTTCCTGTTCAACTGGGGCCTGTCAGCTCGGTACACAAATGGGACTGTGAGAAAGTCAGGCTAGTGTTTACCAAAGTCTTGATGTAACACCTCTGCTCCAGACATCAATGCCTCCACTGTCACTGAGGGCATCTCCACAGAGATGTAGTATCTGTCTTCATTCAGAAGTGGACCTTCTCAGGTGGGCTTTAGAGTTCCCAAAACTACTCAAACTCACAGCACCGCATGCTAACTGAGTAGCACTTACGTAATGTAAAGAAACATCTGATCACAAATGACACATTTATAATTTATATTGTAGCATGGTTTAACATTTGTATTTGAAAATACCTTTGCAATATCAGAAACAGAAACTTTTATTTGCCAAGTACAATGTACAAGTAATTTCTCTTGGTGCAGGTGTCAACATAAAATCTAATAACAAAAATGTAAAAAATGAAAAAAAAAAAATATATATATATATATATATATATACAATACATTATGTGTAAGTTATTGGACTACTACTATGATAGTAGTAGCTACTTGAGTATGTGACTTCATGTAAATAAAGAATTGCAATGATTAAATTCAGTACATGTATTGCGCTCAAGGCACTTGGCCACAGTTTTTTCTAAATAGGATGTAGAAGCCGTGTAGACTAACCGCTTCATCTAACACAGCACTCTCAAAAAATAAATTTAAAGAGCTAGTCTTTGAATTAGTCTTGGCAAATAAAATGTGAGTAGAAGTGAACCTCCTGAGCCACACTGACAGTACTGATACTTTGTGAATTAGTTGCTTCGTTAGTGAGTCTGGTGATGTGAGCCCTCCTTCAAAGGGAAACCTAAACCCACAATAGGGTCACGGAGGTTGGCCCAATAATCTCTCTTGATGATGTCCTGCTGATAGAGAGGCAGCCAGGCATCCCCGGTCAACCAGAGTGGAGGTGGTCATCCTCGTCTCAGAAGCCTGATTAGATCTGGCCTCCCTCAGAGCGCTTCTCAGCCATCGGCCTCAACCACCTTCCCACCGTACACTCCCTGGGTGGAGCTCCTGTGGCCTGAGGATCCCATTTTTAACATTTGACAACTCAGCTGTGGGGTGTGTTTCATCACGGCTGCACTCTGCCCCTATTTTACACCAGAGAAACATGGCTTTTGACATCTGGCTTTGAAGAGGGACAGTTTTGGTGGGGTAAACGGTCAATCTGGAGTCAAATCTAGCTTTGATCTGCTACTTTGGCAGGCAATAGAGCTGATTCAGAGTCATTTATACCACAGAATTGACTTCTCATTGGCAATAACTCCCCCTCAAAGCCAGATGTGAATGCCACCGTTTTCATTGGTGTAAATAGGGCCTCTGTGTGGCAGGATGTTTGTCATTGTGCTATAATCAGTCACTGAAAACAACAAGTGAAGCATTCAAATTTCTCTTGCAAGCTTTATCCAGTACTGTTTTTGATTTTGTCGCAGTCTTTTAGATGAGATATGCATTTAGTCACAGATAGATGAGTTGCATCTTGATTGATCTCGATGCATAATAAATAAAAGCAAACACAACTGAGACCCAGCTCCCATCCGATTGGCCCTGTGTGTGCCAAATCATTTAAGTGAAGTCAGGTTTAGCCTTTATGTGAAGAGCCCCCCACCTCCACCCCCCCACCCCATCAGCATGAGACATTATAAATAACGCTGGCACAATAAACACCACCTTGATAATTGGGCCATCAGTCAAGGAGATGTCGAGTGCCTGGGTGGATGGAGAGTCCCGCTCTGTGCTCTCCTAACCCACAGGCCACCATGATGACAGCTTGAGTGAAAATGTGCAAGCCAAGCCCCATGCTCCAGATCCGGACTTGGTCATGGGTCGGTATCCTGAGGTTTGCACCAGCGGATTGTATATGTTTTTTTTGTCCAGTAGGGATTGGACAATATATCGAAATTCAATATATCGCAATACAAAAATGTGACGATGCGTATCGTGGGGCAGAAAAATGAATCGCGATATTAGCTCCATTTTATTCTGCTGTAATCACAAATGAGATGAATTTTTGTAATGACATTTTTAAGTTGTTTACTTTCTAGCAATGACATCGCTAGAAAGATTTGTGGCTCAGAAAGAAACATAATTCTGCACGGTCAAACTTTGTTGTCATTGAAGTTTTATTGTTTATTACATCGTATTGCGGTTGTATCGAAGCGTGAACCCCATATTGCCTATCAAAACATATCGTAAGATCAGCACATCATCCCATCCCTATTGTGCAGTGATTCACAAGAGTATGGAGACGTGAACTGAGCCGTAACCAGTTTGCTCTGCATCCACCGCTCTGCCCCGGGGGTTATAGGTAGGGGGAGGGTGGAGCGGCTGTCCTGGGGCCTCATGTATAAAAGACTGCGTGGATTTCATACTGAAAGATGGCGTACTCACAAAACTTGAAAAGTACGTACGCACAGAAATTTTCAGATGTATAAAACCGCGCTGCCACTCCAAATATGGCAAGGTGCTTTTCCATTTGTGGCATTTTTTTTCTACACTATTTTTTTTTTAGTTTTACGCACTGGTGGCCTTTCCTTTCTTACCGTTCAGTCCCGCAGTCAGCGCACAGCTTCGGTGGTTTGTGTGAGCAGGTACTACACACAACTCGTTTGGACATCACACAGTTGTTCCAGGACTTATTCCGAGTGCATTTACCCACCCGACACGTTTGAGTGAGAGATGAATCTGTGCAACTGTACAGTCCCTGAAGTGCGTTAACATCTCCATGTCATGTAAACAAAGAAAATTGTCCAGTTTACTGGCGATCTTGGTTTTGGCACTGTGACTAAGGCCTGATGTCATCTGTGGGAAATTAGTGACTAGGTTTTCATTGCGCTCAATAAGTCAGACCTACTTGAAGCGAGCCGGAGGAGAGAGAGACGCGCATTCACACAAACCAACGTGGCGATATGGAGGATTTAGAGAAGAGTGCCTGTATCTATTTCCTAAGTGGCTTTTTTCATTCATTTAAAACCCTCATATTTAGGAAAAGTTATGGAGGGAGGAAAAAATAGCATTTTCCTCCAGAGGAACTAAAAATTGAAAATAACAATGCCAGATGGGTTTTGGCCTTTCTAATATTAAACATTATCCACATAAATAACCAAACTATTATGGTGTATCAGTGGAAATAATTATGGTTTTTCATAGATTACTTCATATACATAGCACAGTGAATGGAGTGAAAACGTTATTTTGAAACATTTGGAGAGTTTCAGTACTTTGTAGTTTGGCGTCGCCAACTGACAAAGCCAGACAAATGTGCGTACGCATGGTCTAAGTTTTGTGGGACGGCCCGCACATTCTCACGTCAAGTTCATTTTTATAATCCCGACGTGTGCGTGAAAACCAGTGTACGCAACCTTTTTGTACGTGTGCAACGTTTATACATGAGGCCCCTGCTGAGCTTGCCTTAACGTGAGGGACATGTGAAGACAACACCAAGCAGTTGTGACCCCACAGGCCTCAAATCATCAGCAGTTCCTCACAACAACTGCTGGCCTCCAGCCGTCCCAGCAGTTGCCATGACATTGTTTTATGTTCCCCCTACAGTAAGCGTTGGATAGCGCTAGCTGCACAGGGTTCGGGGCAGGTTGAGTGAATGGATTATCTTTTCGTTTTAAAACCTGGTGATGAATTACTGGCTCCTGGTAACTGATTTACCGGTTCTCTCAATTCCCACATACGCACTCTAAAAGTCAACTTTGAATGCAGTGTGGCGCTCACTCAGAAACTCTGAGGAAGCGTGGGTCTTATCACAGGCCTTTTGATTATCATCCTGATACCTCTGTTTCGAAATGAAGCATTGTTCAGCTCTGTTTCGATTGATCTGGGCTGCAAAACTTATTCTGCCCAGTGAGTGTTTGATAGAAAGTTCAATATTTGTACTTTTATCTGTGCTGAAAGAAGCACAACTTCGCTGTCCTCCCCTAAAGCATTAAAGACTATTTATGACCAGTTCTCTGCTGTGCTTTGAGGTTGCATGTTTCCAGCCCTGCGCTCCAATAGTAGCATTTCTGTTCTGCATTGGTGTACCAGGATGTGCAGGCCTCTCATTTACGATAAGCCCTCCCTTCCCTTATCCCAGCGCTCCTCTCCCCGTCCGCTGTCCCCTCCCCTGTTCTCCCCTCCCCTCTATAATAAATGTCATAGTTTCCAGAGTGGGAAGGAGGCAATGGAGGGGGCTGGGCGCTCGGAGTGTAACAGGACCACAGCAACTCATGCAGCCAATGGAGTTCTGAGGGATTGCTTCCGTAGTTGTTTTTTTTTTTTCTCTTTCATTCTTTTTTTTTTTCTTTTTTGTAGTCGTCTCTCCCCGCCCCCTGTGACCCTTCCTTCTCAAGGGGCCCCTCCAGTCTGAGCAGTTAGAGCTATTTTGCTTGGTTTGTGGTGTTTGTGTGTTGGTGTGTGTGTGTGCTGTGTGTGTGCTGTGTGTGTGCTGTGTGTGTGTGTGTGTGTGTGTGTGTGAAGGCTGGGGGAGGGTTTGGTGGGGGATTTGGCAGCTCCTTTGATCAGTAAAGCATAAACAAGAGGGGGCTTCAAAATGGGTTGCTTTGTGTGGGGGGGAGGAGTGCTGAGTCAGGCCCTCTCGCTCTCTGGCCTGGGACAGAGAGCAGACAGGCAGGCTGGGATTACCGCAGAGGCCAAGAGAAACTCTCCGAATCTCTCACTTCACTCCAGCTGTTCCAAAATCTGGGCTAATGGCGCTTTGGGATCAAATTAACACCGAATTGTAAAGAATCACAGTGGGCTGAATAGTGCAAAACATGCTTGTTATAGGCTGAGGGGTAAAATTTTATTCAGTACCGATACAAACCCTGCTTCTGTTTTGTCTATTTTTGTCATGTGTACTGAAATAATTCAACCGCCGCTGCGATGTAAACGTAAGAGTTGCGTTGTTGCATAAACAAACTGCTTGAGTTTGGTGCCCATTTGCATGAAGGGGAGGAGGGATGGGGTGGGGTGGGGGGGTGTCTTTTTAAATGGGATGGTTTAAAAAAAAAAAAAAAAAAAAAAAAGAACAAGTGAATAGTGGGGTTTTAGGTCGTAGCTCAGTCTGTGCCTTTGTCAAGCAGGTGAAAGCTTTGTAAATGTGGCGCCAGATTGTTAAAGCCCCTGACACTCCACAGTGTCCGAGCTGCTTCCAGGAAAAAGGACCCCCTGCGTTGAGCCCTGGGACTGACCCTCCCTCAATGGAGAGGGTCCTGCTCGGGAGAGGAGGGCTTCCTGTATTAGCTTTCCATCTTAATCAAGCAACAAGTACCAACAAAGCACTAATTATCAATGCCTTCACAGAATGCAACACAATGCGCCGAACCCCCCCTCCTCCACCTCTCTCTCTCTCCCTCCCTCCTCCCTCCTCCGCCCCTCGGCAAAGACGAGCCATAAAATAGATGGAGCAACAGTGTCTGATGCTACAATAGTTGTTTTGCAACCAATCATCGCCTTTTGAGAAGCGGAGTGCAATCTGCTGAAAGTTTTCAGCTTTACCCACGGTCGCAAAAGTTTGCGTTGATTTATTTTCAGCTGTCACCTACAGTTGGGTTTTGTTGTTTGTTATTTAGAACTTTTTTTTTTTTTCAAATTCAAAATAAGATGCAGTTTTTCAAATCCTGTATCATGACATAGAATATTAAGTCAGCCATAGAGGCTAAAAAAAAAAATCTCAATTTATCCAAAGCAAAAATTGGTTCCGTATGTGAATCTATATTGAGTTTTGTGTAATACAACAGGACAGGCTATGTCCAAACAGACAAAATTCAGTTTGGTTTCCTGTGATAGTCATCATTTACAGAAAGCAGGGGTTAGGTTCAATGTTTTCATTAAAGGTTTTGTTGAAACTGCTCTGAGTCATCGGTTCCTGCATGTGACTTGCTGTTTCGCATTGATACGGCTCTTCATTTGAACTCCCCACCGATTCCTGGTAGGAGGATATTCACGGTGCTTTTATCTGACTTATGTTGGACTATCTTGTCTCTTGTCTTCCAGCCACCTTGATCAGTCCACCACCTGGCAGGACCCACGTAAAGCCCTGCTCCAGATGAACCAGGCTGCTCCTGCCAGTCCTGTGCCAGTCCAACAGCAAAACCTTATGACCCCGGCCAGCGGTGCGTACACACTGAAATTACACACTGACTTGTGACACGTAACACGTAGTACAAATAATATTCATCACGCCTGCAGTGTGTCCAGCATTTGAACTCAAAGTTATATTTCCTTGATTGATCTTAGTTTGAATAGTTATCACATTTCAGAGCTTTTTCTGACTTTCATATGCAGCATAGAAGTCAGGAGCAGCCTAGTCTAGTTCTTACATGTCACTGAGACTCGGTGTACCTCACTTCTGTCCATGCAGCTGGAATTTGCCCCAGGTGGGGTTAGACTGAGGTAGAACGTGACAGGTCCTGTCCGACATGTTTGGGAGCTCCTTGACAGGCAGCTGAGTTTACAGTTGGAGTATCTCTCTGTATTCTCAGTACATCACCGTTCCACCTGGTATACTATCAGTCAGGAATAGGGTTGTCTCTTTAAATTTAGCCTATTTGTTGACAGGCTTCTATATTTTCAGTGAAAGATGACAAAGATTTATTAATCTCTCAAAGGTGAAAAACGATGTATCTTAGCTACTGTTGCCATGGATGTGGATTGCACGTGTAGACAGTTTACTGTTTTCATTGTGCGTGCATTACAGCAGTACAGCATGCATGTGATAATATTATAGCGTACGCTGCTCCTCCCAGTTCAAGATTGATTATAGCTGTGCCATGTCCAAAGCTTGGTTCTAGCTATGTAATGTTGCTATATTTTGCTCGTCTGTTCAGTTTCACTGCATGAATTTAACCCTGTGTCCTAAAAAAGAAAACCCGCTGTAGCTGAGCGGTGAGTGAACCACCAGGATCTCTCCAGTCTAAATTTTGCCCGTCCTCCCCCAGGTCCTCTCCCCGACGGCTGGGAACAAGCCATTACATCAGAGGGGGAAATTTACTACATCAACCACAAGAACAAGACCACCTCCTGGCTCGACCCACGACTTGACCCGCGCTTTGGTGAGCTCAACGCAAAGTGCTGCTTTAACAAGAGATTTTTAATATATTCTTCAATCAAGGCTCCATTCAATAAGTAAAATTGGCATGCATATTCTATTTATTGTGTTAGATGTACACATTGTTTTTTATATATCTTTTATATTCCAGAATTAAGCTTTGGTGTAACAGCAACTATTTCATTGCTGTATGAAAAAATTACATAGAGTCCTAATATCAGTACAGAGAATTTCTTGAACATTTGGTCCTATTTGTGACAGCAGTTCACATTTCCTAATACAAAGCTTTGGCTAATCCACAAAAGATGTATCACTGCAATTGTAATAGTGAAAAAAAAAATCTGTGATCTATGATTCATAGTTCAATTCACCCCACTACATTGTTTTGCAATGACAAGTCTTGTGAAAACCAGATCTCACCATACCCCCACCCTGGTGTTAATAGGTGCCTGGGAAGACAAAAAAAACAGCACCTAACCTTTTGTTAGCCATTTTAGTGTTCCAGCAACAGCTGAGTTGGCCATTAATCCCTCAGGCCAAGCTAAAGTTTCACAGTTAGCTTGCAGTGTGTTGTGGCTGAGGCTGGTGAACCAGTGACAGGCCCAGGTACATGTGGTGAGAGTTCTCTCTGGCCATGGGAATGAGCTAATCCTCCTGTGTGCCAGGAAGGCTCACAGAGGTGAAGGTTCCTGCTTATGTCACTCTGACTCATTTACGCTTGAGGTGCCATCCCTTCATTACAGCACCATTCCCCAGGGAAGCTCACCCCGGTTCACAAAGGCAACATGTGTGAACAAGTGCGCGGCCTGTTATCTTGTTTAATTTTAGCATTATTGTTATCGAGCCCGGGCACTTGGAGAGCAGTTTTTCTGCAAGTAAATGCGTGCCCCACTCTGAGGCCGGGCGGGAAAGTGCAAAACATAGAGTGGTAAGAGGAGCGGGGCAGCTGGGAAGAGAAGGCGGCTCTGATGGGCTAAGCTCTTTGAAGATTTATAAGTCTTGAACACACAAGCCTGGTGGGCCCCTGAAAGAGAGCGAGAGTGAGAGGGAGAAAGAGACCACGTTAACTCATTATGTGCCATCAAAGTTTGCCATTTTGTTCCACATTAGATAAAATCTTTGCTGTACTTCATAATTCTATAGGCTCAAAATGTATATCCGTTTCTTATCTTGCTCAGCTGCTATTGTTTGTACCTTTTGATACGATTAGGAAGGTCTCTAAGTGCTGTGAACTTCAAACTACTTGATATTTGATATGTGTGGCTTTGTGCTTGAGGGGAAACTTTCTTTTAATAATTGTAGTTATGCCTAAATCAGTTTTTCATGTTTGTGCATGGGAATGGACTCCTCTGCTTCAGAAACCTCTATACTGCTGCTATGTAGGTCTCCAATCATAAGCCAGCTGCTTTGATAATGGAGGCTAATTTGAGCTTTGAGAAGAAAAGCAGCAGAGCGCCTTTAACTGAGGGTTGTTGCCGGCTGGCTTTCCCCTGCGTGAGGCCCAGTGCAGGCACAGCCCCATTCTGCTCCAGCTCCAGACAGACTTGAATCTCTGCCAGGCCTCTTTATTCTGTGGTCCAACTCTTAATCTGTTCCAGACCTTTTCAGTCAAAGAACTCCAATGTGAGAGGGGAGGTGGGGGGCAGGGAGAGGCAAGGCGAAAGGGGAAGAAAGAGAAAGGGAGGAACAGAGGGAAAATGCCGACGGGATAAGCATGCATCCCCTTTAAGATCCAAGGAGGTGGTGAGCAGCGAACAAGCCATGAGTGCACTGTGGCTAAGTTCAAAAGGGGGCTGGCCTGTGTGGATATACCAGAGCCCTTATGTTGTTTTTCTTACGCACTCCGGAGAGACAGCGAGGGGAAAAAAAACACACTAGCAGGATATTCATGCGCACAAAAAGACAGATTTCCTCTGGGGATTTTGATATTTTGTTTTGAAGCCGTAATGTAAAGCCGTTTGCCAAAGATATGGTCGCATTATCTGTCATGTGATGTTGTTTTTCTACCTCTGCTGTCACAGTGCCTCAGCGGAGGAGTTGGCACCTTGTTGGTGGGTGCTTAATGATGTCACTCTCATGAAGCACTCATCTTTTCCAGTGGTGTGATGAGCCAGCAGCATGGCAGTTTAGCAGGGACACCTTCCAAGTGATTTTCACAGGACTTAGAGGAATGGCAAACTCATTTAATTTTTATATTTGCATTTTCAGCTGAACCAAAAAAGATTTAATTTTGTCAGTGAAAGAATAATCATTTAATTGAAAATCCAACACATTTTCAAATTTTAATACCCCTTGTGTACTAAACTCGTGCCCTGCTCTGTTGATATTGATCTCCCCTTGCTAAGGCTGAAAGATATTGACAAAAAAATCGAATTGCAATTATTTGACAGAATATTGCAATTGCGATATAAACTTAAAGTTTTTCTTGTCAGAAATATTGTAGAACCTAAAATTGTTGTTTACATTTTTGTTAAAAAAAACATAGATGTCAGTGTGCAGGATTTACTGAGTTTGAGGATGATGAAAGTTTTTCATCAATATTGTCTACTTATAGACTCTGCGATTTGGAAATTGCAGAAGGTCATATTGTGATTTTGAATTATTTATTTTTTTTGTGATTTATTGTTCTGCTCTACTCCCTGCCATGCAAAGCCGATGCCAGGTCACCACTGGGCGGCTTCACCCAGACTTTGCTGGAGTACAATATGATAAAAGAGTGTTCGTATCACGTCCAGACTATTTCTCCACTTCTCTTATCTGGAGGCTGGAAACACAACACCTTTTTTTAACTTGTTAAATCGGCGGCGGACAAATATTTACCTAGCCTTCAAAAGGCGCTGTGCCCTGGTCACATAGAGAACTTCCCACAGCTGGCACACCCTCAACTCTACCTGCCCCAGGTGATCCTCTGGTGTAATATGCCTGCCAGTGTGATCGCCTGATAAGGGCCTGTGTTGCTGGCTCGTTGTGTTGCAGGGGTGCGTGAAGAAGACAAAAGGCAGACGGCATTAACTTGTCCCTTATCTCCCAGGCCCACCACCTATCACCGCCCGTATACACTGGGTTTGCCCCCCCTCCTCCCTCCCGCACGCACACACACACACACACACACACACATACATACACACACACACACAGTCCTCCCCTGCCCTGCCCTCCCCTCCGCCTGGACTGGCCTCCTTTTATACTATCGCTGTGGCCCTGAACTGAACCTGTCCTTCCCTCCTATCTCACCCACAGATTTAATTCCCTGCCTCGATATGCCCCGCTCATTGTTTGTGTATATTTTTTCCTAGTAACATTGGTTACTGTTAGCTGTTTGGTCTGAGACGGAGTCCTTGACTTTTAGTTCAATAGGAACTCAGCTGGAAGACTGTGCGCTAGTTACCTTACGGTCTTTTGTCTAGTTCTGTGTATCAGTCCGATCTCTTTCCGTATGCCTTGCCTTGTTTTGAGTGTGCGCTCTTCAAAGCTCGTGTCTTAACAGATGGACAGCCGCTGACATGGCCCATGTGCAGCACCTCTGCCTTGGGAACAGCTAATGGTGCCCCGATGGTGGAGCGATCCAGCCACAAAGGCCCTGTATCTGACAAAGATAAGACGCAGAGAGAAGTAACACACTCTCCCAAGGCTTCGGTTGATGTGTGTGGGAGAGAGGAGGCGGCTCCCTGGCTGTGTGTGTGTGTGTGTGTTTGTGTGTGTGTGTGTGTATAGGGAGGAGGGGGGCCAGTGTGGACAGGGGGAGCCGGAAGGCAGGGCGGGGCGGGGCCTGCAGAGCTTCCCAGGGAGCGCCCTGAGCCGTGCTTCATTCAGCTACTGAGATAGTGTAAACAGACAGTGATTGAATGGTGATGAGAAAGGTGCCGGGGCGGGCAGGACAGCACAGAGAAAAGCAGCCCCGCATGAAAATTGTGCCCCCGTCAAGGCTTTGTTTTGGTTGGTGCCTCAAGCACATAAGTAAACAGGGCTCCTCATTGGTTTGATTACTGTAACACCCCTCGTGGTCAGCCGCATTCGCTTGTCTTTCTCTACTACAGTGATAAAACGTGTGACCTACTTTGCATGCATAGATTGCTGCAATTAGATGCTGCTTTGCTGCTTTTTACTCATGTTTATTAGACCCACCCCCGCTAGGCTAAAGAATAACAAAGATTTCTCTGGGGAACAGCTGTGCAGGTTTTCAATACACACACATTTGTATTGATATTGTAAACATGTAGTTAGCTTGTTAGTGCTTAATGCAATCACCTTTGTTGGGTGAAAGTACTTTGAAACTAAAGTTAATAGTGGTACAGTGTTTGCATGTGTCCAAGCCTATGCCTACAGGGCTTAATAAGTGCATTGATTTTAATGTATTCACCGAGCTAAATTAATTATTGTGATTTGCACATCATGCTCATATTGCATGAATTAAAAAGGCTGAAGTGGAAACATCAGGCCAGGGCAAGGCAGTCTGTCTTGGGGGATAATCTGCAATTTGTTTTGAAGGAAACAAAATGCACAATGAGGATAAGTCATGACTGATGCAATGTACAAAACTAACAAAGCCTGTCTTAGTCATGGAGTGGGAGGGAATCAGGTCTTACAGGAATAGCGGTTGTTTCAGACTAGCAGGAAAACTTCTGTTGGGACTTCCCTTGCCCCACGCAACCTGCTGCACTGGCTCCACTCTTAACAAGTTCACATCATAGACAAGCTGCAGGAGTTGTCGGTCTTGTTATGCTGCGTTTGAATGCAGGCAAGCATGACAACAAGCAGTCATAGCAATGTTAGTGTAGTTGTAGTCAAAAACATTGCAATCATCGCAAATTGTGTTAAAGCTGCACTGGTCAAGATCTGAATGTAAAAATATGCCTTTATTGTTGATGTTTTATTCCCCCTAATTGAAACCCAGTAGATTCACCCTGTTTGCCTAAATGAAATTCTGGTTTTGGGTATGGACTCTTCTCTGCCCACAGCAAGTAGCAAATAGAAATAAAAAACAAAAACAAAATACAAACTGTCTCCTAAACAGCAGTGAGCAGCACTCTGTCCAGAGAAAGCTGGACTCACCAACGTTAGATCTTTTCCTCTGTTGTCTCTTTGGTATAAAGCATCACAGACCGGCCAAGCTAGTAAACATGAGCGTGCTGTGAACAGGTTACTGACATCAGCTTACATGATTTAAATTGTGCGAAGTTGCCTAGTGTAGCTTTAAACAAGCACTTCTATGTGTCCGCTGCATATGTGGCGCACTGACCGTTAGATTTGAATTCTCTTCTGTCTCTTTTTTTGCAGCCCTGAACCAGCAGAGGATCTCCCAGAGTGCTCCAGTGAAGCAGGGGGGACCGCTGCCCCCCAGCCCCCACAGTGGAGTCATGGGAGGCAACAACCAGTTGAGACTACAGCAGATAGAGAAGGAGAGGCTGAGACTGAAGCAGCAGGAGCTGCTTCGCCAGAGGCCCCAGGTCAGGAGTCAGACCTTTTTAGCAGTTCTGAAATTTAAATGTATTTATTTAAATGTGCTGAATTTTACTAGTACAGTGCTTAGTGGTGTGAGAGACCATCCTGTATCAGAAAGGTCACAGGTTCAGTACTTCCAATGTGTGTCCATCAGCTACGGTGTATCCTGCTGAAGCGTTAAGCCAGACACTGAACTCCTAATTGCTTGCGTAATGAAAGTTGCTCTGGATAAGGGCGTCAGCAAAATGTCCAAACAGTAAAATGTAATATAAACGTAGAATAGGCCCTTCAGTTTGAGTCATTGTACATAGGTAAACTGCTGAAGCTTAGAGCTCCTTTGATCGGGCTTTTATTGTTACACTACCCTGCAATGAAGTTCAGTGAGTCATCTGTGGTCAGTTTATCACTTCCTGAAGGCGATGTGTCACTGCGCCGCCCACACAGGGCGGTGCAGCCGAGTTCAGTAGTTTACTCAAGGCTGTGTCACAACAGTAGAAACAGCACTTTATGATTATGAATGAGGGTTCCGGTGACTTTGTTTACCGTGTCATTCACTGTGGTTGTTAAAAGTTCACGGGGTAGGAAGTGACCTGAAGGGAAAAGACAATCCCAACTATCCTGTCTTGAGTATGCATTTGAATGTCCAGAGAACATGCATACAATACAGTTAACACACACATTATTCAGTGAAAAGATAAGAACAGTTAATCAGTTAACCACGCTGGGTACTGCTCACTGTCCATGTAGTGTGTTTATTTCTCTCATAACAGAGTAGCACCTCAATTATCCGAACCTCAGACATCCACACTGACCCGGTAACTAAAGGGCGTAATGAACAAAACATATGAAGATGTGACTGCAGACCGCTGTATAAATGAAATGAAATGAATGCCTATGCACACGCTTTGGACTAGTATTTCTTTTTTGCCATTTATATTTATTATTTCATATATACACAGCAAAACAGACATACAAGAAAGACAACATGACACCACATTAGCAACTAGAGACAAGACAATACATTTCACGGATTCAAACATCTTCCAGATACTAGATGTTCGGATTGTATTTGCACTGTATAGCATGAGTACAAATGGAAACTGTGTGTATGCTTATAGTGGAAGTAAAAATTTGCGGCAATACCTGCCACACCCAAATGTGTTCCACATGGCAAAAGTGTGATGAAGAATGAGTAGAGATGCGTGCAACATGCTGGTGACAGTCCAGTGCTGACGTTGATCAGTCATGCACAAAAAGAGAGCCGTAAAGCCATAAAGGTTGTTTACAGTACACAGCCCTCATAATCCCTCTTAATCAAAACCAGATTGTTTACATGTGTGCGTGGGATGCAGGGATAGGTCTTGTTGCTCAAGAAGGAAACACCTTCTGGTACTGCTGCCAGTACATCTGAGATATAAACAGAAGACAGAAAGAAAACAGAAGTACTTTTAAAAAAATACTTTTTAAAGGGCTAATAAAGGCCTACAATCATTTTTTTTTCTGAGAGAACATTGTGTCCATTTCTCCTAAACCACAACCAATAAAGACTTCTACTAACCACTAGGGTGTCTAGCAGTAATTTTTACATTCTTACAAAAAACGTCATATCCCATTGGCTGCCTCCCCGATGTTGTCCTTGGCCCCGTAAAAGTATAGCGAGGTACAGTGACACCGGGCGACTCATTAAACCTACTGTTCAAGGACTTACAGGGAAGGAAGCAAAAAAAAAAAAACCACCAAAACATTTTAGCCATGACTTCAATCCTCCGCTTTATCTGATACTGCATGTGTGGAAAACAAATCTCTCCAGCTGTAGTCTGTCTCTTACGTAATTTGAAACTCTGTGAGAGGAGACAGAGAGAGAAACAAGCCGGCAGCCTATGTGTAATCCCTCAATTTACCATTTTCTAGTTGGCATTCAGCTATGACATGCGAATAATTAACCTTTGAGGTTCATTTGCATTCCTCACAGATTTTGTTTTTTTTATTGCCCCCACAGGAGCTGGCTCTGAGGAATCAGCTGCCTACCAGTATGGAGCAGGACGGCGGCACCCCGAACCCTGTGTCCTCCCCTATGGCCCAGGACGCCCGGACCATGACGGCCAACAGCTCCGACCCATTCCTCAACAGGTTGGTTTTATACAGAAAAGTAAGGCAAGAGTACAGGAGTGCCTCTGTAGTGCAAACGGAGGTAATTTTCCTAGTACAATAGCGGCCGAGGTGCTAGTTTGGTGCGCTGATTGACGTCAGCGCACTTGGCTAGGGCTCCCGTTCTGGTTTAGCCCGTCGGACTTAATGTATCCTGTTAGAGGGAGCCTATGTGCCTGTGCTGTTTGAGTTTGAGCTCTGGTGCGAGCTCCCTGAGTTACACAAGTAGTAAAAACAGAAGGCCAGTCTCTGGGCTTAACCCTCTTCACATGGTAATGACTCATTCAGACCAGCAGCACCGTGCCGGAGTTCACTGCACAATGTTGACCTCTGCTGTACAACTGCTGTAATACAGGGAATCAGGCCTCGAATCCTGGTGTAATCATTTGAAGAAAAGTATAAAATCATGGCCCCACATTTCCAGAAACTGTAGACTGAAATGGATCAGTAATGTCTAAATTTGTCCAGTGTCCAACTTGCACAACTTGAGCAGGTCAAGAGACTAAAACCTGGCACAAATTGAGACTAACACTGAAAAAGGTTGCGATTAAGGTATTAATAGGAACTCGGGACGGGTGGTTTTTACTGTGTGTGTGTGTGTGTGTGTGTGTGTGTGTGTGTGTGTGTGTGTGAATGCCGCGCCGTGGAATTCTGGGAAATGGTTCCCCGGCAGTCCAAGCCCCAGTTCCACAGCGAGCGGACGAAAAGTGTGGATAGAGCTGAATAGCAAGCAGGCCATGAGAACATGTGGTCCAGTCAGTAGACAGGCCAACCTAATCTCCCCTCCTCCCCCTGCTCCCTCCACTCCCCTGCTCTCACAATGGCCTCATTCATCCTGCCTCTACCATACTCTGCCTACATATTTTTCCTCTGCTAATTAGTATAGGCTTGTCAAATCTCTCTCTCTCTCCCTCTCTTTGTCTCTCTGTTGCCCCTTTCATCATTGCTCTTTTCCTATATTCTACAATAGGGGAGGGAGGAAAAAAAAAAGTGAAGCTCAGTTTCAAGGGCGTTATTGGGGATTAGTCACCATAGTCATTCAAATAGAGATGGAACAGCAAGTGATTGTCTTTACATGGATATATGCAAAATCTCCCGAGGGAATTAAGGCCATCGGAAACAGGCCCTGTTATCTTTCAGCCTGTGTGCTTTTAATAACCTACTGTGTTTGCTTTGTCGGATTGTTTAATTAGATTCATCTAGCTTGGTTTCAAAATAGAGTTAAGTGGAGTCACCCAAAAGCTCTGCTGGGACAAAGTGCACTTAAGTTTTACGAAAGTCATGATGTATGGTGATTTGTTGGGCAGAGTTTGCGTTTTTAACCCTTGTTTTTTGTTTTGTTTTTGTGTGTTTTCAGCGGGACCTACCACTCCAGGGATGAGAGCACAGACAGCGGCTTAAGTATGAGCAGCTACAGCGTCCCTCGCACTCCAGACGACTTCCTCAACAGCGTGGATGAGATGGACACAGGTGAGTCTGGAAGCAAAGTGGACAATGTGTGATGCTCGTGGGAGACGACCTTCCCACTGAAGTCTCTGAACGTTACTTGTAAGCAGTAGTGGCATTTAGATGAAAGTCATGTGCAACACTTTGTTAAAGTGCTAATCGGCGAATTCCTTGTTTCATTGATTGTGGCGATATCTTTGGGAAACACCACAGCAATGACCGCTTCTCACCAAAGATCACTTGGCAATCAAATAGTGTCGCAGGAACAACACCGGGTGTTTAGAACAGCAAATGTCGCAAATGTAAAAACTTAAATGAAATGGGTGTAGGCTGAATCCCTGTTGCATCAATTGGCAACACAGAGTAGCAAAGCAGAAATTGATTTATATGAAAATGTTGCAGATTACTAGTTTAAAAAAAATACTGTATTATTATTGTTTTGTTTTTTTGATTTGATTTATTTAGTCATTTAAAACAAGTTACATATGTACAATGTAATGCACCTGCTTAAAAAACTATTGAGAATAAAACACAAGCAAGTCCAAGACTTATTTCCATTGTGGTCCTCTAGTCCAAGAAGGCTATGGACATGACCGGCAATGAGTCAATAAAAATAACAGACAAGTACAAGTATTAAGTGTTAGTACCAGTATTACTATTATCAGTAATGGCACTATAATTATTCTCATTACTGTCATGTATTAAGCTGATCGGGTCCTCAAGAAAAATATGCCCTGGCACAGTCAAAGTATAACATATGTCTTACTGTCTATCAGGGGACTCGCTTCCAACCTCCATGGCGACGCAGCCCAGCCGTTTCCCCGACTACCTGGACGCCATCCCGGGGACAGACGTGGACCTGGGCACCCTGGAGGGCGAGAGCATGGCGGTGGAGGGCGAGGAGCTGATGCCCAGCCTGCAGGAGGCGCTGAGCTCCGACATCCTCAACGACATGGAGTCCGTGCTGGCAGCTACCAAGATCGACAAGGAGAGCTTCCTCACATGGTTATAGAAGGCCCCGCTCCTTGCTCCTAACCCTACACTCTGAACTGCTGCCTGCTCTAATCTGTGAAGGATGCATAGATGCTTTTACAAGACATTTCAGCGAGCCTCTCTGGACATCTATCTCTGCCTCGGCGTATAAGGCCAAGCTCTTTTGAGGCAGCATTGTTCTGTTTCTTTTCTTTTCCCTGGTGTTTTATCTCTTTATTTTGTCTGTGTCTTCAAGGCTGGCCCATGAACAGACAATTACTCAAGGGTCCCCAAATCTTTCACAGGTCTGTCAGTGAATCTAGGGCATCTTTACCTGGGGCAGGGGTTGCTCCTTCCCCTGGTCTCCCCCTCATAGCTGAGCTGGGCGGGTGCATGTACTTTTTTTTTTTTTTTTTTTTTTTTTGAAAGGACTACCATCATCCATAACTGCCTGGAGTCTCTGGTGCCTCTTTTCCTGCAATATAGTGTGAAGCAGCACTACTTGTCTGTGTTTGGGACTATTGCTTCTAGCTCAAATAGCATTATATTTGGCCTTTTTTTTATGTTTTTACTCTTTTTTTTATTTTCAATGAGCCTGAGAAACCAAAAATGATGTATCTGAAGCAAAAAGAACAATACTGATTTGGAGTAAAGGTAACACGAGGCCCAGTTTGGACATGTTGGCTTTGGTGGGGGGATGGGGTGGAGGGTGGAGCCTGGGGACCTACTACATTGCTGCTTGGCTGTGCCAGCAAGTCTAAGTTAAACCTTTGTCAAATCAAGTGCCTTCAGTTGTATTTTTTTGAAAGACGAGCAAAGCAAACAATTACCAAGTTTCTGTATTGCAGCAATAAGCAATATCTGAGAGGCTGTATTCACGAACATCAACCACATTCTCCTTTTATGTACGCTAATGTTCAATAATCAAAACTGTATTTCTGTTTTATAAACACATATTATAAGGGGATTTTAGGGATTTTTTTTTTTTTTTTTTTTGTTGAACCCTAGCTTCTTTGTATCTCAGTCTTATCCAAGCCTAATTTCATGATTCATTCTTGGTTTTATCTTTTTAGTTATCTTTTATTTTAGGTTATTGCATATGTATTATAGCGTAGATCAAATGGCATTTTTGCTTTTGTTTTTAATTTCTTTGATAGATGAATTAATACTTTTTAACAGGGTCAACTTTCAGCACATCACTTCAGCAGATGATATTCATTCACCGAGATGAAGTCTTCCACGACACAAATCGATTCAGTTTTGGCTCTTTAGCCAATTGGCTGATTCTATCCATGTCTCTGATTTCCTATATACGTATTAGTGTTATCGTATGTCTATTGATCACATGCAGCTTTTATTATTTTTCTCGATGTTAAGATATTCCTAAACATTAACCAAAAAAAAGGTAAATCTCTAGGCTAAACAGAAACAATAGCTCTTTGATCAATTAAACCTCATGACAACGCTACAGTATAAAAGAGTTACAATGTTTGAAATTGTCTTCCTGAGAGGGAGCTGGTGCCCTCGGGGCCTACGCTATGCTGTGCTGTGTTGAAATGAGGGCTGCTTATAGACTACAGCGAGGACATGTTTAAGCAGGTTTAAGAGAGGAGTAGTGTAGAAGGCCAGGGTTTGACTGACGGCGGTGAGTTAACGCGGATTGTATAATTTCTCGTGGAAAAAAATAAAGAAAACAATCAGTAATTATTTCAGTCAGGAATTGTTGCGGCAGATTCCAAAGATGTTTTTGTAATGATTCTAACACCTATTTCTGCTTCCCTTTTTAAAGAGTCCAGAAACGGTATGATTTGTAATCAAGCCTCTGTATGAACAACAAAAAAAAAAAATGTATAAGCTAATGAGAAAATGATGTAGGTTTTGTGTGTTAATGGATATGTCTGAGTAGATATAGCTGAGAGATTCCATTTTTAGACGAGATGGTTGTTTTGAGTGACTAACCCTGAGATTTAAGGATGAGGTTTTAGAACAGAGAAGCAAGTGATTCTTCCATAGCGCTCACACGTTGTTTACATTCTCACAGAGCAAGGAACTGCTACAGCGATGGTGAAGACAATACGTTGACAATTCTTCCTCACGATCAGATTATTTTGATGATTATATGTTTACATCATGGCTACACTTTTGCATTACTGCAGTAATCTTTTGAATAATCAGCCTACCGTGCATGTCCTTGGTTGAGGAAGCCTTACAGTATGTCACATTGATTATATTGCCAGCCAATACATAAAATTGGTAGTATTAACTTGATGGAACAACATTGTTTAGATCAGAGAAAAGTGAACAAAAATTGTGTTGTTGTGAGAACAGATTCTTTTTCAGACACTTCCATTTGATTTTGATTTTATTGATCATTAAATCATGTATTGATGGTGGATATAAGATGGTTAAACAGTGTTGGTGAGAACAATGCAACTAAAATGACTTTAAAGAGAGTGGTACACTACAGTGCTTGTATTGCACGGCTACAGAATTTTGACTAAATGATGCATTTTGTCACAGAAACATGATTTTATGCTTACTTAGTGTGTAATTGTCAGAGCATATTAGCTGTTGACTGTCATTGTAGCAGTAGAACTAATCACACAAGTTAAAGGATTTTGTATTTAGATTTTTCTAAATGCACATGAAATGAATTTATATTCAATAATGATCTGTTCATTTTTTTTTTTGATAGATATATGTGCATGTGTTTTAGAACGATAAATTCTGTTACATTATATCTCTCTTCATATGATACTTTGAAATTGGCCTGAAATAAAGTATATACTTTGTGGTAATACTTTTCTTGTGTGGTCAGTATGTGATTTTCATGTATTCCATGTGTCGTATTTGTCTGTTTTCTGATGTTTTCAAAAACTATTTCTAAATATGTTAGTTATTTACATTTATTTAGTATAAGCAAATTAATTATCAATATCAGTTATTTTATGGCATGTAGTCAAGAAAAATCAGGTAAATGTGCCCTTTTAACTTTTGTTTGTCACATATTCTCTCAAAAATAATGGTACTAATGGAGAGTTTTAAAACGACATGCAGTGCATCATTGTATGTACAACACATTTCTAATTACTGTATCCATATTCCAAAGAATTCACATCTCATAGACCACTTTTCACATGCAAACATCATTATTGTCATTTCTGAAAGACAGAGAAAAATGCTTTCAGAAAAATGCTGACACTCCATTTGAAAATATTTTACAGTCACAGAAACTTAGAGTAAGTCAGACCGGAACAGTGTTATTCTCAATAAATCACTTTGAAAGGGCATGAAATGGATCATTTTTGATGAAGCCATGGTGTTTACAGTGTGCTGTAACTCAACTTGACTTCCTAAAACAACTTGCCAGAGGTATGTTTATTTGTCAGCCTTTGAGAGTGTCAGTTGATTACAAATGCCAGCAGCATCATTCCTGCTATGAAGATGAAAGTTGAAACTGAAGATGGAGCCTAATGCAGGGGGATACAATGTTCTGCTGCACCTGAAATATACGTATATGGAAATAGCAAATGGCAGAAAAGACTCATCACACTTCCCATGAAAACCATCATTCTACATCGCATGCCAGTGACAAATGTCCCTCATGTTACCGCTCTCTCAACCACAGATATCATTCTCTCTTTATTTGCACATATCATGATTTTCCTTTCCTGATGATGATGATGGAGAAGATGGAGGTGCTAAACATTTTCAGTGATGAAAATGGTTTTATGCAGTATGCATTCCCATCATACATTTTAGCGAGCACATTGAGAGCTAAACCAACCAAGACTTGTATACTGTCATGTATACATTCCATGTTGGCAATGTAAATTACTGACATTTTGCTGGTCTTTATATCATTTTAGGAAATCATCATTTTATATTACATTATAGAATATATGTATTACATTTATATATATACTGTGTCAATATACTGTGCACTGTATATTGTTGAAAGACAATAAATCTGCTTGACTTGAAACACAAATGTTTGAAAAATAGTTTGCATAATCATTGAGTCACTGATCACCTGAAGTTCAAGAAGAAGAGAGTGGCCATAGACATAAGAGGATATTCCTTTTCAGAGGAACGTGCTCCTGATTTGAAAATAGTAGTTTTGTCTTGTCCTTTTGTGTGTCATGATTGTAGCCCAGTGGGATTTGCAGTGTCGCTATGCAATGCCAACAATATGGCCCAGGAGAAAGAGCCTGATGTGTATCCCTTTGCTATAACATGTTGTGCCTCCTTTGCTTTTCAGGAGCATATCCAAGACAACCAGGAAGGAAATGACGACATCCTCTCATCTTTGGAGCAATGCTTCTACCTTTATAAATGTATTCGAAGCCTCTCTTCCACTCAGTCTGACAAAGTCCTGATTGACAAGGTGTTCCATCCTCTCACCTCTGGAGCGTTTGAAATTCACTGTCGGGCAAGTAACCAGGTACATTTACAAGATTGTTGCAAGCCAATACAATCCATTAGTTTACACCATTCCCTTAACTACCCAAGCAAAGGCTACAGCATTTGTAGGGCGACCTTCCTCTTGACCTTCTGACAGCCTGGCAGGCCTGGGGAAGGGAACTATCTGATCTTCCAGTTATCGCTTTACATTACCAGGGGCAAGAGCCTGGCTGATTGTCCAAACCCAGATGCTGGAGACATGGTCCTTTCTTTCTTCACAGTCTTGTAGCAGATACTCATCTAGCAGAGGCTGTTAACTCTGACTCCCTGGAACCCAACTGCAAGAGGGCCGAGAGATACTTAGCGCAGGTTAGTCAAGAAGAGAGTTTCCCTGAGAGGTTGAAGGCCCTCACAGCTGGCAACGCCGCCCTTCCCAGCAGCCAGCTCACTTCCCTGGTACCAGCTCTTGACCTTTCTGCTGGCTTCTTTAGAGTGGGAGGTTTTCTGCGCAGGCTTGAAAGTTCCTGTTCCCTCGATGGTACGTCCTGTTGTGCTGGATCACTGTCACACTGTCTCTCTCCTCCTTGTAAAGGACATGGACAGCCGTATCCTTCATCCAGGAACAGATTGTGTCTTCACTGAGCTGTGACATCAGTACTGGATACTGAAGGGAAGTCAGGCAGTGAAGCGCCATCAGAGTTGTGCAGTCAAAAATGGAGAGCATCTGTATCTCCTTCCTTCTCCACAGTGGTGAACTGCTTCGGTCCCTTTTCTGTGAATATAGGCTGGCATCAAGAAAATCGTTGGTGTATCATATGCAAATGTATAATAACCTGATGCACCCTGGACCTATTAAACAAATTGGATGTAGTTGCCTTTCTCTTGTCTCTACAAATGTTTATCATGAAGCGCAGAGAGAACTCAAAGGGCCAATCAGAGTTCAGGTTCAATCCTCCTAATGTTCCACACTACAGAAGCAACATATTTGTTAATAATTATTTAAGCCCAGCTGTCTGCTGATGTTAATTGTGACTGGCATGCATAGTTCTTATTAAATGCATTAATTATGTCCATAACACTAATAGTCTGCATATCATTGCTTCATATAAAGTGCTGCATTGGGATTCAACTGTTATATTAGATACACACTGGAGTGTTTGTGTTCCCCCAGTGAAGAACTTTAATAATCATACACCTGTATACAACAACACCTCTCTGTTGTTCATTATTTACATGAGCCCTACAGTGAACATTCACATATAACCTGAACCAGCTCTCAGCATAATCAAGTTAAAAACCATGCCTCCCTGACACAAGGGGGAGTGCATGCACAGTGCACTTGAACAAAGACAAAAGACAAAGACAAAATGCCCTTGTAACATCAAATCTCAAACACATTGGACAGGAATGAATAGTTGATCCATATTGCACTTACAACTCAGGGTCTAGTGATTTATGTTCAACTTGAACCAATTCAAACCAAGAAATATGTTCTTTGGGTCAAATAATTATTCACAAACAATTCTGATGTCTTCTGATGCTTTGTCAGTGCCAGTATCAGGTACATCAGATTATAATATCTTAAAATAAACGTTCCTGTATGAGGGTTCAAACATGAACGATTGTCTACATTTACAAAACAACAATCCAGAGGTATTGAATAATAGGTGCCTGCTGGCGCCCAAAGTACTAACTCCAAACCTTTTTCTAAAATGGTCAGATATAAATGAAATACAGTTAAATGTTTTGTGGTTCTGTTTTCAACTAAAAACCATGTCGCCATGTCCTTCATTACAGGCCTGGTTTCAATTTTGGGCAATCATGCTCACCATAACAACATGAGGGTCTAACCAGTAGGATGTACCATCTATTTCTCAGGATTTGAAAGATTATATGATGCTATTAAAATGATTGTGTTTGAATAGTATAGGCCACAAAGAAAAGGCTCTTTTATAAATTATTGCTGTCTTTGTTTTAAATTGCAAACCAATGTAGCTATTATTGTTAAGCTAGGAAAACAAACAAAGACAATACTTTCTTCAAATCGATTTTATTAATTACATGAATTATAATGTCTCAATACTATCCCAATAATTATTAAATATTACATGAAAAAATTAAATGGTTACACTATTTAAATTGCATCAAAAACCACCACAGATGAAAAGCTTGAAGAATAAGTAGGAAAACATTTGTTGTGGCAAGATATAGTTTATATGGTAGATAAACAAAAATCTGAAGGTAAATACCTTATCATGCTAAATAGTGGATGCAAATTTAGCAACTTAACTTGAAATACCAAGATGAATTTTTTGAAACAATACAGCAATGTTTTCTTTTCACAGTGTGAATTTGGTATTGTATCCTATACAACAGCACTACAACATGAGCATGACAAACAGACCACAAAAATTGTCACTGCAAAGAAAAGCAGTTTCTTGGTCAATATACCTGGAACAAAATAAACTTGAGTACTAAGGACAGAACACAAAGTCTTTTCACAGAAAATACACAAAACAATACAGTATACTTGGATAACAAATAATATGAGTTTATAAAATTCCATTTTAACATAATTTACAAATGTAACCCCTTACACCAAATATCCGTATCCTCTATAATTTGAGCTGTGGGTCAGTTTTTCACTGTTAGCAATCTGTGACCCCGATTCAAGAGTGTCCGCCCAGAATCTCATCCAAATTTATATCTTTCATCCAGTCATCATTCCCAGAGCCAGACTTGAGCAGAGAGTCTATGAAGTCAGAGTCTGTGTTGATCCCTGGAACTGTGTTGTCTCCCTCTGGGAGGAAGTCAAAGGTCAAGCGGTTGGCCCGGTTACTCTGGTAGCTGTTAGAACTGGGGCTGGGTGCTGCAAAGTTGCCTGCAGGTACCCTCTGTTCAGGGGAGGCTTGGTTCAAGTTGCCCACTGTTGATGGAGAGGCCATCATTGGCTGGCTGGGTCTGGGGACTGCGCCCCTTATTGCAGGGTTCAGAGGGAGCATCCCAATGTCCGGTGCTACCTGGTTGGGAGGGCCGATGTGCCTGTGTTGGTAGGGATGGTTTGGCATGTCCAGCTGTGCACTCTGAGACTGTAGCGGGTTGGGTAGCCTCCTGATACCGAGCCCAGTTGCCACTTGCTTGTTGCCTGATGCCCACCCCATGTTGACGTTTGTCATCAAGACTCCGAGACCCTGTCCCGGTACTCCTGTGGACTGCAGGTCAACTGTCGCTCTCGGATGCTGCATATTTCCTACATTGTTCATCCCAAAAGAATTTCCTTGTGTGTTTGGCCCCGGGAACCTAGATTTATTTTGATTTAGTCCAATTCTGTTCTGATTGTTGTGTTGCTGGAACTGGCCAATACAGGAAGTTGGATGACAATCAGTCCCAATACCAAATCTCCTGTCCGTCGATGAAGGGCTAATTTTTGTACTGGAACCATTGGAGAGGTGACAAGACATGGACTGTAGGTCATTCTCAGGACCATTACTCAGAGACGGGGAAGAATTTATACCTGGACAGAAAACAAAATAGCTGATTACAGTAAGGGCCACCTGTGCCATGATAGTACAACATGTCAGTATTAAGAGTATTTCTATCCCATCAGAAATGTACGGTATACCTGTGAAAATGTTTCCTTGCTGAACTCCCACCATACTTCTTGATTGCTTATAATCAGGTGGCGGTCTTGTGAGATGACGACTGAACTGATCTTGCGCGTTGTCTTTGTCCTGAAATGAAAAGACAAAGTAGAGGATCAGGATATTGATTATGTGATTTATCAGTTCAAAAGTTAAAAGCAATATTCCACTTAGTTTTTACATGGGGGTTATTTGGCACTTGACCGCCATGAAAACCAGAATATAAACTACTCACCAAGATCAGATGTAGCGTTGTAGCCTTTGAATGAGGCCACGAAAATAGCCTGAAAACTTACATTTAACATGTTTGTGAACAGATTCAACAAAGCAGTCAATGGTCTGTTGTCATTTTGCATTTCTATTCTTGGTTTACACTAAAATTAGTCTTTAAAAATAAAAGTAGATCCAGTCTCCTAAACAGGAACTATCTCTCTGCTATGTTCTCTTCTATAAAAAAAAAATGCTATTTGGCAAAATTATGTTCTAAAAGACCGGACCAACAGTCAATTTAAAATCACAGCAGCAGGATCTGTTGATGAATCTGTTCACAAATGTGTTAAATGTCAGTTTTCAGGCTATTTTCGTGGCTCATTCAAATGAATGGGAAATAAAAATCTGAACGCTACAACCTCGTTCAGCTGCATCTGGTCTTGGTGATTACTTTATATTCTGGTTTTCATGGCGGTCAAGTGCCAGATAACCCCCGTGTTAAAACTAAGTGGAATATTGCTTTAAACCTGTGATGGTATGAGGCATTTGTTATTAGGTAAAAGCTATACAATGTAACATGTTGCTTACTGCATCGTTGATGGTGTGCTGGTGTTGGGCAAGCTGTCTCTGCATGGCCTGGGTTTTGGCTGTGCCTTTCTGCTGGTTGTTGGGTGCTGGGGCCCGTGGCTGTGACTGGGCGGACATGCCTCCAATGCTGCCATTAGTGGGCAGCCGTGGACCAGGAGGAATACCCTGAGAAGACACACAAGGTGGTTTTACATTAGTATCAGTGGCACTACTTTTTAAATTCTTATCATTGTTTTTGCCTGATCTCTGTTGAATGCCTTGAGATCTGCAAACTGTAAGTGGTTAAGTGCTGTGAAAGCTACTTTAATTACAATAGGAATACATGAGCACAGCAAAACAAAACAATGCAATAATCTGAATGTACCACTAGAGGGCAAAGCTCTACTAGAAATGGTGCGTCTGTTAAAGATGCTATTCAACCTCCAGAATGTGGTCAAGGCTACTCCCTCTGCAGATGAAAAAGGGAGACTTGGAAAGAGGCTTTTTTTTGGGAGGGGGGAGCGAGCGAGAGCCCTCCTCAAGGCCTGCTTTTCCCCTGATAATTGTGTCTAAAGAGAGTGGAAAGAATCCCTGAGACAGCAGGAAATGTGTGCCGATGGGGAGTTGAGCGCCAGCACCATGACTACCTCCATTTAATAAGCTCTCCTTTACTGATCACTGTGTTATGTTTGGCAGGGAGGCTTTTCATCCACTAGAAACCCATTTGGCTACTGGCTACGTCACACTGATCAAAATGTTATTGCAGCCACTCAAATGAGATTGAGATGTCCAAACCAGATTTTTGTTTGAAATGAATATCTTATAATCTCCTTAATTTATGTATTTACAGATAGGTTTTCGCCAGTAAGGCTGGTTTGAGATGTTATATTGGCATAGTAATGTACATATTTCAGCTTTGTTCCAAGTCAAACCTGTCTTTCTTGTGGACAAAAGGACACTCTTACTATGGCCAAGCCTCTCGAAGTATAAGCATTTGTCATCAGGGGGGTTAAAATGCACCAAATCCGAGTCAACATACAGTGTGTATACAATGTCAATCATTGTGTTGATTCAAAAAGCTTCCCAGAGCAAAATGGATTAGAAATCCAACAGCATATTTAGCAAAAAGCTATTACTTAGAGGGCAGATGCTTTGCAGAGGATGACTCTCTAAAGGGTGGTGACTTTTGGGTCCCCCAGAGAAAACAGAGAAAAAACATGGAAGTATTATACAAAAACAGAAAGAGGGAGCAAGAGGGGTGTGTGTGTGTGTGTGTGTGTGTGTGTGTGTGTGTGTGTGTGTGTGTGTGTGTGTGTGTGTGTGTGGGTGGGGGGTGTTAACATCATGAAAAGAAATCCACAAGGATTCCACAGGGCATCGATAAGACTTCACAGCCGAAACTCCTGTCCACTTTTCAAGGTCCTGGGTGAGTGCCTGTAATATTTAGAGTTTCTCTACAATGCTAGCAGGTTATACGATATAATAAGAGTTTTATTGACTATCATGGAATGACCTAGTAACTGATTGATAGTGACTGACTGATAGTGTCAAATAGTGTCAAATGAGATTAATCAGACAGGATTGCAGAATGAGGGAAGTTGAATCTCATCAGAAGTCATAAGCTGTTTCACATGAGCCAATATTCACCTTCCCTGCCTGAGTTCAATCCACACTGCAAACCAAGCGTGGCAGTGTGGTTACACAGGCACCAAAACATCAAAACAGTGGTTGCTCCAGTTACGATAGAAAGCAGAGTCACTGACTTTGATTCACTGTATCCAGTTATCAGGACTGTGAGAAATTATGACCATCACAGACATTTTCCCAACAAAGGTACAGTGGAAAGGGCTTGTTCCATCTTTGTTGTAAGAAAAACCCGATGGGGAGTGTTTTGTTAGCATGTACAACTGAGTAATCCTCTCTGTCATCCTGACGTGTCATAAAGCTGTTTTCCATGTTTTTTTTCCCTCTCATTCTTCACAAGCTTGTTGTAAATGAATACCACATGTGGCTTGGGCCTCAGAGAAGGAGCGGAGTGATTTAGTCTCCCATCCTGCGGCAGTGCAGGCAGCTGACAGTGATCCAGGCCCAGCCTTGCCGGCTCTCACACTGCACTTCCTCCAGTCTGGACTCAGGACGCTGTCCCTGGGGAGGGCCTCGGCATCTGGACTTGGCCTCAGCTCCCTTTCCCAGGAAACAAGTACTCCCTTCACAGCACTGCCGGAGTGACCCGCTAGGCTCAACCCCCATGGCCTGCTCATATCCTCACAAAGAGATGTGGTGCCACAAGATCATCAGCCCTAGTTGAGGAATACTGCAAGTGCTTTTTGTGTCTAATTACTGCAAATAAACCTTTATCTTATGTTTAATTTAGAAAACCAGCCTATCTTAGCATACAGCTATAAAGGGATTTACAAAAAGGTTTTTTACCCCTCTAAAAACTCCTCAGAGTAATGACTTTACTTGATCATCATCAGTAGAAGTCTAATCTTCTTGATCACTGAATTAACAGAACAAAACAGTAAGAATGGTATACTTTTTCCTTTTTCCCAGTTTGAATACAGAACAGAACTGTGACTAGCAATACTAGCTTTTCTCCTTGAAATAGCATTGCCCACCGACCACAGCAACTCTACCTGATTTCATAATGCAGAAGTGTCTTCCACCCTCTGCTTTCTGAGAACGTATTCATAGTGTTTTAAGTGTGTGAGGTATTTTTGTGTAACCTCAGTGCTAAAGAGAGCGGTGGATTTGAAATTTGACATAGTTGAACGAGCAACCGATTATTAAACTGTAAGAAGCTTCAAACAAGAACCACAGCTCACATCTTTGCCTGTTTAAAAACGTCTTTAGCTTCACCCAGTGGGAGGAAGTTCACTGCTAGTCGCTAGTGTTACACAGGGGATCAGGGCACTGTTTCGGGACCTTTATTTTCTATGGCATTACTAATTCAATTCACTGTGGGAAGAGACTCCACTCCTTTTCTCTTCTCTGTGAGCAGTCCTCTCCACATTAGCTAGACATTTAACCCTGTCCCTGCTGACTCCAGAAGGCAAGCACTCAAACGCTAGCCTTTTTCTTCAAAACACTTACTCTAAAAGACACAGGGTGGCTACTGTTTCTTCTCCAAAATCCCTAAACTATCATATCCCTCGCTTCATGGGTGCATATTTTATTTGTCCAAACATACTGCACATTAAAAACATGATGTTGGAAAGGCTGTCTCACCCCAAGCATAATCCCCCCATAAAAGGTATCATGTGATGAAATGTATAGCACACACTAAAAACATAAGAGCTAAAAGGGGGTTCTTACATGCTTTTGCTTCGCACATACATTTTTCAACAGGAGAATTATTTGTGCCTAGAAACGCTCAGAGAGGGTTCTTGAGGATAAAAACTTTTGCAATTGACCTTTTCCCTTTAGTTTCTTCCCAAAGATTCACTGTTTTATTTTAGTGCGTGAGGAAGATTTATATACGTGAAGTGTAGACTTGAAGAATAACTAATCATTAAAAAGCTTTATATGAAAATGTGATATTTGAATTTAACCCACTATGAGCTGGAGCACACCCTAGGATCTGTGTCAGTGTTTAGGAGTTTTAGCCATTCTAAAGTATAGGGCATGCATAGGGCTCCCTCCCTTATAGATCACAACACAGTTTTGCAGTAGCTGTTTTTAAATGTCAACAATTTAATCAATTTCAGATTTTAGGTTTATTTTTGTATGTTGAAAGGAAGTGGGTGAAAGTGGCTCTGAAGTTGGATTACACACAATTTCCCAACTACTTTCATCAGACCATATGTTGCAAAATGTGGTCCAAAAGAAGCTAGGAGTATTACAGCCACAACTCATCTTAGCTCTCAAATATAAAATCTTGTGTTTCAATCGGTGACCATGTGTCCTGCACCTCTTTAGTTACATGTGGCATACCTCAAGGCTCAATTCTAGGTCCAAATTTATTTTCACTATACATGATACCACTTGTACTCTCCTGTATGGCATTACCCTCCATTGCTATGCAATGATACTTAGCTGGATGTCTCAGAACGTTCTGCAATGAAAGTCTGATAAACCTTAAGTTATCGTTAACAGGCCCTGAATGCATTTCAAGACATATTCAGTGATCTGTTGGTCCTTTAACGGACAATATCAAGGCTGTAGTATCTAAAATTTTAGGCATCATCTTTGATCCAAGTTTAAAGCTTGAGCAATATTCCAAAACACTAGCTCAGTCATGTTTTCTGCAACTGCCAAAATTACATCGGCCCTGTCTCTCGGTGACACAGAGAGAGTTGTACATGCTTTTATTTCTTCTTGTCTTGATTACTGTTGTTACTCCTACATAACAGCACTGTTATGCCTACGTTTACCTGCCTTAACCAACAGGCTGTGGCACTGCTCCAGACTGTGCAAAATGTCACAGCAAGGCTTTTGACCAGAACTAAGTGAATGAACCACATTCTTCAGTTTTTGAATTGATTTCAAGATTCTATTGATAACTTTTATGGCTTGTCAAGGCCTTGTCCCTTGCTCAATCTCAAATCTTTTAATCCCTTTTGAGCCTGAGCACAGCCCTAGATCCTTGGCAGTTCCTAAGTCTGGGCTAAAGACAAAAGGTGACTGGGCTTTCACTGTCAGGGCCCCTTGGCTTTGGAATACCCTGCCTTTAAATAATTTATCAAAACCCATTTGTATAAAAAGGCTTTTTCATAATTTGACATGCATGTTTTAACCTAAATTTTTTTGCCATTTTTCTGTTTTATTGCCTGTAACTTCTGTTTTGAAAAGTGCTTTGTAAATACAGTTTAGAACAACAGTAATAATGGTAATAATAATTCTAAAAAATGCCAAGGGTGTGACACATTCTGAAACCTCACGATAAGATGACCTTTTGGGGAATGGAAAATGTTAAGATGAATGTTGAGATTATACTGATTTCAAAGAATTTTTATTTATTTATTTATTTATTTTTTTACAAGATTCTGCTCTATTTTTCTACCTCCTATGTTTCTGGAAAGCCTTTGATTAGGAAACAATTTTAAAGGGAATTTTAAAGGGTTTAAACCCATAAATGTGCAAAGCCACACTTTCTATTTAGAGCGTAGATGGCCAGCTGGTGTAGTGGTGAAACTGGTTCGGTTTTACCCATGCGTGGTGAGTATTTGTCATCCTACCTTGTTTACTTCCATGTCTATGTAACTCCCTCCCTCCCTCCCTCCCTCAGTCATCCAGGCACTTCCCTTGATCTGTAGAGGTTACGAGAGCTCTCTTGTGTGGCTCGCATTATCATTTCACACAAAGACAGCTAGAGATACTGTTAGTGCAAAAATGAAAGGGGGGACGGTCTAAATCTCCCCAATCATAACAAATCAGTGATTCAACCTCCGGCACCAGGCTAAGCAGATTACTGTCATTTTCCACCACTTGTCCCTTGTAGCTAACAACCTCCAATTAGCAAATCCCGCTGTGCATATCTGTGCCCTGACGGGGAGCCACCATGACAAGCAGAGAAATTAGAAGTCCTGCATGTTAATCTACCATGCTCTGGCAGTCTGTGTCATCGTCAAAACACTTTGAGGGGAAATACATATTCAAGGGAGCTGCAACAGTGAGGGCACAGACAGCAGCTAGAACAATGACAGTAAACTCCCAAAACAAACAGCATTGCATTGTTCCTTGCAGTTTCCGACAGCAGGTTGACTGCCGTGAGCAAAGTGAGGAAACCGATTGATGAGCGGGAGACTAAAGCACGAGTTTCACTGTGCTGCGTATTAAATTACTACATCATCAGCAGAAAAAAAGGAGAGCCTATGCTATATTATTTCAGATAGCCAAAAGGCTCCAATCAAATATTGTAACAAAATACACTATCCAGACATTCAGCATGTCCTGGAAATTAATGGAATAATACAAGGAGCAAAATATTTGGGTAATTTTGTAAGGCAACAGAACATTATGTACACTCAGCCTCAAACGCTATAGGCTACACACTGTAACTAGTGAAAATTGTACATTTCATGTAAGACTGAGACACTATGGATTATGGTTATTGCTGCAATGGTTAGAAGACATAGAATCCGCACACTATTCCTCACATGGGACCTTTATTCAACAAAAGATTAAAAGGACAACGTTTCAGCCCCAATCGTGCCTTCATCAGGTCTTCGTCCATTGCTGCTAAGTCCCACTACCCAAACACATACCTAGCAATGCCATTAAGTTGACTATTTTGCAATACAATCACACAGGATAGTAGTAACATATGTGCAGGAATTTTGGACTGAGCCCTTACCTGTCGTTGTTGTGACAGTTTGAAGGGAAGCCCTGCTCCATGCTGAGGAATAGTCTTGGGCTGCAGACAAAGCGCTCCTGACGCAGGGATCTGTTGGTTCTGGAAGTGGTGAGCCGAATGCGGCTGATTCTGGCCTGCTGAAGATGACTGCTGCTGCTGCTGCTGCTGCTGCTGCTGCTGCTGCTGGGTTGAAGTCTTGTTCAGCGAGCTTGCCATGATAGGCATTGGCTGATTGACAGACTGGGGTGCTTTGGGGCTGAAGTGCAACGTGGGCTTGGTGCTGAGGACCTTCATGTCCAGATGATTGGAGCCATTGTGCCCGTTCGACTTGAAGAGGCAGTTGTTGATGCCTTTGCTCTGGGAGCCCATCCTCTGCTGGCTCAGCGGGGCCGGGCCAGAGACCTTGTCCTGGGGGAAGGAGCTGGTGGAGGAGTGGGTGCTCATGGCAGGAGACCAGCTGGTCAGTCCCCCAGATGAGGTCTGGTGGTGGTGATGGAGCAGAGAGCCTGGCTGCTGCTGGTTAGCCGCCATCTGCTTCAGCTGCTCTGCGTGGGATACTTCTGGCCAGCAGGGCATGGCTCTGGGGTGTCCCGACTGAGTGTTAGCTTTCTGTGCTGCGGTGGTAGGGGTGGTGGCCAGAGAGGTGCTAGTCAAGGTAAAAGAGGGTCCCGCTGAGGCTGGTCGGAGCTGCGGTGAGCCGCCGTGAGTCTGGCTGTAATCTGGGGAATACTCTGTCTTTATCGGCTTGTCCATCGGGGAACATAGGCTGGCGGCTGCCCCCGCTGAACTGGGTCGGCCTAGATCCAAACCAAACGTGTCGTCCTGCTTCAGCATCTTCTCAAACTCCAGGTCGTTCAGCGAGGGCACTGACTTTGTCAGTTCATCAAACAGATCCTGAAGGTCTGGGTCAATCTGACCACCACCTTCATCTTTGAAGTCAAAAATCATCTCTGCGTTTGACTGGCCACAAGACTGGACCTCAACTGGCTCTTTCTTCATCTCTTTCAGGGTCATGTTGAATATGTCTGAGCCCACTCCATGGGGCATCATGTAATTCTTCCTCTGCATCCCTATGGCTGAGGCCCCTTGCAGAGACTGAGACTGGGTCAGGTTGTGATTACAGGGCCCATGTCCCAGACCACTGGTGTCCACACGGACCCGCTTGAAGTCTGATCCAGAGAGGCCACAGGAGAGGCCATTCTGCTTCGGGGCGTGTCCCGGTGCATGTCCCTCAATCTTCCTCCGCAAAGATCCTTGAAGCTGTGAAAACACAATAACCTGGTTGAGAAATGTATCAATGCTATACATACATTCAGCCATTTCAGTAAGTCCCTGACTGGGTAATCTCAGCTTAAACTCATTAATTCACTATTACAGTGTTTTCCAAAAAAGACTTTGTTAATGGTCATGGATTTTGAAATTCAATTCAAGAGTGGCCTAAAGAAAAATGTTTGATAACAAGACCCTCTATGTATAATCATTGCGCTTCATTCAAAAACCGTCTTTCAAGTTGTGAGCCAATTTAAATTATGATGATAGTTCTGAGTATCGCCGCATTAAATGGTACACCCAGCTCAAAGTATAAGCATGTAAATTAATCCAATTTCACAATTTGCTCCAAGGCCTGTAGGCCCTGTACACTTGACCAGCTAGTGAATTTTAGGAAGATTGCTTTAGACTTTGTTTTCATTTAGTAGAATAAAGTGTTGATTGATAAGGTTGAGGCCAAAAATACAGTTAAATGCATTGTCCTATAAATCATCCCATCACACAACATAGCAAGACCATGGCATGAGATGCATTCAGACAATAAAACACATGACAGTGACAGTATATCATACCAAGCTTTTAAATACAGACAGATCAATTTTATGAATCTATTTATACATTAGGCATGTGATGAGGGCAAAACACTGTAACAGCATTTGGAAAATGGGTTTGATAAAATGTAGTTTGAGCGCAGTGGATGGGCTGAGAAGATAGTTAGGAATCTGATACAGTCGACAGACCACAGAGAAAAGAATGGGGTCTTTGTCTGTTTCCTTCATTTGCATAAATTATATTTTCCTCCATTGTGCCTCGTTAGATAGCAGAGTTTCTCCTTTGTGGTTGAGATTCTGCTTAACATGCTGGTGCAGATATCTGACTTCCTTTTGTCCTATCCCCATGTCTTCATTTAGGGTAATAAGCACATAGCCGTGACTCACAACTCCAACCACTGTGTGAGTAACACTCCATAAAACTGAAGCATAAAAACCTCAACAGAATACTCATGTTACCGTAGCAAAAATGATGATGATGATGATGATTTATGTTTTCAGGTATGGACATCACGGTCACATCAACGAAATAATGGATTTTCTCCCTTAACATGAGCACAAGAGTCATTAGCGACAATTCACTGAGGCAGAAATTGTCTATCCAGTGCCAGTCTCAGGTGCACAGTTCAGTGGCACTGTATACACATAAAAGTGACTGATTATCTGGTCATCATTTAATGTGGTGCCAGCAAAGAAATAAAATGGCTCCAATTGTACACCAACCTGAGCATAGGAGAGGAGTATCAGTGTGTTGCAGATTTCACTGTGGGAACAAATTGGAGTCATTTCCACCTGCTGGCACACATCACATTAAGATGATTCATAGCCTGAGGGTTTGGAGTGATTTCTGTAGTTCACTACATTTCTACTCCGTTCATGCCTGCATTGCCTTCTGCTAATGCTCTTAACAGTTGTTTTGAAATACATCCTCACATTTTAATCAAACCACAAATATCCCTGTGACTCACCAAGCCTCTTTTGTTAGGGCTGTTGAGTGCGTGTGTGTGTGTTTCAGCATATTGTATCGATGCAGATAGATGAAGATAATGTTGATGATGATGACGATTATGATGATGGTGGTGGTGGCGTTAGAGTTAGAGGGATATGAGAAATTATATCAGATTAGTTATATTTGAGTATAATTCTGCCCTGACAGTACTGAGTTTTACAAATAATATTCATAGAAAATAAATAAGTAAATTATAAGGAGATCAATTGGCATTCTGTATATTACAATGTAACTATAAAATACAAGGCCAGAAAAAGAAATAGCTACAACAATAACTTCAATGAAATAAAATGTGCTTTGCCACAAAAGTAAACCTTGGTAGAAAAGTGTTTCTCAGAGGCTAGAGAGAACAAGCGCAGGGAAAATAAAGAAATCTTGTCAGATGATGTAATGACGAGTTAATACAAAGAAACATTGAGAGAGGCATATAATTTCAACTTGGACGTGTTCCATAAACTCATCTACAGCACGTCACGTCTCCTTCACCAACTCCCCCTCACCATCTTCACTGAGATCCAGACTATTAAATATATCTCCCCACATACTATCGGACATCTGTTTTTTCTCCAAATGCAGATGAAAACAAGGCTTTCTAGTGTGCGGAGTTCATACACACGTTCTCTCATTCCACTGGGCTCTTTTCTGGAGTGCCAGAAGACAGCCAGGACTACTCCTCATGGTTCAAGGCACTGTCTGAGAAAACACATCATGAATAATGGAAAGGACAGTGGATGTGTTGCAAAGAGCCACTGAGAGACTGGCTTGCCTCACTACTGCCTCCGTGCCATTTAAAAATGGACTGTAGACAACAATTTTCAAGTTCAAAATTCATAGCTGAAGCCCGTCAAATATTTCCGCGGTTGAGATTTTGTGTCATGCTGTCATCTTCATTCTACCTTCATTTGTCACCAACTAATATCAAAGCTAACTCAAAAACTACACTTTATCACATCACAAGTATCACCCTGTTCATTTCGTGCTCAGTACTCAGAAGCAGTGGCCTCTAAGCTGGCCTGAAATCCTCATGACAGATCTCCAAGTGATCTGAAAATAGATTTTTTGATTAACATTTAATGAGCTTAGAAGCTCTGGATCACTTTGAAAGTGACTCCTGCTGCATGAGAGGCTGAAACGTATGTATTATATACCGTTCATACACCGATCATCTTAGAGGTGAAATCCTTAGTGATAGCATTCATTTTTTTCCATGTCGGCAAAATGTACTTCACCTTATCATCCAAGTTTATATCCGTCTTAGAGTGAGCGGAACACAAATTTAAGGAGTTTCCACATAATCATGGCTAGATAAAAACTTCTGTGAATCTCTTTTTGCTTAAATCTCTCGTCTAAACCTCTCACAGCTAAGGCAAGTCACCAGTAAGCAGAAAACAATCCATGGTGTGCATTCAACAGCATTTAACAGGTTGTGTCTTGTTTGTGACAGCCATTCATGAGAACATTATACGCTCGACTTGTAGCCAGTTGAATTCGCCCTGCAACACGCAACAACAGCTCATCCTTTCCAGTGAAAATAATGAGGAAGAGAAGCCAGCGCTGCAAAGAGAGAGAGGTTCCCGGTGGAGACGAAGCTACTTACTGAAAATCACTTTTAAGAAATGAAGCAGTAATTTGAAAGGGATTTCATTTTTTTTTTTTTTTTTTTTTTTTTAAGTTGCCTGTTGATGCCCTTTGACCGCTGCTGTGAGGACCTGACCTTGGCCATGTCAGCAGAGGCAGAGATCTATTCCTGGGCGCTGGGAGGCTGGTAGCGCGTCTCTGTGCTGCCTGCTAGTGTGTCAAGCTGAGCAGTGTGGTGATGCTGAGCACTGTGGATGGGGCTCCGGGTGAGCCATCACAGGGACGCAACACCAGGCCTCCTGGTACCATCTGTCAGTCCAGTGGCACAGCCCTCAGAGCCACGCACGCTGGAAGGGTATAGGTTTGTGTTCCAAGGGTTTGTGTGTGTGTGTGTGTGTGTTTTCGTGAGCGCGAGTGTGGCTGAACAAAAGATCCAGCTCACCAGCCTTTAATCTATTCACCAGAGCCCTTAAACATGTTGTAATCTGCTCCTGCGAGAGTTAGAAACCTTCCTCTCGGCGTTTGACACGGAAAAAACAGTCCCAAAATAAAGGAATAAATACGACTATTGTGTTCCTAGGGAGACATAATATTTACGCGGTTCTGCAGGTTGCATACTGTTGCAAGAGGGGATTTTAGCTCGTTTTTTCGCCAGACACGAAACAAGAGCCCTCAGACCAGCGCCAATGATCAGCTGTCATAAAAAATGCAGCTATCAGCTCCCAGAATGCTGAGAGATTGAGAAGGACACAATTTAATTATAGGGTTTCCACTTGCCGTCGAAAGCTGCAAGCCATGGCATCATATTCAGCGAAATTAAATAAACATTCAGAACAACTTTACATGATGGTTTTAATTATTTAAAAGGGAAGGTAAGGAAGCTGAGGCTGAGATTGCTATAATATGGACATTCATGTGGCTTGTACTGTACATGATTCCAGTCAAATCAGGTCAGTGGGACTGGGATAGTCTGTTTTTCCTTTCCCAAATTGTTTACTTTGTGGTGTTTATTACAGAGACAAGGCTTATTTTTATTCAATACATTTCAGGTAATGGTACAGTACACACAATAATATACTATAAAACCATAATCATTATCCCAGGCTAACTGTGATGCAAGCCTACCAACAGGAGAAAATACTGCCACCGACGTTTTGCATTTTTAAGTCCAATTTAAGTAGCAGTAACAGTGGCTTTGGCTTAAAGCCTCACACAGATTTAATTTCAAGAGAAGGTTTACATAGCACTGAGAACAAAGGAAATGCTATACCTTTGAGGGGTGCTTGCAACAAGGCAACAAAACAAAATATTGTACTGAAAACATAACTGAACTTGGATCAAAAAGAAATATGCTACAATAGGTAGGTTTTTTGGTCATAAAATCACAAGATGAATCCAGCAGGAACTAGGCTACTGAACTATGTGGATTTCTAATGGATCAGGGTTCAGAGAAGAGCTTCATTCCAGCATGAAGTGTCCACCACTTGAAAAACATGACAGCTACTTGTACAAAACAGCACAGAATTAAAACAATTTACAGCACTTTTTAAAGGATGATGGGTAAACTAGTGGTTGACAAAGTGATAACACATGTACAGGTATGATCCTCTCTATTTATGACATATTAAATGATGAACTCCAGGTATTTTTTTTTTTTTACAAAATGGATATATTGCATTTTGGAACAGAACAGAACAGAAAAAAAGAGGATTTCATCTGTTTCTATGGGGCATGTGCCGTAAGGTTGTGCAGGGACGTGAGTATGGGTTTGTGGTGTGCTTCCCCTAATCAGGCTGGTGCGTGTTGGGACGTAGCAGCACACTGCAGAGGTGGGCTACTTTTGGCTCATCAGCACTTTGCATCCCCACACTTCCTGACACAGTTGTATTAGATTGAGGCTGCCCTCCAGAGAGCAGGCAGGAGAGAAGGATGAGCAGCAGCAGGAAAAAAAAAAAAAAAAAAAAGAGAGAGAGAGAGAGAGAGGCAGCTTTGTGGCAGCCTCTGGGAAATGGGAAGAGATGATAAGAGCTCCTTTGAAGAGAAATCATCCATTATGTTTACTGAAGGCAGATTTTTTTTTTTAACAGTAGTACTGTAGCTCAGCCCCAACATTCGACAGAGAAACTAGCTATTTTTAATAAAAGGGGGAGCTTGCACAATAAAAAAAAATCCTGTTGGAGACACTTCACATTCAAATATCGGCTCTCCGTTCTCAATAAATGCACAGATTAAAACCCGGCATTCCAATCAGTCCTTGCTATGACATGCCCTTTGTTCAGAATTAAGCAGACGGGTTCAATGTGATATCCTGAGGCCAAAGGAGGCTAAAGGAAGCAGCTCTGAAAATATGTATGGACCCCAGAAGAAAATATGTGGGGCCCCTCTTGAAAAAAAAAAAGGAACAAGCAATGCTGCTATCTCTGCAGTCACTGTTCACTGCACACTTGGCCCATTACAATGCTGAGAGGCCTGAACTGAGGCTGACTGGACAAGGCATTTGAAGCTACTCCTCCCAACAAATGTGAGCTGGATATCCCCAGTCAGGTCTTTTTAGAATATGATAGGAAAATACTTTAGAATCCCACTGTTGACATGAGACTGCTTGTGACATTAGGACTGTCCAGCAGGAGTTTAAAGTCACAACAAGCAGCCGTTTTGGGAGCATTTTCCTTCCTTAATGTGATGTATTTCCTGTTCAAACAGGATATAGAGGCGGGATATAACACAGGGAGGGATCATTCATTCAAGAGTAAACCAATGGCATATCAGTTAGGGAGAGAAAGGCAGTCATTTGATGGGAGGGGTGGGATTGTTCTGTCTGTGATGGTTTTATTGGAATTTTTATGTTGCCTCCTACTACACAATGAAGTCACCACTAAAGATTTTCCATGAAATCAAATTAATGGGATTTTGGCATAAATATACAAGAAACTTTTTTTTGGTAATGTTTTTGGTCATACATTGTCTAATTGGTGCATGATATGATATGATAGAATGAGCTAAAAAAGGCTAAAAAGTCATTTTTCATTTCAGTGTGACCTTTAAGTCCCCTAAAACTCAAATAAAACTCTGTATGAATCCTTCTGGATTGTCTAAAAAAAAGTAAAGGAATTTTGATTAGGCCCCATCATTTTAACGGCCTACATGATATTTAATATTCATTGGGTGTGCGATGACAGAGTCCCTGAGCTGTGTGAGCTGTGGTTCCTTGGTGGGGCCCACAAGACGCCCTGCCTGGTAGGGTGGCAGTGAAGTGATCCTGGGAACGAATGTAGGGTGTGTTTGTGTGTGTGTGTGTGTGGAGGGGGAGACTCTGTCAAGGCATCACCACAGCACCAGCTAAGCCACGCCACTGCAGACATACCACAGGTCACCAACATCGCAGTGACAAGCCGTCACATCATATCACCCATGGCCATGTGGCTCACAGAGCTCCTGACACTGCTGTCGCCTCTCATCCGCATGTCATTCTTAACCACAGAGACATTTACTGAAGACGACCGAAGGCTCCCAGGACTCAGGAGCCATTCCACGCAGCAGGGACTGCTATAAAGGGATCCCTTCAATAAGCCAATGAGGAAAACTATGTGTTTAAATTTGCCTGCCATAATGTACACTATCAGCCAAAAGTTTGGACACACCACATTTTTCTTTATTTTTACTATTTTCCATTTTTCAGAATAATAGTAAAGACATCAAAACTATGAAATAACACAGATGGAATTATGCAGTGACCAAAAAAGTGTGAAACAAATCAAAACTATCTTATATTTTAGATTCTTTAAAGTAGCCGCCCTTTGCCTTGATGGAAAGGCAAAGGCTTTGGAAAGAAATTCATACATAGGCATCAACTTCACTATTTATATTTGTCTAAGAAACACATTTCAAGCATTTAAACATAAGCCTTTAGATCAAAATGGCTTTAAGATAATGGAAAACATGGTACATTCAATCAGGCGTGGCCAAACTTTTGATTGGTAGTGTATAGAGCAAAGTGTAAAATCATATTCATAAAAAATAATGGGGTGTGCTCCAGCTTTAGCTCCCACATCCTGCTCTCACATTGAGGCCACAGTGTCATTCTTTCAATTATAGACAACTGCCACCTTTTTCCTCAATGAATGTAGCCCTTCTTGGCCATTATTGTAAAAAAAAGAGGAGAAGTGATGGAGAGAAAGACGTCCCACCATTTAACAAGCTGGGAGCCAGGGTTTGCCTGTCGACAGCATATAGGCTAAGCTGCTATTCTAGCTCCAAGGGTTTAATTTAGTGGTAACACAGACTTAAATTCTCATTGGCCCAACACTCTTAGCGCTGGGAACACCCTCTCTCATCACTTGCTATTTCAATCCACATCTAATGTGCTGCACGCAGTGTACCAAAAATGACAGGACATGATGTATCTACCATGATGACATGTTGCTTTGAATTGGTATATGTGCACTGTGTCTGCTTAAGGGCAGGAGGTGGAGGGTAAGAAACAATTTTCAGGCTGGGAGACAGCTTGAGGGTGTTGGAGGGGGGGGGGCAATATAAATCAGATTTTTAAAAGCTTTTTAAGAGCAAATGCTGAGGAATATGAAATAACAATCCCTATAGACACCAGGGGTCACTGTGAGCATGACAAAAACGATTGAACAAAGCCAGAAAACCTCAAGTTTAACAATGCTGGATATTAAGATTAGTTAGTTATTACACTAAAGGAGGTAAACCAGGATAATAAAACCACTGAAACTTGTGTCTTTAGGCAGCTGAGAGCTATGGCACTGGCTAACACTGAAAAACTCAGTGTGTTGTAGTTTGTTTTGTGGCCTAGGTGATGTGCCACAGGGAACTGAATGAAAAACAGCAATTTTCCACCACTTAACTTTAGTTGCCATACAAATTCTTTTAGTTCTACCATGACATTACACAAAAACGTAATGAGTACGGTGTAGGGGAGGAAACTACATAATGAAATGGAAACAAGGCCACATGAGAAAGTAGACAATCTGATGATTTTAGCTCCTCTAACAACAAATCCCCAGTTAAACAGGTCTACAGCTCCCCTAGTGTGTTTATACCCTTACATGGCCACTGCCATACAGCCACAAGTACCTTTTTCCCAGCAACCGTCAAACACAAGGCCTGCCTCCGGTCATGCCACAGGAAAAGGCCCATAAGCAGGGAACAAGTTCTCTTCCTGTTTTCAAAGACGATTCCTATGGCATGCAGAGCCGTTTCCTGCTCGCTGGGCTCATTTCACCATCTCAAACATCTGGCTGCTCTTCAGCACGCAGCTGCAGCACGGTGAGAGCCAACAGTGCCACTGTTGAGTTGAGCAACACAGTCCTGAGCCATTCCAGTCATGTCTCTGGCCACTAAAGAGAGAAAACCATCAAATAGCTTGACTCGCTAATGTGAGGCAACCCAGTAGTGTGAATTATTCAGGGTGTACTATTGATGAAATGATAATTAAACTTTAGTTGTATTGTATTCGGGGACTATCGGCTTCTCACCTCCATACAACTATTTGGAATCTAAATTCCTTGTTGTGCGTTTGCTTTGCAATGCAATAACTGCAGTCTCAAATCATGCAACAATATTCATCAATATCTGATGTGATTGCAGCAAAGTGCTCCTTAACAGCATTGCTGTGGCGATTTCCCAGTGAAACAAGGATCCATTTTATATCCCGTGGGGAACCTGGGCTGAGTGGTTAATGCTGTGCTAATGCTGCTTCACGCAGCCAGGTCTTGATAAGCCTCCTGCTTTCAGAGAAGGGAAACACATTTAGTGTTTTAAACCGCTTCAATGGAGAAAGCTTGGAAAAATCCACTGGTTGAGCAGGGTGTACTTGTTGAGTTTTGCCATCTTTCTCAGCTTTCACTTAAATTACACACACACGCATTAAGACAGGCAAGCAGTCGCACAAATCTGCACTCTGCATATTCTGGAGCAAACCTCGGCTGGTTCAGTTCGAAAAGGGACTGTTGCAGCTAGAAAGTAAGAAGAAAAAATAAATGAGTGGGAAGCTTTGTTTGACTCCCACTCCTATCAGTTCTGACATTCCAAATAAGGTCTGTGCAGTCCGGTGCTGGCAGAGACGGACACACAGAAAACACTGCAGAGCTCTCGCCGACTCCAACCAAGAGAAGGGGGGGGGGGGGGGATCATGGTGCACAAAATATGTGACCTCTATGATTTATCATCAGCCTGACATTTCCCAGAACGACAAAAACAAAATATCACATGATACTGATATTTTACAGCAAGATATTAGGTAGATACAGTCTTCCATGAAAAACAAACAAAAACTATGCTCAATTCAACTGTTTGCCTTGATTCCGGATAGCCGCGGTCTGCACAAGGATCCGCTTTACACTGTCGAGACCAGTGAATATTTCATTTTGGATGGAGTCTGACTGTCATAAAAATACTGGAATTTATGAAACCCGTGGGAATCATCTTGGTCGAGCAGTAAATTTAAAGCTGCACTAGGCAACTTTGCACGTTGGCGGCTCCAAATGGCAGTCAATTTGAACTTCAATACCCGGAAATCATGAAAATGTGACGTCAGTAAATTGCACACAGCACACTCATGTTTACCAACCCGGCTGGCTGTGATCGCTTTATACCAAAGGATACCAAAGGGATGAGAGAGGCGAAAGATCTAAGCTTGAGTTTCGATTCGTCACTTCCTCAGGGCCGAGAAGCGTCCTTAACCGACACCAGAATTTCATTTGGACAAACAGACCAAATCAACTGCGTCTCAATTAAAGGGGGATGGGATGCCTCTCTCTGTCGCAGCCCCCTCTTTGTGATTTAGGCTGATAAATATGATTTAGGCTGATAAGACGGGTGTGTTTTTCCATAAAAATCAATGCCTGGTGCAGCTTTAAGACATCATAAAATGATACAGCGTGTTCTCCTGCATATAAGTGGAGAAAAAGAAGACATCTCTTTCCCGTGGCTCTCCGAATTGTCTTTCCACAGGACACTGGCTCATACAAGACGCCCTGCAGGTGTTGAGCTCACCACTGTCTGGGCGAGCGGTGGCTCTCACAGTGGCAGGGAGAGTTCAAGGTTGCAGCACAGCCTGTGTCTCTGAGCAAGTTTCTGCATGCAGGCAGCTCCTCTGAGTGCTTGTAACTGGGCCTTGTGAACCGGCGCTTTAGGTCTTTTTTACATGTCGCAGCTGGTGAGAGAGAGAGACAGAGCGTCTGGAAAAAAACAACTTTCCCATGATCTGATCATTAACATCCACTCAAGGTTTAAAGGAGGCGCACGAATAAAACGTGTTTTTAGCGTTTAAGATGTCAGAATTGTCAAATTAAGGAGATTTGCACTGATCAAGACAAGTACAAGGAAAAAGTAGTGCCCCCTAAGCATCATATCTTGTCAATCAAAATAGTCCAAAGCATCTAAAAGCAAAGGACTTTGGCATCTGGTCAAGTAAACACCTGGTCTGTTGCTTGAGGATAAAGAAACTCTTTTTCCTGTTGAGCCTTCCATCGGTGGGTTAAATCCCAGATCATGTTGCTGCTACTACCGAACATGCAGCCTCTGACATCTGAATTCTTTGTACTTGCTCTAGATTAGATTCAAATACACCAACTAGGATGAAAACTACAAATCTCTTGATACTCCATCTGCAGTTCAATTGAATTACATTCTCTGGGATGGAAACACTAAAATCACTAAATGCCCAGGAGTTTCTTTTTATTGGTAATGAAATGTTGTATATCACCGATGCTTAATTCAAGTAGCTGTTGTTGTATGCCTGGTATTACATGACTGAATTAACAGTGCACCCTAAAAAAAAAACAGCAATGAAAACTGCTAAGACAAGGCACACGAAGCCATCTGGCTATCGTCACAGCATCTGCTGAAGGAGGAAGCACAGGACCTGGCCAGGCTCCCTCTGTCCAGGCTGTAGGAACGGGCCGCAGCACAACAACAACCTAGCAGGGCATAGAGGCTGTTTAATGGCAAATGAACTGGCAGATCACAGTGATAGTACAAGATGAGGCAATGGGAAGTGGGAAGCGGAAACCTAAGATCATCAATCTCTCACTTCCAGTCTACTCTACACATCCTCAGCTAGGATATGGACGAATCACATGAGGCTGAACAAATGTGAACATTTTATAGATTAACAATACAGTACATGTGTATGACTCTAGGTTTGCTATGACTGGAAGAAGCATGTGAATTTTGTTGGGTCCATCGCAAGGTCAATCTTGTCTGTGGTTATATGCCATTATATGAGGTTATATACTGTTGGTACAAATGTTATTCAAACAAAGACGACATCTGGCTTTCGTGTCAACAAGATGGGATTCGGGGTATCAGGGCTACATTATATTGCTGCCACATTAAATTACACACTGTTAGGTCAAGGCTGTGTACACGGTACTATCTGCATTTCCATCCCAGGATATGATATTTGGTCTGGGTGGAAGAGATTATCCTGCTTGCTTGTGTAGATTTCACAGCTCAACTGGCAAGGCGTCCCTTCACTGACTAGACAGCTGTTTTTTTCCTCGCTTTTCCTCACTTCAGGCAAAACAGATGAGCCTGGTGATTCAAACACAGCCAAAGTCAGCATAATAGAGGGGAAAATTCCCTCTTGCTATGGGAATTAATTCACTGAGAATGACAATGAGGACATACATTTATAAACATAGGTGGCAATACTTTTAATCAGTGCTTTGAAAAGTAGTTTTGATACAAGGTATTAACCATTTCACATCCTGGGAAAAGAAGAAACCCTATCATCAACAAATACATTATATGCTACATGTATGAAATTCAATTAAATCAGCATAGTACCAGATTTATATGCTCAAACTTTAAACAGTTTGGGTCCTATCCTGCAGCTCTTTGTATTTGCTATCACTACTTGATCATATGCATTGATCATACTTTGCTTTATGTGAAGACTGACAATTACATTATGTCTTCTGCGTACCCTTGGATGCTTGGGTCTTGTTAAAGTGTGCCATGGCAGTGAAAATCTTATCTAAAATAACTAAATCCACAACAGTCTTTACAATCCTCACTGTTTCAAGATAATACATTTCTCAGCCAATTTGTGTTTTGTCCCAGAAGAAATATCATACTACTAATGTTCATACTAGGTGATGATGTTAATGCTGAAGTTAATCTGATCTATGTGGACTTTCAAAATATTGACAGTCTTTACCTAACTATTAACACTATTTACAGGGACCATTCCACATGATTGTTTCTGCTCTTCGAGGAGACACTCCACATGACTGTTATCTGTTCTCTTAACCGTTAACTGTTACTAATCTGACAACTGACATGAAGAGGAGAGAGAGTGGGCTTCGGTTAATTTATGACAACATTATGACCACGCTCATGTAGCTGTACCACAGAAGACCATGTTGTTAGGTTATGGCATAATAAGACTCTCTTTGTTGCCGGATGTGGGAAAAACATCCAATAGATTCTAAAAAAAGCACAGGAAGGAAACTGGGGGTGGGGTGGCAGTGAGTAGCAATGGGGGTGTGGTGGTGAAGAGTGGGAGTGAGAAAGGAATGTTCTCTTCACTCTCTCTTTCTCCGTCTTGTTATCATGCGTACGTATACACATAATAACCCCACTTTCTCGCTAACAGCTATGAGAAGAATGCAGCATCACAGTTGTTCCCTGTAAGCAAAGGGGGCCGGGGAATGAGCCCTTACTTGCTTAATGATCTTTTTTCCATCTCATTTAGCAGCACAAGTAAACCCAAAGAAATTTAAAGGGGCCCTATTGCAGGAATTCAACTCTTCATCTGTCTATATGAATATATGATCAAAGATGTTTCATAAAGACACTGTAAAAATGTGGTTTTGACTGAGTAGTTAATATAAAGTTATTGCATTTTTAAAAAGCCATCCTTTTCTACAGGCTGTTTTGGACTGACTCCAGTCAACACATCATCATTGGACTTGATCATGATTGGCTCCCCTCACTTAAGAATCACTGAAATCCTTCCAATCATTTGAGCAGACACACTGGAAAGCCTCCACTCAGCAGGTTTACCTCATTTGATTTAGAGGAGCTGCTGTTGTCGACCAATCAGAGTCCAGTATAGTGACCATTCTGCCTCGTTCAATAGATGCCCTTTTAACTAAACAACATTTAATTGCAAAACAGCAGCAAGAACATTATTCTCATCTGGAGCCATAGTGTATTTGAAAACAAAATCATAAAAACTGAATAATAGGGAGCCTTTAACATCTCTTCTGTTGGCTAGCATAGACTGTCACTAGGGATGGGACAATATGTCGAAATTCAATATATGGCAATACAAAAATGTGACAATACGTATCGTGGGACAGAAAAAAATATTTTAATATTAGCTGCATTTTATTCAGCTGTGGTAATCACAAATGAGACGGCTTGCCCATCACAATTTCACAAGCTCTCCATACAAATTACATTATTCGCACTTTGTAATGACATTTTTACATTGTTGTTTAGATTCTAGCAAGCCAATACCATCGCTGGAAATATCTGTGGTTCAGAAATAAACATAATTCTGCACAGTCACACTTTATTGTCAGTGAAGTTTTATTTATTGCATCGTATCGTGGTTGTATCGAATCATTAACCCCATATCGCGTATCAAATCGTATCGTCCAACAATCACTGGTCCGTAATCAAGCAGAAATACACTATTTAAAGCTCTAGCAGATGTTCATCAGTCTCATGTAGGCACAGCTCCAGTGCAGCAGCTAGTTTTCCATTATATGTCATAATCAGTAATATAAGCTGAAATTAGTCTAAAATAGCCGCCGAGCCTGCAGCGCCTCTGTCACCGTGGGCCTGCTTCCTGTTAAAACCAGATCCCGGTCGATCCGACGGGGCAGGGAGAGAGACCAGAGATCCTCCCCTGGTCTCACCTCCTCTCGTGTGTGTGTGTGCGCTGTAGATGCAACAGCAGTGTCTGTGTGCCTCTAGGCAAGGTGGAGAGAGAGGAGGCGCCAGAGCATAGCTCAGCACCGTGACACCTCACCACAGCACAGCACTAACACAAACATTCCAGCTGCCACTTCTCAGCCTTATTGGCAGAGCCGAGGCAAGAAACAAGACCATCTGTGTTCCTCCGCTAGACCCATATCTGATGCTGCAGGCAGGGGAAAGCCTGGTCTAGCACTCTGAAGCATTTGATTTAGGTTTAGACGGATACGGGCATGTGAAGGCTGACATCGAGACTGATATTTTTGCGTTTTGCGTAGATGATATTCTGTACCAATAATCAATAACTTTAAGTGCCATTCCATTTTCATGACCAGGATTCTGGTGTTTCCCTGAGGATTTTACTCTTAGCAGGGTGGAAAAGCCTCTGGAATAGCTTTTACACCATCATGGGACACTTAAATTCTCCACTGAAACACATGCTAATTAAATTCTTTAAGGAAGGGTGAGGCAGGTTTCATTGCAGGTTTTACAGATGGCCACCCCTAAAGCTGTTGAATAAAATCTTCCCGCACCACACCGCGATGATTTCACTGGTCAGCCATCTAATTTAAAAACAAAAAAAGAAATAATAATAAAAACATGTTCACTAGCTGCGGCCAGGGAGGAGCCTTCATCATATCAGCAGTGGATTGGCCCTGTATATCTGTCTAACTCTTATTCAAATGATGTTAAGAATGGGACAGCGTTCACCTTGTGCGTTTTGCTAGATATGGTTATTGTCACTGCCGAGACAGAGGAAGGGATATGCATATTCAACACCTTTTTTTCAGAAGGAAAAGGAGATGTCAAGGACTAGAGATAAAATAAAAATCATAATAATGTATACTTGTGCTGAATTTGCTATTAGTTGCTGACATTCATTTCTTCAGCAATGTCAACAACGTCATTTCAGACGTGCAAACATAAACCGTGTCAACTATATGGTTAGTGACTTTCACCTTGCATTTATTTCACATGTATAATACTCCCTAAGGAGCAGTGTAGCACAGAACGGAGCATTACCACAATGCAAATGGAGTTGAACTATGACTTGGACCTCAGAGCGGAGGAGAGGGAGGGAGAGGAGAGAAGAAAAAGTGAATGCTTGTGCCTCTTTTCAGCGCTCCGCAACTCTGGAGCCTGGGAACCTCGGCAGCTTGGCCAGGCTCTGAGAAATATCCTGAGCTGTAATGTAAACATGTCTGAACTCTGATCTAGCAAGAACCCCCCACTCCTCCTCCCCCTCCCCGCCTTCTCCCAGTCTAACCCGGCATTCCGGCGAGGGGTTTGCCAGTGACATCAGGAGCCCACTTTCTCATTTCCTGAGCGGGGTAATGACCCTAGGGAGAATAGGCTGTTTGAAGTCCTGCAAATAAAGCTGCTTTGCTCTGAACCCCATTGTCCCTCGGTAAAAGAGAGAGATGGCTGATAGCGTTTGGGCTTCAATGGTTTTGTCTCACAAATAGATCTTTCTTGTTGTGAACCTAAAACCGCGTCACGGCTGGTTATCAGTGTAAGGAATTTCAGAAAGGTGGAGGTGGTGACATTGTGTTAGCACGGCAGCGAGCGGCTACAACGTTAATGGACATCCACACCCAGCTCTCCAGTGTCAACTGCGAAGTTAGATAATCAGATCTGTTTACGGCAGTTACAACAGCAGCTCCAACAAGTCCAGGAAACACTGACATATCAGGTGGCTGATTGTCAGATAAGTGTGAGAACAGTTATGGATGATCTCCTGTTTATCTGCGTGTCGCATAACTGTCAGTTGTAAAACAAAAGCTTCATAGTTGCCGAGCTGATTTGCAATATGAACACCATAAGTATCAAAATAGTGCGATTTCCCCAGCCAAACAGAGACCTCTAATACTTTCCCGAGCCAGTTTAGCTCTCTTAGGGTTTGTCGTAAACAAGGCAGCAGAGTTTTGCTTCTGTTTCATTTTACGTGCGGTTTGTCTCCTCAATTCACCTTCCATGCACTGCACATAAAATACACCTGAACATGCTAGTTCCCACAGGGTTCCAGTTTCAGTAGTGGGTAGCAAAGCACTTGTGGAAAGACACTCCAAGGCAACCCCCCCCCCCCCCCCCCCTCGCCCTCCTCCTCCTCCTCCTCCTCTGCTCACACACAATCCTGCCCTCTCTTCAATTAAGTCAAGCAGGAAAAACCTGACAAACCTCAAAGAGCTCTCTCAGCAGAAGAAATCGCATCAGGCATGAGCGGATACCTCTACAAGGCCCCTCTAAAGACGTACGTACAAATACGGCCTTTTGTCACTGTGTGATTTCCTCCAGCTTCACATACATTTTTATGTATGTATGTTCCACATGATGAAAACGCATCCTTCCTCAGTCAAATGAATTTAATAGCTAAGATGGAGCACAAATGCATTAGTCCTCCTACAACTCCTCGCTAAAACTCCCCAGTGGTGCGGATGAGATTTTCTTGTGTCTTGAGGACCACATAGTACTCAAAATTCAAACAAAGTGTTGGCAACAACGTGAAGCATGCTGAAAGCACAAATCAACAACAAAGGGATACAGTGGGGACTCTCTAATCCAAACCCCTTGGGAAAGGAGGTATTTCAACCCAGTGAAATGTTCAGTTGGATGAAACGCATTGAATAGCGGGGTAATTCATATTCAAAACATGAAACAAGTACGCACGCATATTCCAGAACACTTTGCAGAGTCTAATTTGCAGTTGGAGGATCAACAAGGAAATTTAAACAATCGTGCAGAATTTTTAGAACTCATTTTCATATTGCGGTTTAGGTGAACTTGTCAGACTGGAGGTTTGCGGTTCAGATAAATATACTCTCCTCTAGTTATACATAATACACTTCATTTCATCGTGTAAGAATGGGAAACGCAAACCACATATAAATGACCTGTTATTCATTACTGCACTGAATGCAAATTAGCATATATTCGACACAAACAACCGCAACACTAGGGAGGAGATGTTGCAAGGTTGATGCTGATTGTGTATTTTCTCCAATGTTAAGGGAGCAGTGAAGGTAACATTGTTACCTTGCAAGCTCCGCTCGAGGCCCCGCACCGCAGCCAAGGACAGCAGCCAGATGTCTACGGAAGAAAGGCTTTTAGCGCAGGACGGGCATTTCTAGTAGAACCACGGGCGAAATACCCTAAAGGCCATCGCAGCCATAACGCAGCAGAGCACCGCTGGTCCACCTGGACCAGAAGAGCCTGCGTAACTCCGAGCATGTACCCACTTATATTGTATTATCCCTTGAAGACTGAGGATGAGATGGGTCTACTAGATGGCTTCAGCAGCACTCTTCAAAGAAAGCCCCAGCCTTCCCATAGGCTGGTGAATAAAACATGAGGCGTGCGCGGCTGGGTGGGTTGTGTGTGTGTGTGTGTGTGTGTGTGTGTATGTGTGTGTGTGTGTGTGTGTGTGAGATGGGTGGGAGGCTGGGTGAGTGAGTGTGTGGGGAGAGGAGGGAGGGGGGGTTTCTTAAGACACCACTACTACAGATATAACAGATGATCCAAGAATGGCTTTGATTCGATACCCATCCACACTGCCCTGCTGGGTGTCTGGAAACTTCCGTCTTCCTTGATTCTTTTGTGTTTCTTTGTTTTTTGTGTTTTTTTTTCGTCGCATGGAACTTGTTAACAAAAACTAAATTAGTTCAGAAAAGAATAAAAGCACATTCGTTTCAGGAGGAGAAGGCAACGCAAATCTCACCAGGTACGGAGATGTCCCAGATTCGCTGAGCGCTATTTCCAACTCGCTGCTGCCACATGACACAACGTTTGCTGAGCCTTGTCTTTTTATGACAAATTATACTGGATTTATCAAAAGTTTTACCCAGGGAACCTTAAAGGTTTCATCCAGTCAAAATATGACAAAATAGTTTTCAGGTTAATATAACATCAACTTACACTGATTTGTTTTTAATCAAAATGGTTGGCAAGTAGATAAAATCTGTTTTTTGTGTCATATTATTCTAATTAGTTAGTCCCCAGAGTGAGTAATTATAGTGTTGATTTACTACCAATCCAGCCTGACGGATCCGCTAAACAGTAAAGATGTTCATGAACAAACTATTCACACCTCTCTAGGACCAGAGGCAGTTTCTAAAGCAGTGATAAAAATGGAATAAGACCATATTCAGACGAGTAATGCTGATGACATTGTTCAAAGTTTAACTAAAACTCCACTGTCAATAAAGGCTCATTTCTCATTCCTCTATTACTCTGCTTTACAGACCAATTCACCTGCGTCTATGTTCGTCATCTTGTTTTCTTTCTCTTTTTTTGTCTTTTGGGGTGAGGCATGTTTTTTATGAGCCCCTTGGGGTTTCTTTGTCACATCTGTACAGCTTGTATTTCTTCTCTCTTTTTTGTTTTTTATCATTTGTATGTGCAAACAAATGGAACAGAGTAATAATCTGTGGCGTTCTGTTACTCTCTTTTGCTGATTAGTGTAACACAGTAGTGATTCAACCGATAGCCAGTTCATGAAAGCTTTTGTATTTGCTGTTCTAAACATCCGGTGTCTGGTAGGTCTTTCCCGGGAAAAATCCTCTGGTGCACAGGAAGTGATGCATTTTATGTTTCTGGTAGTAACAACAGTGTTTTGTTTGGAAATAATCTGAAGAAGAACTGGGTAGTTAGCATGAGCGGTGATAGCCACCATGGCTGAACAGACACAGAAAAGAGAGACACACTGTTTGACTGCCAAGTGATCTCTGAGAAGTGCAAAAACACCACAGCAGTGATCACTTATCACCAAAGATGTCGCCAAAATAACCCAAAAGACTCCCCAAAAAAACAAGAAACTCACAGATTACCCCTTTGACTTTCATTTGACATGCATCACACTGGACCTAATGATTTGTTAAACATCCTGAATTACGTCATCATGACATTAGATAATATAAAAAGCTGCAGTTTATAAGATTTGAAGCAATGAAATACAGTATCCTTAATATCTTTAGTAAATGTTTTCATAAACTGAGAGGGATTGGAAAATAAAGCTCCTCTGAGAAAATGCAGTCATCTGTGAACTTTGATTTGCCTCACTGCAGCGCTTTCAAAATCTGGCATCTAGGTCGGCCACCAAAAAACGGTGCTTGTCGAAACTCGTACCCTTCTGTCCCTTGGGGACATAGTAAACAAGATCACGAAATTTATGTGTAGCTAAATTGTTTAGAACACATGTACTATGATGTTATCATGAAATTATGTTTATCATGGAATAGAGATATTCATTTCATGCATCATTTAGCCAGAAGATGATACAGTAACTATTAACAATGTCAGAATCAACATACTGTCCAAACAAATGTCCTCCAGAGGCAGTCATTTCCCAGAAACTCACAAAGCCTTAACGTTGCGTGTGATATTAACCTACCATTTCCCCTTCTTCAGGACAAGCTGTGATTAGATTTAGTTGGTGCTAACAATTCATGAACTGCCCTTGGCTACAAATGTGGTATACCCAGGACACATGTTACTTAGCTGTAACTTCTATTACATAAGGCAGTAAATCTGTAACTGTATATTTCTATAAAAAGATACTGCCATGTTTTATTTGAGTGAAATGTAATGATGTTTACTTCTGTTTATGTTGTGTTCATGTTCAATCAGGAGACAAGAGAGAGACTTATGACCCTCTGCTGGAAGACGCATTCAGTGATTGTTTAGTTGTGCTACTTTTCCCTTAAAGGGGCCCTATTATAGATAGATGTTTAATGAAGATATTGTTAAAAGTTGATTTTGTCTTGAGTGGTTAAATTTAAAGTAATATTCTAAAATCTATCCTTTTTTATAGGTAGTTTATGACCAACTCCAGTCAATGCATCACAACTGGTCTTGGTCTTGATTGGCTCCCCTCATTAAATAATTACAAAAATCCTTCCAATCAGACAAGTTTGAAGCATTTGAACTGAAGAAGCTGTTATTGTCAGCCAATCAGGGTCCAGTATTGTGATTGATGTGCCAGTGAGGACTTTGTCTGCAAATGTATTCAATAAATACCCTTTTAACTAAACTACATTTACTTGCAAATCATCATTGAGAACAATATTCTTATCCTGAGCCCTACTACAGTATATTTGAAAACAAAATCATGAAAACTGAATACTATGGGGCCTTTAAGGTTTAACAATAAAAAATAACATCAAAATAATAGAAGACATTTTTAATACACACGGCACATCAAAAAGTATGCACAGTATGCATATGGAGAATTGGATTGACATTTAGCACTGTACTGTACCCTGCAGCAGTGTTTAAACCATATCTTGCAATGAGCACTAATCCCAAATAGAAGGAGGAGATTAACAGATGGCTTTACTATATGGAGGCCTATCTTAATGTCTTTTAATCAGAACACTGCGAGATGCTCGGCTCATCTCACAGCTACACTCCGCACAATGGGACAAGCTTAATCACATCAGGCTTACAGTGTAGTCATGCTGTCAATAAACAGCAGCCATAGCGTTTCCAGTGCACTCTAAAGGGTACTAGAAGTAATTTGGCATTCAGCCTGACCAACAGCCAGCTACCCTTAAAAAAAAAAGAAAAAGAAAAACCTTTAGCTTTGAGCGTGGAAGGGATCTGTGGGATGAACAGTGGATCCTAGCTGCATCCCTGGGTGTGGGCATGGCTGTGGGCTTCGCTGTGGGTGGCCCCCATGGACCTGGGCTAATTGTTTCATATCAGAGCGGAGCGAGGCTGAGATCAGACCACCGGCAGCTCTGATTCAGGCAGTTCAGCAGGCAAACAGGGCATGCCAGGAAACACTTACAGTGCATATACCCCGCCCCGACACACTCACACACACACATACATGTGCACACACACTCCATCCGTCATACGTGACCACGACAGATCACAAGTGGGGCTGCAACTAATGATTATTTTCATTATCTATTAATCTAACAGCTATTTTTCTGATTAATCGATTAATCATTTAGTCTGTAAAATTATAATGACAAATGCCCATCACAAGTTCCCAGAGCCCAAAGTGATTCTTAAAATTGCTTTCTTAGTCTGACTAGCAGCCAAAAAAAATGCAAAGCATTCATTTTATAATGATATGAAACACAGAAAAGCAGCAAATCTTAGTATTTGTGAAGCTGTAACCAGCAAATGTTTGGTGTTTTTACTTGATAAATTACTAAAATGATTAATCGATTATCAACCGATTAATCGGCTGAATGTTTCAGCACTAATCACAAGCAATATCTATTTTTTTTTTGTTCATGCTTTTTGAGCAAGCACTGGTCAGGCAGTTGTAGTTGCTTCAATGTAAATGTATCATAAGTCCATGTATAAAGAGTTTTGTTGTTTTATTGTTAGTATTCATGTTGTGTTTACTGAACCAAATGGAGACAAAAAGTGTTTACACAGTATAAGAAGCCATGCTGGATTTTAAGGGAAGCTAGTACTGCTGACTGTGCGGTGGACTGTGTGGATGGATACAGTAGTGAGTGGGCAAACACAACAGGCAAACACATCAGCATACACAGCACTCCTTTCTAAGAGAGCACGCTGCTCCAGGCCTATAGTTCCCAGATCTGTCACTAGAGCAAGACTGGGAAATAACAAAATCCTCCCAATGCACACAGGACTGTTAATCACCAGGCATCCCTCCCCTACTGCATTTTCAAGGCCTGTTTGACTTAAAGTAAACACATCCAGGAAATGTATTCAGTGGCTCTAAACATTTATATGGGGGCCTTGTGCTTCAAACAGTTTCATGGCCAACACATCTTTCAAGAAGGTGCTTAGTGAGTCATTTGTTAAACCCACGATAATAGGGCACGGCAATGCATGGCATGCCAGAAGCAGCAAGGCCGTATCACTGTTTGTTAAACCTTTACTTTCTCTACTCACTGTGTCATTATAGACAATATAAGGTGGCTAGTGCCTGATCTGATGAAATTGAATGTCTGTGCATTGTAATATAGTACTAATGTTTTGTAAGCTCTACTCTGTGACCTATTTCTGTGCTGAATACATTTGCTGATACAGGTATGAAAAGGGGCAGGCTGAAAAACTAGATGTAAAAGAGAGAAAAAAAAAAGACACATCATCTAAAATATGAATACCCAAAAGCTTCCAGTCCATGCGTGCATTATGGAAAATCATTTTTCCGAATCGCTGGATAAGTAAGCTCTCATCTCTCCTTCTTTCCCATTTCTCCAATTTCATCTAAAAGAATATCCTTTGTTAATCTGGACTCAATGAGCACCGTTGTTAAGTGCTGCTCACTCTGCACTCCCAGCCAGTCATAATCCATTGTGTTGTTTGCCCCTCGCTTGGTGTACATTTCCATCGCAAATTCCAATGTGAACAGTCAATAACACGCACAGATGTAGTCATTGTAGAAGAGCCACTTTTTAATGCAAAAGAATGCAATATGCTGGACTACTGCTGCACTTTTGCTCTATCCCCCAGGAAACATCAAGTTTTGCTCTCTGTTTAGCCACTGGAGGCTATAAGGAACGGTTTGGTAACTAGTTGGCTGAGAGACATTAGTGTTTTGTCTTACAGTACACTAATTTTGCTCTACTGTATTCAATAAAGCATTGCCTGCGGTATTAATACCGGATAGATGCAGGATAAGTGCATAAAGGGGGATTTCTACAATGCCTGCCACTGACTGCACACTCAGTTATTTTGCTTCACCCAATCATCATGAGTTGTGAAAAACATATTAACCTCAGGGTTGATATAAACATGAACGCCAGGACTTCATTTCCTCCTCACCGTCTTGCTGCACTCATCAGTTTTATGTAGAACACGCTACTCCAGAGTCAACATCAGTAAAAATGAAACGTTACATGATAATGATGTTCCCTGACCTCTTTTAGACAGTCAATATAATCCATGATGTTGCTGCGTCTTGCCTCCCATCACTTCCATAGCTGCACTGCACCTAACAGCATGCAAACCAAATATATGGAGGGCCAGGCTACACAGCAAATTAGTACTGGGAATAAAGGGAAATCTATTTTTATTGTGAGCCTCTTGATCTTTATCCATTCTGTGGATAAAAGGCCCAAACAGATAAATTTAAAATTACATGACGTATTATATCTAGTGCCCAATTCCAGTGATGACAATAAATATATTGACATAACAACAATCAGTGCCTTTTTATGGTTTTGTGGGGAAAAAATATGACAGTGTTTATTTTTCCATTTAGTTTAGTCTAAAGCAAACCTAAAGCAGAAACATCTGCAAGCTCTCACCCTTTTGACATTCTATTGAAACACTCCTTGGGAAATATTTCATAGCCTGTAGTCTAGTTGTTGAACTCCCCAGTGCCCAATGAAAGAAAACAACAAAATAAATCTCACATCTCACTGGCTGTGCCCTTAACAGATGCCATACAGGAAGCCAGTCCTATCAGCACTAGCAGGCACACAGAAAGCCCTCTTGTGTTTCACTCTTCAGTTTCCCAACCCTATTCTTTGCCATGCCCTTCTGTTGGGGGACCTTATGCAAACTACAGTATATCTTCCTATAGTCTCAATATACATGGGGAAGGTGTTTCTTAGCATTTTGTTCACAAATTTTTAGAAAAGAAGCTTGAAATCTATTCAGAATAAGGTCATATAGCTCTTTACTTAGAGAACAAAAAGGATCTTGGTTGGTCTTGGAATGCCTTTTTCGATTGTATGCCATTTTCACACAAAAACGTTCCCGTGATGATCAAGTGAAAACTCATCAATTATGTGGCTAAAATATCAGAAACCTCTTTCAATGACATGTAGCATTCTCTTGAGAATCGTATTCATGTATCACTTAAAGAAAACTGAATTACCTGCGCTGTCAAGTGAAACGACAGTGCATATTAAATAGGTTAAACAAGCCACAGAGTGCTTCCATCTGTTTGAATGAGATGCACAGTAGAGATGTTGACATGGTTTTTCAGCAAATGTGAAACATCCCCGTGGCCTAATGACCCCAAAACCATTTCCTCTGAATGGATTGCTTGGCAAACAAGCTTTGTGGTCCGGTGTCATCCCATCTTAATCAGGCCCCTTTAATCAACACAATCAGGAGCCTAGAGTTTATTCCCCTTGTTTTTAAAATATTCCCTTTCAGCTGCACTATTTGGTCTGCGTTTTGTAACTGTAGATCAATCAAAACCCCAATTATTCTTTCATCATCATCATCATCATCATAGCAGGAGCAGCCGCATTATCATTGCCATCATAATCATCATTATCATGATCCTCACCATGACTATGACCATGACCATCATCACCACCATCATGCTCATCATCATCACCACCATCATCACTCCCCAACTCCCACTCCCACCCCCAAAAACTCACCGCTATGCGCGTGGAGATCTTCTGCTCGCCCTCTGACCCCTGCGGCTTCTGCTCTCCGTTGGCCCTGCTGTACTCTGGAGGTTGCTGGTTCGACCCCCGGCTGCCCTTGGCCTTCCGGTTCCCAGGTCCTTGGTGGACTATGTTGAGGAGGTGCAGCGTGCTCTCGTGCTCCCGGTCCGAGCTCTCGGCCTGGCCCCTCTGGTAGCGGTTCTCACAGGTGGAGTGGTGCCTCCTGCACAGCTCTATGCGGGCGCGTAAACGCTCCACGATGGCGCTGTGCAGCTGCGGGACAGCGGAGCCCCTGGAGGTGGCCACCGGACCGTTAACGACCCCGCCGGGCATGGATCCTATGCCGACACCCAACATGGGTACGAATCCCCCCGCAGCGGACTGAGCGGGAGTCGCCTCTCCCATGCCCAAAGGTCCCCAACAAGTTTACACAGACTGAGGTCCACTGAGCTTATGAGGGACCACAGTACGGGCATGGAAGACAACAGAATGTATGGACTCAGCTATGAACCCATGTAAAAGAAATGTACTAAATCGCACGCACAAAGTCCCGTGAGAAAAAGAGCTATTGTAATCCTATGACAAATTGTAGAAGGGTATTACACAAGTATCACTTCAAGCGGGGATATAATAGGCAATAGTGACACCAAAGAAGATAAAAAAAAAACACCATGAAGTACGATAAGGTCCCTATAAACTCATACTGAGTACCACAGACACACTGTAAGCCCCTATAGGGATGTTATAGGATTATATTAGTGATTTCTTCCTCGGGGGTGGCACTAGGTCAGCTTATAATTAAAATAAAGATAATTTACAAACACGAAAAGCTCATGGACTCAAAGCTGGGATCATGAACCCCCTCTTGCTTAACCGCTCGACCTCTGCTCACAAATAAATTATATTCAATATGAATCCTTTGGATAATTCAAAACCATATCACGCAGAACTTCTGTTTCACCGATGGATTCAGTACATACATCCCTGGCACACTGTCAGCTTACTTTACCTCAAAATGTGCCACACTCAAACAGTAAAAAAAGAGTAAGACTACCAACTATAAATTCAAAGTGAGCAAATAGTCACCAAAATAGGAGAACCTACGAGACAAATCCACTAAACTTCAAGACTCACGGCATGTTTTTTGGGGAAATGAGTCCTTTTTCTCTCGCTCTTTCTCCATCCGGATCTGGTTGCAAATTACCAATAAAACAACGCAGCCGAAACCGTTGCGTAAACCGATTGAGATCCGTCTCAAGTAGTCCATTGACAATCGTTTGTCCGAGTGGTGCACCGAGGCAATTGCGGAGCTACTACACAGACCCTCATTGTATGAACATTCCTCTTTAGACATGACACACGGATATGGATACTGGGGTCCAAATGCACACTCTAGTGGAGTGAAGAATGAACTGCCCGGAAAAGGCATATGGCCCCAGAATAAACTGAGAAGGATAGGGGAAATGACCTCGTGTTGGTTTGTCATTCACATGACACTCAATTTGCGTTGGAAAGTATAGATAAATTAAGCCAGGGATGTAGTGGTAGATCAAAAGGTGGGTAAACTGCGCTAGGAAAGGCATGTATGCTTTTTTGTTCCTGAAAAGATCCTAACCTCTTATAACTTACATCAGTCTGATATTGTTTACTATGATGTGTGGGCTACTATGAAGGATTTATGTCAGCCTAAAAAGATGAGGAAATGTATTTTGCAAATCAAAGGTTTTGGTTTTACCCCCCACTACATCCCTGGGTAAAGCACTAGGCTATATTAGATACATCATCATTCATTCATTAATTGATTCATTCATTCATTAATTTTCTTTGCATGCTTACTCCTGTTCAGGGTCACAGTTGGCTGGAGTCTATTCCAGCAGCATACATTGGGCACCAGTCCACTACAGGTCTAACTCAGATAGACAGACAACCGCTCACACTCACTTACAGCACTACTTACCTATGAGCAATGTTAGAGTCTCCGATCCACCTGACTGGCATGTTACTGGAACGCAGGAGGAAACCAAAGCACCTGGAGGAAAATCATGCGAACATGGGAAGAACATGCAAACTCCACACAGAAAGGACCAGAGTTCAATTCAGTTCAATTCAGTTCAATTCAACTTTTTTGTCATGAAAAGTGGACTGTGACCTCCCAAATGGTGCAAAAAGGCAAAAGAAAAGGGGAATACCATATATTAAATAGCAATGTAAAAGGATAAATCAATCAAATAAATAACCTGGGCAGCAATATAGGCTGAAGAGTGGGAATGAAACCCAGATTCTTCTTGCTTTGCAGCACTAACCACTGAGCCACAGTGGTGCCATTACACAGTCAATAAGGAGGTGAAAGTATTACTGTAGTAGGTAGGGGTTCAGTGTCATGACAGGGACGGACACATTGGCTGTTCTGGTAATTAAGCCTTTGACCCTCCGGTTACGGGACAATCTCTGCAACACCCAGACCACCTTGCTCACCTGGAAGTGGGATTCAAACCCACCCGGCCATTCAGATACCAGAAGCCCCTTTACTGAGTCTGGCGGTCTTGAAGCAACTTGGCATCGACTGCAGCCCATGCTTTTAATTTCATTATTGATGGCTGAGGTGACTGTATATGACAGCTCATATTGTTCACCTCCGGCTTAGTCCATAAGAGCCATGAAGTTGTCATTATCACGAACACATGGGGATGGCAGGGGAAGATACTCCAGAGAAGGCCTGCAGGAATCCTTCAAGACACTGTGAATCATAAAGTAGCACATTCATCATTTACAGCAGGACTCCTGTAGGACATCCTGCTGGTAAATAACTGAGCAAAAATGAATGTTTTAGACTGTGGAACTATCAGTTCAGTAAAAAGTGGATTCCTGCAAGGGTTTTCTTTTTTTTTTTATAGTATAGGATTTTGTATAGTCCTGCAGGAATTTGAAGAAATCAGACAATAAAAATGCAGCAAGGCATGCAGCAACAAGATCCGACACGCTGCTGTCCAGGAATTAAGATCTCTGGCAGGGATATAGAAATCCTGTTGTACATGCAGGGGTAGGACTCAGCAGAATTTCAAAATGTCCAGTGGATTTTATATTGTTGTTCAAGAATTCAAAAATCATTCAGAAAAGCCTATTTTGTTTTTCAGGATTTTGTAGAATCTTTAAACACTTGCACCTGTCAACTATCCAAGTATAAATTCTTGAAGGATTCAAGGAGAAGTATTTTTGTAAGGTTGTTCTTGTGTGTAGTAAGAGTCTCTAATCATTGCGCAGACAAGGGTTGCATTTTTAGACTGAGCTATTGGGTCGATATTGGTCTTTTATTAAATATCAGATATCAGCCAGTCAGGGTTGTCTAGCACTGAGTATGGAGGTTCCTCCCAGTCTGTAAGACCTGTAAGCAAAGAAACTGCATTTTCCTTGCACATTTCATTTATTCATTTAGTTGTTCAATTTCACTTTTTGTAAATCAATGCTATGTTTAAAGGCAGCAAGACTGGAGTTTCGGATTTTCATAGATTTTAATTTCTTAAAGAGCTGCAAACCCAAAATCAAATCTGGAGGAATTTTTTGGCATGAAAATGGAAAAATGTAATTATATTGAATATTGGTACAAAATATCGGCGATTGGTAACTTCAGTCTAAAAATATTGGTATCCATATCGGTTTTTAAGACCATAGTAACAGTAACTTGTCATGTAATACTTTTGGGCCTACGGCTGCATCTTCTGTCTTTCACAACAGGGGGCAGCAGCCATTCAGCCACTGTGCATGTCAGCGTCCATTAGAAGTGTCTGGGTGAGCGATGATGAGTAATGACATAGTGGTTATCAACAGCAGAGTTGTGGTTTATATTTAAAGACAAGCTCTGACACAAAAGTTCCACTTCTTGATTTATTCTATGTCCACAGTTTAAGTCTACCATAATACAGGAACAACAAAGTCTTGTATTCTTGTGTATCCCAAATGTACTGTACCACATTACCATCGCACTGGCATCGTTTGTCATATTGCTCCACAAAATCAAGACGGTTTGCATACATCAATGTTAGTAGAGAGACAGTTTCCTTGTTTTTTTTGTTTTTTTTCCTTTTTACACTTATCAACTGCAAAACACACAATAAATTAATAAATTAACACACAAGCAATCTACAAATGCTTTACAGTAGTAGCAATAACAGTGGTTAAAAAAATGATCTCTACTAGTACAGTATGTCAGCCCAGTGACAGTCTGACAGCAGATCTGAGCAGTATTCTCCATCTTGCCCAGCCAGGCTGTCATTTAACATACTACAACTCACAATCTACCACAACACATACACAGCTCTTTCGCTTACAACGAGTCTCTCTAGATAATAAATTACACATCCATTTCACTTCAGAGAGTGACAGGGAGACAGGCTTTTTTTTTCAGTCTTTGCTTTCCTCTCTCGCTCTCTCTTTGTGAATCACAGTTCACCCGGGAAGGGCTTTGCCAGTGCAATTTAACTGCCAGCCTCCCCACTGAAAGCATGGATCCTAAAAAATTCAATTCTGGAATTTGAAACAAAATAGAAATGCACACTGCGACAAAGTTAGCTTAATTTAGCCTGACCCCATCCATATGAATATCACCTGCTTACACGTATCAGTAAAAAATAATGATAAAAAGAATACAAAAAGCAGTCAAAATGGTAGAAAAACATTAAGACGTGAATCTTAATGAAACCATCAGTAATACCACCTAGCACCGCATGGCCACACTAGTCATATTAAGTTCAAATAGGGATTACCCCTTGAGTGGTTCCAGCCCACAATGAAATACTGGACTTAATTTGGACTACAAAACCATAATTAAATTGTCCTAAACACAATATGGCTGTTTCTTTAATAACATTGTGAATAATTATATTTCTGCAAGGAAAAGAATACACTCTAAACTGAAATAAAAATATAAGGCAATTTAATTATATCATTTAAAAAAAAGGAGAGAAGTCTGGGGAATCGGATAACATTCTTTCCTTGACAATTTTTAAGTTATGATCATTGGCAAATCTTCTTCGTGGCAAGGTGCTTTTGTAAGAAAAGCACAACGTTACATTACTGTAGTACACTTTCTGTCTCAAACAAGTGCTTCAAATTGCTAACAGTAAATAGCTGACTCTCTACACAAGATGTGCTGTAAATACTTCATTCTATCAATATGTACTGGAAAAAATTACTCATAAGAGAAATGGCTGTAGTGTGTGGCATATTAAAGACCTTCAATATAAATCAGTGAACACATGACTTGGGTACGTATGGTCAATTTTTGTTGAATTCTGTAATACATAAATATGCTATCCTCGTCCTACTTAGCTTGTATTTATGGGCACTTTAATGATCTTCAGAGAGAGAGAGAGAGGGAGAGAGAGAGGGAGAAATATAGAGAGAGGGGGGGAGAGAGAGAGAGATAAAGTGAGAGAGAGAGAGAGAGAGAGAGAGAGAGAGAGAGAGAGAGAGAGAAATAAAGTGAGAGAGAGAGGACATCATGTGAACTCCTTGGAAAGCTTACCTCCTGCGTTTTCATTTTTTACCCCTCAAACTCACCAATTACCTTGGTCAGTGCACATTTACAATGAAATGCATTATAGTATTATGTGAAATGAATTAATGACGACTGAAGTCAAAACTAGAAAGACACTAGATTGTTTCTTCTCATCTCGGTTTGTGTTTTCTTTATACTGTACATCTAGATGTTACTGGCTTTTGTACCTGCATTTAAATAATTGGCCTGCCATCCTGGGTGACAGCTTTTAAATATGGTTCGAGTTCATACTTAATTCAAACCGAAGCAACAGTCATCTGAAGTTATCATTAGGGCTTCTGACACGGGCCTTTTTTTTTGTAAGGCTGTATTTTTTCCTCTTACCAGACATGCACTGCTAAGCTGAAATGATTGCCTGCAGTGAAAATAATCTCTTCACTGGTTCTGCAGGACTCAGCACAAGTGATAGATTGAAGTGAAAAGAGAGAGCCTGCCTGCCTGCATGCCAAAATGAGAGTGCATCTTGGCATTCCTGAGACCAGTAATCGTACTCCTACATTAATATGGTTATTGACCAGTTAGACCCTGCTACTCTTTTAAATGGCAGCAATTTGGTAAATAACCTGCGAAATGCAAAAAACGTGCAACTGTTGCAGAGCGCCCTTGCAGTGGGACAGCTTCGATGAAACACTTGCGCTTTAGAGAAGATCGATTGGACTTCATAAGTCGGGATGATATCATTCATATGCAATATCAATTGTCCATATGGTGTAATAACAGTCTCCATGAAGAGCTTTGGCAGGGCGCTTCACTGTATGGCCTGATATCCTGCATGTGTTAGCAGCGCACTGCAGTGATAATTGTCACAGAGAACAGGCATAAGATAGGCTATGGCTTTTTGTCCCAATGTTTTTAGTCTTTCACAAGCCCAACAAGTGTTCGTAATTGTGATAGAAACATGATACTGGGGATGCTTGAAATAAGATGGGAGTTTTTTTTCTGTGTTTATTTGTGCGGGTCAGTGTCAGGACTTGACCCCCTTGGCGGGTTCAGTTGACTGACGCACATCGGTCCACTCCTGCATGGTGTTCTGCAGCGCCTGGGTCTTCTCCTTGTCCACCTGCACGTAGTCCACCTTCTCGTCTGAGGTCACGGAGGATGTAGAGGGCTGCGGAGCGATAAATAAGACAGGAGTGACACACTGGCCCGAGGGCGTTCTGCATCACGGCAGAAGACAGGAACAAACAGTGAAACGAATAAGGTCTCTACATAATTGTCTGTTTACTTTTCTGTGCGGGCTGGGTGACCCGGGCTGGAAGTCCAGAGCGAGATAGTCCACGTTGCCGCACTTCCTAGGGGCGGGGCTGCTGGTGCCACTCACGGCCGGGGAGGTAGACGCTGGGTTCTGCTAATGGGGACAGGAGGGAGGATTTACTCACACGGGGCTGCGGTAAGTAAAGCGCAGCATACAAACAAGTGGATCATTAAAACAAAGGACACAATGTGCTCCCCCGATCTCCCTGCAGCTACTGGGACTCACCATAGCCACATAATTCTCCTCACTGTCTGCAGAGTCAGTGCTGGTGATGCTTTGTGTGGAGATGGGTCGACAGTGCTGGGAGGACATGGAGTTCATAGAGGGCCTAGAGGAAAGCAAACAGGACTGTGAGTGCTTCTACCTTCTGACCTCGGGCAGAAACAGAATACAGCTGTAATCTGTACCATCAAACTGTGTGTGTGCGTGTGTGTGTGTGTGTGTGTGTGTGTGTGTGTGTGTGTGTGTGGCCTAGGGCAACCTAGTTTGAATGACTGATATGAGACTCACATGGGCCGTGTCCAGGACATGGTGACTGGGCTCTTAAATGGCAGCTCATCAATGATCCCATTGTTCCTCAAATCAAGAGGTGTTGGCTTCGCTGTAGAAAACAAGAGCAGACACTGTCAACACAAATCATTGTCTTGCTGTAAACAATACACAATGCAGGGTAATGAGCTGAAATGAAGCCAAAAATGGTGATAAAAAAACCCCCCAAAAAACAGTGAACCCTTTGCTCTGATAACAGAGGGAGCTTTTGCTGTCAAAGACTCACATTTCCTGTTAGGTTTGAGGTTGCGGTTGATGGGCGGGGGTGTGACATCACTGAGGCGGCCGGGCCGGTGACACAGGGAGGCAGTGCTCCCCTTACGGGCAGGTAGTGTAGCAGAGAATCCTGGGAAATCAAAGTGATGTGGCCCGGGGCTCATAGGAATGTAGATGTTCTTGGGACTGTCAGCCTGGGCAGCGCTGAACGGCGAGGAGCCAGGATTCATGGGCACATAGTTGTCGTCTGAGTTGCCGCTGTCTGAGCGGGTCAGAGGGGCTATGGTTCTCTGTGCCAGCACACACACACAGGGCAGACGGCTCTCTTAGACACTCTGGACTCAGTATTGCAGGGAAAACTACAACACTCAATTGGAGTAAATAAAGCAGAAATGTATTTTCTATCTGCACGCTACTCTTTAGCTGTGATAGTCTCTGTCTGAGGGAGTGCAGTAAAAGAAAGAAAGTGACTCACCAGGTAAGAGCTGAACCCATCATTGACAGACTCGACAGACTGGCCTGAGTTGTTGAAATAGACTGGACGGTGATGGCTGTTCGTTTCAAAGGAGGAGCCTGAGGAGGAAGGCAAGCGCAGAAGAGAAATCGATATTTACCACTGCCATAAACTCTAAAACGAAAAAGATTGCTGCTCAAGTGAAATAGTACAACACCAAACCTACATGAGTCAGACATCATAATCGTTGCAGGAGAGGTTGATGCAGACAAAAATACCTGACATTTCAAGGTATACTCAGAATCAGTAAACTCATGTTCCTCATGAAACAAACAGAATGCAAGTGACATTTCATTAAATGCTCCACTGGGTTATAATTAGTGTTTGTTGGGGCAGGCAGCACAGGTGTGTGAACAGCCTGTGGCCTCACTAACAAGGGCCACAGGTCATTTCCCGTCTCTGGCTATGTGAGGCCTGACCATGGGCTTGGCCAAGCAGAGAACACAGCATACTAAGAGGCCATGCATTGTGTCTGTGAGTGCTCCTTTTTTTTTTTTATTGCTTATCAGCCTGGAACGAGGCATTCTGGAGCAGGCTGCATGGCTTGAATTTCATTAGTGTCTCAACAGAACAGTGTCTGCTAGACTGGCCTCTTTGTCTCTGCTCAGCTGCTAGAGTTAAGTCAGCACAACGAGAGATAGAGGAAGAGCGAAAGAGAGTGAGAGAAAGACGGGGAGGAAGAGGAAACACAGGCTCATTGCAATACCGCAAGGGGATGGACTGATGAAATCATACTCGCATGTAAAAACAGGAAACGTGATGCGTGATTTCAAAAGATCTGTATGAGTCAACTGAGGCTGTGATTGAAGAAACTAAACTAGTGTTCAATGTGCAATGCTACAGTGTTTAGAAAGTGAATGTGTGAGTAAAGTAGTAAAAGCATTGAGTTTACCTCTGTGCAGTCGGATGTTCTCAACAGCGGGGAGAGTGTTTCTGCGCGGGATGACCGACACTGCAGCGGTCACATCTCCATTCTGGCTCCCTACGGACTGGGGGCTCCCCCACTGGCCCTCGGACCCCTGGCTGGGCTTGGGCGGCCTGGGAGGAGGGGCGCAGGATGACTCGGAGCTGGAGGGCGTCAGGGCATTGTGGTTCTTATCAAACGTCCGGGGGATCTGGTAGAAGGAGCCAGGCGGCGTGGGGAGGTCGTAGTTGTCGGGCGGGCGCTCGTTGCCTTGCACGGCGGCGAGGGCGTTGCAGGGCGTTTTGAAGGTGTAAACCTCCTCGTTCTCCAGCTCAAGCTCTCCCAGGCCGCTGTGAGCCGGAGCCTCGGCGCTGTAGCCCCGCGGAAGCACGTAGCAGGCCTCCTGGGACGAGTCGTCATGCGCCGGTAGCTGGTGTTTGCCGGGCTTGGGCAGGCTGTAGAAGCCGTGCAGCTGGGCACCCATGCCATTCAGGCAGTGGGAGAAGCCGTGGGAGAGCTTCTGCACCGCCGAGTCACTGCCCACAAACAGGTTGCTTCGTGTGGCCTGAGAGAAACTGGCACTCCTGCAACACACACACACACACACACACGTCAGTCTTCATCATGCCCACTTTCCACTGCGCCTAATAGCTCCCTCACAGATAGACATCTGCCACCCACCTCAATGCCAGCCTCTCCCTAACAATGGCAATAAACAGCTTGACAACCATCTACTCTTGGCTTTTTATGGACTATCAATGTAATTAACCAAACGGCCACTAGAGGATACTGCAGCACTTCAGAAGAGACGGTGGAGCCATTCGGTTCTCGGCACGTGTTCAAAAACAACACACCTCTGCATCAGTGCTGGAACACCTCTATGTAAGTAAATCCATGCTATCATATTATTGTTAGCATTTGCTTAAGAAGCAGACATGTTAACGTGGTTCCTACCATGTTGAAGGAGAGGAGGCATCCATGTTGAGGGGGTGAATGCTATGACTTTCCCACAGTTTCTCAGCCTCGGTTAGGCACCCTAGGGACATGGCTCATTTATTCTGGCTCCATTGTAGGACTTGACCTTGAGTGCCAAGTGGAGCGACCCTACAGCTTAGACATTTCTAGCCAGTTAGCTGAGCAATGGCCTGTCTTAGTTGGCTAGGGCAAAGATGACAGGTTCTCTAGAAATCACTACTAATCTCTGCTGAAAGAGATTGTATCCATGCGTATTACTGTAGCTACACTGCAAGATTCTAGTGGGGACTTATTTCAATCTTGATTATGATTATAACGTTTTTTAAAGGGACAATGCATCAATGTAATGCAATTAATGTATCCATAACATTTTGCTCTCTCTGACTCTCGTTCTTTTTCATGGCAGATGGCACGTAGTGTTGCATCAATTCTTAAAACACCGTCCACAGTCTCTGGCGTCTCCTCAGCATTGCAATCATTAATCAATAACTTTGTTCATCTTTCTGCTTTCCATCATTATGGTTTCACAGTGGCTCTTTACAAAGATTAACTCGTAACTGTAACGCTGGCCATCAGACCGATGGAGTCTCATTGTGGCTTGAATCATAACCCGTCACCAGATGTCTGTCTTAATTAGCAGACCCACGGAGCAGAAGCTGGTGAGCAAGTGACAGAAATATCTGCATAAAGCTGATGAGATGGATTGTGAGGTTTGATTTCCTGGGTTTCACAGAGGTCCAACACAGCAGATTTATGTGCAAATTGTGTGGCTGAGAGGGCAGTTCTACCCTGGGCGAGTCTAAACCTATAGGAGTGATGAATTGCAGTCTCAACCTCATTGATCATCTACTGTGCCGGCTATCCGCTGAATGGCATCATTATTAAAGCTGCCTTTGATTCTTGGAACCGGGCATCATGGCAGCAGGAGCTGAGGTGAATGTTAATGGAAAACCCAGGAGTGCATTTAATGTAAACACGGTCCGTTTGTTCTCTCTCTGAGCATATAGGCTGGCTAAGTGTGCATGCCTATATACTGTACACTCATGTAGTTACTCAAAAAAATTGACTCTTTAATTAAATCAGTTCCCTTTAGACTTCAGGATTTGCACTAAACTGCCACACTGGCAAACATTTCTTCAACGTTTCATATAATAAATTACGATAAGATAACACTTTATTGATCCCCTTGGGGAAATTCTCATGAAATTCCTCATGTTTAGACTGTCAGCACTGGATTTGAGCCATATTTCCCTTTCAGTATAATGAAATATAAATAACAATAACTACATTGACAGATTTTTATCGGCAGCTGATCAATCAGAGCGCTTGCACATATACACACTTTTTTTTACCTAGCAATCCCTTTTTGGCCTGATTTGATGTGTATATACATATAGATATATATATATTTAATGTATGTATATAACTACACTGGAGAGAAGAACTGGGAAATTTCCCCCCTGTAACGGTAGTTCTAACCCTTAGGGGCTTCTAAGCTGAGGAAGTGGCGTAAACCTGTATGTTGACCTGCATTATGGGATAACAGGAAACTGACACAGGACGCCTGCGGGTCGCGACCCTTACCGTGCACTCTCCGTCTTCCTGCTCATGCACTGGTGGAGGAGGAGGTAGTCTTGGGGCGCGCTGTTGGACAGGGAGCTGTGTGTGTGGCGCACAGGCACGTCAAAGGTGAAGAGGACTGGCTGGCTGGAGTGGATGGGGGCCGAGGACTTGCGCTCTCCGATCAGAGGGGCCATGGAGCCGGTGACATCTGCACCCAGGGAGCGGGGCATATGGGACGACCTGCCATCTGGAGACATAAGAGATTGGAGGGGGAAGAGGGCCATCAGTGATTGAATGGCAAACCCGCAAACATTTTACAACACCCATCTTAGTCTAGGCTTTAGAATTTAAAAGCAACTCCTCTGCAGACTCGATGATACCTGATCATGCCGTATGCTCTCCAGCTACAGGAGGATCCATCCCCTAAACGTTTTCCTTTTCTTGTCACGATCCATGAAGTCAAAGGGCAACGAAATTCAATTGAGGGGTTTAAGCCTTTACATGTCCCTGCCTTGCATGGAGCCTTGTATTCAGTAGCTTTCAGCGTGCCCTCTAAAGATAATCAATAGAGAAGAGGGATCTGTCTCAAGAGAGCAGTGCAAAAACAAGCCTTCTGCCTTTTTGGGGCTGAAGGCAGAGATTAGGTCAACGGCACATGGTCACAAAATCAGACACATCATTTTGACCAGTGTCATTGTGCTCGGTTTGGTTTTATTGAGTTTCCCATTGTTCTGCACAGCGGGACTGTGTGAACAACATGGCTTTAGAGTCCCATTGTTTCTGTGTGACATCCCTGATATCTGCATTGGAGGGCTACAAAGTAAAGACAAATCTGAGATCTGGATGCTGAAAATAGACTGGGCAAGAGGCCAAAACAAGGAAGCACACATTGAGTTGTAGGAGTAGAGTGGGCGGCCCACTGCTCCATCGACCCATAGTGCTGTGGCTGATGGGAGAGGAAAAAAAAAAAAAAAAACAACCTCCACCAATCATCTTTTGCTGAAACTATTATCTCTCTCAGTGCAGTGCTGGCCAAAGGTTTTGCATGAGCATATTTACATAAGACTAAAGTGAAATAATTCAAAAGCATATCCAAAAAGGATTCATAACTTCACACTTTCACTTTACCTAATAGGAGCACTTGAGTTTTACCTACACTACCAGTCAAAAGTTTGGACACACCTGATTGAATGTACTATGTTTTTCATTATCTTAAAGCCATTTTGATCTAAAGCCTTATGATTAAATGCTTGAAATGTGTTTTTTTTAGACAAATATACATAATGAAGTTGATGCCTATGTATGAATTTCTTTCCAAAGCCTTTGCCTTTCCATCAAGGCAAAGGGCGGCTACTTTAAAGAATCTAAAATATAAGATAGTTTTGATTTGTTTAACACTTTTTTGGTCACTGCATAATTCGATTTGTGTTATTTCATAGTTTTGATGTCTTTACTATTATTCTAAAATGGGAAAAATAGTAAAAAATAAAGAAAACTTTGACTGGTAGTGTATCTTCTCTCCCTGATCGGACCTTTACAAAGCATCTCGGAGATAAGATTGTCCTTTAATAACAAGCCACTGGCCATTTTTAGGCAAGGTGACCATACAGATTGGCCACTGTAACAAAAGGACAACACACTCATATACTGGAGCCCAGTTAGCTGAATGAGGTCACATCCCTGCCTGGGGGAAGAGGCCTCTGCTGTGGGTCTCCAGGCCAGTGGACATCAGTGAGATGTCCAGGCCCACAGCCACGCAGGCAGGGACTCCCCCCAATGAGCCTCAATTACGCCATTGTTCTGAGCTCTTCCACTCTCCCTAGGCTAGTTAGGCATCATCTCCTTTCTCCACAAAAAGCTTTGTAAAAGCTTTCATCCAGCGCGGTGAGTACTAGGCCCACTAACATGGGTAGATATATTGATTTGTTGTAGAGAGACTGTTCCTCCCCCTGCGAGAGTGAAAGTGCTGGATGGAAATAACCGGGCTTCAAAAACAGGCTTGATGACTGTAAACAAAGTGCTACTACTTCAAAATAAAAAAGTGAAATGCAATCTCTTAAATTTGCACGGTGTCTGTATGTATGTGAGTGTGTGTGTGTGTGTGTGTGTGTGTGTGTATTGCTGTGTGTGTGTGCCCTCAATGATTTTTGATTAACTATGATACACAACTGTCAGAATCGGAGGGAGATGAAAGACGACTGGTCTGGCCTGCTGATGGAATAGCCTACATGGCTCATCACTGACACTAATGGGTCCAATGATGTATGTTACCATTGGGAAGCAATTCCATCAAGGCAGTGGAACCACAACACTTTGAAAAATACAGTACAATACAGAGAAGAAAAACACTGAAACCTCTCAAAATTTCCATCTTTCCTGCTTCCAGTAAAATTCCCTGCATCTGCTAATGTACTGTGACAGACAATATTGGGTGTCAACGTGGTTATTAATCAAAGTGAAAAAGTAATTTATGACACTATTGCCTACAAAGAAAAGTAATAAAACGGTGCAGGATTAGCACAAGTAATATATAATCATTATTTTTTGAGCTATGAGCCTGACACTGGTGCCAAAAACTGTTTTCTCTACAACTGAGCTGAATCCTCAACCATCAACATCAAGCAAGTCGGTGAAAGGGGAGAAAGAGAGTTCTTGCCGCTGCATTCCTCAGCTTTATACTGAAACAAACGTCGGACTATCAACAGCAATGCATTAAAAAGACCCTTTTGCTTGGTGAACGACATATGGCTATTCTGGGTCAAAGAGCAACCCAGTTCATGAGCAATTTTCCAATTATGTTCTATAATACATCACCTACTGTCTCATCTGCTCTGTGGCCATAATCTAATAGAGGCCGGCTGCTGGTCTCAGGAGGCCAAAATTAGAACCCTGCTGGATCACTAAGGACAAGAACGTCTTTGTAGGGTTCTCATTTCCTCTCAGTCCGGCCAGAATTAGACAAGGACATATGATAATCTAATCTGAAATGAGACATAAAAATAGAAAATATCACTGACCAACTGAAAAGACATCTGATAGAAACATGTAGGAAGAGAAAATATTTTCATTTTCCAAATACAGCCGTTGCGTGTTTTTATAAGGATCTGCAATCCTCCCTTAAATATTCCTTCAAAAGATAATGATCAGAAATAGACGCTATCCACCTGCCTTCAATCTGAGGAGTTCCCCTCTTGCGAGAAAAATGCAATTTCCTTAATGGTTTCATAAGAGATTGCACTTAAAAAATATAGCTCCTGGGCCGAGACAGCTAAAGTGGGTGCTGCAAATTAACTTCAGATATGTCGCGGCTGCAGGGTGGCCCAGTGGTGAGAGCGACCGTCCCATGACCAGAAAGGTCAGACAGCGGGTTTGATCCCCCTAAGTGCCCTTGAAAAAGACACTGAACCCCAGCTAAATGACAAAAATGTTAAAATGTCTTCTTTCACTACTGATTCCAAGTGGATATTAGTTGCCCCGGACAGACCTGGCAGACCACTGGCTCTTTAAAAGCAACACTGTGTCCCGGGAGGCCGCAGTGAGGGGGCCATTTGCATCTGTGGATAGAGGGGGGGGTTGGGAGCTCTGCATGAGACTGACATAACTGGATAAAGGAGATGCTAGCTGCAGCAGAGCTGGGCGAGGTAGACAGGCTGCCGGGGCTTGTGGTGGGACTTGGTAGCAGTGAGGGGGAGCGACACAAGAGCGCTGCACAGGAAGAAGTAAAATGGCGTCTTCTGCTCTGCCGGCTAGAGTGAAATTAACAAAGTGACATGGCTGTTTCCCCTCACGCTTGAAAACAGCACAGAAGAGACTGAAGCAGAGCAGAGCAGAGTGGAGCACAGACACAGGAGCATTCCCTGATCACATTACTCCCCTGTGCCTGCCTGCTCACAGCATCATGTGAGCACCACCCCCGGACCACACTGCGACATCAATTTGCCTCAAAACGCTGACTGATCAATCGCCTAAAAGGCTGGGGCTTGTCAGGGCCAATGAATTACAGAGTTTGGCTGAGGTCTAAAACAGCAACTCCTTTTCAACCCTCTGACCTCATTTTTTTGCTAAATGATGGGTGGATAAATGGCTGTGCATCAGTAGATGCAACTCAGAAATGAAAACTTGAAAATCGTTGCGGTGAGCGCTGAGTTAATTTTGAAGCATTGGTTTTCATTCTCTCATTGGAAAAAGTGAAAGTCGTACCTGGAGTGGGCCGTGCCATTGCCTGCAGCCAACCAACCAAGAACAAAAGGATAATTTGCTCTGACAATGCATTACAGAATGGGAGCATGCCTTGTGTGGAAACATAGAAGTCATGAGGAACGGAGAGTGTAATACTTGTGCATGGCCACAAACTACAAGGATCTACTGTACTGATGTACTTAGGATCCTCTGTCTCGCTCTTCAGGATACCGAGGATAAGGGATATAATGTGGTGTGGAAAAATCTTCAAGACCAAAAGAACATGGGGAGGATATTACAGAGGGCCCGTCTGGTTTATACTCACTCCAGTAACCTTGAGCACATTTCTTAAGGGTGAATATGTCAGTGTTGTGGCAGTTTGCCACAGTTGCTCTGGCCTGGGTGGAATTTTCTAACTGTACTCTGTGACTGCGTTTACATGCAGCCTGGTAATCCGTTAATAGGGCTGGTTGAGCCACACTCAAAATGTAACAACCTCACATAAACACTCCAGCTGAACTACAGTAACCAGATCAGCCATATAAAGGACCTGGGTTACCTGTTTGGAAAAAATGCTGTGAAAATTTCAGCCTGTTGGGTCTCTGTAAAATAGAAAACTCCTTGATGGCAATGTGGCAATTAAGTTAGATGATTCCTAATTAAAAGAGCACCATGGGTGGACAATTAACAATACAGACCTGTTAATAAAAGAATTAAAGATGCTGGATGGAAGTGAAACATTGATCAAATACACACATCCCATATCCCACACTGGAGTGGAAAACTTGCAGTTTAAAGACCTTTGCCCTCTGATGTACAGGAATGCAGCACCACAATCACAAACTCATCTGTAATATCTTTTAGGCTGACAAGAAGTGTAAAAGCAGGGAGGGAGACCTAACTATTCATTGATAAAAAGCAGTGTAATCCACTTTGCTGATGCTGTAGACATGCAGCCATGCTGCAGACCTGTAAGCAGCTGCCCACATGAACTCCTTTGCATCTAAACAGTTGGAAGGATTATCTGTGACCTCCCATACACAGGAGGCAGCGCTGCAATCACATTTTCATCTGTGCTACCATTATCAGCCTACCAATAACTGAGAGGGAGACATAGCTATGCATGACAAAAAGCAGATTATCCTCCAAATAGATGATTACATGTTGAAGACAGGTAAACATCTACCTACATCAACTCCTTTGCATGTTAACAGTCGGCCTCATCCAATATTTAGAATCCATTTGCAGTCTCCATGTAACTGCAGGCTGTGTGGCTGCCACCCTTTAAAATTATTGGATTTGCCACAGGCAAGTACTAAAGCTGTCATTTGAACCACTAAGGTGATGCCAACATTGAAGCTACTTAAAGATGCAAAATGACTACACATACTACTGGGAACGGTAAGACTAAATCCACAAAGCTTATTACCCAAATGGGACTGGACATGGGAGATTCTAGGACTTTCTAAAATGGGTTGGGGGAATAGAACTAGTAGGGGGATAGCGGTGCATGTAGTCACTTATATATATGTCAGAAAATCATCTAAACCAAAAACCAAATAGCTGTGATAGATCCAGCAGTGTAGGATTCTATTTGCTGATTTTAGAGCCTGTAAAGTGAATATTCGCTAGATCACACAACATTATGCAACCGCTTAAATAATTTGGGTTGACACACGTTCAGTAAAAACATTATATCTCACCAATACTAATCACATCAACGCTAATTTTTCATCAAAACCATCCATTACTATTTTTACTACTAGTAATTCTATTTTTATTCGCCTCGACTAAAGCAATTAGCTACACAGCTGTTTCTGTCTCCGTGGCGTGACAGAACGCTTGGTCCAGCCAACCAATGAAAATGTAAGACAAATCAATGATGCCGTCTGCAACCTACAGGTAAAAGATGGTCGGACAACACATACTTCTGTGTTTTTTATGTCACTTTTGTCGTTAGACACTGTCGACAGACACTTATAACCATAAAACAGCCTTAACACTGTTAGAGAAAAAAACCTGATGTCAACACCTTCAAACGGCTGTATCTGATCTTACAAATAAGTTCCTCTTTAATCATTTTCTGTAACCTTGAATTTCAGACCCAATCTCTGCATTTTAGTGTAAGGAAATGGGGAAGTTAAGGGGAAATTACCACAACTATTGCATAAACAGCAAGATATTCACTATGTGAGTTGGGAAATCCAACTGGCAACCCAGTTTACATTGTGAACATAGTTCTGAATTAATATGTCATTATCAATAAAACTGTGAATAATTTTGCACCATAAATGCAACAAGAAGGCACGTTTTTAAGATGTAGAGTTGTGTTCAACTAATCACTTATCATCCATCTGGCTCCACAACTGGGGTTTAAGTTCCTGAGAACGATTTTATTTGTGTGAATAAATCTCATCTCTTGTCATTGCCTTTTTGACAAAAACTGCTGAGGCTGCTGTTGGAAACGCTGATTTTGGAAGACTTCATTCTTCCGTTTTTTTCCCACCACCAATGAAACTGAAAAACAATATGGACTTTTTTTTTTTTTTTTACAAGGGACAGACTGTGAAACGAACAGAACGAAGAGGAGAAAAACACAACAGAGAGGGAGCTGTCCTCCAAAAGAAGGAACAAAAAAAAAAGCCAAAACAGAGGACTGCTGACAAGTAAAACCCATCCCCTAGTTCAGATTGCCCTTGTCTAGGAGTTCAAACAGCCGGGACGGAGCAGAACAAAGCCCGTGATTGACGAGATGATGTTCCATTCATTAGATTGCGCTCGGGGGCGGGTCTCCCTGGGTGCAGACACACGCCACACACCCAGCCATCAGTATCTGGTAACAATAGCGCTAACACCCATCAACAGATTGTAAGGACTAGAAAAAACATGTAACTCGGTGTGTTCTTGTCTGCTTATGGCAATCAGAGGCACTGTAATGACTGGTTACTAATCCCCACTGTTGTCCAATTACTCTTGAAAAGTCTTGTCTTTGGTTGTCAGTGTTTGTTCACGATTACACGGGTGACAAGCAACTCTAATCGCATTTCTATCTCTTCATGCGCGTTGGCTTGACTTCTTGTTTTTAAAAAAGGGGGTTTAGTAATAGATGATGCAACGCCAAACCCAAATCATGACACACTTTGCTGAACATCTGCATTCTGTGGGGTTTCATTATTTGTAAGGTCAGAAATGACGACCCTCTTCTCTGGTGATTTGGGCGATGGGGTGTGCACAATGTCTCCTCAGTCTTTGGTTTCAAGCCAGGCCCTTGATGCTGCCAGGGCAACCAGAAGTGGTATTATGGGATGCACAGCAGTGACAGCAGCAGCAGCAGACGGCTCTGTGGCAGCAGAAACCTGACCTTCCAGTACCATGGAGTCTCATTATTTCAACAAAAATCAATGCCTATGAAGGGCACTTTGGGAGGGGAAAAGGCAGCCGTGCACGCGTTGAGAGACTGAGAAGCAAAAGGGGAGAGAATGGGTGTGTGTGTGCGTGCGTGTGTGTGTGTCTGTGTCTAACTGATATATTGCCAATATTACTATCCAGCATTGGCCTGGTTTTTGTTCCACCAATAATATTCTGAAAAGATCAGCACAAAACAAAAAAGAGATTTCAGCACAATAACTTCTGGTCATTTTGAAATTTTCAACATTTACTTTGAGAAGTAAGAACAATACTAAACCAAATTACCAAAATAACTTAATAATGAATTAAGTTGAGTAACAACAAAACCAAAAACATAAATCATTATTGCCACATATATTAGATATTGTCATATTTTCCAATTATAAGTACTGGGCCCAAAGGTCATGTATGGAACAGTCCCTTATGTGTGTTTGTAAGAAAGAGAGCAAGAGAGAGACGGAAACAAAGTGAGACACAGCAAGACACAGAGAGAGACAGAGAGAGAGTTGCGTTCAAGAGCTGTGTGACAATGAGCTGCTGTCATGCGCTGCCCTTGGCCAACCTTCCTGCCAGTCCCAAGAGGCAGCTGTCCGCTGGCAGGACAGTCCAGTCCTGACAGACAAAAGGTACGACCAGATCAGGGTATTGATGGATCAGACGCTGCCAAATATCTCAACTAATCCTACTCACTCTGAAACACACAAACACTTATGTTTCCAAGGGCTTATCAGTGTCTCCCTAGGCCTTGTTTATCCCCTTCAGAAATTATTTCACAGCTCACATTTGCATTGCAGCGCCATCGGAACAAGAATATATGAATATGACAGTTATGGGTATAAAGGCACAACAGCAGAACCCATCTATCTGAACCTCAGACACCGAATCTCATCTGTTTTAAGCCTAATTCATACTTTCTGTGTAACTAGAAATGCGTGAACTCGGCATGAACACAGACGTGCCATCCATACACCTTTGCATTCATGCTTCTTGTGCTTTGCATGACAACAGCGTGCCTGAAAACTCCAGTATTGTAGTGGCAATGTAGGAAAATTCAGCTCTCAATATGCCCCAACAAGAAAAAACCCCGCCGGAATCGGCTCGTTGGTTCTGGTTCCTCTTCCTTCAGCCAATCCTTGGGGGGGGAGAACGTTAACTGAAGTACCATCTGTATTGTTTTGAATTTCATGCGGTGCGCAACCTCGCCCGTGATTTCCAAATGCGGGCAACGCGACGATTAGTTTTGGTCACAATTCTGTCATTTAGGTTCACCAGACAGTCGTAGCGAATGAAACGTGCAGCAATGTGAACATATACTTATTCTATTACTTGTGGGCAGCTGTTGTTGACACATGTAATCAGAGGTCTGTCAACTGCAAATTCATCTTGGAATAATGTTTCACTTTAAAAAAAATATGATTTGTCCTGGTATTTCATAGCAGTTCAGTCGCCCTCTTATATTTTGTTTATTTAAATGTCCCCCATTCCTAAGGGATTAGTGAGGTAAATATAGCTGTATTTATGAGTTGCTCTCAGTTTGTGTTGTCCTCTGTAAGAGGAACTAACTCTTCAGGATTTTAAACTTGGCCTGTCTTCTCCCAGAGAGGAAACTCCCAGTCTGTTTGGTGACACACCGGCTCAGCGTGGCAGCTGTCTACCAGGAAACCACAAAACGTCTTAACTGATAAAAAGAGATGTGTGCACACTTATCCAGCAATGGCCACCCTCTATTAGTTCCAATCACCATCCGCATATCTACGGCACTTAATCAAACCAGAATCGCAAAACTCCAAAGCCCAAGGTGCCGCGTTGGCAGATAAGTGTTTCGAAGGCTGACGTGTAAAAAGACAGTTAATGTGTTGGTACTGTGAGAGACGTGGCTCAGGTCCAGCAGCACTATCTGTTCACTGGCTGGTCAAGAGGCGAGATCAAGATGGGAGACGGAGTGTCTGAAGCAGACGGGAAGTCATCCCCGTGTCAGGTCTGCACTGCTCACATCATCCCTGCCTGCCTGCCTGCTTCTGTCTCTCTCTCTCACACACACACACACACACACACACACAGACACACATACAAGCATCACCGCCAGCATCAATACTAAGAATAATGAAGCTCTACATTCACGCCCTATTATTGAACAGGTAGTTTCAGCCAACCTGATTGGTCGAAAACACATTCCAACTGTGCTGAGAATTCCCGCACAGCAAAGCTGTGTGTTAGCAAAAATGGAATTTGTTGTTACCAGGAAGCAAGTTACACACTACCAGTCAAAAGTTTGGACACATCTGATTGAATGTACTATGTTTTTCTTTATCTTAAAGCCATTTTGATCTAAAGGCTTATGCTTAAATGCTTGAAATTTGTTTCTTAGACAAATATAAATAGTGAAGTTGATGCATCTATGTATGAATTTCTTTCCAAAGCTTGTTTAACACTTTTTTGGTCATTGCATAATTCCATTTGTGTTATATCATAGTTTTGATGTCTTTACTATTATTCTAAAATGTGAAAAATAGTAAAAAATAAAGACAAATGTGGTGTGTCCAAACTTTGAACTGGTAGTGTATGCTCAATAATTTGTTGAAAACATTTTAGACAATACATTGCATTGGTAACCTCCATAATACCTACATACTTTCTTCACTGTTATTACATACATACCCAATGACTGTGCCTGACTGTTGTACCCATAATCACAAGAAAGAACAGCCTCTTCGTATTTCTGCTATATTATACAACAGGTAGTTTCGGCCAAGCGGGCTGATGAGTAAAATATGCTTTCCAATTGTGTTATAATTTCCATAAAACACGCCTAGTTCTACACTAAGTCAGGGTTGGCAAAAACAGTTTGGAGGAGTATTCAATTCCTCAATTCCTCATGCAAGCAACCCTGACAACAACCTGATACTTGGCTGGGGAGCTGGCAGCAGTTAATCTGAGGAAGGGCTGGGTGATTTGCATTACAGTTGGGAGGAGCAGCCTACAGTTCTCCCCCAGTCCTTGGAAAAGCGACTGGCTATGGCTTGTAAATGTCTCTCACGCAAAGTCTCTTTTTTTTTTATAAGGAAGGTATACTCTAGGGGCAGGTGGTCGGCATCAAAACTGATGGAGAGAGAAAGAGAGAGAGAGAGAGAGAGAGAGAGAGGAGGGGTCAGAAAAAAAGACGAACACAACAGAGAGGGGTGGGGCGCCTGTCTGGAAGTGTGTACGCTGTATGTGTGAACAAGCAGACCCAGCTGGTGGGTCCATCAACTAACTCCAGGTCAGATAAGGTTCTCATCTGGGCTTGGACTGCCAAAAACTATGTTCATAGTTTTCCCTTATTACTCCACTCAAGATCCATTGCTGCTTTTCCTAATAAATTTCGGTGCTTTCCTACGTACTGAAGACGGTGGCAATGACGCAACAGGGAATCACACAGCCGAGCAGCTATGGCCTCGGGGAGCAGATACATGAAAGAAAAACATCTCACACTTTATCCAGGAGGGTTTAGCTCACTATTTGGCTATGTGTGCGTAGAGAGTGTAAGAGCCGATAACTGATAAAAACTGAGCCTTAAAAGGGATAGGGGAGGTTTTTTTTATATCTGATTTATTATGAACTGAGAGTTCTTTGAAATTCACTGAAAAAACATCTTCACCCCTGTCTTGTGCAGTGAGACACTTGGTGTTAGTACACTTAGACACTTAGTGTAACACATTAAGGTGTTAGTATTTGTTTGCAATGCTAATGGAAATCAGTGGGGGTGAAAACTATTTATCTGTAAATTGCAGCCCTTCTTCACAGATATCGATGGTGAGAATCAGGACATGGTTTAGAAGATGATGCAAGTGATTTTTCTGAGAAAACTTCACAAGCGGTCGCGGGTGCTAACCAATGCTAATTTCTGCTTGCAATTTCTCACTCACTAAAACACACCAGGCGAGTGCATTTGGATGGACTGAAAGAACTCCCACTTACTGAAAAAAATAAAGTTCCTCAGAAAGAGGAACCAGCCCTTTCAATGAAAACAAGGTTATACGACCAAATATTACAGTGCACGATGTGACGTTTACACCAAAGGGATTGCAATCAGTTATGCAGCTGTCATTACATCAACCCTCTCTCTCTCCCCCAACCCATTCTCACAGCCACACCCCAGTGACATACACACACACACGATACAGTTTGAGATTCATAGCAAGACCTTGCTAATTATTCAGCGTAGACCTTTGGGATCCACTCCTGATGTGAGCATTATTACACACTCCATAGCTGTTTTTATTCAACACCTGGACATACTGCATGTTACAGATGATCAGCTTAATCAGCCATGTGCACGTGGATAAACGTCCACCAGCTGGCAGGTGGTGGAAAACAACAGTGTGAGGGTGTGGATGGGCAGAAATAAGAAATTGAAAGGATCTGTTTCTAACAAACTCTCATCAGGTGTAACATACAGGATTTTAATGTTAGTTCCTTTTTTAAGCAGTCAGATTCATGGTCGATTTCTCACATTAAAACAACATTAAAACTAAGACTTATTAGAGTCTCCTTAGTTAATCCCCTTCACAAATTATTTTATAGCTCTCATTACTATTGCAGCTTCATCAGAGCAAGATTATATTAAAGCTGCACTTGGCAACTTCGCATGTTGGCGGCCCCAAATGGCAGCGAGAGGCAACTGTTTCAGTTATTTGGGTTCAACACACAGAAATCATGAACTGTGACATCAACAAACTACACACAGAACACACGTGTTTACCAACCCAGCTGGTCTGTGATGCTTTATACCAAAGGAAACCAAAAGGACAAGAGAAGAAAAGATCTAATGTTGGTGAGTCCAGCTTTCTCTGGACGGAGCGGAGTTTGTATTTTGCTCTTAAATTTTGATGCATGACTTCCTGTGTGCAGAGAAGATTTCCCACCAGTGATCATACCCGACACCAGAATTTAATTTGGGCAATTAAGGCAAATCTCCAGCATCTAAATTAGTGGGGATGGGACGCTCTTCTCTGTTGCAGCTTCACTTCCTGATTTAGGCAGATAAGACAGGTGCTATTTTACATAAAAATCTTGCCTAGTGCAGCTTTAACATTAATTTATGCCATCAGATGGATGCTTTTATCCAAAGCGCTTTGCAGTACTATAAGTGAATTCAATTTCAGCATAGGTGGCCACAGAGGGAAGCAAACCCCTAAGCCCGGCAGTGAAAGTGCCATGCTCTCCCCCACTGAGCTATTCTCATCCGCACGGCATGTACAGTAAAACGGTAGTTGTGGCAAACACACGACATAAAGTCCTCTGTATCTGCTTGATGAGCTGGTAGCTAAGAGGCTTGTATTCAGTATACGACTTTCCATTGTCCTGGAGATGACAGGCAGATCAGGCCTTTTGCTTTAACAAAACAAATGAAGACAAAAATCAATAACACTCTCAGACATTGTGTCCATTTGGCAGGGATGTTCCTATTCAACTCTCTCAAATAACAAAGATGGAAAAAACACAATTGCCAGTGATATCATGTAGCCGGTGCTCTGCTGCTGGATTTTTTGAGAACTAAGCAACAAGCTGTTCCAAATAATATGAGAAAGCACAGTGGGAGACTCATACAAGGGAAGTGTTATTGTATTTTGTTAAGTACTACTTATTTGTCTTAAAAATCTAAACAAATATTTGTATAAAATCTGTAAAGAAACTACTATGTATTAGGAAATAGCTATCTAAAAACTGGATTCTCAACAGTACCAACTGATGGTTGACAATTCAAAGGTGTAAAAAAACATTTGAAAAGAGCAGTGTGTATCCAGAGAATAACACAGGGATAGAAGAGATAGTAAGGATAGTAGGAATGGCAGGCTGCAACTGGATTCTCTACCTAACCTGACTGAAACATGGAGATGGATAAACTGAGAAAATCAAAATCTCTTTGAACTGGGACCAGTTGGGTCACTTTAATCTACTTGAGATGTTTATATGAGGTCAGTTCATTTGGAATGGAGGCCCGATTAACAAATTACAAAACGACTGAAGTGGGGAAAGGTAAGATGAGACGAAGAGAGACAGAGTGATCGGTCAGGGCGTCCTACCGTGGTTGTCGTTGGACTGGTTGAATCCACACAGCTGGCAGATGGAGCGAACCCACTTGTTCATCTCCTCCTCGGTCTCGGCCACTAGGTAAAAGGTGCGGTCTGAGGTCTTGATGTCGAACACGAAGCTGTCCTGGAACTCCTTCCTCTTGAAGGTGAGGCCGGCGTCCACCTGCTCGCAGCAGTGCAGGTCGATGACGCGGATGGGCTTCTTGGAGTGGTCGTTCTTGTAGTACTCGAGAACGTCGGGGTCGCCGCTCATCCGGCCGCTGCGAAGGATGAACCAGCGCTTCTTCCATGCCTGGGAAACGACATCACGAGTTCAGAACATGACCTCAACACACAGCAAAAAGCAAACACTTTCCCGGAAAGCCGGTGCGGACAAATCATATATGTTTGTTGATGGGGAATGCTAACTTTACATTTCAAACATGATATGAATCTTGATCACGGGCCTCTGGATTGTAAATGGTCAACAAGCATATACAGATGGTTTGATAAACTTTTCTTACTGTGTGTACACTGCAGAGTGTTTCCATGGCAACGCACTAAACACACTACACACTACACAACACAACACACTAAACAGTTGGACTTCAGTTGGGGTGTTAACTTTTGATCAAACAGTCGATTGAGTTCAGAGAAAAGAACAGGCTGGCTTCACTTGAGCATGTTGCTGTGCTTTAGTGTGCATGCGGTTGTGTGGTTGTTGTGTGTGTGTGTGTGTGTGTGTGTGTGTGTGTGTTGCTCTTTTGAGACAGCAGGTGTTAACTCCCCCAACGTATTTCCTGTGCCGATATCCCTCTGTGAGCGAGGAGAGAAGCAGAGCTGCAGTTCAAATACAAAGAGCTCCTCCATGACAACTTCACTACAACACAGAACTTGTAGACCGGGGCTCCTCCCACTCCCGGAGCCCCCGGTGAGTGACACTGCTTCCATCCAATCACAGTCAAGCCGCATCTAGATATGACTGTGTGTCACTAGAGGTGGGAGTTTCCTCGGACAACGTGTAAATAAAGATCCCTTGTCATAAACCACATGAGAGATAGCACTCTCTGATAATACATGCAGAATTACGTGGCAAGATCAAGATACAAAACCGACAATGCAACAAGTTGATTTCACACTAATAATGCATACTATGTTACAAGTATTAGTCAGAGGCCTGACTGGAAAAACATAACGGAAGGACAGTTGCCTTGACTGTGACAAGAGCTACAGAGCAGCTCCATACGTTTTCCCAGTGGCTTCCTTAAAGGGACTCTGTGTTCTCTGTCCAGAGACAAAGGAGGAAGATAGACCAGGGGGCGGAGGGAGGGAGGGAGGGAAGGGGGGGGGGGCTTTGGCCATCTGCCAGTGATGCACTTCCGCCCAGGCAATGTCTCTCACATGCAGGCTGCTGACACACAGGATCCTGCAGGCCCCCTCTCCCTCCATCAACACAGACACTGCCGCAAGGCTAACCGCCCCCCCCTTCCACCCCCAGACCTGACTAACACCATACAAACACACACACACACACACACACACACACAGGGAGGAAGCGGAAAAATGGATCACACTGAGTCTCCTGTGTTTCCCAAATAGAGCCATCTTTACACTGAGCATTTACACCGGGTTACTGGTGGATCTGACCTGGGTTCGGTTTCTGTTTGAAGATGTGAAGCCGGGGGGAAAGAAGGGGTTAAAATACAAAGGCTCTGACCCGACTCACGACCTGGGAGAAAAGCAGCAGAAAAGCCAGACCCGGTATTTAGTAGTAAAGTAAAGCTGGAGAAACGCCTGTGCAAATGTAACCGTGGCAACCAGCAAGCGCTCCATCACCTGTGCGTTAAGTTGTGCGTAGAAGTTAGGCTATTAGCGGGAAACTGCTGTCTACTTGAGGTGAGGGAGAACCGCAAAAAAATCAAAGCTAGCTTCATAGAGACTTGGTTTCGATTCAAGCAGTTTAGCTAGCAAAACTAGAAATATGAATGAAAACATCTTTAATCTGCCAGACGTATAAATGGTTATAAAATGGCATCACACAACAATTACCCACAAGATAAATAAAGTTTATTGCTGCATCAGATCCAGTGGTTCCTGTGGTTCCCCCTCCCGCAGTGTAAAGATGATCATACCGGGTAAAAAAAAAAGTGGATAAAGAACACTTGTTGAAAACATCCAAGATTAATTCTGTCCTGGATCTGTTGCAGCATTTCAGCCGGGTCAGCTGTGCAAAGACGGCTTAGGTGTTCTTAATCTCCTCTGAAAATATGTACGCTATTTGTGCTTATCAGGATGGTTTACAGGCTTTTACCACTGAGATGCCATACAGATCTATTTTGGCTTCAGTGAAAGCCGTGATCCGTGAGATTCTTGTTTTTTGGGGGGTTTTTTTGTTTGTTTTTGGTGACATCTTTGTTCCTAAGCGCTCATTGCTGTGGTGTTTCTGCACTGCACTTGTCCAGTACTGTGACGACTTTTCTGTTTGTTTGTTTTTTTTCTGTTGATGAAGTTTGAGTTTCTTTACGTTTTTCTTTGTCTGTTCAGCCATGGTGGCCATCGCTGCTCATGCTAACTACCCAGTTCTTCTTCTATTGATTCCAATCAAACCGCTGTAGCTGCTTTGTGTGTGCCAGAGGATTTGTCCCAGGAAAGGCCTATACCTGCCTCTGGGTGTTTAGAACAGCAAATGCAGCAAATGTAAAAGCTTTCATGAACTATATACTGTATGTTGAATCACTATTTGTGTTATCTCAATCAGCGATAGAGTGTAGCAAAACAGACATTTACTTATATTAAATCGTCACAGATTATTCCTTTAAGAGGCACGCCATATTGAAAAATGTTTTGGTAAGATGTAAGAAACTGAGATTTCATTATGTGAATCCAACATAATGGCTTTCCAAGAATACATTTTGAGCTCTGAAGCAACAAAATGGGATTCATCGTGTCCATTTCGCAAACAGCTGAAATGTTCTTTTGACATGTTGGCAGTTCTGCTTATTTTACCTCTGAGAAGTCGGCGCAGCTATGAAGAAGCAGCAACATGTATTTCAGGAAGTGCAGACTGTGTGATAGTATCTTCGGTGGGTAGTTGAAGTGCTCCTGAGGTATTGAGGAAAGACTGTTTCTCATTTCATTTTCTGTCAGACTGATATACTAGTACGGCTGGCGGCAGTACAAGCTTAATGGTGCTGATAGCAGAGCCGTGTCACTGTGCGCATCTTAACACAACAACCCCAATATCAGCAAGCAGGAGGAAGCGTGAACCAAACAAAACATTGTGATTTTACCATTGTGTAGAGTGACTTCTTCACCTCCATATTACAGTTTACGTACATACGCAAACTATTATTATCCCATAATCCTTGGCAGAAGACAATGTGGTTCTCCTCAACTCCAGCTGTATTTAGCCATTTTGTCATTTTCCTCCAGCTACAATTTGCAAAAAGGTTCAGTGACGAATAGAGACATCACTAGCAACTGTCAACATATCCTTATCTAAACCTGGTCTGTAGCTTAAGGGCATGGTAACAGAAGGACAGGTTCAACCTTCCACACCTACCAAACTCCTGACTAAATAATAGACACAAACAGCCAGGCCTACATAGGCAGGGTTATCACCGATAACTTCAGGGTTCCTCAATTTTTATATTCTACAGTTTATTTTATGGTATGGGACAATCTAATCATAAGCACGGACAGCTCTTTCCTGAAGCTAGAAAGCAGAAAATTGAGGCTGTAACATTTGGTATCATTACGATGTACAGCTTGGAAATGAAACCAACTTCAAAAACTTGAACACTAAGTTTGTCTGAGCTTTTCCATCTTACAAAAAGCTTTTTATTACAGTATTGCTATCAGTTTTGAGCCAGCGAAGGTATCGTTATCCCAAGAAAATCATCATGGGTACTGTCACAGTCACATTTTCCATCTTTTTCAGTTCATTTTCTTTGGAGCTGTGCATTGGTGTGAACACCATGTATTAGACCATTTCTCACTATGGGAGACAGTTGTGAATGTTCAGTAATACAGATTGAACTGCTAAAGGGCATAGCAAAACACATTTAAAAGAAAAAGAAAATGAGCAGTATTACCCTTCAACTTTTCCCATAAAGGATTTCAATGGAGTGTGAACTTCCTTTTTAACATGAAAATATAATACAGGCAAATAAAAGACACACTCCTGCAGAAGAACCCAGTGAGGGCATTGCATACATATTTTACTTTTTCCAGGTCCAGAAATTCTCTTTGGTTCAGTGCCATCACTCCATTCAGATGAAAAAAAAATAGCTATAACTCTTGCAAACCCCATTTAAATATTATGGCCTTTTGTGGAGAAGAGAGAGCATCACTTAATTGAGACCTGGAGCATTGCCCAGCTCCAAGAGGTCAGTGCGACCCAGCTGGGATATTCCTGGCATCCCTCAGCTATGGCCGGCATATTAACCCAGGACAGCAACAGCTCTCAACCACAGAGTACAGGCAACTCATTTAGGAGGCTTTATCATGCTAAAAATAGAGTGAGCATTTTCCACAGGAAAAAGTGGTTGCTCTCTTTAATCATGTACAAGACAATGTACAGCCTAAGGTCTGAGGTTGAAGAATGTTCCACTTGGCACATTTTCTGTGAAGCATCCCACAAGCACTTAAAAGTCTTGCATGTAAAATGAAGAAAAACTAAGATTCTTTAAAAAGAAGTTGTGTTAAAACCACACAACTGACAGTGCAGCCTTTCCTCTTTCTCTGACGCACTTTTCAAATTTGAGCCGACTTCCCCAGCGAAGTAAATCATGGGGGAGGAGGACACAAACAAAATGAGCTAACCCACCCACCGCCTGTCCTACAGAGCATGTCTAAGCCCATCGATCACTGTCCCAGCGCTGGGAAGTGAGGGCTGAAGCTGATGTAACCAGGCTGAACTACCCCAGCTCTCTCCCGCGTCCCCCTCCCCCCTCGCAGCCTTGGTTTAAGCTGCAGCAAGCGGTGTTGGGGGCGGGGGGGTGGGCTCAGCCGAGACACACTGCCCTTGTTAACAACTGGACTGGACAGTCCACTACAGCACCAAGAGCCATGAGCCGGGCCACTAATCACATCCTCAGCTAACATAATATCAAAGAGATACGGTCCTGTCTGAACACTGTGCTGCAAACCACGTGGGATATGCTGCTGGAACTCCCCATACACTGGCTCTTGTTGATCATTTTCTGCTGCTTTCTTCCACAGGAAAGATCAAAGTGAAGCACAAAGTCAAATCTAAGTAGAAAAAAAAAACAGCACTAACACTACAGTGAAAAGCATAAAACACAACCATTCTACTGTTAATGAGGGAACAGTAAAGACAAAACTTTGTTAAGACTTACTGAGATTGAGGGTGTTAAACACTGTAAAACTGATATTTGGGTTTCAGGATCTCAACTCTAGACTGTGTAATGGATTGCCTGCCAGCGGAGTAGAAGGGCAGCCATCCGTATCTATGAATGCCTAGCATTTAGCCGCCTCAGTCTTATTCAATCATCCTATAAAGGCTTGATCTTACCTCGTTCCAAAATAGTCTTGTTTGTCTTGTCCTGATGGCAACCAGCAACAGACACAGAGACACTACAGCAGAGCACAAAGGATAAGATGTCTGCATCTATTTTCGATGGCTGGGAAGGAAAACATCTAATAACAAACACCACAAAACAATCTTTAGAGTGACTTGGCATCTAAAAATAGGATCAAAACTGGTTTGTCTTGCCAATTCCTTTTGTTTCTCCACATGTTGATAAGTAGACATGTTTTGCTCTATTTTTGGCAGGGGGCAAAACAATGATACTGTGGGAAAACAAACAAATTCATACAAAAGCCTTCAGTTCACAGAATAAAAAGGGACACAATTGTCTGGATATGAATACATAGTCCTCCAAGACTGTATAAGGAACACTACGTTTTTAAAAAAAAACAAAAAACGCAGCAACAGCAATCATCTCTTTATCTCAATCTATTTGAACATATCTACTGTAACGCTGTGTAAAAACAAGTCTACTCCCACGTCTTTGAACCTGACGCATCAGCCTGCTTTCCTAGGAAAGCTGACTGATAAACTAAAGAGATGGCAGTGGCCCAAGCAATTATTCATATTGTGCCTTTTTACAGTAATGCAGTAAAACAGAGTGTGTGTAGTACTATGCTGTGTCAACAGGCAGGCTGATAGCCATCAGTCAACATGTTTTCAAATGTGCATGAGCAAACATCCAAACTAAACACGTACGCCGGCCAAGTTAAAGGTTAGAGTCATCTTGTTTACCTCCCCTCCTATGAGAGCATGGGAGAGGAGGAGGCGGCAGGTTGTGTGTGGCTCTGGACCTCCACCTGGACCGCCTCCACCTGGACCGCCTCCACCTGGACCACCTCCTCTGCCTTACCTGCTGCTGCGCTGCGTACATACACAGCTGCACAAACACTGGCACCGCCGCGCTGGGGCACGAGCCTGTAACCACCTTGTTTGTGTACATTTTCTGTTCTATTACCAGCTTTTGTAAAGGTCATGTTTTGTGGCAGCGCGGTTTACCTCTTGTGACTTTGGATGCTTGAGTAGAGTCACACTGAGCGCCCCGGGCGGCGCGTCTCATGCGGCCGACTGGGGCCAAGCTCCTGTTTGATCTGAGCAGGCGCCACATCGGCCCCCGCGCTAACACACTGACAACACCGCTGCGTGAAAATGCACCGGCGCTTGGCCATTATCGCTTAATTATAGTAATGGTGAGTTGAGAGGGACCCCACCCTCGCTCTCGTAGGTCCCATTGGTGGGCTGCTGAGGGTTTGGGCGTTGGGACAGAGCGTGGATGGGAGAGAGGAGGGAGGAAAGTGGTCAGCGGGTTCTTTAGCTTCCAATTTCAGTCAATACGCTCCCAGCAGCCCCAGTGAGTATATGAGCTTTCACATCTCTGAAAGCTCTATGGAAAATGGACATTAATGAGTCGAAGAACCTACCAACTGCTAAAATGTTAGCATGATGTAGCTTTTCACTTTACTGGTTCTAACTAAGGATAGCACAAAAACATCCCCCATTATGCACTCATCCCACATCTACTCTACATTAATGCTGTTTCTTAGTTTTTCAAAGATTGTGAATAACTAAATAGGAATATTTATCACATCAGTCAGAGCATCATTACTGCCACTTCATTCCTTGCGCCTTCTGGTGCTTCTGGAAAAAAAAAAAAAATCTGAATTCGAACTTGCCAAGCAGTTCATCTCAACACTCGAGCAGGAGAGAAGAAGAACTCCACCTCTAGATGCAGTGCATGCATAAAAAAAAAAAAAAAAGGTGGAACTTCTACAATGGCTCCTTCTGTATGGTAAATAAATAACTGGGAAAAGGCTGCGACTGAATGCCTACACACTCGTGATCCTGGTTAATGCGGTGAGAGGGGACAAGCTGGGCTGCTGCCTGCAGACAATGACGACAGCGCCGCGGCTATCTAGTCCTAATCAATAGCGGGTCACACGTCAGCCCACATTCCAGGAACAGATGGGAGTTTGAGCAGCGCGAGGGAATGCAATCCACTTACACTTGACAAATCGCCTGGGCATTCGTACGACACAAAAACACCTTTCAGATTTTCATTGTAACGCGCGCCAAGTCTCTTCTCTACTTGGAAGTGGGAAAACTCTTCTTGTTGTTAAGTCGTGAAAACCAACTGGTGTAGCATTTTTGTAGAGCAGAACTAAATTTGTAACCGTTTTTTGTGTTTTAACCACACATGTAGAGGTGAACTGGCAACCAAATATATGCTGTAGACAAGGGAAACCAGACAGACACATACACACACAAATACACACACACACACACACGTGTAAGCAGCAGCTGTAGTGTCGGCCCAAAATATGTTTTTCTGCTCTTCTGCCCCAGACAGGTGTCATTTATCTGTGTTTACTTATGCGACATCAGTTTATGTAAACGTGAGCTTAAATAAACCACAAATGGACAGAAGAGAGCATGGGGAAGTTCCTAGGACATCTTGCAGTTTACACAGGACTCCCCGTCCCGGCTCTGTGTGTGTGTGTGTGTGTGATGCTAAGCAGACAGCTGCCCCAGACAGAAGTTTATGACACACGTTTCTGGAGCATTTCCAATAAATTCATGTCTCGCAAACATAATCGGAGCCCAGCGGTGTGCCAACAATTTGGGGCCGTTTTGCATTTTCAGCAGCTCCCGCCCATTATCTCTCCTTAGCGTTGAAGAGATCCAGATGCTCCTGGGCTGGACGTGGCACTGTCCCGCGTACCCAGAGAAATAAACATGAAAAAGACGTTAAACAGAGTTGCTGAGAGTATAAAACTACAGGCATTTGTAACCGACGGATGCATTAGAGTCCTGTTGCAGTTTAAAATCAGACTGCTCAGGTTTCCCCAATAGTCAAAACATTGACCTTGGAGGGCCGGCAGCTGCGAGACATAACACGTGCAGATAAGACCCAAACAGGCCCACAAATTCTTGCGTGTTAATAAAGAAGGTGGGGGGGCCGGCTGGGTCCTCTGGAGGGCAGGAACACTTATCTCCTGATGTGTCCCTGATGTGTGGGATTGCCAAGTTCACCGCTCCTTTTAAAGCAAAGACATCAGCTTTGAAACCCGGTTAGCGCACACAGAGCCCGCTATGATTCAGCTCTCATGACATTATAGGAAATTCGACTCCACGTATGCTGTCATCACAGCGGCGTGATGGAAAGCGCTATCCTACAGCCCCGCTGGTGATGAAGAGGGATGTTGTATTTGATACCTCCAGTGCTAATTCACTCCCTTCACGAGGGCAACGATCTGCGAAATTTTGTAGCATGTTCGATGAAAAACAACCTCCTCGAAAGCTCTCAGTAGATATAATCGGCCTCAATTTGCAGTCGAACACTTTCCTCATTATGAAAATGAGTAATCTCTGGTCCTGTCTCCGTATCAGTAAAAGGATGGGCTTATTTAGCACGAGCCCGCCCCGACGGTTTGACAAACGGGGAGCATTATCTTCAATCAGAAGTCTTTGTGTCACTTCCCCTGCCTCTGCCATCTGCTGCTGCTCTTACGCAGGGCCTTCGCCTGCATCTCCTGGTCGCTTTGACGCCTTCCAAGGTGGATTTAGATGCAGAGCGGAGAGACGAAGTAAAACAGGAGGGAACTCTCTGTGCCCTCTTTGGAAGATCACACAGAGTGGTACCGTTTACCAGCGAGAGGAGAGGCAAATTACAACTTGTCTGACCTCTTAAGTCTGACTTCACTCACCTCCCTCATGCGTCACAGTATCACTTCAGCTCTAACATCACGGTGCTTACCAGGCCGCTCTCATCATTCCAGTCATGTGCATCATCGCAGTCAGGCACTGACAGGAGGATCCGGCAAATATGACATCATTATGATGCCGTGTAGCTGCAGCAGAAAATGATTCGGCTCGCAGTAAATTTCACACAGTCAGTAGTCGTCATTGGTAATGTTTACTCTGGCTACTGTGAATCAGGCGATAGGCCGATTTTAACACTGACGTGGTTGCAAGTGATGCAGTTTCCATGGCCATCTCAATATCAAGCAAAACTTTTTTTTTTATATATTTTTGGTATTTTATGTTGCTTACGGAACACTTTGATGCCAGAGGTATTATTCAAAACTTGAGGATGTTAATTTCTTTCATTTGGTTCAACATGAAAAGGGTTTCACGGTCAAACATGTTGTTTTTTGCCTCCATCGCTTGCCATGCTGTGATTTGTATGTAAATAAATGCACCGTACTTAATGACTTTTATGAAACGTGCAGATTTAAAAACAATACGGTGTTTACATGGCCAAATAAATCAATATCACTAATAATTTACTCTGACTAAAACAATGCGTTTACATGACAATTTCGTAGTCAGAATATTGGAGGAATGCCTTAATCTGGTTAAAATCAATTTATGCCTGTATATGTTAACATAGCAATTGTGGTCCAGGGCAGTTACTTTCAAACTTTTGAGGCACATCCTGAGGCACACTTCAGCAAAGCACAAAAATGAGGCACACCAAATTATTGCCTATTTGAAACGATATACTTCAAAAACGATTGACTGCTTGGAAATGTCACATGAAGCCTAATTCAATCATATGAGAGGGCAAGCCAACACTAGGAGGAGACAGAACAATCAGCAGCTTTTAATTAAAACTGGATTTTCATACAATTTAAGTAACATTTTTGTTCAACTGATTTTTTTTTAATTTACTTTTGAACAAAATCTTAAATCATACTTAAATGCTGACTTAACAGCCTAGCATGAAGAACCGCAGCTACAGAAAATGCATAACTCTGCTAATTCAACCCATACGAAATGTTCATATAGAAAAGATGTAAATAGACATCAAAGGAAGTAAACGCTAGATACATCAAATTGTCTCTATAATATAACATAATCTAATACTGGAGCTATTTCTTTGTCTTGATGTTAAAATGTTGGATGAGCAAACCACGCACATGTGATACAGAGGCTTTGCAGTTGTGTCACGAATCTCCTATCACCCACAGCTGGTGTCATGGAGGTGCTTTGAAGAATTGACTGTGCGCTAATAATCGCTAAATATGTAACAACCAGGCGATAAAACTGCCAAAGTTTGTTGTGGTGTGGGAAGATAGATCTGTTTCCAAATTTAGGTTACTGTGACACAGAAAACTACCTTGTCTTTAGCCCTAGATCCTTTGCTAGTCCCTATACTACAAAGGACTAGAGTCAGCTCAGTTAACTTAAACAAGCTAATTTTCCATAAGCACCTTCTTGCCAAGTCTGCTATAAGATGCCTGGTATAATAATACTGAATAGGGTCCCAGTAGCTTAGACAATAATGTTGAAAACGTTTTTGTTTTCTTAAGTGATGCTATGTATATACACATAGGAGCCAAGTGGATGTCAAAGTGTGGCTGCAGGGTGTGCAGAGAGTGAGAATAGGTCTGCTCAGCTGTAAACTGGGGCGGCCCTAAGACATGCAGGAAACACGCCACAGGCAGAATAGGAGATCCCATAAGACTTAGCAATACCAATGGAAGCACAAATCCTCTCCTTTAGAGCAATGGCAGATGGGCTGAAACCCTGCTTTGAATTTTTTCAGGGAATACACACAAGTACAGTATGTATGAAAATCATGAGTGGGGGTTATTTTATGGGTTATTTCTGCATTATTTTAGCATACACATAGCTAAAAGCAAGGCATCCATTAGCTTAATGAGACTTGAGATGAAGACAAGAGAATCATCTGTTGTAATACTGCATGAAGTTGGTGTTGAGGAATAATGAGTAGGGCCGTATGCCTGTGTAGTGTACTGTAGTGTAGTGTACTATAGTGTAGTGTAGTGTACTATAGTGTAGTGTAGTGTAGTGTAGTGTAGTGTAGTGTACTATAGTGTAGTGTAGTGTACTATAGTGTAGTGTAGTGTAGTGTAGTGTACTATAGTGTAGTGTACTATAGTGTAGTGTAGTGTAGTGTACTATAGTGTAGTATAGCATAACTGGGATGTGGGGCAGTTCTGGGATGTCAGACTTTACTGTTGAGCCTGCTGGATGTTTTCTGGGCCTAAATCCATGAAAAACCTGAGACAGGAGATCCTTCCTAAAAATCTCTAAGCCAGGGCTCTAAGTACTGTAGGTGTTCAACCAAGTTTTCAGCACAATGAATGGTTACATGCTTGTGTATAGTGGTTAATGTTAGAGTATGTTGAAGAACTTTATTAATTTTGTGTCTTATTTTGCCCAAATATTAGTTATATTAATTCAAATATTAGTTATATTAATCAGAGATTAACCATCTTGACCATCTGATGCATTTGCTGCTGAATTTGAGAACTTTTTGGGAGGTTTTTTTTTTTTTTCATTTTGTACAGTTGTAAAGCAGCCTACAAATCTAGGTAGCACTTTGCTTGACAGTGCTGAAAATAAAATATGTCAAATAACAACTGCACAGAATAAGGGGAGAACAGCATCACTTCGACACTTGTTGTTGCTCTGTCATTAGAGTATTATTTTGAGGGAATTAAAAATTAATACAATCAGGCTGATATTTATTACTCGCTTGTTTTGCTAGAATATCTAAATTTTTCCCCTTGATTTGAAATCATGATTTATACCTATTAAATTTTAATTTTAATTTATTTTTTATTTAACTAAGTTTAATTAGATTTATGTGCTATAGGTATATTACTTTATAACTCACACAACTGTTAGTGTCAGTGCATCACAGCTTATTTGAGCATACTGTATCATCATTCCACAGAAATGGTCTACCTCCTTCCCACAACTATGATTTCATGATCTTGTACACATTGTCTGAGTGGCACCTTTAAGGGGCCCGTACAACTCATATGTGTGATAGGCTTCATTACGCACACAATTTATGACACAGTAGAGGTTCTCAGAATTTCAAATCATCAATCAATCATTATCAAAGTTTCACAGAAAACATTAAGACGTTAAGGACTATGTGAGCTTCAAAAACATGCATGGTTCAATTACAAGTAAAAGAAAACCATTCAAATCCCTTAAGGTCACAATGAAACAGCATTTTTAGCGCATCTTGCTTCCTTAATTTGGTGTATTTCTTGTTGAAACAGGATATTGGGGCGGGACAAAACGCAGAGAGGGTTCATTCGAAAGTGTAAACCAATGGGATATCAGTTAGTGGGAGAAAGGTTGGTTGGAATTTTTATGTACGTCTCCTGGTACACGATGAAGTCACCGCTAAAGATACTCTGTTTTCCAGGAAGTAAAAGTAATGAGATCTTGATATAAAAATATTACTTTTTTTTTTTTTGGGGGCATAAATTGTCAAATAGGTGTATGGTATGATTGAATGAGCTAAAAAGGCGAAAAAGTCATTTTTCATTTCAGTGTGACTTTAAAGACCACCGGGCTTTAATGATCATCTAATTCTATGAAGGATTTAAGATGTCATGCCCTCCATTAAACAGATGACAGTTTTAAACCTGCATTTAGCACGAAAAAAAGATTTTATAGAAGATTGGAAGTCACAATTTTACTACATGACACTGTGGGCAATTATACACCAAGATAGCTTAAAGGTTACAGAAGCAGACTTGTGACCGGAAGGTTGCCGGTTTGAATCCCTGGAAAAATCAGCATGGAACAAGTGAATGAGTAACACCCCCCTCCCTCCCCTCCCTTACCAGCTACTGTCAAAGTGCCCTTGCAGCACCTCAGCAGAAGCCTGGCTGCACTGGGCAGCTCCCAGGTGTGAGTTTGTGCAACTGTTTTGAGCGTGAAGCAGGGCGTTGCTGAAAAAGAGCAAGTGCGTTCAGTCAACCGTGTCTGGGTAAATAAATGTCAAAAAAGAAAATTAGATAGTCGTCAGTGACTTTTTCAGTCTTCTGTTTGGCTACACATTACAATGCCGGAGCAAGAAGACCCACGCCTGTTGACTAGATGATGTGGCTGCTGTGGTTAATGTTGCTATCAGATTGCCCTGTGTGCATATCCCTTTAATTTCATAGGCAATTGCTTTATATCGTTCTCAGTTTTATACCGTCTTACGCAGACAAGTGGGAGATTTGCTCCAAGGTATTTCTACTGATTTAGACCAAGTCTGCCAAGTCAGCCTATGTGCTTACAGGCCAACCTAATGACAGTCATATGACATCTAAGCCCAGCTAGTAGCATGAAGCCTGTATATGACCTTGTTTGATTCTAATCAACAGTTCCATGTAACTAGATTTCCGTACCTCCCACCAATAAGAGACAAAGATACAAGACATTATCCTACAGTGCTACTATCTAACAGTACTATACTTAATATAGGTGTGTTATGCTATTGATAAAGTAGTAGTTCAAGTTCAGGTTTATTTATATAGCGCTTTAAAAAAAAAAAAACAAGCTTGTACCAAAGTGCTTTACAGATATTGGTTATAGCACACAAGCACATTTGGCCGGAAAAGCGAAAAGAACATAAATGTGTAATCGGTGGTAATTTAGTTATATTGCTTTAGTCAGAAAATCCTCAAACTAGAGCTTGTAGATGCTAAATCAACTATTTGTGAATGGTCTAACTAGTACATCTATTTCCTGGACCTTGAACTTTGGATCAGCATAAGGGGGTTGTACCTAAGGTATAACGACAAAATGAATCATCCCATCAGTCATCAAAGTCAGCTGTTGATGTTCCGTGTTGCTATAGTCTGATTCAATCAATTTTCAATTTACCACTAAGTGTGGATATTTTCAAAATAAAACCATCATCTCTGTGTTGGTGTACCTTATGAGTGTAAATACGTCAAAAACATTCTTATTGCTGGTCCAAATCACAAGAGAAAAATCAATGGGATCTAATTTCCTTCAGAGCAGCACTATTTTAAGCACGGCTGATAGAGAAGTCTTGATAGATGGAAATACATTTATAGACTCCCAGACCAATTTAATTTCTTTCCCCATCATGGGACCTCTGTCACAACATTTCCTGTAGGTGCCATCCAAAGGAAGTCTGGCATCTGCTATTGGTGCCATAATTAAGTTTTGGATAGAATACACACAGGCAAAACCAGAGTTCATGGCAAAGGACAGGATATTATGACAAAGGTTCAAACAAGGCTGCCATGGGATTTTCATACAGAATGACAAAGGATGTGAGAGAATGGATGTGCCTGGGGTAGCAGGCTGGACTAACAAAAGCTGAGAAAGCATGATTTCTTGACAGAAACTTGCTAGTTTCGCCACACACTTCAGCATTTTCTCCTTCTCACTGCAGTAACTGGTTATGGATTAGTTTCCTATCAAGAATGAATAAGACTGTCAGTGAATGAACGATACTGCTGTTGACTGTAGATATGTATGACTCTGTAAATGACACATGATCTATATTACCATTTTGTTCTTGTTATTTGCCATTTTGTTAATCTATAATACTCCATCTTAAGTTTCCTGTTCTCTGTTTCTTTGCTTCCTTCTTGCAGTTTAATGTACGACATGACACACTGCATGACTAGATAGAGTCCAGAGCTTTGGCAACATTGTATCCTAACAGTCATGCCAATAAAGCATATTTGAATTTGACTGTCAATCACAAGATTCCCCTTTAAGTGAACACATTCACTGAAGATAAACTAATCTGACACTGCAGTCACATAAAGCCTGCACCCCCAGTTTGTAGATTCAGTGGAATGGCCATGCGAGGGCCCACAGATAAAGTGGAACAAGGAAAATGTCTGTGCGAGAGCTGGGTGTCTGTCAAAGCAGGAACTGGGAGGCGTTCTGAGTTGACCTCCGAGGGCAAGGACTTCCCAAAGCCCCTCTGCAAAACAACAGCAGACCCGGCAGCTGACACTGGGACCGAGGCTGCTGCTCCGACTGCCTTGAAAACACACCGACCGCCCCCACTTCTCTTCCTCTCTGCTCTGCTCTGCCATCCAGGAGGGCACAGAGTAAAGCCCTTTGAAAATGGCACTAGGAGAAAGCAGAGGCAGCAACTATCACCTTGCCGATATGATCTGTCTGGAATGTGGCAATGCTTTTACTGTATGTGAACAGACATGTTTGTGATGTCAGATGCAACAACGGACAGAGGTGGGTGGCTTTTGCCAACAGCAACTTGATCCCAACCAGAGAACAGGAATTAAATTGTTTACAATAAGATACGTTGCGTGCGTGATTCATACGCTAAATATATGAATCATGTTTGAGTATGATTCATGCAGGTGACAGCAGTACTCATATGCATATGTCAACATTGGGAGTCACACAAAAGTGGTTAAATTTGAATGACAATTGTCAGGTTTGGAAAAGGAGTAAGGGCTTCCCTTTATTATGAGTTGAGAGGGAAGAAATTTCAACAAATATAGTAAATTTCAACTAACAGGCAGTTGGACTTGGATATGTATCTATTATGTTTGCCTTTCCCTCTTCAAGTAAAGAATGAACGGCCGAAGAGCAGCCACAGATGAAAGATGCTTTGGAGGTTAACGCAGCATACATGACAAAGCATGCTGTCTGACCACGGACTGATGAGTAAAATAGCCTCAGCAGAACTGTGCATGAGGCACTGGGTATGCGCTGGATTAGTCAGTTGTTTTCATGTTCCTTCTGCTTATTCTGGACAGTGTTCAACAAAAGCAACCAGGCCCCTCCCACCTGCCCTTAAAACACTGCCCACCTCTGCTGCCTGAGAAGAGATAATCAAACTCCAAGTGATTCATTTAGCAGCTCCGTGACACAAAGCCCGATTGTTTTCCTTGTTCGGATGCAGTGTGTGAAAAGCGGCTACACATCTCCGCGGAGCCACTGTCACATGTTCGGGGACCCAGAAAGTTTATGTTGATCATGTGTTTGTGCAGCAAGCGAGCTGACACGCTGTTGTAGAATCAGTGAGTCACTAATGTGAGTGAGGAGCATTTGTAAACAATTACAAAAGTTTAACCAGGACTTGTCATGCTTGTTACTCAGCATACACATGTTGTCTCCTGTTTTCAGCAGTTGCGTCCAGACTTCAACTGCCACTAGTGTTTTGCTCCCTGTCTTTGCATATGATTTGCATGCCAGACCTGTGGTGGCGGTACCAGTTTTTACTCATGATTACATAACGCTGCACTACAGTACATTAGAAATGCGTGGTTATGATACACATTTTTTCACAGAACCTTTACAGAAGTTCACAGCGTTTCCCAGGAGGCTTTGCTGAATTACAATGACCAGTCATCTCAACAAGCATGAACTACTGATTAACAAACACAGACCTTGTCTGGCTCAGGGAGGAATTCACAGTAGCAAGGGGTCGAATATGTTGACAGGGTCAGTGCTGTTAAGGATTAATACACCTTTCCATCGTTCCATATAATCTCCTGAGAGTAGGAGCTGTTATAGTAGGAACTGTTGGAGTAGATAAATGTCAATTAGTGCTACAGTAGGAGCTGCGTGTCAATTACAACTCCGAAACAATACATTCCTTCACCAAAACAACACCTCTTCAGATGACGAAGTTCAATGCAATATGATAACCAATCTCATCCCAAACTTGTCACCATGTTCCTTGAGCAAGACAAACACCTTCCTGCTGGAATGTCTGAGAGTGAGCAGTATAGCTTAAAATATCCCTCTACATTAGGATGTCAACAATGTCAGATGACAGCAATACTGGAGAGTAAATGGCCTTGATTGTCCGTAGCCTGCCGCTCTCAGGGTTAAAGTGGAAGGAATTTCAGATGGACAGATTATTGCGTTCACAAGTCTGCCTGTTCTGGACACTCCATCTCATGACACTGTTTTCTGGCTAAAGCTGTGTGTGTGTGTGTGTGGCTGTTGATAGGTTATTGGTCAGGGTGAGAAGTAGGGTGAGAAGTAGGGTGAGAAGGGCTGAGAGGCTGTTCCCTGCTCTCTTGCCTGAGGAAGGCCATTATGTTAGCTCCGTTATGCCTTGTGAGGCTTTTTTTTTTTTTTTTTGCTGTTTATACAGTACTGCTATGAACCAAGCAAGTTTTTTCCTCTGTACCGTTGCAGCTGCTGTTCCATACTGACCATGGTGGTCTCTGTGTAAACATTAGCCAGCTTTAAGTGGAAGACAATGAGGAAATGACAGAGGTGGTGGTGGTGGGGGGTGCATTTGAAGACATTCAAGGATGGATTTCCAGATGAAACAGAGAGATGACATCATGGCAAAGTCAGCTAGTAGGAACATGGAGAGGCCTGGTAATGCAACACCATACATAAACAGTGGACAGCTGTATTTATGGGACATTGTCTCATGGTTCTATCTGCCTCCATAAATCCTATTATCTGATTTAGTTAACAGCCATTCTCCTGCCCAGCACCTAGCAAGAGACGAGCGGCTTTGGCACATAAAGCCTCATCAAGGCGCTCAAGTGCTGTGCAGATATCACTATTGTTGTGACATTAGTAGGCTTGGCCACGATGAACAGTGGTAATATCATCGCTCGATTAGACATTACCTCATCATGATCGGATGAAGCCTAATGCCAGTTTTTCTGTCTGAAAGCTATTTAGTGGAAATTATAGACAGCTGTCCAGTATTAGGGAACAGAAGGTTTACCTCCATGCTGTCATAGCACCCCACACTGGGCTGCCCCCCCAATGCAAAATCTGGTTACATTCATATATTCCATACATTTCTACATGTTGTTTCCTGGTGGAGACTGTTTATCAGTCTGGAGAATATGAATAATAGTGCTGCTTCCTGTATGACATGACACTGACAATGAGAATAGAGGTCCAGATGGCAGTGGGATGCACCTGCTGCAATTGGACCTCAAATATCCCCAATCTGAGTTTCACACCACTTGTCTAACATGCTGAGGAACAGAACACAAAGGGGAGCAATTTAACAGAGAAAAGAGAAATGACAGAAATTCGGTTATTCCTGCACCAGCCAAACAAATAAAGAAAGCAACTATGCCAAAGTGTCATTTACTTACATATCTTCTCAGTTTCTTCTCCGGCGGCGACTTTCTCAGCCAGCCTTGGAAGATGATTTCTCCGCCGCTCATGTTTTATCAGTGTCTCCTGCTTCTTGTTGCTCTACAACAACTCCTTCTTCTATCACTAGTACATGACGGGTCCTGAAGGGCTGCCTGTTCAAAGTGCTGTCGGCGTTTGGCACTCAGTGGTGCAGTCCGCTCCCCCCATCTGATAAAAGCAGAGCAAGTCTTGGTAGGAGGTGTTGTTGGTCGCTCCCGGTGCCACTGCGCGCAACACCCGGCGCACAAAAGCCCAGTTGGGAGAAAAAAAGCGCAACTCGACTAACCCTAACCCGCGGGGAAACTCAACTGATGCAGGGTGAGGAAGTATCGTAGGTTGTCTGCAGTTTGTTTTCCCAGTTCATACCACGCCCACCCAGCCAAGAGGGATGGGCTGCGCGCACACACACACACACACACACACACACATACACACACACAGGGATGATCAGGCTGGGAGCACAGCTTGCCACAAAGTAGCCTCAAGATCCCACACAAAGTTAGAGTAATGGCGGCATTTAATGATTTGTCACAGGCTATGTAAAGATTAATGTGTAAATTTGACAGTACGCCAACAACATGCGGTGTCTGTGCAGGAATCCGCACGGAAACGGGATGGTGAAAGTCATTCTACTTCATTTCAAATGCGGAAACGCATCTGATGCCAAATTCTTTATCCAAACGCATGCTGCAGAAATGCCACGCCAAACGCCGCAGATATCATATCCGACCAAAGAGTAAGCTCTTAATTTGGGTTTTTGTGTGTTTTCAAGAAAGGATAAGCAAACTGACAGCGAGTTAATTGTCGCTAATGTTGACAGAACAAACAGAGATTTCACGATTTCACAGTTGTGAGATGGGAAAACGCACCATCTTGTGGAAACTTGACACAAGTCTACTTATGTAGACGTTTTAAAACTTAAATCTCTGAAGACTGAAAACCGAACATAGTATATAAATGTTGAATAAATAAATCAGGAGACATAATTTTAAACAACTAAACGTTTATCTGGGAAATATCAAAATAAATAGTTGATGAATGAATAATGGAGACATGATAATTAAAATGTATAGACAACTGATGAAAGATTCATAGTGGATTCAATTTTTGCCAAGGAGAAAATAATCTCAAATACCAGTGATCATTGTTGTCATGTTATAGATGAAAAGACATTCAAAATAGATGATATCATTTAAACATCAATCTTGACAAAAATGTTGAATATCATATTTATTTCAAGTTTATCAGACAGAAAGAACAAATTATATTAATGGCTTTAAAAAACTATTAAGCGCCCAGTGTGTTTTCACAGAAGACAAGAATGAGAAAATCTAGGGAAAGGAATTACATCTTTTATGTTGTCAACCCCCAGAATGCATTGCAAATACCGCTCAAATCCCATTCCGAAGCCACCGTGAGGGACGGAGCCAAAACGCCTCAAATCCAAATACCTGCAATTAAAAAAAAAATCCAGTGTCATAAGACCTCTGCTGGTGTTATCAGAACTGCTGTATTAAAATGTTGTCAATGTAAATATAAAATGTTTTTACCAGCCATAGGTGTCCTCTAATCCGGCCCTGGAAAAGTGTAATGATTGATGTCAGAGCTATAGCATAACTACTCAAATGGTTATCAAGATTTTAATACTAAACTCAAGATCTGCGATAAATCCTCTCTAGCATCATTTTTCATGTATTCTCTGTGCATGTGCAGCTGACAGACTAACAGACTCTGCAGACTTTGCTCTGCAGCTAACAGACTGAGAGCCAAGAGGTCACAAAGTAAAATAAGGTGCTGTGCATATTAGGGTTAAACCGATATCTTGGTTTGCCAATACATCAGGCCGATATTGGCTTTTTATTAAATATCAGATATCAGCCAGTCAAGTCCACTGTCGAAATGATGGAGGGTCCTCGTCTTACTAACAGTCTGTAAAACCTGCAATGAAATTTGACTTTCTTTGCACATTTTATGTATTAATTTCAGTGTTAAACTGTGTTTTTATAATAAAATAAGTTTGCACATGTGACAATTTCAGTTATGGGTGCTGGGAGAAAAAAAAAAATAACATAAGTATATAAGGCTCCCGCACACCATCTACTTGCAAATCACAATTTATTGGACGTTTCGGTCATAGACCTTCTTCAAGCGTCAAACGGTCTATGACCGAAACGTCCAATAAATTGTGATTTGCAAGTAGATGATGTGCGGGAGCCTTATATACTTAAATTGTGTTTTTATCAATTAGTTCTTCATTTGAAGGCAAATGTATCCCAGAGTTTCCCCTACCATTGAATAGGTGGAGGGAGTCACTCTGCCTTAAGGAGCTGCTAACTCACCTAAATGAATTTCATTAGTCTGGATTTCAATGGAGAGTTTTAGTGTCCCATGATGGTCTAAATGGTATTTCAGAGGCTTTTCCACCCTGACGAGGACAAAACTCTGAGGGGAAACACCGAATACTTGTAATTTCTGGCATGAAAATGGAAAATTTTAAAGAGATTGAGCGGCTATCGGGAGCTTCAGTCTAAAAATACTGGTATCGGCCTTGAAAAACCCATATCGGTGGAACCCTGGTGTGTATGTGCTCTTCTTACTGTGCCAGCCGAGCCCTCAGCAGGTCCGGCCTCTCCTCCCTCAGCGAGCCCCCACAGAGCTCTCCGACTCCTGGCACGAGGAGGTCCACCGCAGCTGCCTGCACACAAACGACAGGCGCGAGCCAGTCAGCTCGGATATGCAAATCCTCGCAATAACCCGGCTGGCGTTTACCAGGAAGAAACTGAGCGGTTAAATCATTGATCCACTCTGCATTTTTAACCGTATCACTGTGCCTTACTGTATGCTTAGGACGGTCCTGGTTGTCTCTTGCATAAAAAGGCTTCAGGTCGTAGGGATAATCAGTGACAAAGACTGGAATGCTGCCACAATGTTTCACCAGGTGCTTCTCATGCTCTGTTTGAAGATCACAACCCCACTGAAAGAAAAAGAGGAGCTAACATCAACATAAATCTGAGACAAAGGTTATCTCAAGTGGGGGGATACTGTGGTATACAGTAACTGGAGCGCTGGAGAATGATAGTGTTAATGGCAAACACACAGTAGAGTCGGATATCGCGTCTGCTCTATCAAGGAGAAAATAAAATCAACTTACATGTGTTGGAAAGGCAAATTTCTGAGAGCTGCGGTTCAGGATGTCTATCGCCTCACTGTAGGTAATCCTAAAGGCAGATTGAGGTGATATCATTATATAATAATAATAATACCTTTATTTATTTAATTCATTCAAGGTCTTTGGATGATTCATTTTGTGTCATTTTTGTAACGATGGACACTTACACACTGAATTTCCTCTTCAGCATAGCATCCACGTTGTCCTTAGAAAACGCAGATGAATGAGGACAAAATACAGGAATTGGAGATGATAATAAAGTCGGATGCAGTCATAGCTGGTTGGAATCAGTAGCCGAGTTAAATGAGCGTCCTCTAGAACTCACCCTGTGTCCAGGAGTCACGTGCCGGTGAAATAAATCCACATCCTCCGCACAGTGAGCCAAGACATGCTCTGTAGCAGACCTGAACATGTCCTCCATGACCTAGGGAGGGGGGCCAGTTTAGTAGTTAAAGTCCACATTGAAATTGAAAAGACTTAAGCATTTTTAGCTCATTCTAACAATCATACCATACACATATTTGACAATTTAAAAAAAAGAAAGACAAATTTTATTTAATTGTATTTTCATATAAAAATCTCATTACTTTTACTTCCTGGAAAATGGAAAATCTTTAGTAGTGACTTCATTGTGTACCATGAGGCGTAAAAAAAAACTGTTTCTCTCCCTATCTGATATCCAATTGGTTTACACTTTTGAATGCTCCCTCCCTGCATTATGTCACGCCTCAATACCCTGTTTCATTGTGACTTTAATGCTGCATCAGGCTCCAAATGGCAGCCAGGGGCAACTGTTTGAAAATGTTGAACTTCCAATACCCAGAAATCATGTAACGTGAGCCCCAGTTTGTGATTCAGGCAGATAAGGTAAATACATAAAAATCATACATAGTGCAGCTTTAAGTGCACAAAACGGAACTGCCTCATAGAATAAACGCAGTAGGATGACTGATACTGTGGAGTAACATTGAGCTTGAGCACAATGACACACCTTGGTGAGATCCTCTAAGGACTGAGTGAAGGAGACCTCAGCCTCCACCATGTAAAACTCAGCCAGGTGGCGCCTGCTTTGGGAGTTCTCCGCACGGAAAGTTGGCCCAAATGTGTAAACTCCAGAAAAAGCCCTGCAAGAGTTTGACAAACAGGACAGAATGAGAAATGTAGTGTGTGTGTGTGTGTGTGTGTGTGTGTGTGTGAGAGAGTGTGGTACATGTGTCTGTCTCTTACACTTCTCTCTGTCTCTTTCTTTTGCCATTTCTTACTCTATTAATAGAACACAAGTGTAGAATGCTGTAAGTGAAGTCTAAACATTTGCAGATGATCGCTTGGAAGATAAATGAATTCACTTTATCTCACCCTGACATCACCTCCAGATGCAGCTGACCAGACACGGTCAGGAAGGCCGGGACAGAGAAAAAGTTGCCATCTTCCTCCTTGTCCTGGCCAGATGGCTATGGGAACGGCAGAGGTCACATTTGTAAGGTTTTACAGTTGGACAAAAATAATAAATTAATTTTATGTTAATTTTCAGAACAATTATCACATCTGTAGATACTTGCCTCCACCTGAAACAGCTCCCCCGCCCCTTCGCAGTCATTTGACGTGATCACTGGAGTGTGAATCTGCACAAAGTCATTTTCCTGCAAAAAAAATAAATGAGGAAATGAATGAGTCTTGCTCTGGATTCTGCAAAACTCTCCTCCATCGATGGTCTCACCTTGAAATATGACTGGATCGCCGCAGTAGCCTCACTTCGTATCCTCAACAGGGAGCTAAAGACATTTGTTCTACATCTCAGATGGGGAAGCTGGCGAATGTACTCAAGGCCATGTCTCTCTTTGATTTTGAAGGGAAAATCCTTAAACAAGAAGAGAAATTACACCTTAACAACTATGGCATAATCAAGCTATCACACAGGTTTGATTCAGAGCCACTACAGTGAGTCAGTAAGATGTGCATGGGATGTTTGAAGAGACTGCTTTACTCACCACAGGGTTACATTCCCCAACTACATGGATTTGGTCTGCCTGAAGTTCAACTGGCTGTTTTCGGTTTGGACTTTCCTTAAGGCTACCTGTGACTTCAACAGCACTCCCAAACGTGAGCAACCTGGATAAACAAAAGTAAACGTATTTTAAGACATATGCAAACTCCATGCCTAACACACTATATTAAGGATTAACTACAGGGGAGAATAAGATAATTAGGCCTCACGGATCATTCAGGTCTGAACTGGCGACGATCTGCAAGGACTGCAGGGAGCTGCCATCATTCACATGGAGGAAGAGGTTTTCCTTCTGAGGTCTGACAGAGCGAACCCAGCCCTGCAGTGGAAAATACATTAAATTACATTAGCTGATCATTTTGGGGTCACAGAAATATTTGGTTTCATCTATTCTCAGGACACCAGGCCATTGCACTCTTTCCTATTGGTTGATTGTAATGTTGGTAAAATAATTGAACTCATTCTGCTACTGCATTCATTGCAAGTCATTCTTGATAAAGGTATCAGTTCAATGCCTAAGAAGTAAATGTAAAATACACAGTAAGTTAGCGGTTTTGGGGGCAGCTTGTTAAGCAAAGTGAGAAAAATAAAGTATAGCAAGTGCTGACCTGGTTCATTATAAGATGCTAATAGGGATTCAGGTAAAATATACAGTAAACTAACTGTTTTGAATAGCCCTCTTGGGGGAATTTGTTAAATAACTTCTCAAAAATAAAGTACAGTAAGCCCTGGTTCATTATAAGATGCTAGTATGGATTCAGGTAAAATATAAGCTAGTCAACTGTTTTGAAATAGCTCTCTTGGGGTTATTTGTTAAACAAATTCTCAAAAATAAAGTACCTGGTTCAATATAAGATGCTAGTAGGAATTCAGGTAAAACATAAGATTTTCAGCTGTTTTGGAATACCCTCTTGGGGCAATTTGTTAAACAAAATCTCAAAAATAAAGTACAGTACAGTAAGTGTAGCCTTGGTTCAATACAAGACGATGGGTAGGTTGGTCAGTAGTTACCATTAAATATCCAGTGACAAAGAAGCTGTACCTGTACTTTGATATTTGCTCCCAATTCACCACCCGAAAGTGCTTCGGATACTCTCAGTTTTGTTGGTGTCTTCTTGCAGTAATGTCGAATACTTAACAATATTCCTCGAGATACTGAGACGTTTGGTGCAAGAACAAACATTTTAGCTGCAGCTTGAAACATCGTGAGACATCTGAGCCGCTAAACCGTTAAAAGCCCGATATGTTGCAACGATTTAACGGTAGTAATAATAACATATTTAATAGTATTTTTTCTGATATCTCAGTTCTTTGCCTGGAGAAGTGACTTTCACGTTGTGTCACTCTGCCTGCTATTCATGACAGGAAGACTTCCTGTTTAGGTCTTTCACCATTGGTCCAATTCAGTCACGCGGATTCTGACCAGCCAATCAGATTTCGGTTTCTCACTGAAGCGCATTTAATGCACTAGGGAGCTGTAGTTTTCTGGGGGGGGGGGGGAAAAGGCTTATCTACAAGGAAATCAGAGATGCAGAATCACAAAACTATGATCTATTATTTAGCACATTTATTTTGAGAATATTTAATCAGGACAATGAATACAAAAGAACTGCCAAGGAAAGAAATGTATGCAGACAATGCTTGTGATAGTCATCATTTGCTAAATCTGTATTAACATCTTATTAAATCAACTGTGCTGTATGAAAGAGGGAGGAAGAAACACATTTTGCTACAAGCAGATTACTTACTGAGCTCTTATTTTATACCTAATAACTGAATGCAATTGTGAATACAGTACATAACAGGAAATATATATGTGTATAACGAATTCCTGTTATCTGCTTAGCAACACGCATTTGTTAGTAGAAGATTGTAATGTCACAGTCACTCTCCATCAGTTGATTTGAAAACAACTTGTTCCCTATCTTGTAATCTGATTTCGAAGGGAAGTGGTGTTTCTTCTTGTAGAGAAAGAAAGGTGTAACATGTTTCCTTAATGTGAAACCGCTCCTCAAGACCATGGCATCTCTGGCCCTACTGTCAGCCAAGCTTTCATGCAAAATGCAGTCAAACAAAGCCACTTCCATACAGGGGGGAGAAATATGAAAGATATTTTTAACAGTAAAGACAAACACAATTCTGGGGGGGATTCAGTAGGAGCAAACAGAGAATCATAAGCAGATGAAAAGTCTGTTTGATCTTGCGTGATACATCCCGCTTCTGTGTGAGACCCATTTGTGCAAAAAACCCAGTTATTTCAATACCCACAACAACACTAGGTGTGTATTCGCACCATGTGCTGGTGGGGTAAATCAGATCACGCCAACGATGTAATAAGATGCCAAAGACGATTCTTCACCTGGTGTTGGCTGTCAGCTGTGGAGGTCCTGGTCACACAGAGAGCCTGGTGTCTCCCCCTCCGGCTGCTGATGACACATCATCATTAAAATGAATAGGATGCACTTGAAAAGTCACTGGGGTCGTTGCTATTAATTACCTCCAGCACGGATGCAGCAATTATGCACATGGTCTCATCTTAATGGGGAGCAGAACAATCATATTTTCTGACCCAGTGACAGGGAGTGTGCAGTGTACTACAGATTTGTTGTGGTTGTGTGTGTGTATGTTGTATATGTTTCAATATCAGAAGAGCAAAGCTGAAATGTAGTGACAATCTGAGCCATTTTGGCCACTAGTCATGATACTATAGGGAGGGGAAGCTATCTTAAAGTCACAATGAAACCGCATTTTGAGATCAGCTTGCTTCCTTAATGTGATGTATTTCCTGTTGAAACAGGATGCTGGGGCAGGACACAATGTGGCGAGGGAGCATTCAAAAGTTCAAACCAATGGAATATCAGTTGAAAGGCAGTTTGATTTGATGGGAGGGGCGGGAGTGTTCAGAAGTTTGTGATGGTTTTATTGGTTGGAATTTTTATGTCTTATCCTGATGTCTGTTTTCCAGGAAGTAGAAGTAATTAATTTTGGATGTAAAAATACAATGAAATACAATTTTTGACTTTTTGTTTTTGGCTTAAATTGTCAAACAAGTGTATGGTATGATAGTTAGAATAAGATAAAAAGGAGAAAAAGTTTTTATTTCAGTGTGACTTTGCCTCTTGACAAATTGACAAAGATTTGACAAAGATTTACAAAACAACTGAACAAAAAAGTAATTAAGTTATTCAGGAAAATCTTAATGAAACATGTAATGCATTTCAGCATATAATGTCCAAACAATTAATCTGATCTATTATAATGATAATGTGACATGATATGCTGATGAATTCTGCACCCTCTCTTCTCTCTCCCTCTTCCCTCTTCAGTGTCATGTGCAATGCCTCCCTCCACCACCAGGTAGTGCTGTAGCTCTATGACACTTCCCAATCCTCCTTCAAATCTTCACCTAGATTTATTCATTTACCCCCGAGTTGCCTCCAATATATTATTCATTTGCAGCTCCAAGGTCTACTGAAATGGAAACAAGCTGGCATTGTTATGTTCTCTCTGCACTTCTATCAAGTATAATGCAAAGGACCTGCTGGCTTTCATTGGTAGTGGATAGACCTGCACAACAGTGAATTCAGGTTGCATCCAGGAACTGTTTTCTACGCATCAATAGCAACAACAAGGTTGAGGTAGCCAACATTCGGCTCTGACTTGATTTGTAATTTTCCCTTTTTTCAGGCCTGACACATTCCATCATAACTTGCATGTGGGAGAGGTGCTTGATCGTGTGTCGCATGTATTTATATTCATATTTCCACAGACACTCATCCTCCCACGTAAACCACAAGGAGAAATATGCATGAAACAGAGAGACAACTCTCTCTACTCCAACGTCACGCTCCTTGGTCTGTATGATAATCCTTGCATGTCCAGGTAAAAGCCACCCAAAGCAAAACATTATCTTCTGTTTGCCCTCGTATAATGAGTTAAGAGGAGGAGTCAAATGGCACTTCTAATGAGAGACACATAGCTCTATTCTTGGAGCCTCTACAGGTAGAGGAGTTGTTTGGCAGTGGCCTGACATCCTTATTTGGGCTTAACAACTTGTTAAAATCAATACACGATTAGTCAGCAAAACAAAGGATCTTGCTGTAAAAGCTGGGATCTCAGGAGGACTAACTGAACTCCATGCTTAGAGGGCAAGTGCATCCTGTGCTCTCAGCATCCCCCCCCCCCCCTCCCCCCTCCACCGACTGCCCCGCAGTATCGACAACACCTCCCACCCCTTCCACGAGCCTTCATCAATTCGTCCAAATATTCTGCATTCTCACATGGAGGGGTGCATTGATTTTATGCAACATGGCTCGTTAAGTGCTGATTAGACCGTTATAGTGATGTGATTTCAGGGAATGGGTTTGGGTGACAAGCAGCCAATCACAAATCCGAGGGAACTAACAACCCCTACTGAAATAGATTTGGGCTGCTGCACTGCTCCACCTATGACTCTCAAAGATAAGTATGACAATTACTACCAGAATACAGCGTGTGCGTCAGCAAAAAGGTAATGGACTGGCTATAAAAGTCCCCAGCTTAGAGAATCTATCCATTAACCATGTCCAAGACACTCACTGTTTGGGAATGATGATGTTAAGCCATCACAAGGTAATCAGTTTCACATATCTGTGAAATCAAATGAGCACAAGTGTGTTTGTGGAACGAGCAGAGGGCATGCCGAAAAGCCACGTGAAAGGCATACTGTGATCAAAAGGGGGTTTGGAAACTGCTACATGTCCAGTTTTTTAATGCTTGACATAGCGTCTTAGACAAGAAATATCCTACGCATGTATATTTAATCAAAAAGGTCAGAGTGCTGAAGTAACTGGTGTTGTACCCCCGCAGCAGTTCAAAAGATGGACATTATCTCTAAAATATCAATAGCTATCACTTTTATCTAAAATGAGCACTTGGTCTTACACCTAGAGCTTTTAGAAGTGAGCATATTGTGATTATAAAGTCTTCTGTGAAGTTAGGAAAAAGAACTACTTGTACTGCTGAAATTGCCATCGCTAATTGAATGATGTGTTTAACTAGACAGGTTCCTCTGGAGCTGAGTAGGATCTTCATTGTCACCTCAACATGTAGATAATTCACTCTTTGGTTGAGCGTTGGTGAAAAACAACAACTGAGTTAAATCTGTGATTACACCATTGTTCCCACACTATGGCATGTCAAGTAATTGTTTCTGGTTGGCTGATTTACTCCCATATTTTCTTGAAGACTTTGTTGTACTTACTCATGTAGTGCAGCCCCTCAAGTCAATATCGAGCATGTAAACATATATATATATATAAATTCTAGAAAGCAACAAAGCAACATTCCTGCAGCAGTGATGGTAGTGGTGGTGATTATTTGTTTATTATGACTCCATCAAGTCGACATATGGTTTTATTAAAGCCAACGTGAGATCAAAATAAGAATTATAAAACACTGTCAGCGTTATGAGATTTCTTTATTCCTCAATTTGGCAGTCGTAGGAAATCACCCCACATACTGAGGAAACAAAGAGTCGAACTGATTAAAGAGAATTTACACAGAATTACAATAGGTTTTCAATTGCAAGGAAGGACATTCAGTTTTTTGAGCACACAAGATTTGTTTTGAAAACCACTTGAATGACGCCTTAAAAATGTCGCCCAGAATAAATACTATAAATACTGTACATCCTGCTAACATATCATTTCCCAGAACAAAGCCATTAGACACATTTACAATATTACAACTTCAACCTTAAAAATGTCATATCAGTTTGCCAGTCAAACATTTTGGATGTCACCTTTTCTGTTTCTTTCACGGGAAGGTAGTCAAAGACAAGACTCTCCTGAGATGGCTAAAAATAGTCCAGAAAAAATAGAAAAGCGCAGAGGTAATATCAAACCGTTGTACCTCACCATATAGCATTATTTTTATCCGCGCACACACACACATAGGTCACGACCAAATGAAACAATTCATCCTTATCCGCACTTTGCACTGCATGCTGCGGTGTCACTTGTCAGGTCTGGATCTAGGAGGATGCAATGTGGACTTTGCTTCATTTCCCCAGGTTCTTTCGTTTAACTTCCAATTAGGAAACAACTCCCTTATCCTCATTTACAGGATCATTTACGCAAGTGATTTTAAACGTTAACTCTAAATTATGGTGCTGGAATTAAATGGGTCACCCTAGATACAACTAGAATTTGTTTTGTTGAGGGCTAGAGTATCAGTATGATACTTATTCACTCTTTGGTTCATATTTTTGCCTGATCCTTCTATGGTAGAGAGGTGTTACAGCCACACTAAATGTCTATATACAAAACATATTATAGACGCAGAAATGGTATTTGTCCAGGCCTGTCAGCCTTTTGAGGTCTGCAATACCATGGAGATGACTTGCCAATTTCAAAAAATCCATTGATCTCTTGATAATTCACTCTGCAAAACTTCCCCCAGTCATACGTATATTACCAGACAGGTTTTTAAAAGGAGTGGAGAAGCAGAAATTTGCCAAGGGATTTGGATGATCTGTAGCTCTGTCTCCAGATTGTACAACCGTTTAAGACCAGTTTTACCTGGCTTAAAACTGGTGTCAACTGCTGTGGAGTTTCAGAAAGTTTTACATATCTGCCCAAAACTTGGCAAAACAACACCAAATACATATATACAAGCATAGGCATTTCCAGGGCAGACACAATGCAATCTACATTACTTATCTATCATTTATCATTGTTGTCATGTAAAAACCTTCTAACTCCAACTCAAGGATTACATTGTCTTCTATGTGTTGAGAAAATTCTACCATCCTTGGTTTATAAAATCCTGTTAAACCCCACTAGATAAACTAAAAAAAATCAAGATAGTCAAGTTAAAAACAAGGTTGGTTTTCTTAGTTCGGAAAAGCATTTTGGTGATACAAGGTTTTTGCCCAACAGCAACGTGAGTTGGATACAACCAAGTGTTCTTTTACAAGGTCCCCCTGTAAAATGGTAGAAAAAATGAACTAAAAGCAAACTACAGATGAGCATTTAGAAGCTGTTATTTGCTATTTACCTCCCCCTGCTGAAGCAGACAAGATCTGATGATAAGTGAATGATAAGTGGTTTCATCCATGTTACAAAAACATTACTGAAGAGGAGATAAAAAAAAAGAAATTTTTTAGCCTTGCCACACAAGGTAATTGGAACTGGAAACTGCCACACATCCAGTTCTTGAGTGTTTGACATTGTCTCATAGATAGGCAAGAATACCCGGCACATGTATATTTAATCAAAAGGGTCAGAGTGCTGGAGTAACTGGTGTTGCAGCCCTGCAGCGGTTAGGGTTCAGTGGCTTTGTCAAGGGCAATTCGAAAAAGTTAAAAAATGTAGGCTACTACTGGATCACAGCCACCCTGCAGTTTCCTGCTCACAGCTGGAAAACACCAATCTGTCCTTTTTGCGTGTTGGTGGTTTTTGGTCAGCGTACTTACTTTCAACTGCTGGTGACTCCATGGTGATACTGGCAATTAAGTAAAAAGAAGATATGGGAGCGCTACTGGTGGGTTCTGTAGTGCAACAGGGTCCTCTTTGGTCTATGGGCAAAAAACTGATAAAAAACATGAAGTAAAGACCAAGACAACTCCTGTTTAAAGTATCAAATGGCAAAAAAAACTTTATTATATCACAGAAGCATTACAAAAACACCATCATGTTTCAGCCACAGGGCCTTCTTCAGGGTGTTTTTTGTTTGTTTGTTTGTTTGTTTTGACACCTTGAAGAAAGCCCTATGGCCGAAACATGTTGGTGTTTTTTAATACTTTTATGATGTAATAAGGTTTTTTTTTTGCCTTTTGATACTTTAAAAAGGAGTTGCCATGGTCTTTACTTCATGTTTTTTATATATTACATTAGATTAAATTAGAAATTGGTATCCTCTCCCTTTGTTTCCATACAAAGGCGAGAATTCCCTACAGTAGATGTTACCAACTGCCAACTCAGCAGACGTCCAACCATAAATCTATGACTAATTGCTTTAGTTTATCAAGACACACCAACTACCCACTAATTAGCCTTACAATAAATTGCAGTGTCTTGTGTTTCCATGTGGGCTTTTGAGTTACACTCACTCACAGCATCAATTTGAAAATGTGTGTATTCAACCAGAGTATGCTCTATTTTTCAATATGGTTTTGGAAACAAAGCCCTGTGCCCATCTGCTGTTGTTTTGGCGTTGTTAATTATAGAACGCTCACAGCCTGAACTATCCCTTTAAAAATACAGGGTCATCTCTGGAGAAAGGTTCCCATCAACAGGTACATACGGTATTCGTTTAAAATATGAACAGATCCATGCACTCAGTTACACTAGGAGAAGACATGATTAAAAAAACAACAGTATTTTCAAAGTTTTCCCCGTTGCTAAAGCGCAACACTGTCCTCCAACTGCAGCTTATTTATTCATGCAGTCAATTCCCATTCAAACGCCTGGCTTGTACAGCAAGAGAGAGACTGAAATATCATCATTTTTTTATTTGATGAAACGTAACACATGCAATGTAACCTGGGACTTGGGAGCAGCTCTACTCCTGACATTTTACGTCATGATGAGAGGAGCTGCAGAGTGGTGCGTTCAGTAAGCACTGTTCTCCGGTCGCTCTCTTTTGGCAGCAAATTAAATTTTTGAAATTGTTCTTTTTTCCATTTGTTCATTTATTCTGTTAGTTAGTTCATCAGTCACGAGGAGAAGCAAAAAGCAAAAACAATTGTGGTTGCAGTCCATTCTTGAAAGTGGCTGTCTCTCTACCATGTGGGATTTTTAATGCAGATTTGATTATTTTTGACAGGCACTTTTTTTTCGTTGCAGTGGCACATCACTTATCAAAACTGAGAGGCGTCCTGATTTTCTTTTCCATGCCTTAACTGGAGCCAGGAATCAGTGGTTGCTTCATGGAAAGATAAATATAGTGTTCTCCGTGTTTGCTAGCACAGGATAGCAGCCACAGTGAGGAAAGTGGTTAAAGCTGAGCAGTGTGCATTTCAGTTATAATCAAATTCTGCTCCACTGCACGCACATGTAGCCTACTGGTCTGAGTGTTTTTTTTGCCAATAAACAATGAATTTGCACATGTACCAACAACAGTGTATAAAAACCTCCACATGAGCCAGGAGCGATCAGAGGAGTCTGAGTCATCTAATAAAGGGTTTGTGTGTGTGTGTGCGTGTGTGTGTGTGTTTGAGTCCCCAAATATGCACATGTATGTTTTTGTCAGTGTGTGTGTGTGTGTGTGTGTGTGTGTGTGTTAGTGTTTCTTTGTCTCCTGGTTACGCATCTAAATGATGTACGCCACGCTACAGTAGCATTCAGGCTTTGCCAAAAAGGGACTCTTTCAAACAGGACCTGACTATGAACACCTGAGGTTAAAAACATTTCCCCTGAAAGGAATAGTCACCGTGATTTCATGCCCTGATGGTGGCGGGGTGTGTGTGTGTTTGGGTGGGGGTTGGGGGGGTGAGGGGGGGGTGGAGTGTGTGTGTGTGTGTGGGGGAAAAAGAAAAAAAGAAAACCAGTTTCTCAGTGAAATGTGCTAAAAATTTCACCACAACTTTAAAGCATTTGGACTGGCAGGCTTATTTGTATGGGTAAATGAATGAGAGGCCAGGCGTGTCACAATCCAAATGCATGATGTGGAAATAAATTCCCCAAGGCTGATCTACATAATAGTATTCGTAATGGGCCCGAAAGTTCTGTAACCAAAATAATTCTGTCATACTGACTGCGGGCTTTATGTTTAAAACTGAAAACACACACAGCAGATCGCTCCAGAGAAGACAAGACAAGGGAAACAGACTCGGTCCTCGTCTGACTCATGTAGGCACAGCTTTCTCCAAGTCTTTTTGAGTGTAAGACAATATCAAGCATGGAGTAAATCTAATAACCACCTACTATATCTAGCAATTTCTTGAGCAGGTATTGACAACACAGCAATTTTTATTTTGTTCTTCTGTATTTTGATTACAGTGATGTCGATGTGGATATTGGTTGACTGCACAAACACGATCATGCAATCCATTTCAGGCACTGGGTAATGGGAAATTTCTGGGCCAAGGTTCTCCACAAGTAACGGCAGTGCTAACTTCAGATTCTTGGTATTGACAAATGTGTGATGCTTTAATTATGAATTAGTAGAACATGTGTGTGTTACACTACTGGCCAAGCAGTTTGAAAATGGCAGTCAGATCGACAAGGCGGCACCTGTCAGACCCAGGATAGACAGGAGGTTGAGTCTGCCAATGTGCCTATAGCAATAAGAATGTGCCTATAGCAATATGACTGTGCCTATGGCAATACGAATGTGCCGATGGCAACCAGCGCTTTTGGGATTTGACCCCTACACCAAAGCTGACTGACTCAAAACGGTGAATCAGCTGTCGCACTGAGCGTGCACAAACAAACTGTTCCTAACTGGAGCTTACCAACGGTTTGTAGCCCACAGTCGGATCAATGTGTTTTAGCCTAAAGGCTTAAATCACCTCAGATGGCCAGCACATGAAGCACGTTCTGACTAACAAAATAGCATCCACACCAGGAGCACCAAATCCTATGAATCATACAAAGAAAAAACTCAAAATACATTTTTGGACAAGGGAGTTAGGGCCAGCAATGCCCAAAACACAGGAAAAATGACAACCATCATTTCAACTTCTTTTCATCAATTTAAACTTTCAACCTGAAGGAAGCTGACAAATTTTAAGAAAATGCAACCTTTTCTAGTGCTTTATGTATTTTTAATACTGCCTGCTGCTAAATACTTTGCAGCAGCTCAAGCCTATTAAATATGCATGTGCCTTGTTTCAACCCTGACAACAGAGTGTCTCTACAGAGGCCAAATCTTACCTTTATGGTTGCTCTTTGCCTGAGTCTATAATTAATGGCAACTCTCTTTCATCACAGGGTTTCATACGATGGAAAGAGCTAGCTCTCTAGATGTTTTTAATGTCCAGTTGTGTATCATAAACACTGCAGGGGAATTTTCATTCCAATGAGTTTGAAATTTAATTAAAACCATTTTAGTGATATTACAGTACGCTTCTTTCCAAATCTTTCCTATCCATCACAGTTGTCATGCTAATTTTTAGGATGGGCGCTGACTGGTCATTTTCATTTGCTGGCAAGCTTCATTGTCTCTGCTGAATTCAAAGTTTGGATCAAACTTTTTGTGCAATAGTTAAGACATTGTCTTCCAATTAGGAACAGTGGAAGCCTGAATGATCATGATAGGCCAGACAGCATTTATCTTTGATTGCTAATGTCATAGACAGCAATCGATAACACCTATTTTTTCATGGACATAAAGTGCAACTCTCAGCCTGATAAGCTGTCCCAAGACGTTAAGCATTAGCTGCCCTTTCAGTCAAGCCAAGACAGGAGTTGTTTTGAGTTTTCCGGCAACAGCGGGGTCTGATCCTTTGCCATGGACAGATTTGACCTTAGGGATAATTAGCCTAATAAAAGCATTAGATATGCTGTCAATATGATTTGCATAATGTGCAAAGGCAGTTTCATTCCTGAATGCAAGCAGTGTCCAAGTGACTTAAAAATGCTGCAGTGACATTTCTCTGGGTCCTTTGTTCACACCTGTCAGGGGAAATGTGACGGGAGAGGGCGGCTGCAGCTGCGGCTCCTGCCTCCAGTGAGTCCAGCAAGACCACCGGCACCCTGCTGGGTCCGACCGGGCACTCAGCCCTGCTCAGGTCCGTATCACACACACACACACACACACACACACACACACACACACACACACACACACACACACACACACAGACAGCAAGTACAGCATGTACTTATTATGTAAAAGTAAGAAAAGAATTTCACCTTGTGCTGATAGGATTAATTTCTTACAGCATCATTTCCCCCATAATCCACGGAGATCAGAGTTAGACTACAAATTGGATTGTCATATATCTCAATTGCACAAGCTGGGCTAACCAAGGAGAAAATACAAAAAAAATACTCAGGTAATAATACAATTTTTCTATTTTACTATTTTCTCACCAAAGTTGTTTTATGTGGAAAGGCAAGACTTTTCAAAGACATACAAATCAAATAAAAGTCTTAACAATTTGTATTCTTGTAAGAGCCATTGCAAAAGCCACAACCCTCTGGTAGCCTTACTGTGTGAATTGGCAAGAAGGATTACTTCTGGTAAGATACTACAAAATGTGGGATTTGTGAGGCTAGCTTTGATGCACCTCCATTTCACAGATTATTGACTATCTTAGGCTATGTGAATCTCACTGAAAATGACTTCAAAAGTGAAAACCACATGAGTTCAAGGCCTAAGTCAGTTTCATGTTTTTCTAGCAGAGAGGTCAAAACCATTAGCGTATGTTGCCCGGTAATGAGTTAGTACAGGTTGTCTCATGGGGCCCTTATATTGTTAAGTCTCATTTTTGGAGGATAACGCCTCACACATTACCAGACTGCGGTATTGTGCTGTTTAAGCTATGGGTCTACTGTCTGTTTTCCATTTCCCCCTCACAGGTCAGTCCTAACAGAAGTAACGCTGGCCTTTGTATGACCCTGGGAAATATGACACTTTGGAAAACATCACCTCTGTTTCATTTCCAAAGGCGCTACTTTATAGCGTGCTTCTGTAGCCGCTGTGTTTTGTCATCTGGTGGGCGTCCAAATGAGACCCAAACCTTGAGGAATACTCACCCTCTCTTAACTGTGGCCAGTTGGTTTACCATTGCTTGCCTCATTAGCTTTTATGATTTGCCTGCCATTTGCATAACTGGTAGAGAGGGGATTGTGGACCTGAATGATTAAAGACAGAATGTGAAGCTCTCCTATCCATTCAGGCATGTGGTGTTATCTGGCTGTGGGGCAGATGTGGACCCTCGCGCCGACCAGTTATTTTATGGCTGTTGGGAAAACTTGAACAAGTGTGGCCAATTTGAGACGCTCAGAATACTTTCACAACTGCCGAACACTGTGCCTAGGTGGTGTTTTTTGTCAACAACATTGCTGATCTATAGAGAAATAAATGCAGGTGACTGACTGTCATGTAGCAGTACCTGCGATTGACTGACAGAAGAAAAGAGAGACAGCAGGTGTTTCATTTTAACAGTTATTTTCAGACTAGATACACAACTCAATGAGGGAATGGATGGCTGGGCCTCAGCAGGAATCAACCTTTCGCTGATTTTAACGGCGAGTACCTTTGCCAGTGTTTGTCCAACACTCGGGCACAGACTGTTCAAATTATCACTCAGAGGAAACAGATGGAGTGTGAAAGCAATGTGAAGATATCCATCTGCACCAGAATCAGCATAGGTTATGGGAAACAGTTCATGCTTAGATTTCAGTGCGAGAGAAAGTTTCTCCTTTAAGCCTATCATATTTCTGAAATAATGCAAGAGCAAGATTTTCCCCATTCCTTTCACATAAATCTCTGGAAGGGAGTGGTCAAATTTGAATCTAATGGTGGGACATTAAATTAATGTAGGATAAAAGAAAAGTCTCAATTAGGGCCACTGCGTCCGCCATAAACGGTGTAGCTGTCAAACCCCGACTGACCTCTAAGACCAAATCCCGCTAGCCTGAAAAAAAAAAAAAAGAATAATTGCATGAGACTGCACTTCTTTGAAATGCTCTGTCTTCTATGGAAAGTTTTTTCCTTTAATTCTGGACAGTACGTCTGATTCATTTCAAGTGAATGTCTTTTGTGTACCTGTTAAAAAGAGCTGCTGCTACACCAACAACAGAAGGTAATACACATATACAAATGAGGCACTGTAACAACTAAAGGAGCAACTGGGCTTGAAACAGTGGCCACAGTACTGGCATCATTGGAAACATTTTGTATGTTATGGAAAGTGCATTAGGACTGGAGATTATTTGTGGGCATCAAGATTTGCTGCTTCAATCAATAAAAGATGCAATAAGAAAGATTGTTACTGCCCCATAGTACCAACTGGCATTATCAGATTTGTGGGGGTCTCAACAATTCTTTCGTGAGGTCCAGAGATTTCTGGCTTTCAAAACTCACTTCCTGGCCCTTACTCCGTTTTGGGACAAAAGCTACTAGCCCATTGGACTCTCCCATTGCTACGAGCGAACCATCAGCATCGCTAGACAGTTTGTTCTCAAGCCAAAAAAGCAAATGACAGAACACCATTAGTGTTTTAGATCGTCATATATTATCTTTCACAAGACGTTTCTGATAGATCTCTGCTCTATAGAGGTAACCTATCCATCTATTGTGAAAATGTGACTTTATTATTTGCGTCAATTACAGGCTGCTGTAAGCTGTCCCAGAGAACTGTCGATGTTGCAAATCCTTTCTCATAGAAGTCAATAAAAGTCATAGATTACTTAAAGGGGTCAGAAACATTAAAACATGTTTTTTGAGATGTTAACTGATATGTGATATGTGTAACTAGGCATTACCTCCACAGATAAGTGCATATGTTGAATATATATATATATATTGATAGGTGAGAGGGAGTGAAACTGGTACCATCACCCTTTATTGCCCTTTTCATAAGATTTAATTGGAATTATCAATTAGATATAAAACTGAAATGACAGCTTTCATTAACAGAGTGCATTACATTTTTTAAATTACATCTGGAAAAGGGGTTGAGCTAGCAAGTTATTCAACACCTGCTGTTATGATTCTAACAGAAGACTAGGACTCTTCAGGCCAAAGGACATTTTGCCTCCCTGCAGCAGAATTCATCCTGCATATCTGCTAGCAGGACTTTCTGTTCCCTGCAAAGAAATCTTCTTCACCCGGGGCGTGGGGCTCGAGGCTCAGCCTGTCTCAAGGAAGATGAGAGCCACAGATTTCAAAGTTGCTTTGCAAAAGCTCCAGCAGTCAAACTTCACCTAAAGCAAACAGCGGGGTGCGATCGCTTCCGATGATGCTTGTCAGTCACACAGAGAAATCAGCAGCGCAAATTAATGCAATGTGGAAAAACAAGCGACAGAGTGCTGCCTACTTAAGTAAAACAGGCCATCACGCTTTCGCCTGGGTGCCGCGCTCGGCTCTGCCTGCAGTGAGTGTAAATGTCCCAGGCTCCCATGCCGCCACCACACACTGGCAGCTAACTCCCAAGCCTCCCTGCCTGCTAACAGGATTAGCCCCCGAGCTCTGCTTGTTCCAACAAAGTTATCAAGTTTAAAAACACTGGTCTCCTGGTGCCTTTTGGATCATCAAAGGTTTTGTCCTCAACTTTGACAGGTCAATTAATAAAGTCTTGCACAGCATCACTTGAGGCTTATTTATCTTTTGGCAGTTAAATACATTCACTGTAAAGAAGCATTTATTAATAGTCCATATTTTAAGTTCATTCCATGTGAGGAGGTGATATATTCTGTATAATGGCACATGGTGCATTATTACATTATCACATTGCATAAAGTTACCCCCATAAAAGTCCTATGAAATGTAGGCTATTGTAGGGTGGAAATTAAAGTATGTAGAATAAACAGGTGATGTACATAAACAATAAAACATGATTGTAGTTTCTAAGCAATCAAGTGTGATGCTGAAGAATAGGAATATAAGAGTATATATGAGTGGATTATTCATATCTCAACTGCAGAAAATGATGTAGGTGTGATGATGAGCACATTCTATATTCAACAAAACACATAAAAAGTAAACACAAAATATTCCCTTTATTTTTTTTCTACCTAAAGACTACACAGGGTCACTGATGTAGCTCTAAGAGGTATCTACATTTGCATTTTATTTACAGCTTATTTTGATGTCTTCATATTTACATGGTCAAAGAGAAGCGCTAAAAACACAGTGTTGAGAACAAACCAAAACTCAAAATGAGTCCAAAACTTTAGAAAAAGATACAGTCTTATGACGCAACAGTTCTCAGTGCAATATTCCACAATGCAAATATCCTTCATTCATATTATGTTGAACATCCATATTTTTTGGAAACATGTCACCGTATCAACCAACAGCAGAAAAATAACTGTGTACTGTTATGCTTAACCTTTGTACAGATTGAGAGACTCAATCATGCTCCCACTCCCCCCCCCCCCCCACCCCCACCCCATACACACACACACACAAGTTCACGTGTTTGATGGAAAAATGTTGATAAGAAAGTCAAGAGTGTGCAGTGGCTTGGCATAGTTTAAAAAGTATCAGAAGTCAAACCAATGAAACCTCTTCCAAAATGGTTACGACTCCTTTTTTCGAGTTGTGTTTTTCCAGATAATGACATTTTCATACGAGCTGAAGTAAAGTGTCCTTTGAAGTCTCCGTTAAGGAGGACATGGACGTATGGGAGCTGGAATATCTGAATGCACCAACAGTAATTATGTCCACAAGGGTTATTTCCAAGGTTGCCGTGTATGTACGACCTTTAGTCTGTAAACTGGAACTAGCACACCTGCAGGTCTAATGCATTTCTGCCAGCCATGGGACCAAGTGGAGCCTTATTCTGGAGAATGAGAGCACTTTAGATGCTGAACCCCGGGCAGCCCTTAGGGCAAAGGCAATTCGTTTTTTTCAACTCGCCCACAATACAATGCTAAGCCCATCCATCTCAGCAACCAGCATGTTAATGTAGTGTATGTTCCAGTGACCAGATGGATCCTTTTTTCAACCATCTTTGTATTCTCACTTTTAACATGTTTTTTCATCCCAAGCATTGTTTGATTGTAAATTGTGGTGAGGAATACTGAGAAAAGTACATTGATAAAATAAACACTGCCATTCATATGCAATTGAGACTGCCGTAGATCAGTAGAATGTAGTCGGTCTAATGAAAAACACAATAATTGATTTAACTAAACCACCTTTCATAGTTTATTCCATGTGTTGAAACACCCTTAAGTATTGTTCAAGTACAACAATTAACGATAAAAGGGACAATAGTTCACATTTTTTTTAATTCACATTTGTTATACTGTTATTTCATATAGCTATTTATAAAACAAAACTAAAGGTAATTCAAAACCATTCCCATAAAATACCTTTTGTTGTTTAATACAGACATTAATTCCACAGTATTTTCTTACAGGGTTGGCTCTTCACTATTCTCATAATCGAGTTTGTTTGACCACAGTCAAATAAAGAGGAGCAGAGAGCAATTAATGTTATGTTTTCTTTTTCTTCTTCGCAAACGAATTCCAGTCAAAAATAACAAATACACACAAAATAAAAAAGTGACCTCTTATCCCTTTGTTGGCTTTACCATACGATTTCAGCTTGATCAAGCAATTTAGTTAATTTGTAGTTCATACAGAAGGCCATCGACATGCACAGTCAGGGTGCACTGGAGCCTTCCAAGCTAAGACCACAGATGAGTATCAAGCCTCCTCTTAAAAAAATACAAGACATCACACAAATGAAGGTGCTTTGACAAGTTCAGCTGGGGGTTTTGATGAAGGGGTCTACCGCCAACAGAAAATTCTCTCATTATTTATGGATGACTGGGGCTATGAGGTTTTCAAGTATAAAAAAGAAGCGATTAAAAGAGAAGGAATCTCCTTGGCTGAGGCGCAGAAAAGGCAGAATGGAGCAAGCTTGTGAATAACAATCTGCTAGTCTGGCAGCAGAGTGAGCCAGTGAACATAATGCATTACCAATACTCCTCTTGGATTCCTTTGAACAGAATCACCAACAGGGACGAGGAAATGGAGTCACAAAAATAAGTCACAGACATCGCAAATTTTCATCCTCTAGCAGCCGCACTTGGAGGGCAAAGACTGTTAAAGAATCTTCAAAAGGAGAAGGGCACTCTTCTATTAATACAGTGCATCTGATTGCAACCATGTTTTTTTTTTTTACAGTATATTAAAAACCAAGTTGAGCACAGTCGAAGAAACAAAAAAAGTGGTCATGTACGCAACTGTCTTTGGCAAGAAGTCCCATGTCCTATGTGTGAGTCTGTCACTCCAGAGCCTCGTGTTCATGTCACCTTCGGCCCATTTCGCTCTGTCTCATGAAGTGAACGTTGTTCACACTGTCTGCCAGCTCGGGGTACTGGTCGACCGAGACCACATAGTAGCCGTCGTAGCCCTGCGCCTTCCCCGAGCCCAGGAGCTGCTGCTTCTCTCCCTCGGTCCAGGTTCGCGAGCCCTCCTCCCCGTCCCTCAGTCTCTGGCGCTCCCGGGCCCAAGCCTGGGCCACGGCTCTCTGCCGGGCCAGCTCCAGCACTCGAGCTTTCTCCTCATCCACACTGCTGCCGTAACGCGTATTCAGACACAGTGCGCCGTACTGTAGCTGGATGTCAGTAATACGCCTAGTCCTGCCGTTGAGAACAGTGTTGACCTGAGACACTGTCACGTTGACGCCTGTCTCTAGCGTACGCCGGCCCACGGTCATGCCGATGAGGGCCAGGTCTCCCTCCACTGAGCCCAGCTTGACGAAGTAGTGGGTGTCCATCCCGGCGATAGTGAAGTGCAGGTCTTCAAGGTAGAAAGCATCGTTGAGGACTGCAGCCATGCGCCGGCCATCCTCGTTGGCCAAGCTGATGATGTCAGTGCTGATGCGGCCGTCTCGGATAGCGAATTTCACCCCCTTCCCGAAGATGGAGCCTCCGGAAGCAAAGAGCTTCTTGTCCTCAGTCTGAGGACAGCCAGCACTTTTGGCTCTGTAGATCTGTCCAAAACGTTCCAGCTTCACAAAGGCCTTCAGCTGCCTCTGAACTTCACACTGCACACCCAGCACAGACTGCAAAACAAGGACAATTCTTGTTAGTCACACAGCCCCCACAGCGCCTACATACATAATGAAATATCTTTTCTGTTTGTTCTCTGAGCAAGAAAAGAAATGATACGATATCACTGAATTGCTTTTTCAAAGATGTTCTATCAAGTATCTACCAAGACTTTCCTATGCCTCACACCTCTGTTTGGCGTCCTCTCTGGTGTGAGTTTCATATCCTGATGACATAGTCTGCATGAGGAAACTCAGCGGCACTGTCTATTTTCAGATGCTGCCTTTCTCAAAACTGAGAATCATATTGCTTCATTAACACTTCAAACATTTCATATTCAATGCTCTGACTACGGAGCATAAGCCATTCTTTTTCATGTATGACTGAATGAGGATGATTCGTCAATTTTTTGTGATGGTTTCTAAAATGTTAATTTTGCATCAACGTGATGGAAATCATGACTTTTTAACAAAAACAAGCAAAAAAAAATAATCATATGATGTGGGTCTAACATATGCTGGCAAATAAACAAAAGCCTACAAGCTGCTAATGCTGAAAACAGATGTTCTTAAAAAACTAGTTTCAAGAAAGTTGTATCATACTGTAAATTATTTCCTGGAGATCTGTTTTCAACAGGAATGGTCTGGGGTAAAATCTCCAATGGCTTCATTTAAGCATCATTATTAAGCTCATTATACTATTAACAACGACAAAAATTTTTAACACAAGACGGAGAAATAAACCTTAAGCTATCACATATACATACTTGTTGTTCGGTTAAATATCTTCAATACATTACATATAGAAATACTGACATATTTCCCCCACAATTACTATAAATGGCAAATAACAAATCCGTGATTCTTTGAAGCTGTGAATGTATCACGCAGTCAAGGTATGGCTGGGCAGAGGTGTTTGTCAGCAAATGCAAATCTCTCTGATCATTTATGACAGGCATGATATTTTGAAAAAGGGTGAAATTGCTATCTTCTGACAGCCACGCTGTGCCAAATATGAAACAGGACTCAGTCGGTATGTACTGTATATATCTCATTCCTTAAAGCACCAACGCTTTGTATAGATACCACATTCCCTTGGGCCAAAATTAATACTGTGTCCTAATATTACTTGACAGAGATACTCCTCAGGAGGGAAAAAAAACAGAGACATTAAAAGGAGGATAGTGATATGAGATGGGAGCTGGCCAACACACAGTGAGACAGTCGCCCAAACAGATCTGAGCAGCAACAAAAAGGCTCTCGAACGCTGTGCCTTCCTGCCATCGCCCAAGATAAGGGGCTGAGAGCGTCCCGAGGACTCTTTGTCAACCAATCACGACCAACATCCTACTGACAGTTTCTAATTCTGTCTCTCTGCGCCTCCATCAGTGGGTGGCTAGAGGCTGGGGCTATGGGTGGGGATGGACAAGGAAAACAGGCTGCTGTGACCAGCCTATCTACCCCGTCCAGCCTGTCTTCCGTGTGACACGGCATCGGATCCCGCGTCCCTGCTGGCAGCGGCGGGGAGGTGTGGGGGGTGTGGTGGGTGTTCAACTGTGCTGCTGGGCCCAGCGGGAGCGATGGCCTGGGGGACACTTCACACCATGCCACTGCATGTTTGTTTACCGTGCCAACGCGATGACCCGGTCAGCTGTCCCAGGGGCGGCGGGGGAAATGTGGGGGGGGGGGGGGGGGGGGGGGGGGGGGGAATGTCCTCCGCTTTACTGAAACACCCTCCCGGGACACTCCCAGAGAGGCATCATTCACATAGCGTGGGGTGCAATCAGCCCACAGCACAGCTCAGAATCAGAGATCAAGCCTTGTACAGCGCAAACCTCATCTGTCTGGCCCCTCACAGCATTTTTCAATCTGTATGCGGCTTCAGCAGCATGGTGAAATAGGGGCCTAAATGAAAGGAGATGGAAAGGCAGGCGTGCTTTCCTCCTGTATATATATATTTATATATATATATACACGATATATATATATATATATCTACATAAAAAGCCAAGTCTACAGGATATACCGTGTGTAGTTTAAAGGCTATATTTATGCTTCAAAGAACCCTACATTTAATTAGGCTGCTTTGGCCATCTGCAGTTAGGACCAACATAGCATTAACCAGCCCAAAGCACCATTTTTGAAGCTGCAATTCTTAGTCATGCGTCAGTTCAGAAACCATGGTCCTAGATAAGAATATCATGCCTTGCACACAGGGTAAAAACTAATTATCTCAAACATTTCCTTACATATCACCTGCAGTAAATACTCCAGAGGTGTGGAAAAGGAAATAGCTCCCTGACAAACATGGGTAAAACCTCAAAATCTAGGCTAGCATATCTATTTTAAGCCTCAATACAGGATTTTTAGAGCAGTTATGCCCTATCATGGGTATTCTTGAATATATACTTGAAAGGATGGTTTGTAGATGGAAAATTAGCTTTCAATGCTATCATTACTCAAATGGGCCTACTTTTATCCAGTGCTTCCAGGCAAAGAAAATATAAACAAAGTCACTATAGCTTCAAAATACAACTCATATTTAACTTTGACATATTAAAGTTTCCAACAATTTGATAGTGAAAAACCTAACCAACCAGATATTTTGACTTGTTGTGGTGGGGTTACCCTGTTTTTTTAAATTGGGGTTAAGGACTGGTACTTTAAAAGCCAGTATTTGACCCCGCAGTGAAACACCACACCGGCAGCAATTTGCCCCCCAATTACACTCATTAAGTAATTTTGAAAAAAGGCTAAAAGTGGCTGTTGATAAACGGTTTTCTGGCATTCAAAAGTGTTGATGAATTGCTAGGTCTGAGATGACAAGCCAGCAGGTAAAGAGTCGAAGCCTCTGCCCGGCTTATCAACTGATTCTGTCGGTTTTGCAATTGTACGCCTGGTGGGAGAGTTGCATTTATTCCATCTAATCTACTACCCTATTCCATCATATCTGCTCTCAAATATTTGAAATGGAAATAGTAGGAACGTCTTTGAATTGAATTAGATTCTTCCTCTTTTGCGGCTCCTTTGTAGATTGCACCTGGGGTGAGTTCAGAGATTCCCTATGGAGTGGGAGGCACAAGCTGCATGCACGAGTCGCCCCCGGGGGTTTTAGACAGGAACCCTCCCAAAGCATGTTAGCATGCTAGTCGAGGACCTAACTGGGATTTCTACTATTATGGTTTAGCGCTTCATATATGACCTGTAGTTTACAGGAGAGACAAAATACCATCTTCAGATTCTAAAGTGTTTCATTTCCTGTGTAATTGACCGTGGCGTGCTGCAGTGCCTCAAGTAACACTTCCTTTCATGACTCTTATGCATATGAAGCGTATATGAGAGCAGGTGAATACATACATGTTGTCATGTTTCATTACTTGGCCGTTTTTTATTGTCAGAGCCAACAAACACCCAGCATGCCTTTAAAACCCATAGTATGGGCTACACCTTTGCAACAATGGAATGAAATATACGTCTATGTTTTGGACAGAAACAATTGGAGAAAATAGGATTTATGAAAATAAAGAGGAGACATAATTCACAAACTCATGCACTCGACATGCCTGGTTTTCTAATTTTAAATGCTAGTTTAACTGCTTTTAGTTGCATGTATCAAAAAGGAAACTCCAACAGTCATACAGTCACACACAGTCAGTAGAATAGTTCTTCACATCACTTATTCTGCCCTTTAAGACGGTTGGTTAGTTTGAAAGTCAGAGCTTTGGATAACATTGTATTGTATCATTCCAGGGGCTTTTAGGCTTCCAAATGGGAGAGGACACCTCTTTTATTAGCCATTAAAGCCCATCGTGTTAAGGTAACAGCCCGAGTGTCGCTCAACACGACTCTGGCCTGGCCTGCCACTGGCCTCCTGATGGGTGGCATTGTCTAGTCTTGCTGTAACCAAACCCAAGACAACAACAGCAGCCTCTTCAATAATTCAGGTGAGTTGGAGGCGACTTAAAAGGGCTGATAAACGCGGGAATCAGAGCATGTCTGCTACTTCTCAGACTCTGGCTAAGGGTGTAAGACTGAGATGAAATCAATGGGCAGTGGTAGAGGGAATGGAGAGTGAATTTCCCTAATGGCAGGACAATTACAAGAGCTGTTTAGCCTGACCCCATTCCCCAAGATGAGGGCCAGGAGCAGAGACCTGGCTCACTGGGCCGTGGTTTGGCCTGATAGCTGGCGGCTCCTACGGGAGTCTGGCTACACAGAGCATGTCTATTTGCTAATGATGTTGGAAAGGAGAGGAGCAAGGGTGGAAGAGGATGATCTGTGGTCAGGTGAAAGGCGGGAGAGGTGAGAGTGACTGGCGTACCTTGGTGCTATCCCACTCCTGCGTCTTGATCTGGGTGCGAACGAGCTCGTAGGACGGCTCCATGGCGTCTGTGTTTGGTTTGCGATAGCCGGGAATGACGTTGTACAGCTGGAAGCCGAAGGTCACCAGCCAGCTATTCACGTCTGTGGAGGACGGATAACATCAAACACACACATAGAGAAACAGCAAATTAGCTCCTGCATATACTATTATCTAAATGGACATAATCACTTCTGGCTCAAGAGAACCCCCACGGCACAGTAAGAATGATGAATTTTTAACAGCTTGACATTGCGTGGTCAAGTGGCTGTCTCCTTGAAATACTTCACTCTGTTTGAACACTTGATTTGTTTCTGAAAGTGGACAAGCTATGATTAACACTTGAGATGGTGGCAATGATTCATATCCACTCCTACAGGTGCTGCACTAATGACACACAGCTGGTTCCCAGAAACTCAAGTGACATCTGAGAGTGGCTGCTGTGCTAATTATTATATACACTTTCATTTTTTGTCTTCTCAGCCCAGCTTAGTCTTCACATACAGTACATGTGATTTTACAGGAGAGTCAGTGGATTCTTCAGTATTAGGTTTAAAAGTGAGGTGTGGTGGGATTCAATCCATGCAGTCAGGAAGATGTGGTAAAACATATCCCGCTGTCATCCCTTGTGATGAGTTGTCACTAATTTTGGATATCATAGAGAAGGCTACAGACACGACTGGAAGCACAGCCCGTTAAATCTGAGCCATTTGTTTCTTGCCCCGTCCGATGTATTTGTTATGGACAGCAGAATCATTGCGGTGACACTTAGGGGGCAAGTTTGTCACAGCTTGGCATTGCCACATTGTGGCACCTGACAAAGCTTTTTTAAATAAGAATTTGTTTGAGGACAATGAAAGGACCCTGGTAATTTAGTGAAAGGAATGGAAATGTCAGCGCCATCAATCACAATTGAGGCAGACCCACTCCAGTATATCTAACAGTCTGCTTAGCATTCAAATGCCAGTCAGGCCCCTAATGGTGGACTGTGAAGCTGAACGTCTTTCTGTTTGGCTGGCAGCTAAATGGTTTTGTTGAACATAGAGAGGTGCAAGCCTCGAGTTCACCTGGACAAAAAGTGACTCTTTATCATTTCAGTGCTGTCTACAGGTAAATGAATGAAGGAGAAAAGGAGAAAGTGTATTATTTCATAGCCAGAATAAATATTATCTAGTAAATTTAATGCAAAAATGAAAAGTGTATTAAACAATTTGCTTATTCATGACTGAAATCTCATGGCAGCTGATTGGTTTAACCACAGAGTATCCTTAACAATGTTGTTTTCCTTCCAGCCAAAGGGGTTGATACAACAGGCCCTGGCTGGGGTTTCTGTGGATCCATTGTGCTTTCCTTCTCCACTGGGGTGCTTTCACTGCCATTTACCTCCTCCCTACCACAAAGCAACACAGAATGATGTGATATTTCTGGGAAGGGACCTGAGTGTTCAACAACAGAGGGGGCTTTGCTGTACACCATTGTTCCCTTTGAGCACTTTCAAAACGATAGCCATTGGACACATGCGCGCGTGCATGCACCCACACACACACACACACACACACACGTACACGTACACACACATACACACCCAGGTACAAAACAGAGCAGTCTGGAGAGCCTGAAAAACAACTTCAATATCCCAGTGAGGAAGCTCTTTAAAAACCTCCCTTGCACACCGGCTTTCAATTTAATGTTGGCAGGAGCTACACTTCCGTTTGCGGTTTGTTGTTTTGTATAAAAATGCAGCAAATTTGACTGAAAAAAACTAAAATGATTATTTCAGTGTTGTTCACTGCACTGCAAGCCATAGCAGTATAACATAGGAATGAGTTAGATATGGGAGCTTGTCTGGAAAAACTGCCCTGGGCCCTTTCCTCCCCCTCCACATGACAGTGAAATTTTAGCACCACAAAAGCAGTAATATGCATTATTGATTGTTCTTCTGGGACCCCCTTGACATCTGTCAACAGTGCTATTCCTATATAGCTCCTTATACCCAGACTTCTGTGAATATACAGCATTTTCTTATAGTCAGTAAACAATTCAAATAATTATTTTGGTTATTTTGAGGCTGCCTGTTTGTTGGAGCATGTTTCATTTGCAGCTGTTCAAACTAAAAAAAAAGAGAAAAAACAGCCACAGGCAGCAGACCTCTATAAAACATGGGTTTGGTTAGCAAACCTACCAGTCATGTAGCACTTTATCTCCTTGTTGTTGCTCAGAGGGTTGTTATTCTTGAACATGTACAAGTTGAAGGGCACGATGCGGTTGCTGTTGAGGCGGTTCCACACCTCGTGGTCAGGCGTGGTCCAGCGGCCGGCTAGGACGTCATAGTCTCGGCGGCCCATGTGGACCAGTCTGCTGAGCGGCTCGTACAGGCCTCCCTGGTAGCCCACTATGAGCTGGAAGCTGGGGTTGGTGTCCAGGTAAACCTCTCCGAACGCCGTGTGGAGGATCTGCTTGATCATGAGGCCCGAGCCGCTGAACACGGCCAGCGGGGTGCCGATGTTATCGCAGGCCACGTAGAACTCGTCCCCGCTGCTCAGCTCCATGGCGAACAGGTGTCCCTGCAGGTCGTAGTAGAGCGAGGTGATCTCGGAGCTGGAGTGGTTGTACATGTGGGTGACCCGCGTGGGGCTGGACAAGTCGGCGTAGAAGAACTGCAAGTGGTGGCCCATGCTGCTCCTGCTGGACACCCTCCTGCCCAGGCCGTCGTAGCGGTACCTGATGCTCCAGCCGCTCACCTTGTTGTACACCTTGACCAGAAGGCCGGCCGAGTTGTACTCAAAGTAGTCGTTCCCCCTCTGCTTGAGGAAACCGTCCTCGTCCATCCTGTACTGGACATCACCCAGGCGAGTGATGCAGTCTCTGATGTCGTAGCGGAGCGGCGTGAGGCGGGCGCTGTTGCCGGGGCTGAGGAGGTGCAGGTTGCCGTTCAGGTCGTAGCTGTACCTCCACAGGGGCTTGTCGTTGATGGAGACCACCTGGAGCTGACCGTCAGCGTCGTACTCGTAGGTGTAGCGCGTGGTGTTGGCGTAGGGCCCGACCTTCAGCTCCTTGGCCACCACACGGCCCATGTTGTCATACTGCACCATCATCCAGTACATGAGTGAGCGAAAGATCTCATATTGGACCTCCTTCACCCGACCGTAAGCGTCAAAGTGTTTGGTGTGGGTCATGACTGCCGTGGTGATAATCTGATTTATGTCGTAATAGATTACTCCAAATTTACCAAACTGCTCTGTTTTGCCGGACACGTCATCGTAGCGATACAGGTCGATGGGCAGCGGCGTCTCATTGATGACCGCCTGCATGCTGGTGACCCGGAAGCTGTTGTCGTAGACGTAGTCGAACCTGGCGTTGACCATGCCCTCTTCACTGAAGCGGAAGATCTGCCTGTCAATCAGCGGGCCGATCTGCCGGTAGCGGATGGTGCAGGTGAAGCCCTCGCTCTGCAGGTTGACCGTCTTCAGCATGCCGGCCACCTCGTCGTAGGAGAAACCGATGCGCGTGGTGTCATAGAGAATCTCCAGCAGCTTGGCGAGCTTGCCGTATTTGTAGATGACCCTGCGGCCCGTGCCCAGGTAGGTGGTCTGCAGCAACTGGCCGTCCTCGCTGTAGTCCTGGAGCACTGAAGCGTTACCTTCAGGGGGCCGGTAGGTGTTTCTGTAGTAGCCAATGGAGCGGGAGGTCTCCAGGGTCTGCCGTGCCACGTTGGGCATGGTCACAGAGGAGAGGCGGTCATTTTTGTCAAACTCAAAGATATACTGCCTCTGGCTGTACAGCAGCAGTACCATGGACTGTGAAGAGAAGAGGAAGCAGTCAGAATAGAAAAGAGTTATTTCAGATACATAAGATTTATTAGGAAGATATACTAGGGATATTCCTTGCCAGTCACGTAAGGTACATATGAGGAAATAAAGCCATATTTCCTCCTATGTACCTTAGGTGACTGGCAAGGAATATCCCTAGTATATTTGTTTAGGTATTGTACCCGCCAACCATCAGTTTTTTCTGTCCTCTGCTACCTCAGATCCAAGAAGCACTCCTTTCTTATTCTTTTATAAGACTGATTAGGTCTTGCATCTCTGTGTGGTAACAATATATTTAGTTAAGACATAAGGAAGTTTAACACTCTCAGCTATTTTCATCTATTTCTTAGCTATTTTTTCATGACAGAAACCACTGTGCCACTGCCATAAAATAAAACAAGAGCCATTAAAATAATTGCTATAAAATTGTGTCTTTACAAACAGTAATTACACTGCTATGTAATTATACAAAGGAAAAGTTGCATAATTCAAACATAATTCAAAGTAGCTTTTAACAAGTTCCTTATGTTACCTACATACTATGTACTGAGTCAGTAAGTGGGGTTGAATTTGTAGGTTGGGAATGTACAAGAGACTTGGCTGGTGTACCACAAAAGGACAAGCAAAATGTCAAAAGCAATAATATATTAGGCATGCATGTCTGAATCAGACCAAATCTAATTTACATCTTGAAAGTGGAGTTGTTGATATTCCTCTGACATTAAGATGTCCTTACGAGATGATTTCATAAACAGGCTGCTTCTTGTTTCATGTTTGTGGGATCTTTTGATCCAAACAGCATGAGGGAGCTGAATTTTTCACAACTCGGCAAACGGCAGTTTCCATGAGCGCCCTTCTTGGACAAATAAATGATGTCTTTAAATCATTTCTAAGGCTGTCACAACAGGCTGCCAACATCTCAGCACTTACGGGTGGTTGAAAAACTCACTACAGACTATTAACAGGGTGACTGGCTGCCATTTTCATATTAAATGCCTAAGCTGGAGAATCGAAGCCCTTCACATTCTCCCCAAAGATCTTGCCTTTAATTAGTGAGTAGAAAGTGACATTTCACTCCGTTCTTCTTATCAGAGCTATTTTGGGTTGAACCGCACTGTCAGACTGTGGTAACAATGTATAACGTGTGTGGGGTGCATCAGACTGGCTTTTATTACATTTCTGCAGACGTCTGTGTGACAGAGCTTGATAATACAGCACAAACTAGAGAATTAAAAGTTAACTTTGAACTGAAGTCTAAAATCTCTTCCTCAAGGCTATGAACACATCTCCAAGGTTCAATTGTACAACTTGCTCCCAAGGTCTTCAATTACTTTTCCAGTGCATTACATCAGCAACTACAGCAGCCATCGTTCTTACCTTCTCAAGGTAAGTGTAGCTCCATGATTTTCCATCAGCAAATATCTGGGAGGAGATTCTGCCATTCTGGTCATACTCCATGCGCACAGACATGGTGCCCCGCTGGATGCCCGCCACATGCCCGCCGGAGGAGTAGGTGACGTTGACTCCGTTCAGGCGGCTGCTCGGCGCCCACAGGGTGGGGCGGCCAGCGTGGTCGTAGTGGATCCGTAACGTGAACTTCCTGTGGTCATCGTAGACCTTCTCCGTTCTGGTGATTCGATCGAAGTCTAGTGACAGCAAGTTCCTGTTATGAACCTGTTGGAGAGGGTGCAGGGAGTTAAAAACATCCAATGTGACCAACGAACACGGAATAAACATGTTTGGAAGTTCGCAGTGATCGGGAGGACTTTGTGCGGTGCTCTTTTGAGCTGGAACCCTGTGAGGAGGGCTGTAATCTTAAAGCGATTATTTCATATTCTTCTTTTAATAGCTTTTAATTACAACAGAGGAGCTGTATCTCAGGAGTACAGGAGTCATTGAAGTGATGCAATTATAAGAATTACCATATTTCTTTGTTTGTGTAAAAATGCAGTAGAGTCTTAGTGGGAGTATGCCTATTCATGCAAGAAACATTAGAGCTGCATTGATCATTAAATTCATTTCCAGTGCTTACTGAAAAGAATTACCAGGCACAGATGACTCTCATTTTATTTAGCCATTTCCGTAAATTGGAAAAGAGGTGGAAAAAAATCAATTCCACTCCTGTGTGGCTCAGAACATTGTTTCAATGACACTTCACATTTTTTTGCCCTATTTGAATGCACAAGGCTGCACCCAGTGACCTTAGGCCTCACTGTGATCAGAGCAGAAAGACACTCCTCTGAAGAGAGTAATCCTTAAGGCCACATCCAGGTCAGCACGGAGAGGAAGCCACTGCCTTTGTGTGAGAGACGGCTCCTGTGCTGCAGCCCAAATGATCCACCGACAGCTCTAGCATCACATTTCTCTATCACCAGCCACTGCCTGTATGCAGAGGCAACAGAGGAAAAAACAAATTGAACTTTAGGAGAAAAAGGTCTTATGTAGCAAATCTGTATGAACACTACTTCCAACGCCATCTGGCAGATTTAGGTAAATTTGGTGAAAGAGGTCTTAAACTTTAATTAAAACTACACCACACACACACACACACTCTCCCACATACACAACTTCGCCTTCCCCATCTCCTCCATCCTCCATGTCGTTTCTGATTAATCTACATGGTTTCTCTCAAGGTATGCTGGCATTTGGCTTGGCACAACACTTGGCAAGGCTTAACAACATCTTAAAACAGCTCTGAAAGCTGCTCCTGGCTTCTTTCCAGTTGCATGCCAGAGAGCGGGTCGCAGGGGGCCGCTGAGAAGCCTCACTCTTTCAATCGCACATTGAGAAAAGCATGCTGGGGTCTCTCATCTGTGAAGGGACAATTACACCAGAGGCAATTAATGTCACTGATACCTAATTGAGAGGATTACTTTACACTAAAAGCAACAGATTCATGAAGAGCACAATCCCCTGAAGGTTTGGAGCTGCACGAGCAATTTGAGCCCAATTTGAGACCGAGAAGGGGCCCTCCTCCAGTGGATCTCTGTGTGGGTCCACCGGTGTCGAGAGAAGAACAGGGGCACCCACATTACTTAGTTTCTCTTTTACAAAGAAGGCTGTCTCTGCAAAAGGCTTAGTATCATAACAAGTGTCAAACTGCAAAGACAAATTGGAATTAGTGTAGCTTTTAGATAGTCGTTTGTTAGACTAAGAAGATAAGTGACTGGACATCAAAGGCTGAGCCTCTTCCTCTGGCATTCCTTGAAACACTGGACACAGTGTTTGGGACTTTTGGGCTTTCATAGGTAGGAGAGGCCTGCAGTCTGCCCAGACGATTGTTGTAGTCTGATTCCAACAGAAAATAAGGTGCAAGAGAGAGAAAGCTCCTCATACCAGGATCTCGTTTGCCAGAGACCCAACAGGCTGGAAAAAACCTCTTACAGCAGAGATCCCAGGATCCCATGAGAATGGAAACCCACTCAAGGGGAATTATTTTAAATTGGACATTGCCTCTAACAGGAAAATCTTAAAGAAAGTAGATGTGTAAGAAGAGAGATAGTTACAGTACACTACAGCTAGCATGTTCCATTTGAAACCTTCCTAAACATAAAATGATGCCTCTGTTTCCACGATGCTCAATTACTGCGATAATTCATCACACAGTGATTTTTATGTCAAATGACAATCTCGATCTGTCATTTCAAAAGTGAAAATGCCTGATCTGTTAAATGGTTCTCATCATTAATTCAACATTTACTCAGTTTGTTTTCTTCAATAACATCAATTATGTTTATTCACATATTGCAATCAAAGCATGTGAGATAAGAGCTGTAATCTTTTTTTTCTGTTTCTGATTGTTCCCTCTTTTGAACAAACAGCCGTGCATTATAAGACAGTGGTGATAATACAATACTGACATAGTGATATCACTCTGTGTACAAGGAGACAGCTTTGCCTTTGCCTTCCATTCCAGATTGAAGCGGTGGAGGATCTTTGCTCTGGCAGAGTGGCAGCCAGAAAGATTCTCCCATTACATTTACAAACTACTCAAGCTGACAGGCGGCCCCGTTTCCATGGAGAGAAACAGAGTTTCTGTGCCCTGGCAGCATAAATCATGAGCTTTCCGGCTGGCTGGGAGAGGCAAGCCCAAGTGGCACGTGTCGCTGTGGTAGGGGTAAACCGAGGTCCATCATTGACCCGTTTAGCTTTGGGATATGGTAACACAACACAGCACACGCACATACGGATTCACATAGTGAAACAAATACAGCCAGAGAAACAAACTCAAACACAGACAGCCAGAACCCAAACGCTTTCCTCCGTCATCTTCGCTCATTCTCAACACAACAAAAATCCAAGCAGGCAGAGCCACACAGTTGCCTCTCTTGCTCTCTTTCTCACGCATCCTCCTTTTCTTTTTCCCAGTCTCTCCCCCCACTCGCTGCCACACACTCACCCAGCCACCCACGTAATATCACTTGACATGCCACTCAAGGTCGCTCAATGATTCCAGCTCTGTTCATCCCTCTGTTCTCGCCATTAGGCTGCTCCCATTTCCTATCTCACCCCTGGGGCCATTGTCTGTAACATACATTAGAGGCTTTCACTTCCAAAGGGACGACAGGGCCATTAAATGAACAACCAATGACAGGCAAAGTGGCACCTCCCCATTAGCTATGTCGCCTCCCAAAGCATGTGGAAGACGACTTAACCAAGGATGTTGTTTGTCTTACAAAAGGCAAGAACAACAAAACAAAATGAGGTAATCAAGTCAGAATAAATTATCGGTGCTCCCTCTGTTAACAGCGCAATTTTCCAGTGGGTCATTCTAGGCGCTTTGTTATGGTCAAACATTGTGCGTTCATCCCATTATGAAAAGGGACCTGGTGTTATTTTGTGTGTAACAGCATTATCATTGCAAGGTTAGCTTACTGAGGCCATTTACCAACTAGGTCACATGGATTGATTGGTTCTGTTACTGCCTCTCTGAAGGTTTGACTGGGCTGCAGAAATTTAACACGACACTACTTTTTTTCACCAGACCTTTCCTGTTCTACTGAAGACATGAATCAAAACGTGTGTGTGGGCTCGTGTGAGTCTGAGCTGATTTTATTCCACCCACCAAGCTGATAAGCCGGTGGTTTAAAGCCTTGGTTTCATATTGGTGCAGAGGGGAGAGGTTGGGAAGTTTCTGTGAGCCTGGGGAGTCATTTCTCAAATAACCTTGGTAGATCCTTGCTGGACTGTGTCAAACACCCAACACACACAGTAACTGCACTTAGACTTCCAGCAGAGAGGCTTGCTATCACTGTTAGCCTACACCTCAAAGGCCGCACCAAGGGATGCAGAAACTTAACTCAGTCACGACTCAATTGCACAGTGAGTGCAGTCATCAAAAGGAGGCAGCCGAAATTCAGTGGCATTTTTAGGGAAAGGAAAATTTTCATCATTCCCTTCCTCCTTAAACAGTGATTGCGGTCCTTTATAAGCGTGTGTAAGCATGTGAGCCACTCCACAGCAACATGGCGTCCTTACCCGGAGTCTGCGTCCGTACACAGTGACCTGGCCGCGCGCCTGCTCCTTCCTCTGTCTCCACTCCACCAGGTTGAGGCCGTTGTCGATGGCCAGCGTGACGTTCCTCTTGCTGACCGTGGGGTTAACTGTGCCGGCCAGCAGGTGGGGCTCAGTGTGCAGGGACACCTCCATGCCATTGGCCAGCACCAGCCGCAGAGAGCCATCCAGACCAATGAAATAGCTGTTCCGAACTTGATCTGAGACATAGAGGGGGCATTGGAGAAAATGATTAGGATTGAGGGGAAAAAAACAATCAGAGCCTCTTGTAGCTGATGTAAGAGGACTAAATCTAATATTCATCTCAGTGAGACACAAACATAATATGATCTAAAATGGCTGCTCAGCAAAAAGCAAGCCTTCAGCAGCAGTATTTAACTGAAACACTGCGATAATGTTGGGTCTATGACAACAAAGATCAATAGTGAGAGGTTTCACAGTGCCAGTAAAGTAAAGTTTTACAGCTGTTGCAGTAGCCTGGAGGATATGGGGGAATGAAAACTATCAAAGCAGCTAGCTTGCCTGTGGCCACAGAGCAGACAGGGTGAAACACACACGCACACACACACACACACACACACACACACATACATGCATTCACAAGGGATAAATCTGGGCCTGTCTGTCACTGTCCCCAGGTGACGACAGCCTGTGCTCCAGACCAGTGGCTAATGTTTCCACTGAGCATCTCTTGTACATTCATCAGAGAATGTCTCCTTCTCGCCTCCTGTCAGCACACTGACAGGGACCAGGATGAATATTATTCTCATTAAGAACGGTTTAAAATTAATGGCTTGTCAAACAGCACATTAATTAGTTGACTTCATTCAACAGAAAAAAACCCCAAAACAATCAAAACACACACTTTGTGACTTCCTCGTGCTGACATGTCAGGTGTAAGTGGGTGTGACACTGTGTTTCCACATCTTTATTTTGCAGGGAGAACGACAATAAACGTTATATGAGTAGATAGCATTTTGCGTCCTATTCTTTTGATAGGAGCGCCCGAGGAAGTGTTGTGGTGCTGAGACGAGAGAAATGGGCAGAGGAGGCAGGCTGACCTTGCACTGGCCCTTACCTCTCTCCATCATACAGACACTTCAGGGGTTGGCCAGAGGCCTCTGGGGCAGACCCTGCCAAGAGCAGGCTGCGCTCCAAGGCCAGATGAAGCTGGAAATACTGCTGAATTGGGGAGTTCACGCTAATGCATGCATACAATTCAGCAGGGGAGGAACCTGCCCCGCACTGACGTTTCAGCGTGCCTGAATACTGGAGCCATAATCTAATCAAAACAGAGCCAAACAGTGGAGCAGTACAGCTGACTAACAGGGCCTTGGCTGGGAGATTTAATATAACGCAAAGCATTTCCCTGCTTTACTCGCTCATTGAGTTTATTTCGCATCTATTTTTGAGTTCAGTAATGGACTTCACAGAATGGCAACAACACCACTAACACCACTGTGGCTGTGTTGAAGCTCGCACAAAAAGGTCAAACACACAACCGGATGAGACCAGGAGGGAAACGCAGCAATGTCGGTCTGTTCGTGTGTTATGTGATCGCCCAGTTGCAAGCTTACAAAGCAGACAATGGTGAATTAATTAACAGCAGAGCTCCTGGCGCCGTTCCTCTCACGAGCAGATGTCTAAGACAAGGTCACAACATGAGGTGACCAGTCCACCGAGCAACAGTAAGAGACCAGAGCTTGTCATCTTCTGTTTCAGACATGGCTTTACAGGGAGTCAATGGGGACAGGAAGGAGGGCACACTCAAATCAAATGTTAGTGTGAGGGAGGGGGAAAATCTTTACAGTCTTTTAGAAATTGAAGTGGGGCTGGAGAGTTCAAAGCTATCAGCCAGTAATCAATAAAGCGGTTGGTCAGGCACAAAACAGGATATCAGAATGCCTAAGTACGCAAGACAAATCACGTGTACCGGGACCGAGCTTACAACCTCAGCCCGCCCTTTGCCTACTCCTCTCTGATTGGATTTCCTAAACCTGGGGGATCTCTTATGGGCCACCGACATTGTGTTTTATGAATTGGATTTTGAGACAGAAAATCAATGTGTGTTTTCATATTGGTAAGTGGGAGGTACGCTGCACAGGATTGTCTGAAACAAACATTAACACGCAGAGGAACAACAAACGCTACTGCGAGTAAGATGTGTTATTAGTCACAAGTGAGACATTGCATCCTCAATCACTGTCGTGGATCAGTGTTTTTCAGTGATAAATGGGGTCTGGGGCCCTCCAGAGGTCGTTCAGGGGGTTCCAGGGGGTCCCCAGGAAATTGAGGAATGGGTTAATTTCACTATAATTTAATTAACTAGAAATTATCCAGATTAAAGAATGTATAAGAATGACTATTCTAATAATAGATTTAACTCCCACCACTGTTATCTCCCCATATACAGTGCACAGCCAATTCAATACTAAATCAACAACAACAGAAATCTGTCCATATGGGTTCAGACCAAGACTCTTTAAAGAACCATTTCTGCACTCCTTTGCTTAGACACCTGCATTGTGTTTTTGTTTAGCTGCCTTGTATAGCCTCATTTGCAATTATGCAATTATTTGCAATATATAATCTGGAGGAGTTTGATTATTTTCCACATTTATGCCATCACCCACCATCTAATAATTAAGAATTAAGAACCTTTTAATATCCCAAACAACCATATATGGATATTGAAATGGTCACACAGAAGAACCATTTTTGGTTCCACTATGCACCTTTATTTTTCTGTGTGTAGTTTTGGGGATCTGTGACATGCAAATGTTTGCGAACCCCTGCCATATATTACATACCCAAAAAAAAAAGAAAAAGTAAAGTGAGCGAACTATAGTGTAGGAACAAGCTCTCTAGGCTATTCACCTGATCAAAAATACACAAAAAAGAGCTTTGGTTGTTGAAACAAAGCAGAGGCTCGTGGCACTTCCACAGACTCAGAGTATCTCCATTATCAGCAGCTCCAGTTGTGAGCTATAAGACACTCACCCTGCATGAGTGTGTAGAAGGTGCCAGAGGCTGACAGGTTGGTGGTGACTGTGATATCCTCTTTGTTGGAGCCCTCTGTCTGGATGCGGACTGAGCTGTCGCTGTCGGTGCGGTAGCTGCTCACTCGGCCCGTGGGGTAGGTGACGTTGGTCAAACGGCCGTAATTGTCATACCTGCAGAACAAGTACAAGAGTGTGAGCCACAGCTGGTAAAGAGGGGCATGTGTCATATGAAGCTGAGTATCAACAGCAACCACAATAGAATCAGATACAGTGCTGTGGCATGTGCTCATTGATAGTTTTGTTGCATCAAAAGGAAGTAATCCTAATCGTAAATGTGGGATAATTTATTTTGTGAAAGTATTCTGCATGCTATTAGGGTCACGTATGAATAAGTGCATGTAAGTATGTAAGTAATGGCATGTTCCTGCCATGTATGATTTATGTAAATATGAGGTGCTGACTGGTGAAAATCGTTCGCGTCAGCCTTACTAATTACAAGTAGGATGTGAGAATTTTTTGTAGGATGTGAGAATATTTTTTAGGTTCAGATATCTCCCACTTCTAACTTTGACTGAATTGCAGAAGTGTGTTAACACAGGTGGCAAACATGGCAGCGAATAAAAATCTAAATGATCAGTCATATTCACACTGATACGATACTAAACTAATACTAAACTAACACTAAACTACTGTTGAAAAGTGAGCAATGTCTTCTGCAGTTTGTTCATGGCTGATTTTAAATTCATAAATAAAAATGATTTTGGATGTGGCCGGTACAAATTAAACACGTGAAAGCTTCCAAGTTATAGAAACAAGATGTTATCCACTTCTTCCAATATGACATGAACGCAGCATAAGTATAAATGCATACTAATATGCAAGTAACCTTCAAGAGATGGGAGTGTGCGATATAAAAAAAAAAAAAAAAAAAAGCAAAAACTACTGACAAGGAAAAACTGTCATGCACAGGATGAGAAAGCACACAACTTTTCACATTTGGAAAACTGCTTATTAGCTTAAAAGATTAGTGATATCACCTAATCTTATTATGCAGTCTATGAAATAGGAGCACTGAGGTGAGACTCCTTGGAGAGATGCAGCATCTCCCCAGCCTACAAATCAGTCAGTTTATCACATACAGGAACATGAGTGGCCAGATTGTCTCATTTCGCCCTGAGAGCACATCGGCATGGAACAATTTGAAATCTTTCAGCTTGCCAGTGTTCCAGAATAGAAGTGAGTGAACGGTACATTACTTAGAATGAAGACTTTTATCTGTGCTGTGAATACAGATTGGAAAGCCCTCTTCGATGTTGCTGCCTGCCATAATAAAGCCTCTAATAAATGAGATGGCGGGCGCTGGTTTACGGATATTTCCTCAGCGCTGCCATCTCAAATATCCAATATGGAAAGGGAGAGTGGGAGAGGAATCATCTCCCAGAGATAAATGTTATCTGATCTGAACTGTACTGCGGACTGGGATTCAGAGATATTTTTCAGCCCAAGTCCTCCACTTCAGGAAATGCTAAATAGCACAGTAATTCATATCTAAAGCATTTGATTTCTTCTGATCCTTCTCTATCATATTTTATCAGCAATATATTCTCCCTGTGTTCATCAAATATTCCAAGTCTGCACACTTTTTTTTTTTTTTTTTTTGCAGTGGAAATACTTTCTCACCTGTTCTGTGGAAAGTTGCATGTTAAACGTACAGTATACACCACACCGCTTTTAACTGTTCTACTCGCAGGGCAAAAAGAGTGTTCCTGCCTGCCTCCACCTCTGAACAAAGGAGTCAGTCCCCCAGACAGAAATCTCATTCCAGAGCAATGCCACATGCCCCAGCTTGATCACTGACCCAAACTCTCTCCGTCTCAATTAGGGCCTTGAGCTAGAGCCATTCCTCGGGCTCCACCGCTGAGCTCTAATGGCTCTGGTCTGCTTCAACTCAGCTGCCTATTAGCTTGCTTTCTCTGGACAAGAGGGCATGCAGGGGCAGGGTGCTCAGCAGAAGGAGAGGACTTGTGCTTTCCCCCTGGATGGCCACAAGTCCATTTGGATCGCATCACCTCCGTGTCACATGCTAGCTCCCTGACCTTTCACGCTGGGGCCCAACAATAGGCCGGCCACTCCGCATCAGCGTCCCCTCCAGCATGCCTAATCTCAGCCTTGCACCAAATTATTCATTTTCTCATATTTTCACTTCCCCTTACTGCCTGAGGATTTCAGAACGCATGCAACTGATGATTGTGGAGAAAGTAACATAAGGGCAACGGTCACGAAATTGCTTCTACTCCATTGACAATTGTTCGATTTGGCTGTCATATTTTGATGTCTTAATTTAACTTGAAACCCAATGGATAAAGAGGCTTTGTTACTAAATAGGAACATTATTGCCCTGCTAATTAGAGGCTAAGAGAACAATTAGGCATCCTTCAGAATATTACATGAATTAATAGATTTATAGTAACCCTTAAGCATAGGCACTTATCATTACAACAAAAGCATTAGGAGGTCAGCAGAGCATCTGCGTATACAGTAAATGTCATAGCAGATGAGGTTGCCAAGGGTTACAACTGCAAGACCGTGTAGCAGATGTCTTTTGTTCTCCACTCAGTCCTTTGTGTTTTGTTTCTGCATTCTACTAAATTATATTCAGTCTATAGGCTAAAGGACTTAGTACACATTAATTAATTTGGGCAAAATGTGTAGCAGCCCACTTTGGTGTGCAGAGATAAATCGAGGTGCCTTTTCATTTCCGATGGTAGCAAATTATGGTTTTGACCCTTAGGTGGTGAAATGACCTTCAAAGCTAATTATTCAAGAAAAACAAAGACTCTTTATTGGGTTTAAAATGAAACATGGATGGTCCGACTTGCTCGCAGGTAAATATGAAGTCATAGTCTTAATTGCTGAGAAAAACACAGGAAATGGAACCATCTCTTATCTTATTTTTTTTTCTTCTGGTAAATAATCCTACACTTTTTGTGCAATTACAAAATCACATGTTTTGAAAAAGGACGGAGGGCATGCAAATGTGCACGTTTAAGGAGAAACGGAGAAATTAATAAGTTATAGCTCCACTGCCTAGTTTTGCATTTCCATTTTTTTCTATTTTTTGTTGTCTCGGGACAAAGACATCAAATTCGAAACATAGAAATAAAGAACCTATACATGCCTCAACTACACAATTACATTTCAGCGTTGAACCAAGCAACTCTATGAGATGGTCCACAGTTACAGAGCAATCCATATTGTGCAATAAACACAAAGTAGAAATGCTACACTGATTTTCTTCTTCCCTGAAGTACTGGTAAAACACATAAGAAAAATTTCAGGACATCTTGAACATCCATTGTTCCCATTTCATCTTACAAAAACCCTTTGTGTCACTGGCGCTCTACTATCTGTGTCTTTTCTTTTGCCTAATAGGGAGAAGTGTGCTCCAACCTGATAATAACACCAGCCATTTTAGAGAAAGTCAAACAGAAATAATTCAGAATTCCAACCACCCATTGGGTTTGTCGAAGCCGTAGGCAAATCTCTCTACCTTGAAAAACCCCTATGCATGGCTGCATTAGTGCCATTTTCACTGTATCTTTTTTTTTTTTCTATAACCTGTCTCAGATGACAACCAAATCAAACACAGGTGATAAATGTCTGCACAGATTAAACAGAGCGTCTGATTATGTGTCAGAGTGTTATGCTCCTCCAGCGAGGTGTAACAGATGTCTGACCAGCCAATCTGCTTAATCACACTTTTTGGAAAGACATCCAGTTAGCACAGTATCCCTTGGTACAGTATATTAGCTAAGGGACAAATTTCTCCACAGAAGTCACAGAAACTCGAAATCCTAGGCTCAAGTGCTGCAGAGTGTGGGGGTGTTTCAATTGTTCCCTCACATTGTGCAGTTTGCCTCAATCAATTCCTACCTCTGGCTATTCTATTATGCTTATTTTGCCAGGCCTCGCTGTAGTCCTAGGGGTAAAATGTGCTTGCCAATAGATATATGTCGTTCATGTACCAAATGACTCCAAACAAGCAATGGTGTGCAGTCTGTCACTGCAAGCACGGGTGTAGATGAGTAACATATCATCCAGTAATCCTATTTGGTATGATAACAGCAAATAGGATTACACCCATACTTCCACAGGTCTTGTATTCTGAGTGACATAGACATCCAGGCATAAGAAGGTGGCTCATGTGCCAAAATACTAAACTCAGATGTCAGAGAGCTCTACAACTCTCCTAATGCCCTCAACATTCACTCACTAAAGCATCTTAGCATTTCGTACTACAGCAAATACAGAGATTCCAGTTCAAGTATTTCAGAAATGATATTTTGTTCTCTGGGGCAAAGACACAATCTATAATCAGATCAACCGGGGTGCAGACTCTAGACTGACAAAATAATTTTGAAGCAGGTGTTTTGCAAAATATTACTTACTCATAGAAGGTTGTCCATCCATTTTCGTTGGTCTTAGTTGCTAGAAGCCCTGAATTTCCATGGTAGGTCATTACAGCTAGCTCTTGACCCTGGGCAGCAATAGTTTTGAGCGCACTGTTGGTGCCGATAGTGAACCAGAATGTCTGTCCATCGGGGACCATCAGCCACAGAGGCATCCCTGTAGTGTCCCGTCTGATGGTCACTGTGTTTTTGTTCTTATCAGTGATGCTGCTCAGATCTCCTTCTCCTGTGTAGGTCAGATTGTAGAGGTGGTCTCCTGTGGTCAGACTCTGGGTGTAAATGTGGCTGCCATTGGAGTCAAACAGATAAAGTTCATCATTAATGGGAGAGGACACCTCATACATGCTGAGAGGATTCAGATAGGGTTTGTTTTTGCGCACATAGCGGATACGGATGTTGCCCAGATCTGCAATAAAGAGCTCTCCATCTGGGGACACTGCCAGGGAAGAGGGCGCATTCAGCTTGGCATCCTTGGCATAGCCCTCGTCTCCAGAGTAACAATCACAGTTGGCATCGTTCTTGCAGTCACAGCCGCTAGGTGCCCCTGCAACCAGGGAGATCTCTCCATTGGTGGACACCTGTCGTACTCGGTTTATTTTCTTTTCGTCCGACTCAGCGATATACAAGATGCCATTGTGGGACACAGCGAGGGCATTGGCTGACTCCAGGGTGGCATGGATGGCTACTTTGCTCATTAGAAAGTGGTCAATGCCAGGCACTTGGCAGTGCATCGGTCGGCCAGCTACAATGCGGACCTGGTGGTTTTCTGAAATCTGAAGTACCACGTTGTTGTCCAGGACATACAGGGAGTTGTCCATGGGACTTACTGCCAGGTCTGTGGGCCACTCTAGACGCACCTGAGAGGAAAAACACACCAGAAATATCAGCTTTAGGTCACAAAAAACAGACCATGCTCTTATTGATCCACACATTTTTCACTTTATCAGAGGGAAACAGTCCCTCAAGGCAAGAGTCATTGAAAACTGCTTACAAAAAAGATAGGCTACTGTGAAAAAGGTGGGCTATCTCATAGCTTAGCCTGGAAGCAAAAACATTTTTGAAGAGATTATTATCTGATAAGGGAGGAAAATAGCAGCTGGTGTACTGTTAAAAGGGGAAACACAAAAACATGATTTTTGAGATCAAAGATGATAACAATAGTGGTGAGGAAGGACAGAAAGAGGAGAGATGATTCAAATGATCAGATTAACTGAAAAGAGCACACTGCCATTGATCATGAGAACTCTGGACACTTTAGGACTGGGCTCATGCATCCTTCACCCCTGCCGAGACACTGTTTTTCCCTGCTTTGGGTTATTAATTTTGTAATGGAAAGAGATTGCAAGAGGTAGAGTCCTTGAAAAGAAACAGGAACCCTCTTATCAAATGAAAGCCTTGCCTACCTCCGGCCTCCTAAATTATGACTTATTGTTCTGCAAATAATGTATCTGGCTTTTAACAAGTGGGAATGATTGGATTCATCCAATTTACTGGTCTCCCTCGCACTTACGATCCCAGGGGAATCTTTTAGGAAAATAATATGAACTGTCGTATTTCAATAGAAGCCTCGGAGCACCAACAAGAAAGACTGATTAAAACCTGGTCTTAATTTTCTGAAAAATACAAAGACAGGTTCAGAATCTGGACGACCCATTACATGAGAGCAGCGTTAGCACTGATTTGGATACTTTGTCCTACAACTGGGAAATGGGAAAGGTGATGAAATTACCTAGCAATTACTATGGTTCGCTAATCTTTCATAATGATCTGGTAACGCCAATTGCACAATCCTATATCACCGGAATTGACAAGGGAGCAATCCCTTGTTAATAACCTCAGTATCAGGTTATATGTATGTTAACATGGAGTAAATTATTGCTACGAACTTCAAACAGAAACTCATACTAGGCTATTTAATCACATATTTTGGAATATAAAAAGTACAGTATATAGGTGAGCCAAGTGAGCAGACAATTACACCGATGCACCGTGTTCAGTGTGAACTGTGCAGCAAAATAAATCTGTGAAGAGGACAACGGCAATACTATTTGGGAATTGAAAGAGCGGCCATCTGACAATGGCTAAACAATGCATCACCAAAAACAATCAAGGGAAAGTTTCAAGTTGCTGACTTGTGGATCACAAAATGCCCAGGGAAATGTTTTCAACTGATAAATGTGGAAAAAAACGTCAAGGTTTCCACATTGAATTCAACTTCAGAAGCCACTCTGCATTCTAGGGCCTCTGTTGTCCAGAACAAAACACAGGGGTCCTGAAACATAAAATACGATACTCAAAACCGCACAGAGCAGCAGGTTCTAAGACACAGTGAGAATGTCCTCTAACGATATTGTGTTAATCATGTCAATTGTGTCTACACATATTCATCATTTTCTAATTTAGCAGTCGATGCTGCCACAATGATTCAGCAAATATTAACAAGTGATTCTAAGGGAGACGATCACTTGAATCTTTGCATCGGTCATGGTCCTGAACCTTTGCCACTCTTCACAAGCAATCTACTTGTCTACCTTTGACTGAGCAACAGAGTTGAGCATCACACAGAGCTTCACATCCCTTAAATCTCCCATCATCCCCCACACAACGGAGGAGGTTTATATAATAAGACATATCTTTGGCCACACACAACAAACAGGCGACTGGCAGCGGATACATGTCGTCTTTCAGTGAGCAGAAAATGCATTTACTTGGGAAACGAAGGGGAGATTTTCAATTTCTTAAAACCTATTTCTTGTCAACACTGCTGGTTAAATATTTCATGAGCCAGAGTGTGGAGTGGCTCGGGGGAGCTGCCTGTAAGGAGGTTTTCACGCCACTCTGACTGATGAGGGGATATTTCCCGAGCTGCTGTCCCATATGCTGTAACCCGATCATACCCTCCCCTTCCTACAGTGGGGCAGCTGTCAGTAGCGCCTGACACGGCCGCCACCAGCAAACCCGAAATGGGCACATCAGCCGCGAGAGCGAGCCATGGATTTACATCAGCAAAACACAAAACTATTTTTGCATGCAATTTCGCTTGCATTATAATTGGCTTTTTTTTTCCATAAGCTAGCCCTTCACTCTCTGCTCGTACCAACACGATGCCCGTCTGAAGAAAACTAATCTGTCGTTATTTGAAGTTCCTCTCAGAGTTGAACTGAATGTCATTGTCACTGGAGCCTTGATAAAGCTTTCTGAAGCTACGAACACCCTTGAAATGAAAAAAAAAATGTGTTCAAGTGATCTTGTTCTAAGACATGGTTTCCTGCTATTTAAGTTTGAAGTCAGCAGGAGGGGGTTCAAGACTTTAAACATAAAATGGAAGAGACTGTAAAATGGCATGGACCTAATGCCTTGGTATAAACACATTAAAAGATTCCTGAAAGAGGTCAAACTCTCGGCCTCTTGCATAACAACAATAAAAAGTTAAAAGAAAGAAAGATTACTGAGCAGCACCTGGAATTTAGAAGTCAAAGGGCATAAAAGCATGTTCTGCCGCAATAAGCTTACTACACAGATGGCATGGCTGAGACAGAGCTTAATTTCAAAGACATCGATGACCGCATCAGAGGAGAGAGAGAAATCTGAAATCATTTTTTTCTGTTGAAAACAGGTAGAGTATAGAGAAAGTGATGACCACTGTGATGAGCCTTCTCCTGTGAGACTCTGGTCCTAAGTGAGGGGTTGAGGAGTGTTTGAAGTAGGAAGCTGTGTGCTCTGGATGAATTTTTAATGGATGCTTTTTACTGTCTGAGTGTCTCTGGCAGTGCTTGTGCGATTTGTCATCGTTGTGGGGCTGCAGTCAGTCCTGCCTGTGTCTTCTCTGTTGTGGAGCTGGGCTGGTGAGCATCTATAGGGGCTGGCGGGGGGGCTGAGGGAGCAGGCGAGGGGGGTGGGGTGGTGGTGGGGGGGCGGAGCTCCCCAGGGGCTGGGAATGGGCAGCTGGAGGCTTTGCTCCCTCCACTGAATACATCATTTCACACACACAGAAAGCTTCTCTCCATTGGCATCCGAGGCCCCCTCAGGACCTGTTTGCTAGTCGGACTGGATAACATAGATGGGGCAAGAAGCAAACTAGTGCATACACACAGCTCAGCGCTTACTTGCAGTGCTTTAGACGTCAGTCAAATCTCATCTTCAAGCCTGTGAAGACCCGTGAATTCTCATTTCATGGGTGTAAAAATAAAACAATTATAGATATAATAGTAGATATAATTATAAACATGCGCAATAATTGCATATATTCTTTCTGGGTAATTATTTGCCATGGCGTGCGTGGGAGAAAATGTGTTAACTCCTCAGAATACAAATTCTTAGGGAATGGCCATGCAAAAGTTGCTATGCAGATGAAATGCGGCAGAAAGCCAGTCCTGTCATCTCCATAGGGGAGTCACTGAGCTAGAGAGTGATGTGACCTCAGTGCAGTGTCCTTGCCTGGGGGATGTGTTCTGTCTGCTGTAGCAGTCTGCTACATGTGTGCACATGTGTGTGTGTGTGTGTGTGTGTGTGTGTGTGTGTGTGTGTGTGTGTCAGAGACTGTATATGCATGAACCAAAAGGGGTGCAATTTGGTTAGTGAGGTTATAGGTCATCTTTGTTATCTCCCTACAGCTATAGGCCATCGGTCCTCCATATTTGGGGCTGTGGCCACCAGGGACACCAGGGGCTCCTGGGAAAACAGCTCCAGCTCTGGTTTCAGCTGGGCTCCCTGCTGTAGCACGACGTCTATCCCAATCCCCAAGAGTTCCCCTGGCTGTGATCCAGCCCCGTTAATTGCTCATTTTCATTTTTATTTGTATTTGTATTTGCTTGTTATCTATACGACGGTTTCAATTTTGTGATTTAGCAGATTGGCACAGCTGCGTTTGGGGCTGCTATCTTGAATCCATCATCTTCTGGACCAATGATATTTCAGTTCTAAGCCTATCATTCCTGATTAATCACAGTGGCAGGGTGTTGCTTTCCTGACATATGAACGGACACATGTAAACGCAGGCTAACGGCATTCAGCCCACATCTGGTGAATCCCATCCCAGTATTTGATGCCTGTAAGCTCCAACTGCCTCCTTCTACCTCCTCAGAGGAATCCCCCTCCCAGTCCAGCAAATCACAAAATTGGCAACACGTTATTAATGCACGAATGTGGACGAAAACTAAATTAAGAACCTCTGGATCCAGGCTAAGAAAAAAAAAGCCCAGGTGGGGATGTAAGCGTACCAGAGACTAGGGTCAACCAAGTAGGCTGCTATAGGTTCAGAGTAGAGCTGAACAATTAAAAAAAAAAAAAAAAAAAAGAATGGAAAATGAACTTTTGCAATTTCCAAATCGCAGAGGCTGCAATTAATTGCTGAAGAAAGATTTTACAGCTCAGGGTAATCTTTGGTCTATGAATCAAGTACAGTATTGAAAACCCTAACCCTAACCCTTTTAACGAAATAACTTTTCTTTACAATTTATTTAAAATTTACAACAATTTTAAAGTTCAAATAAATGTATGACTAGAAAAACTTGTGATATACTCGCAATTGCAATATTCTGTCAAATAATCGCTCAGCCCTAGTTCAGAGACAGGAAAAGGCGAGCGGGTTGCCCCGGTCAGAGAGGTCGTACCTGAGAGATGTCCATCACAGCATCACAGCTGAGGGGTCGGGCAGAGGTCAGGTCATTGAAGCCCAAGAGAGTAGAGATGATACCATTTTGGTCGATCCTGCGGATCATGGTCCCGTCCACAAAGAAGATTACACCGTACTTATCCACAGTAATGCCTGCAGGTAAAAAGACAGTCAGTGGACAGAAGAGAAACATATCTATCAGTTATTGTATCTGTGACTCAATGTGAGCAGAGAGGACACTAAATGACAATTAAGGACTAATAATGGTAATGAAAACTAATGCCTGAATTGATTTTCTTCAATCAATAATGGAGGACAATAGAGACATCAGAACAGATGGAGAATAGGTATTGATTCAATAACAATTTGAAATTTCATCAAAGCCAGCCGTTTTCTCTCTTAGTCTCACACCCTTAGAGAACAGTAAAGTTGAGAATACCAACCTTAGCTTGCACATCTGTGCATTTCAAATTTTTTTATGGTCTGACACAAATCTTTCAACAGCCATAAACATCTAGTTGGAACAAAATGTTCCAGTTTCAACACAAACCTGGACTATACATGTAACACATTTCAGTGGGACTTGAGCGTTATTTCAGTACATGTGAATCATAATGCCATCCCAGTGGAGGACAAATAGTATACTATGCATGTGATCTAATGACTAATACATCATCCAAATATGGAAGCAACAAGAAAAAAGACCCCAGGAAACACATGGGAAGACATGCTTTCCAAAGAAAAAAAACAAAAAACCCCCAGAAAAAACAACTGTTTTCCAGCTTGAAAGTGACCAAAGCTAGTGAGCTAGTCGGTGGTAAAGGTGAGAGAAGAGAATTCAATGTGTGAAAACTGAAGTGTATTGATTTCGCCTGTGGGACTACTCTCTCCAACTATCCAGCAATCTAGTCCATCAGAAACACTGCATGGGACTTAAGAGAAAAACCCAGCAAGAAGGACATTTTCCTTTATTATTTGACCCAGTAGTTACATAAATGCCAGCATTGACTCTGTAAAAGAAAAAACAGTTCACATGTGCTTTTCAAATGTGCCCTTAACATGCCTGTATTGCCACAGAAACTGAGACACTCTCAATTTACTCATTGAAGCAGTCCGTTCAACAGAAGGTTTCTGATTGAATATGTATGATAAAGAGTTAAAGTAAAGCTAAGCTAAGTTAGTAATAATAACATTGATGCGGTACCTCTAGGGTTCGTGAGAGTGGCCTCGACAGCCTTTCCTCCATCCCCGCAGCGGGTGTCGTCGTACGGTAGGCACTGGTCTCCGGTGCCTGCCACCAGCTCCAGGTTCTTGGCCACGTCTTTTACAGCATTCAGCGATTTCACCTTGAACACCTTCCGGCTGCTGGTGTCCGACAGGTAGACAGCACCGGTCACCGGACTGGTGGCCAGGTAGTACTTATGAGCAGGGCTGTTGCTGAGAGAGTGAAAGAGAGCAGGAGAAGCCCAAGTCAATAAAGCTGGAAGGGCTATACTGCTTTCAATAAGAAAAAAACATTGTCTAATACAATTAAAATGGATTCAAAAGCCATTTCGGAGAGTCAATTGGACACAATTACAGTTTAAACCAAAGACAAGGAAAAAGAAAAATAGAATGAGATTAAACATGACATAATGGCAGAGCTTAGAATTGATCCACAATACAGAGAGCTTAGTAAGAAATCCCTGTTGTCAAAAGACAGTGGGTATTCCACTCATCTCTCTCTCTCTATATATATATGTATATATATATATATATACAGTACTGTGCAAAAGTCTTAGGCACCCAAGAGTTTTTATATAAATTGTCTTAGATGTTTATTCATTTTTTTTCTGCATTAGTGTGTCAGTAGACTGCTCTTTATAGTAAATTTTTTTGATATTTAGAAACTTTTCATTTAATTATTTTTGAAAGCATCTTCGCTTTACTTTTTTTCTTTTAAATGTGCCTAAGACTTTTGCACAGTACTGTGTATGTATATATATATGTATATATATATATATATATATATATGTATATATATATGTAGGAAATGCTGAGAGGATACGGAGCAGGGGAGACACAGGAAGCAAGGTTCTAGTGGGATTTAATCACTTGGGTACATGGGATCCTTTGACAGAAGTCTTGATCACTACCCCTTCCCTGTACACAGAAATCCCTATGTCATCATCTATAAAGGCAACCTATTTGGGAGACCAGTGAATCCTCGCCTGATTATTACTGTGACAAGTACAAACAGTATAAGTATAAGTATGTTTTCTGATACCCTTGGGACTTTTTTTTAGGGAAAGACAGTATATGCATAGCGGAAGCAGGAATCCAAACACATTATGCATCCATCAGGCAGAGTGTGCAGCACAGAAAAATATCCTATTAAATCCCAGTCCAAGTCGGCACAGTAATCCTTCATAACCACAGGGGGTTGCCTAACCTGAGAGACACACAACAGACCACACATAGCCAATCACTTTGTGGCAGGAAACGTGCAACGTACTGGCAAGCCCCAATCAGGGCGGCAGTCAGAGTTTCAGAGAAAACAAAAACGATTGTAGACAAATCCATCGAGGCAAAGATGAAAAAACATAGCCTATTACCATATAAAAATAGCTTATTTCAAATCAATTAACATCATGTGGACTATTTCCATTAAATGTCTATTGCATTTTATAATGAACAGTAAACCTGTGCTACAAATCCTTGAAATGCATGACAGTCTATAACTAAAAACATCTATGCCTAATGGAGCTATACATTACTGGATGCTAATGACCAAAGCCCAGATTGATCTTGGTCTTAAAGTGCCAGCTCTGACTGACAGACTTGGCTGTGGCATGGCATTATTGCTGCCAGGGTTAGTGGTTGTATTCCCTCTGGTGCCGCCCATGCTAAAAATACAGGCCCTCGTGATTCTATAAGGCGCCTTGGATAAAAGCATCCACCAAATTGCATATGCTTTTACTTTGCCCATGGCTGGGTTAAAATGGGATTCCTTTCCCCCCCAGTGGACAGTTTAGCGAAGTAGTGGTTAGTGTCACCTTAAAGAGGACTTGAGTCATCGGGGCACGATACAGCACAGTTCTGCCAGACTTGATAATCATTATGAAGCAACCTGTCAGCAGGGCATCATTCAAAGTGGATTAAGAGGGAATCAAAAATACAACCTTGAGGATTCTTTAGGGGCCGGGGGGCACGACGGTGCCAAAGCTTATATTTTCATAAGGCCACGCGAAGAAGGACCAGTGGGTCTGCGGAATTGTCAACTCCGGTACGTAATTTTAAATGACAATTGACCTTCAATGAATCAGTGATGACAGGACACTGCAGCAAACCTCAGGCGAGCATGTCACAATCAGCCCACTGACCAAGTTGACTGATATGTTGGTCTACAGTACATTCCAGGCAGAACCGGTTGTCTTAGAAAAATGACTCCTGTCCCGGAGTAGGTCAGAAGACAGCCCCAATTCCTGGATTCTACTTGGCCCTCTATCTGGCATATGCAATCAGCCGATACCTTATCAGCTCCAGGTCGCATGTAGAACAGTCTCGGTCCCCCACGGTGTTTGAAACTATGAGGCGTTATTCCCTGACCTTGAGCCGTGGCCACATACTACATCTATATTCACTGACAACATCTAGTTTGTGGAAGATAATTGGATTTTGCTGCATGCTGGCGCGGCGATGGAGGGAGCGTGGTTTGAGTGGATCGGGACATCCTTAGCGGGGGGTCAATGAACATTGCAGTGAGATCACCCACCTCCCCGTCCTATCGCTAGTTCACATACACACAGGAAGCAGCCGCCCGTTTTAAACAGACACATGCTGTGTTTTCTCAGATAAATCTCCTTTTTAATATGCAAATGTGCGTGGACTACTGAGAGCAAAGGGATAGAGATTTGACGTTTCTTTAGTCTTGCTCTAGCAGGCAGAGCCTGTGTGCATGTGTGTGTGTGCGTGCGTGGGTGTGTATGCTTGTGTGTCAGTGTGTATGTGTGTGTTTGTGTGCAAATGGACATGTGAGAGATAGAGAGATAAAGCGAGGGGCTAGACAGATGCAGAGAAAGACAAAAATGGAGAAAGATATAGAGAATTTCTGTGAGTGTTTTCTCAATGTGGTCAGTCTTGAAATAGAGGCCAGCAACCAGCGTCACTTGGCTTTTCATCCTCAGTGCGACTGCATCCTTCCCAGCTGAAGTCATGACCCGCTGATAGAAAATCAATCAATAGCCCTGTGCCTGAAACCTGCTATCTAAAGACAGCACACAATGAGATTTCCCTCACCTCCACCTGTCATGGAAAATGAAGTCTTTGTATGTTTCTTCAACCGGTGATAAAATCTATGTTCTGTATCTGTATCTGTGAAAAGCTCAGATTCCTTTTCAGATGGCATTGCAGCAAAACCATTTTGATTAAAAGGAACACGTTTAAAGAAGCAGCATAATATTTAGATTTACACAGTAACTCACAAATGCAGAGGGGGGTGTGAAATAACACCAATTGTCATTATGAGTATGATACGATAATCCCCTTGGGGCAATTCCATCTCAGGCTGCAGTTCAAGTGGTTCAAAGTAGACAGACCCGAGACAGTGCATGAATCATAAGAAGAATATTAAATAGAATAAAAGAAAGCACTATCAACATTAAGATGTAGGAGATTTTTATATTGGACAATGGAATTTGACCACCGACATCAACCATGCAGAAGAGTCCAGGTTCTACTGAGCCAAAGCCAACAATCAGCTGCTCTCCCCCTGGTATGGCATTTACAATAATAGTTCATGCATATGTACCATTCCCAAACACACTGCAGTGAATAGTGCGATGAATCCAGAGATCAAGTAAGCTCAGGAGACATAGCTAATGAATCACTAAAACTGCAGCTTTATGAAGACGAAGAGCAAGCAGACGGCCGGTATATTAAGATACGATCTTCCAGCTGCTTACAAGTGCAGGTTTGAATTGTGTCCAAAAAGGTCACTTTGAGGTCCAGCGTGCGGACTGTACCGTTTTCTTTATTCATTATAGCACAAACTATATATAAGGCTTACCTATGCCTGAAGTCTTTATTTCTGCCAGAAGCAGAAGCAGAAGCAGCAGGAAATGAGAGAGGAAGAGAAAGGAGAGGAAATGTTAGTTGTTAGTGGACAGAATTAATTAAAAGAGAATCGCGACAAAAGATCACATTCACTATCTGCTCTAACTTGTCGGTGCTGACACTAACAAAGAAATTAATCTTGTCCCGGAACATTTAGTTGAGCTGCCGTTAAGACCCCATTACATCCACTCCAGCCCCTATCAAGGCCAAACTCCAGCTGATGCAGGTGGGTGAGAGAGGCAGGACCATCAATCCTGGGCCTGTGGGGCCTTTCCTGTCTATCTCAATGGGCCTCAGTGGTTTACGACCTGAGCGCGGGCCCATCTGATCTCCTGGCCCTGAGTGAGTGGGAGTGGGCTACCGCTCGGTTACCTGAGCTCCAGGACGCTGGTGACGTTCCCCGTGGTGAAAATCCTCCTCACGTAGTTGAAGTCGCCTACGTACAGGCTGCCATCTGAGCCGCAGGCCAGGGCCACGGGGGCCAGCAGCTTGTTTCCGTCAGCCAGGCCATTACAGCTAGGGCAGGAGATGCTGCGCCTGCGCCCGTTCCCCATCACGCTGCCAATTACAGGAGGCTGCTGGGAGATGAAGACGTTCTCCCCGTTGCCCATATGAAGAATACCTGATGGGGGCACAGGAAAGAAAGGAGTAACACCTGCGACCTGTTTGGAATTGAAGGAGGGTTTGCACACTATGTATGTGATGCTTGTGCAAATGGACACAAGGGCACACGTACACACACACACACACTATGTTTTTCTTAGTATATTTGCCAAATCCGCTCTTGGAAAAACATCAGATATGTAAATTTCAAAGATGCTCCTGCAGCCCAATCAATGTAATCATATTTGAAATTCAGCATCTGCACGTCTAGGTTAGTTTTTCTCCTTCTGATGGCACTTGTTGACCTGACTTCTTTGAGCAGCACAACATTTGGTCTATCAGAGAAGATCAGCCAAGCATCCCCTTTCCTGGGACGTGATTTAATCTTAGGGACTGCTGCTGCTGGGGGTAGCAGACAGAAAGCAATTAAATTAGGGATGATTCTAAAAAAACGGCGGGCATGAACAGGACACGGAGGTGCCAAGGGGGCGGAGGGTGTGGTGAAGGGGGTGGGGGGGTGGGAGGAAACAAGAAACAGCCCTCTGCCTCCTCCGGACAGCCGCATTCAGACGCACAGTGGGCTTAGTGTGTCAGATCAAAGTGCCACCTTCCTGAGCACTTTTCATGTAAGTATGCCTCATCTCCTCTGATGAGCCCTTCCAGACACAAACAGACTGTGAAGCCTTGCTTGTGACAGGAGCTGCCCAAAGTTTTTCTCCCTTCAGTCCTACTCCTGCCTTTCAGGAGTAATTTACTGGCAATAAGAAAATTGACCCCCCTCACCTAAAAAGGGACAGTGGTAATAAAAAAGTCAGACCTATCTGAGGCTAGATGACATTCCTGTATTGAAAAAGCGTCAAAACGCTACAGGCAGGGAGGACAATTCAGTGTTACACTAAAAGCACCATCTAAGACCTTTAGATGGCATGAGATAGATATCATGCAATGCTGAAAACATTTTCTCCAAATGTCACATTTCCTATGCTGACAATATATTCTTAAAATTATTTTCTCAGCAGTTGTTTTAATGAATGAGTAGTTGGGAATAGGAAACAGCAAGAGACTGTCTGACTCACCGCTCTGGATGTTCAGGGCATGGTGCTTGTCTACAGCCCATCCTCCCAGTTTGGAGGCGGTGGTTTCGTAGCCCTGTAGGACAGCAGTCCTCTTCTCCCATAGAATAAGGTCTGGACATGACTCATACTCAAAGCCCACAGACACTAGGGTAAGAAGCAAGGAAGGAATCTATTGTTAGTGAATCACATGTGTTATTTTGGCAAATACGATGAAAAAATATGCACTCCCATCACTTACCGAAAGCTTCAGACAAGCCGTACACCTTCTGGCTGTAGACATCAGCCTTGTCCCACACAAAGTCATAGGCGAGGTTGGGGGCTGCGGGGAACCACTTCCTGAACAGCCTGCCCTCCACAGCCACCATGAGGTGAACCTTCATCAAGTTGAAAGGGATTGTGGGGTGGGTGAGGGTCACCCTCAGTATGGACTTGTAACCTGGGGTCCTGCTGCTCAGATAGCTAATCTTCATATCTGTCCCAGGCACAGGCACCTCCTCCTGCAGGGACTGCGGACCAAAAAATGCTCGTCAATGACAGGAATAAACCCCAAACCCCTGAAGTAGTTGACACAAATTGTAAACGTTGAACTAAGATGACTTCTTGCTCTGGCTTTTTTTCTTTTTGTGTTTAAGATAGGGTTAATAAACATGCCCCCACATGCCCTTTATTTCCCACAGATTATCAATTCATCATTTGTTTAGTCACCCTTCTGCAATCTTTGTCTCTGATATTGTTCAAAGCCTTGCCTCCAGCCAAATATATGGACTCAAGGGGAGATTAGAAACATCAATGAGAGGACAATTAAGCCAGAGTGTTACAGGGAATCCGATGAAGGATTTATTCATTATATACTACAGTGACTATTTTTCATAATTGATTTAATAATAGCGTGTCCTTCATTAGGACAATAGTGTTCCCTGGAATCCATATGACAACGGCGTCGGTAGTGCGCCCTTGGGCTCAGAACTTGCACAGTACAGTAATGTATAGAGCAATAAAAGTTAGTTTAGTGGGGGGCGGCATTGCGGCCATGGGACATTTCCACTGAGGTCAGGCCTGGAACAATGGCAGGTCAGCAGCACAGACAGTGGATGGTACCAGAATTCAGGATCAGGGGTCTATGACACTGACTAGGCTGACCAACTCCTGCTCTAATTAAGTCACCTCTCATCCCCTGTTTCCACAGAAAAAAAACAGGATGAACTGTAATAATTAAAACAGTGCAGTTAAGTGTTTAAGTGTTAAGTGTTATGTTTCCATGTTAATGCTCACAAAGTGCAGCTATGCCTGGTTAACTGATCAGAATGCCCCTTTAACAGGTAGAAGTGTAAACTGGCTGGTGTCCCTGTGTGGTGCTCTCAAGGCTCAAGGAATAGGAAAGACAAGGCTACTATAAATAGACTAGACCGCATACTAAATTCACTGATATGCCATAAATCTTACGAAGCAAACTGGGAGACAAAGTAATTAGAGAAGGGCATCGAGACGCCCGCTAGACATACGGTAGCCACACACACAGACCCGCACACAGGCCCATGCAGGAGTGTCCGCACCCACACACATAGACAGACATCAAAATATACGCACAAAACCAAAATCATGAAAGGTAAGAAGCGTGGTCTTTCAAGTTCTACTTGTACGCCCAACCTGGGAGATTACAACCCAGGAGAAATTAAAAATGTCCAGGCTGTTTTTTGTGTGCAATGTAATCATCATCACTCTGCTGCGAGACAGTACAATGCACATTGTAAATCGCCCATGTTCCACAGACCAATTACACTGGAGAGATAAAATCACAGCACTGCCATGAGCCAGAGTTACTATTACACTTGTACGTGATGAATAGTCTTTAGAGTGGGGAACTGTAGCTCTCTCCCAGACGCGTGGCATGAATCATTTGAAGGAGAGACCCATGTAGATCACAACCTGCAGGGCAGAAGGAAAAGGAGAGGCTGAGGAGCAGGGGGGTCACCTGGATTTCGGGTACGATGCTCCCCCTCTCGGAGCAGGAGCCGGCGAATGCGGTGAGTGGGGCCGGGGACACGATGGGACTGGGCCTGGTGAAGCTGCTGAGGTCACAGCTAGGGATGTCATTCTCCTCGTGCCGCATGACGATGGTATCCATGACGAAGAAGCGTCCCCATGGCAACCAGAGAGTGTGCTCCTGGGTGATGAATGGAGCGCGCTCAAAGTGCAGGGCTATGGCTATACCCCCGTTGGTCACCAAGTCAAAACTGGAACACAGACGTTCACAATGTCAAAAAGGATGAATATTGATTCACATACAATGAGGATGAATTATATATTTCTCGACTAAGTACTGTGCCAATCCCTATTAGCAACGCTTGTAATCTGCTGTGTGTTGAGGATTAAACCATGCCACAATTCACTGTGAATATAATGACTATTTTCTAATTAAGTGTTGCTATAACAGATCAAAAAGTAATTCATGTTGCAATAAATAAAGACTGTCGTTAAGGAAGGATGCAGTTTCACCATTTAGCGCATTATCTTTCAGGCACACACTAGCCGTATATACAATGGAATGATGAAGCAGTTAATTCACTGAACCACAATGTGAGAAGCACGTCTCTTAATTAATGTCATAAGCTGTAGATTTTATTTGAAGAATGGAAAATGGCAGAGATGCCACGCCTTAAGTTCAGGCATATAATGTGACTGTTTCATCCCCATGCTTGTGTAATGCAGTGTGCTCACATTTAAATATAGCTTGTGAGGCACAGGCGGAGATTTGTGCTGCAGAATGGAGGCAGCCGCCACTTCTCTATCGATCCCTCAGACGAGGGCTGTCCACTCTAACATCAGTCTAAAAGCCCTGCAATGCAATCCCATCTACTGCTGCATTAAGGGCCTCTGCCTCTGGTCTGACCTGAGTGGCTCTCAGTAAACAGGCTGCACTCTGGCGATTTCATCATCTCTAACTGCCGCATGGTGACAGCAGCATGCCTGCACCTGCATTGCACTTCTGCAGCACTTGTCACTTTTCTCTAAGAGCCAATTAGCACCTGGTCATCTGCAGGCCCCTGGGACAGGGCCTCACCCTCACATGGGAAGCCTCTCTTCCAAATTACAGGTAAAGAAGCAGGCCCAAACAGCGGTCTGTGGCCTCTAAACTAGGCACCTCCCTCTTAGCTTAGGCTACTATAAAAAGACTCTCCTCAGTTCCACTTCCCTCTAGGGCAAGCATCTGATTGGCTGTGGCAATAAACAAAGGTCTGTTCCGCCCTTGGTATTTTGCCCTTGGCTGGGCGTGAGTGGAGTTAGGTTGCCCAGCGGTACACAGTCGAGGCTGCAGCGCTGATGGGGACTGTGATAGTGTTGCCCTTGTGCTGCTGTGATCCGTCAGTAACGGTGCAGATCCCCGGTCGGTCTGCGTGACACCCGGCAGGCCCAGTCTACACACGCTCAAAACACTTCTGGACAGATACCCATGGGCGGCGTGGCCAATCGATGAGGGGATTCACTGGCTGTTATCAATCATGACAACAGCCTTAAGCCATGTGACAAAACTTATTAAGCTACCTACACCAGCCTCGCTGCTTTTGCCCTCAGGGAATGCATCAGGCTCAAAGAGTTAACCCTGCCAATGGACTTGGCGCTCCTCATACAAATGATAAGCAATCATTTCGCAGCATTAGCCAATGTATATTTATCATGAACTGAATGACATTAACTCTCCTTAATAGTCATCCTGAATTCTCAAGGACACAGTGAAAAAACAAGGTGAGCGCTGGTGAACTAACTCTGAACAAGCGCTTTATAGGTGCTGGAGAGATGGGGTTGGGTGGGGTTTATGCATGATTGGAGGGACTGAAACTCTGCTGACTTTAAAAACTCCACTTGTTAACACCAAAGTGCTGTGTTAGCACAGTGTTGCCGCAATTAAGAGAATCACTGAACAAAATATTTAATTCAATGTTTTGACTTGAGCCACTACAGAAAATTGGAAAATCACCAAGCTACTTCCTGGTATGTAGATGTACCAAGTACCAGCCTCCAGTTGGCTGATGCTTGTTTGACCTCTACCGTACTGCCTGGTGTATGAGCACACCTGTATTTTCTTTACGCAGGACTCTTATAGCTGTGACAGACAGCAAGCGGCAAGGCCACCCAGCACCGCTGCCACCTCCTAGAATCGCCGTATCACATGCGTTCCTGCTTGATGTTTGATGGGATGGCATGAAGTTTAATACAAAGGTGAGACTACTCTCTCTTATTCTCTGCCATGGATCAATGGTGGAAAATCGCTGCTGCAGTCGTTTATCTACGGAGATACTGCCGTGTTTGCAGTGATTATTAGCTTCTCCTCCATGATGAGAATGTGGAACTAGGAACTAATATTTGGCAAGGGGGAGATTTTGCAAACGCCTCTCCCGCCGGTTAAAGTTCACTGATTTCAACTTTACCCACTACGCCGGCTGCTTGCCTTGTGCCGCCAGCTATCCCATCATGCTCCGCACAAGTGGGTAGCTGCTTCTCATTGAAAATGAATAGAGGCAGCCCAGCAAAATAGCTTGCAGTGTGGTTTCACTGTTAGAGGGCATAAAGAGCGCATAAAGACCCCCTAAACACTGTCCATTGCAAAAAGTGGTACACAAGAAACAAATGAATTAACAAATGAACAAACAAACAAATGAATAAACAAATCAACCAACTAACCAACCAACGAACAAACACACCCTGGCTCTAATAGATGTACTCCCGAACACCTAATACTAAGCTGGAATCCATGTCAGCATTTTACTCATTAATAGAGAAGGGGCCTAAAAGGGAACAGGTCAGTCTCAATGCCCTGCCAGTCAGACAAGAGCTGCATAGCAGTAAAGAAACTAAACTAACCTCTTCTGTAGAGGCCAGAAAAGTTTCCGAGATAGTGGAAAAGGTAATTTCAAAAACTAAGCCCTTGGACAATAAAGAACACATCATAAAAATGAGTTGAGACAGCTTTCCCATTTCTAAGTGGCTGAACAGGTGCATTTCTGATTTCACGCTGCACTGAGCCTGTTTACAGTGATTGCAGGGGAGTTGCAGGAGACTGGGCATGTTTACAGGGGAACCTGGGAGATGGAGTAGTGTTTACACATATGCTGGAAGGGAAAAAGGGTACAGAGCTTTGCAAAGGAAAAAAGGAGAGATGCATAAGAAAAATGGGGGCACGCAGAAATGGGAAAAGGATAGAGATGAGGAAAGCCAGTGCAGTGGAAAGGACATGAGACCTAGGCTCAGAGGAAGCATGGGATGTAAGTGAAAGAGTGGCGCCCAGAAAGGAAAAGCTTAAGGGCAGAAGGAGATTGGGGGAGGAAGAGCGTGAAGGGATGGAGAACAGATGAAATGAGAGAGGAAGGTAAAGATGATGAGGTGAGGATGAGAGAGATTTTTGTAAAACGAGGGAAGGAGAGGAGATTGACATGAAGATGGAAGGAATGGGGAGAAGAAAGAGAATGATCAAGATCAAACCAGCGGCAAAGATGCAGGCTTTTAGAGTGTCAGTGACTGATATAAGTGTCAGGAGGAAGTGGGGCTTGGCGAGCAAACACCAATCCGTGCTAGGCCATGACAGAGGGGCTTGCCATGCCACAAGGCCTTCCTAACACTGACTATTAAGAGAGATACAGGGGGCTTGAAGGTTGTGTGTGTAAGGGTGCGTGCAACCAAATCCAAATACCATATTCAGGAAAGAACAGAAGATGTACAGATTGTATTACCCAAAGTTACTCTCCCAATATTTTCTCTCTCGCTCTAAAAAATGAGTGGGAACCAGTTTTCTGTCTGGATTTGTCTGAGAAACTCTCTGAGCGCCAAGGCGGCTGGCACAGTCTCTCTCAAAGAAAGCCAAACAGACAACTCAGACTTTTTCCACTCAGTTTTTAGAACACTACAGCACAACCATTTATCTCTCTCAAAACGGGTTACCGTGCTGCTGTAACAAAACGACGGGAGTAACGTACTGAGAAGGTTTTGTGTCTTAGAGAGGCAGAAGCAGCAAGTGGATCAGTCTGAGGAGTCCATCAGCACATTTACATGGCTACAATGTTAAAACAACCACAAAACATTATGATATAATTTTTGCACCAATAACACTAATAGTATATCTGTAATGGCTAAAAATATATAGCAAGGCAGAGATGTCAAACAAATGTTTTTCAAACACAACACAACCAGAGCCCATCAATCTTCCTCTTGTATTAAACTGCAGAGGCATATATGCTAATTTACTGGTCCAGCAGAACACAGTGATGAAAGTGTGTCTTAGCGAGGAGAAAAGAGTCTTAGTTTCTTGTTTCAATAAACAAAGTTAACTCTAATTGTCGGCCAATGGCCAAAACTTAATGTCTCACTTAATAGTAACTAGTAGCGGATTTTTCGCTAAATCTACCATTGTCAAATAAATAATGACCATCTGTACTATGTTTCATAGCCCCTGTGAGCGGCTTTGAATTGGCATATTTAATTATTTCCCCTCCCCACTGCTATTGAAGCATAACTTACGAGTCTACCAGAAGGGCTTTGTTTGATTTCACTGGGAATTGAGCCGAGAACTCCAAAATTGGACCAAATGAAAGCACAAAGCAGATCAATGGCGGCACAGTTTGCAATGGCAACTGATTCTTTCTTGCCAACATTATAATTCAGCACAACTGATTTGACTGAATTATATATATGTATGTGTACATGTGGCTTCCTTAAATGTCTTTGAAAGTTATTGTATTTCTAAGTCTAATTAATTCTATGTTGGGGGTTAACAAGATGTTTTTTGCATTAATTGATATGCAATGTATATATGATCTTTAAAATGACCAAACTCAGATTCAGACAGTGAATCTTTTTCTAGCAGAAGAATAAGGTTCTTACCTCCCATCCTGCCTGGTGATTGTGTAACCATAGGCTGGGTTGTTGATGAAACTGATGTTTACTCCAACCAGTGGCGTCCCATCTGAGGTCACTACTTGTCCACGAATGACACAAGCGTGGCTGTGTGACAGAGAAGCAAAGCAGCACAATTACAAATCAATACTCAAAGAACATGCCTGTTACGTACCTATACATCAGTAACATAATTGGAAAGCACAGCACTCTCTCCCTCTGTTAACAATAGAGATGTATTATTCTCCAAGAATAGTACAGTGGGGAAAATATAAACAGGGAGATATCAAAAGGAAATACTGTACGCAAATAAAAGCACACAGCTATAACAGAAAAACATGCTAACAAACTAACACCTCCTAGGAAGTCTCTAAGGGTTTTTCCATCCAGAAAGGAAGGATAATGAGACAAGGAAGCTTTACTTTGCTTTTGCTCTAATTAAAAAAAAGAGGATTTATCTTTTCCATTACAGAATGCAAGAGAGGGAAATAATAGGAATGCAGATTGCAGGACTTGCTTGGCTGGTTATCAAGACCTCAACAGATCTCCGGTCTGACATTAGGTCTCCAGAAGCTGCATAAATTAGATCTGATCATCAGTCCCCACCAATCAATAGTGGGAAGTCATCCAAATTCACCTCCTAATCTTACTAAACTGATGAGTTGAGACCTCGCGGTATCGTGTCTCTCTTGTCGAGTCCTGCCCTCATCATTAGCAAGGCCCGGCTCATGGTCAGCCATCGTTTCTGTAGTAGTTTGCAGAAAAATCAGTCCCCAAACAAATGCCTCACTGCCACTATATCATTAGACCATGGCTATTTTTAATACATTTGGGTCTTAAACATTGCCACATACTGGAAACAATTAACACTAGCGTGTTAGTGGCTGCCCTCAACATGTCCTTACCAGAGGCAAGATCATTCACCCCACACTATCCTGGTCCCCAGGAACCCAGTTTTATGTTAATTAGGCCGGGTCCCCTTCAGAAGACCTTGGCTGTCCACCACTGCTCTGTAAACAAGCAAGGAGATACTGCTCTGAATCCTTGTGCCCACACCCAAAGATCCATCTGGGTGCATTTACATAGAATTACTAGTAAAGTTAACCCAGAACTGGCCTGGCTGTCTACGATTAATCATTCATGCCGACAGTTTATTTTAGAAAGTCTTGTTTGAACAGGCAATCATCCACATTCTCTTAAGATGGAGCCGTGAAAGTGGAACTATCTCCTCCCTGCCTCTGCGAACCACATGGGGAGATGATTCCTCGCTGTCAAGACAAATGATTTAAATATTGACATCAAATACAGCAGAGAGAAGGAGCAGCAAAGGAAGCGTGAAGCCTCCGCTCCAGAAATGTGCCGCCATGTGAGATTCCACTGGTCCAGGAGAATTCACAAAGTCAAAAGGGACTTCACGACATCTTAAACCTCCAGTTTATCGCACACAATCCAGTCCAGGGGTGAGGACAAAGCGAGGACATATTGTTCTAAAAAAATGTAGAGCTGAAGCTCCCAGGCTCAGCAGGAAATTCTGCCTGTTTTAGGTTGTATTAAATCAGCTAACTGCCCTGTACTTTTGAGTGAACTACATTTCTCAGAAACACAGGAGGCAAAAATGCATGCCTGGTTTAAGTATAGGGAACTTTCAATAAGCAAGGCTAATAAATGGCACCATCGCTGCAGAAGCAACGAAAACATCATTACCCACGCAAATGACTTGATTATAGGGTAGAATCCGTAGCAAATATAAGAATGTCACTGCAGCCCCCTCTCTCCCTCCCTGTATGTTACCCAGCAGGCTAAACAGCACAAAATTAGGAGGTATCTGCGTACATTTTTAGCTCTCCAAATACATAATCTTGCTAAAAGGGAGAGAGCACACTAAGAAGAAGAAAACAAAGCTTGACCAGGGAGGGTTTTTTTGACACTAATGGTCTAATGCTAATAAAAGAGAGTTAGTAATAAAATGATAAAAGCACAAGCCTGTAAAGAAGCGAATGGCTTCTGCCTCACTATTGTAAGCCTGCTATCAATCTTTGCCCAAATTGTTCCATGGACAAAGCCCCTGTTTACTATTCTAGTCAGCAACCAGTGCTGGGCCCTGGCAGTCTCTTGTATTGTGTGTCATGGTGGAGAGGCGGACGCTTTATGCAGTGGCGGATGCTTTATTCAGTGGCACCTTTGCAGCTTTTTGTGGTGGGAGACATCAGAAATAGCAGTCTAACATGTCTACTAGCATGAGGAAGTGGTTAGTGGATCAATAAAGGGATGATAGGGTGACCAGGGCAGGCATATCAGGAAGATGCTGAGACCGTGCCTGTAAGGCTCATCTGAAGCCCAGAGCCCCCTGTCATAACCGCTCATATCTGTCAGTGGGTGGGGAATGAATACCAGGCATGAATAATAGATTATCACTGATATTTTTAGGTGAGCCGAGGCCTCCAATCTTGCAGCTCATCTCAGGATTCTCGGTCTTTACTTATTTATGGCTGCATTTTCTTGGGAGAGAGACAGAGTATTACTCAACCCTCTGCACCTCTTTCTCTGTCCAGTGAAGAACTTCAAAATGTTGAGTGGTTCTTGAAAGCCAGAAAAATGTCAATGAGGGAAAATGTCACATAGTGTGTTACAAGTGTTTTTCTCAAGAGTCAATTGGCATGACCAGAAAAATGTTAAGCTCAAAAACAGGCAGTCTTATATTTGAATTTGATGACAGTTGATGTTATTCATGTAACATCTTGACATTTTCTAATTGCAAATTGAGTGACTTGTAATGTCTGATTATACACAGATATCTAAGGAATAAAAGAGCCAGTTGAATGGGGACTAGGGTTGTCAAAAGTATCGATACTTCGATAAGTATTGATACTAAAAATTTAAAACGGATACAATACTCATTTGCAACAGTATCGATACCAGCAGTGCTTTCTCTTAATGAAAAATCAAACATATTATTTCTCCACCTCCACTAGCCACACACACACACACACACACACACACACCCTACACCGCTGCCCACAGCCACTCTCACTAGCAGCAGCTGGGTTGTTGCCTCAGTCAGCAAACAATGCTACAGAGTGGTGCAGACGAAGGGGGGGTAACACGTCAAACTTGGCGAAGCACCTTAAGGACCGACACGCCGGTCTATATAAAGAATTTCGAGAGGTTAGCGATCTAGTAGGTTTGCCAGATGCCCGGTTTTCGACCGGACTGTCCGGTTTTCAGATGCATTGTCTGGGCCCGGTCAGAAGTCAGAAGGCTCGACCGGACATTGAAATGTCCGATTAAAATCATTCTGTCAATAATAATCCACTAACTCTAGCCCTGCTGATTTTTTCCCTATCATTGGTGGGTATCTGTTGCTTCAACAAGCTAAAAGTGTTCTGATAGGCTGATGACTAGAGCAGGGGCAATGTGCTGTGTAAGTGCAAAGTTTTGAATGAGTTTTATCGGGCCTACGTTATGGAGAAGCGTGTGTCTGTCTGTCCGTCCATCTGTCTCGTTTGCACCAGGATTTCCCCCTGCGTTGTCGGATATTAAGGGACTAGTTTGGGTCTCTGTGTCTGTGTTTTTTGCTTAGTTGCTTACAATCTATATGCTGCAGAGGCCAGGAGGCAATATGATGTTTCACATGCTTGTGCAGTATAAGCTCACTCCCCTCAATAAAAAAGAGCAAATCATGATGGCGATTGACACCTGTCAATCAAAAATGTGTTGTTTGTTCTCAGACAACTTTCAAATATTTAGTTTTCATGTTAAAATTATATTTTAACATGAAAACAATATTTTGAAAAAAAGACTGAAACTCATTTTCTTCCCCTGTGGTATCGAAAACGGTATCGCATATCGATATTTTCTTTAAAGATTTATTTTACCCATTTTTATGCTTTATTGATAGTGACAGTGTGAGAGAGAGACAGGGAGGTATGGGAGAGAGAGAGGGGAGGACATGCCGCAAATGACTGTGGGCTGGATTCAAACACAGGTCGCTGCAGGAAGGAGTGAGTCTTATGGTACTCGCTCTACTCGGTGAGCCACCGGGACGCCCCATATCCATATTTTCCTGGGTATTGTATCAAAGTTAGAAATTCTAGTATCATGACAACCCTAATGGGGACACTGCAGAGATCAAAAACATTTTTATGACAAACAGAGTGGGGTAAAACGTGCCATCAAGTTAGCAAACAGCATAATTTCTGCACATCTTAACAAGCACCCAATGCTAAGATGTGTTGTGTTGCAAATTATAGTAAAGGAAATGGTCCTGCTTGAGCAGGGGCACTTCTGAACATCAATTTCCCCTTCAAGGACAAAGCAACAGCTCTGCTGGACTAAAAATAGGGATGTCTCAAACCACAACCTTTTTGCCATCATCTTAAAAGAAGAGACAGCAAAAAGCGTGATACACAACTCCACACTGTAAAGTTTGTTTGACTTGTCTGTTTTCTTTGACATTATTTTTCTAAAATTTTGTCACTAGGGACAAAGTAATTGCAAAATTTTCAACCTATTTTTTCTGTTTGACTGTTGTTTGTGTTTGTTTCACGGGAGTATAATAAGCCAAGATGAGAGAGATCCATAAGCAAGAGGGATGCAAATAAGGTGACAGACTCACAAGCGATTAAAGATGAAAAGAGAAGAAGAGACAAAGGAAAAGAGAGGCAGGGGAATCTTATGGGACTCTGACAGCCATCCTGCCTGATATGAAAGCATCTCACATTCCATGGCTGGGGTGTCGTGAGCTCTGCCTCTGGGAGTGGGCCTCAGATGGATTACAGTAAAAGTAATCACAATACATGAATATGAGATGCCTCCCGTGCCAGGGAATGCTCCTTGCTATTTGCCACATTCTATGTATGTCCATCATCCACTGTCCATCATCCTTCTAACTATGCATTGCACCAGTGCCTGCCATTCCCCAGCCTCCATTCAATATAGATGCCTCCCCTCCCCCTGCACAGGCATTTTAGACTGGCTCAGAAAAGCAAACATTTTACATTCTGTTAGGTCTATCAGTGCAATAACCAAAAGCAATGTAATAGCATTGGCCTACATTAAGATTGAAATCCACTGATTGATTTGTGCTTACACTTGAAATGACATTACTAAAAAAAAAATGTTTTGCTATAATGCAAATTCACACTTGATCACTATCAATTCCAATGAAAATTAACAGAGCTATTTAAGTGTGTATACAACCACAAACCAATATGCCAAGTATCTGAATTATAATCTAAAAACAATTAAATCCAGCAATTATTGATTCACCTGACTCAGAGGAATAAGTATGATCTAATAAAATGAAAAATCCTGATTCAAAAAATGTGAACTCTATTCAATACTGAGCTCAGAAAATCCTTCCCGGGAGAGTAACGGTGTTCATCTGGCTACAGTATGTCATGCTGGGTGTTGTCTGCCAGCAGTAGTCGCTCACCTGCCATCGAAGGGGTTGGCTCCGGGGATGCTATGGGTGCTGTCCCTGCCCACCAGGAAGCGAACGCGGTCATAGAAAGACTGCAGGTTGCTCTGTGCAGAGGACATCTGTGTCTCCTGGATGATGTCCAGGGGGTCCGGGGAGCCCACACACAGAGAGGTGGTGTGACAGGTTGCCTGCAGACAGCAGTCTGGATCCATGCAGTCCACCAGGCCATCTGCCAAGGTCACACAAGTCACACACACTCGCACATTAAACAATAGCCTGGACACGCAGACAGAAAAAAAATATATATATTTTAGTCGGTGAGAAATTATTCATCTTGATTGCTGTTTCGTTGCATGATTTGAGCCACCTCTCTTATCATCCATGTCCCTTCCTGCAGAACATTTCAACACCTGTAGTATTGCTCATAGTTCTCCATCTGTAATTTAGATGAAATAATTCAAGACTGAGAGAGTGTGCTGCTGTGCAATGCACTTTACTTTGTTGAAGTGGGTCATTGGACTCCCTACCCTTTGCTTTCAGGGGCCTATCTGGCCAGATGGGTGATAAAAATAAACCGTGCTGTCAGGAGTCAGTCAAATCCCTGGTAGCACCCTGTCTTTGCCATTGTGAGCCTTGTGGTCCCAGCACTGCGATGGGGAGACAAACAGCCCCTGCATAAATAAGGGATGCTAGTGCATAGCTCGAGCCCAGAATGAGGTCTGGAAGAAAGGAAGTCACGTCTCCAACTTGGCCTCCAGAGTGGTGCAGCCCCCTGGCTGGCTCTCTGTGTGTGCCTGGCTCCGCTCGGGGCTAGTTAGAGGGCCAAGCAGGGGCTTCCTCTTGGGGCCAGCGCATGCTAGGGGCCTCGGGCCAGCCACTCTGCTCTTTAATAAAACCTGTTGCCCAGGTGATACTGACTGGAAGCCATTCCTCATTCTCACCTGCATAGGGAGTACAACTGTACAACCAAGCCTGACAGGCAACAGACAGGCATATTCCTATTCTTCTCTACTTAGTGGGCAGACACAGTGATGGCTGTTGATTTTAAGTCAAATCATGTGTAGTTAAGAGTCCCTGCTGATGCTGGGCCAATGTCAGAAGGCTTTGTTGTTTGTTGTTGTAGGATTTTACCTCCATCGTTGTCCTTGACATCACTGCAGGCAGTTTCCATGGAGGTGTCACAGCCGGTGCCCCTCCAGCCCAGCTGGCACACGCAGTACCAGCCATTGTTACCCAGAGTGCACCTACCATTTCCATTGCACAAACCAGGACAGCCCTCTGTGTGACAAAAGGACATATTCACAAAGACAGAGGTTGGCACAGAATATCAAATAGAGCAGCTTTAATGGGTAACACAGATACATACTGTAGATTGTCAGTGAATCTGAAAAAAAACGCAAAAAAAAACAAAACATAAAAACAATGGCAACAGTGCAAGACTGTCAATGGCAGTTGCTAATATTCTCAAGCAGCAATAGACTAAAGGCATTTAAAGATTTTAAATGGGTGAGGGCGGCAATAATGGCCCTCAGCTGAAGTTGATTAATTTGATACACCTTTTGTGAAGCTTCTCATATCCCTTTGCAGTAAAATCAGATAAGAGGGATCTTCTAAATCAATATTCACTCATTACTACACTAGATTGGCCTTCTGTATCTATGGTGCTAAAGCCGGGTAATGAGAGCAGTGGTCTATATGCTGGCATCCCTGCACATAATTGGATTGGTTTTCATGTATTTTCAAATGTGACCATCATTATGATCTGAGCATTACTGTTACTGTCATCTGCAAAACAGAATGAATCGCAACTAAATTGCATTAGTCACTGAAACAGTTCTATGTCGTTATTTGCTCTCCTTTTTGGATAAATTGTTCTTGAGACTGTTCTGAGCAATCAATAAGATTATCCCTTCAGAGAGAGTGTGCATTCTGTCATTAGAAGAAGCAGAACACAAAAAAAATAGTAGGGAGTGGATAAGGCTGAGCTCGATAGCATTATGCAGGCGAGGGCTTTGCTTGTACTAACTGTGTTCCCGGGCATGTGACCCCAAGGGAGCAAAAAGCAGGCTGGAGCAGAACGACAGGTGAAACATTCCTCTGTTTCTCTCTGGATAGGACTTCACAAGGGCATAAATCAGAGGATTATCTCCCCGCCTCTGTTTTTCCAGCTCTGTTTGGCATTTATCTGGTGCCTTATGATTCCTATCCCCACAGAGCAGAGGGTAGCATCTCAAGATATCAAACGTAAAAGTCTGTCACACTTTGTGTTGTTTGCAAGCCGCCTGGATAGAGAGGATGCTGAGCTGACCCATTTTGTCAACCAAAGAGACTAGGGCGGCTGTCTAACTGCTCTTACATCACACAGGGAGAATAAGAGAAAGAGACTGAGAGAGCAAGAGAGGAAGACAGACAGAAAAGAGGGATCGTTACTGGGAGACATGTATTAAAGGGAGAAACATCAGTTAAAGAAAGACATAGGGATATAAAAGAAAAAGAGGTAAGTATTTAGGAAGAGAAAAGGTAGTGCCTGCACCTAGAATAGATGATTATTGTTGACTAAATGGTTTAAAACCACTGCTTTTCAGAGCGATGCTTAAGTAACACTTTTGGGGTTTACTTGACACAGTGAAGACAGGCTCATGACACGATTCATGACACACCCATGGATCAACGAACAGTCAACATTTATAGAAGGTTTATTACACGTGCTATATCAGTGTAATAGCGATTTCAAAATAAAAGTCCCCAAAGCAGAACTATTTTTCAATGTAATGTACCAGTAGATTGACTCAGTAGCTTTTACCAGTTAATGCCCCCCACCCCTTCTGCAGTTGTGGTAAAATTGTTACTGCCTAACATACAGTAGAAAGCCACTATGTAAATAAGTGTGATATAAATGTGTAATGAAGCTGTTACACATGTTGACTGTCCATTCATGAATGAATCGTGAAACATGTCAGGAGCACACAACAATTGTGCTTTATAAAGGAAAGTGTTATTGCTGCCATTTGTTTTAACTTTTTATAGTAGAAACATATGTTTCTGCTGAACTAAAGAGGGCTCTATACAGTATATGGCAACACAAGAAGAACACAAAATGAGCACCCAGCATACACAGTATTGAATAATGGGGACAAGTTGTGGAGCAGTAAAAACTGTAACAAAAATAAATAGTCCCATCTCTATTTTCCTCTTGGTTCCCTGGAGAAAGGGGCTCACTATTGAAGGCTAATGTCTTTAGAAAGCCTATTGCCTCCTAGACACATTTAGACAGCGGCCGGCCTCTTATTGAGCAAATGAACAAACAACTCTGGTTAGACCAACAGTGGAGACAGATGATTAGTTAGGTCCGAATGTTTATTACAAGGATAAATAAAGATCCGCTCTCCGTTGGCATCGGTTCAACTTAATTGGCAGCCCTTTCAGAGAGGGGCCCCCGCTGAGCCCTGCCCAAGCCTGTCTGAAACCGCTCCAAACGTGAGGCCGCAAGTGTTCGCAGGACTCCTGCGGCAGCCGCTCTCATGCCAGGTGGTCTATTACCAAGGACAGAGGGAGACTGAGGGCGCTGGAGGCAGAGGCAGGGTTGCTGCACAGCCTCCAACCCCTGCTTGCGCTGCACCAACCAGAGCATGAACTCTTTTAATTAGAGAGGATGCGGCCTCAGCACCTATCAGGCCCTGCTCACAGCTGCACACTCATCCATAATGCATGGCATAGGTTATGGAGCCCCCTTCCCAACATCCCCATATTGAGAGAGCGAGGCTGCACACCAACCAAACACCCCACACCTAAAAGAAGCAGCACAACGTGATTCACCGGGTGCGAAAGTGCTAAGTGGAGATTACTGTGTGACAATATGGCAAAAAAGTTGATGGGAGGTGGGGATCTTTAGAATGAGTTGTTTGGGGTGACTGGAGGTGCACAGTGTTTGCATATGTCAATGTAGGGGAAGAGCATGGTGTTGTGTACATGATTTGTCAATGCTGGGTGGAGTTACAGTGACACGAGGGCAAAATAGAAGGAAGGAGGAATGCCATACCTTTCACTACCTTATCCAGATAGTGAGCTTGGGAGATAAAAGACAGGACATATAAGGGAGGTTTGAACAGTGCCACTTCCATGACAAGACAGCAAGGCAAGGTGTTAGTTTACACTACAAAAGGTAAATAAAAAAAAGGAAAAGTGCAGTTATGAAGCAAACAACATGCATTACAAGCAACACAACAAACACAAACCAACACACAGGGAGAGGGATGGAGAGGGAGAGAGAAAGACAGAGGGGGGCAGAGAAACGCAGAGAAAGAGAGCATGAGAGAGAGAGAGAGAGAGAGAGAGAGTGAGAGAGAGTGTGTGAGAGAGAGAGAGAGTTAAAAAAAGAGATATGTTCAGAAAAGAACATTTCAATCTGTTCAATCTGTCCCCATTTATCAACTGCAGGGATCGGCAGAATATCTCTGGGGAGTATTTCAAAAGCAACATGATTGATGCAAGTATTACTACCCTTAAATCTCTCAAGCAATATCGTACAGGAGGTCAGGATGTTCAACAAAAAGTGCTTTTAATCTTGGAACACCTCTATAGACGATGAGGTCACCAGAGGCTTCGGCGAGGGCGAGGCCAAGTCAGATCTCCACTGTGCTGCGCAGCATGGGGCTCGGGGCCAATGCAAAGCTCTCAATAATGAAAATTGATTTAAATTGAGATCTTTGGCTTCTTAATGGATGACAGTGAGGGATATTCTTGTCGAGGGAGTGGGGATCTCAATATGGCACTTATAAAAGGCCCATCAATAATGCAGAGCCAGTATATAAAACATTCACAGACTGAGCCCAGGCTCTGTACTAAGCTAGCTATGCTCCAAGATGTGCCTGAGCACACTGTGAGAAAATCATTTTCCTCCATTTGAATAAAGAACAGAGCTTTCACCTATAAGGCTAGGATTCTTAACTTTTGTCCCGTCTCCCTATTGACTCAAATGTGTGGGAGTTGCAAATTTCTTTTCATTGAAATGTAGTGGCAGAGGGGGGAGAGATCGCCATTGTGTTCGGACTTCCTCTCTGACGCTTGAGCGGTTGGACCGTAGAATGATAATGAGTGAGCTAGCATGTTAGGTTGAAAGTGTCAACAGTGAAAGAGAGAAGAAAAGAGAAGAGAAGAGAAGAGAAGAGAAGAGAAGAGAAGAGAAGAGAAGAGAAGAGAAGAGAAGAGAAGAGAAGAGGGGAATTGATGCAACACAGGAACAGCATGGCAGAGTTGCACTCGAGCAAAGCAAGCATCCCAGAGCATGCCCCGTGGATGGACTGCTCCAGGAGTGGTTAGAGTGGGTTTGACAGTCCTCAGATCAAACCTCATGAAGCTAAACTAACTCCTAAGCCACAATAAAGACACATTTCTGAAGGGGCTCGAGTTAGGCTTTAAAAATGAAACTGTCAAACCGCAGAACATCAATCACCCATGACTCAAAAACTGTCTTGCATGCTGTCCTTTTGGCAGTGGGCATTTCAAACTGAGAAAAACCGTGCTATGCAGTCAAAACGGAGGTCAACTACTGGTTACCATTGGTTACTGCTTGGCTTTGTCTACTTCTGCCACTATTTACATACTGCTGCTGTCGCTGGTTCCTTATAACAAACAATTCCTCTGAGCTGTGTGACAACCACCAGGACAGGAACTCCAAACTGATACGGACTCTACTACATTTTCTCAACTGTGTTACTCACACTAACTCTCAGTATGAACTGCTGTGCACACCTACCAAGCTTTAGTCTACTCTTGCTACTTCTTGCTACTCTGATAGTAAGAAAATTACTACTAATTACTCTGCTGTAGGACTCCCTGATTTCCACTTAATGACTAACAAATGAAAACACAAAGAAAACCGTACCTCAGTTAAAGTGAGCCCAGCTTTTCAAGGCAGCTCTTGACATTCAATCAAGGTCTTGAAAACTTCACTTCAGTAAACAACTTGTTAACATCAACATAGCGCCTAAAATAATTTGAGTGGTTGACCTGCTCACAGTGACTCACATGTCAGCATTTGAAATCAAGAGTAAATGGCGAGGGAGCAAAGAAAGGGATGAGGAAAGGATGAGTAAAATGAAAGGACACCTTAGCACATTCCCACATTAAAATGCATGAAGGCAAGCCTCAGATCCTTGAGTAAACCTGTTCATGCTTTACCGAGTTGCACAAATTCAATTAAGCATGCTTTTCCCTTTCTTCTGCAACTGGACCCTTACCCTCACACCCAGCTCTCCATACATACGCAGGCAGACAGACAGTCCACGCCTCCGTTGCCCCCCCACCCCCACCCCAAACCCATCCCAAACACACACACACACACACACACACACACACGCACTCACACATACACGCCGCCCCCCCACCCTAACCAAGACCTCTTCCCATCCTACCAATAGTGCAGTGTTCTCCATTCCAACCCGGGCTGCATTCACATTTGCCGTCCTTGCAAGTGCCATGCTCGTTGCAGCGCGGGTGACACGCCCTCTGGTCACACCCAGTGCCCATCCAGCCGTCATCGCAGCGGCAGGTGCCCGACACACAAATGCCATGGCCACCACAGTCGGCTGCACAAATCTCTGTGGGAGACAGGGACACAGAAAGACGAGGAAGGGAGGGGTGGGGGGAGAGACAGACAGAAAGGGAGGAGGAGGAGGATGAGGGAGGGGGGGGGGGGGGGGTGGAAGTGGGATGGACAGGGAAGACGAGGCGGCGACGGGACAAGGCAACAGGGGTGAAGAAAAGACAAATCCAGGAGTTATTGTCAGGGAAAGGCGGCCACGCTCCACTACCTTGTCTGATGGCAGCTGAAAAGAAATTCCTGCACCTCATAAGGGGCAATCCCTTTTGACAATACAAATCTAATAAGTCCATTACAAAGAAAAGACATGGATTGTGGAGGCCTTAGCAGACTGATTCTTCTCCTTGCCTCTTCCTCCCTTTGTAAATTCACCTCTTTGTGCCACGAGGGGGGCAAAGAGGAGAGAATAAAAATCAGACTGGAACTTTCTATTGGAATGGCACCGCGTCAGCTTTAATTAAAAACTAGCTGGCTTCATCTCTAATGAGGTGAGAGCTCTCTAAATATCTCTCTCCCAAAGGTGTTAGGCAAATACAACATCTACCATCTTTGCTAAATTGCAAATGTTTAGTTCATCTACTGCTCATGCTGTATTCCTGGCACCACCACATACTATGGGGTGCAGCAGAGGAGGTAAATTCTTCACAAAATGATTCAAGGTGTAGGATGCTGATATGTTTTTTTTTTCCTCCTAAGTGTAGCGCCGTCCACTCTCTCTAACACTGAGAGAAGGAGGTACTACATTCATGGATTTTTTTAACAGAGAGAAGGAGACTGAGACAGAACCACAGTAAAGCTTGGCTGGCGCCTTTGTGTGGCAGCTGAAAGACCTCCCTGACAGGCTGTGATAGAGCCTGGGACATTACCCGAGTCTCATGAACTCGAGGGAGAGTATGACAAGAAGAGAGCTCAGAGAAATTAAACACTGACAGATTACTTATGAATCTCATTGAAATGTTAACCTCTTTATTAACCATTCTGTTATAAAAGAGGCTTAGCATCGTGGGTAACGAGGAACAATAGCCATGTATTCTTGGCTTATTAGCCATGCCAATTCACATATGACCACAGGGGACCAAAGTGGAGGTAAAGTCTTTTAATAAGTCAATTACTGCCTTTACAGTGCCTATTTTGTCATTGCTACAAATTAAATTTGAGTGGTCTTTTCAGCCACAAACCATAACATGACATTACCAGCTTAAAAACCTTTAAAAAAAAACACCCTTGCTAATTACAACACAACACTTAAAATGTGCAAATGCTGCTAATTTTACATCTGACTTTTGATTTAGAGGCATGCTAGCAGCATTTCACTCAGTGCCCCTAAGGGCTGCTTAAACACACACACACACGCACACGCACACGCACACGCACACGCACACACACACACACACAAACACACACACACACACACACACACACACACACACACACTGCACTAAGCATGCAAACATAAAACTGTTCGGGAAGGATTCAGTTGCAGATATAAGTCTGAAACTCAATCAGCTTCTGATCACAAAGAACAATTTATTTTGGAGTTATGTGCACTATGCTTTCTAAAGACAACATTAGCACTGTTAAATATGTCAGCAAAATGAAATGGCTATTCTATTACATTAAATATAAATGTGAACCTGAAAATAATCTAAGAACTGTTAATATATAGAGTAAAAAAATGCTGCTAATGAACATATAAATCTTGAAAAATCATCTCATTAGCAAATAAGCTAAAATAAATAAATAATATAAACTCTGACCCACCTACTTACTTGCACAGCATTATTATTGCAACACACACTGTTCACAGGAAATACACTCAAACTGACTTGGAGACAACTGTTTACTTGAAACAGAGGAGAAACCTTTAACGTGATAAAGATGCAATTACAGCCTGCAGGCAAACCCTCATTACCCGTGGCCAGAGGAGCCCACAGTGAGAAATACTCCCATCCCCATGATGGCCGTTACCATTTGCACTAAAGGACCGTGTAAACAAACTTTCCTCCGGGTGGGAGAATGGCAAAAGTGGCATAAAAACACACATATAAGAGCAAATAAAACCTCAGGCATTGTTTTATGGCTAGTAACAGCATTACTACCAACTGTGCACACAGGTCACACTGTGGCAAAACCACCTGAGAATATGAGTTAGTGATTTAAAAGTTTGGGGGAGGGGTTTTACAGAATAGTGAAAGAAAGACATATTGAAAGCTTTGCACCTTTTTTTTTTCTCCTAGTCTGCAAGGTTACAGGGTGCCAGCTGTAATATCCCACCATAGATTGTAGTGTCGTATTAGACCACAGAAAGCTCTACAATGAACAGGATAAAGGAGGATAAAGAGCCAACTCATCATCATTTATAGAACTCCTTCTATGCGAGGCAAGCTCAGACTAACTGCCCATTTCCCTCAAAATCCCTATGATTACCTAATAGGTCAGTGTGTCTGCTTGGAATATAAAGGAATTCTGTGACTGCTCGACTAAAAATCTAATTTCAGAAATATTTTGTGTGAATACAAATTATGCTGTCTAAAAGAAATGCTGCAACTATTTCAGCATCACCAAAGATAGAGCTGACGTGCTGATAATTGATACATCAGAGCTCTGTTCAATCAAGAAAATCTTCTTTTCATGTGTATGCCAAACTGTGAATGTCTTTAGGGTAAACACTGCTGCATACTGGAACTTTTGGCTGACTTTTTACGGGCTCCCAATGGACTTTGTTAAAATTGGAAAGCAAAGATGAGGGAAAACTCCAAGTGCATTTTGCATAGTGCAAGCACGTCAACCAGTGACTGACTTTGACACGCTCCCATGTGCACGCTGGCATATGTCATGCAAAGCACATGGTGACTTCCATTTATAACGCATGGGAAGAGAGGCACACTTCCAAAATGTGGAATTCAGTGTTGCCATATTTTACAGCTCTTTAACAATCTACCAGTGAGTTCAGTTAGGCATTTCGGTAAAAGTTTTTGTATGTGAGCAGGTGAGCTAGAGTCAAAGCTGAACCCATATTGCGCAGTGTTTTATCCTTAGCGCCTGGAGACGATATACTCTAGCTGTAAAACTATATCTTATGCTCAGTCTAGTCTTGACTACCTAGGGAGAACATTCCCTACGGACAAAGTGAACACAGTGGGAACAATCCTCTGGAGCAGAAAAACCCCACCATCAGCTCTGAGCCTTGAGTCAATGTGAAGAAAGCCAGAACTCGAGAAAGAGCATTAACTTGCATTAGATCATGCCTCTGACAAGATCCCTACTATGCTTGTTTCCTACTTTTCTGTGGCTGCCAGCTAACCATGTTGAGGTTTAGGATGAAGCCATTCGTAAAGGAAATAAATTTAGAGCAAAATCAGCCAGGCTTTGATTGCTAGCTGTGGACCTCCAACTGATCATTGATGTGAATAATTGGGGCTTTTATGTGAGGCATTTTCTTTTAACATAATCACAAATGTTTATTTCTGTGAGGAGCCTAGCAATTACCGAAGTTATATTGAATCAAGCAGCGAGATAAATTCTGTGTAAAAAAGCGAGCCAGATATCAGACATGAACTGACAGAGAAGCCAATGTTATCGCATGGCTTGAATAACAGTCTGTTTATTGTTGATTGTGAGGTATTAAGCTACAGCTGCCAATATCCAAAGGTAAGAAATTATTATATTTGTTGATTGTGATACCCATTTTTCAGTAGTTTAGGACTGAAGAGAACGTTACGTTTGTACATAATGGGGGAGTGTTTAACTACAGGCAGGTGTCAAACATTTTTATCCCAACATATATGCATTTGGCTGGGGACTTCAACCTTGGTAATATGGTATGGGGCTAGAACGATATATCAGATTGCCAAATTGGCTTCTTTAAATAGAGGATATCGACTAATGGTTGTGCACCGTCGATATGATGGAGGTTCCTCCCTGGCCACAGCTACATAAAACCAGTGTATAAAACCTGCAATGATATATTTTCTTTGCACATTTTATCTGCTTGTTTTATTGTTCAATTATGTTTAATTAATTCTTCATTTAAAGCCTAAAGTATCCTTGAGTTTAATACGTATGATGGGTTACCCTGCCTTAAGTTTAAAAATTTTATTTGTCTGGGTTTCAATAGATAATTTTAATGTCACATGATAGTTTAAATACTGTTTCAGAGGTTTTTCCAACCTGCCATGAATACAATTCTGGGGAAAACACTGGCTACTAATTTTTTTTGCATGAAAAGGTCCAATTTAAAGATATATAATGATGAATATCAGCACAAAATATTGATATTGGTATCAGCCTTCGAAGACCAATATTGGTGGAATTCTAATATACTGTAAAACAAAATATCTGTTTATAATTGGGATGCTTACATTAAGAATTTAACTATTCTCAATTTTAATGAGGACCACCTCACTAAAGTGGTGCTCAGAATCCACTATGAGAACCGCTGAGTAGCAGTATTACCTGATGATTTAATCCCGTGTAATATTTGCTGTCAACGACTTGTCTTTCCACTACTTGGTAATCAGTGCTAAAACAGCAGTGGTGTGTGAAGAGGAATGCTACAACTCTCATCTGAATGAAGCACTCACCTGTAGAGCAGTCATGGCCGGTCCAGCTGGGATCACAGCTGCAGGTTCCAGTCTCTGCCAGGAAAGCCCCATGTCCAGAGCACTGGTCCATGCAGGAGGCCCTGGGGCTCTCGCAGCCTGGGCCCCCCCAGCCCACGAAGCAGTGGCACTCTCCCCGGACACACACCCCTCGGCCTGAGCACGTTGGGTCCAGGCAGTCCACTGAAAAGGTTCCAAAGAGACAGCAACAGGCAAACGGTCACCTGCTGTTTCTCCTTTTCAGAGGCACGGCTCCCCTGCTGGAGCAACCCGGCAACTCTATTGGCGCCCGAGTAGAATGGTGACTCTGCAGTGGGTCTAAGCTCCGCTGCAGTCGCAATTGGCTAAGCACACATACACCCGCACAGAGCAGGCAGACACAAGCTGATATGCAAGGAGGCCCGCTGTCTCCAAAGCCAAAGACGAGATTTACAAACAAGCAAATTAAATGGATACTTTCACAGTGGGGCCAACTGCACCAACCTGCAGGTACAGTCCACACTCCTGCTGGCGCTTTCCCATAGTCTCATAATGAAAAAAAAAAATGAAAAAAGAGGAAAGACGCCTTAAAAGGAGCATGTTTTTCTCAATTGAAAACCATGACGGTGTGAAGTTGAAAGCTAGACTATCCAAAACCCACCTTGACAGAATGTAAAAGAGAAAGTGGGGTGTAGTGAGGAAAAGCCTGGGGGCAACAGCTAGACTTCCTAAGTAAGAGAGCATGCTTTACTCTTGTTTACAGCCTGTTAGAAGATCACTGTGACTAAGGGAGCCTTGCCATTGGCTTCTCTCTGTTGTATCTATATTTCGCAATTAACACTGTATCAGTTCAATTTATATGCAAATATTAAATTAATGCCTGCTTCTGTAGGATCCCTTCCCTTGACATGTTGTTAAATGAGCGCTCACTTTGTGGGGGACAAGAGTTCGGGGAGCATACAATAATGATAATAACGGTTCTTTCTACTCAAACAATACCTGCACGATACACACAGATGGCAAATGGGCGCCAGGCAGGAGCAATGTCTGGCCACTGAGAGCAGCAGGCCGCGCCATGGCAGCTCCCCTTTACCATGACATAAATGGGTATAAAGGCCGTTATAGTAAGACAAACAGGATCTCTCGCCTCTTAGCAGATGGTTTGGGCACAAGGCACAAAGATCAGAGGCTAACTGACAAGAACCTCTCTCCTGGCAATTAATCATTGTGGTTGAAGGTCGCACGGAAGAAAGGTAAAAATGTTAAAGGGCCCTCGTCCACATTCCCCTCCACTCCTTATGGCTAGCACTCCACCCAAAATAGAAAGGGGGCCTATGGATGTCACAAAGCCCCATTTATCAAAATCCCAGGGTCCATTTTTCATCTTGAAATGAGAGCCTTCAAGAGCTGACAAACACAATGGCTCCTTCAATCTTATCTGGTCAGGCCTTATCCAACATAGCGAATGTGTGGCTCTTAATGGATTAACATCAGACTTTGCCTCTGAATTTCAGACAATAAATGGATTGTTTCGATTAAATGCCATACATCCACGATGTATATAGAAGAAAAGAGTAATCTAATGCTGTGAAGGGTTAGATCGCCTACTTTTGGGTGAAAGTCCAAAAAATCTTGTCATGATTATCCTTCATAGAGGATGCATTCCAAATTGCCCATCGTTACAACTAGATGGAAATTGTTAAATAAGCCATACCATGTAATAGCCATTTTCATTCTGAGTATTCTCTGGAAAAATCAAAACACTTCAAGCATTGAGATGTAGGTTAGGACGTTAATGTGCACAGTCATTTTATGGAGAACCATGTTATGTAGTAATTTTGGCCAAGTTCAGGGAACATTATGATAACTTGTTAAATCTGTGGATCACCTTCTTCGCAGTTTTCCCCCTTGTAGCCGGGGTTGCAGATGCAGGTTCCCACGATGCAGGTCCCATGGCTGCTGCATGTGACGTCGATGCACTGGTTGGTGGGAACGTCACATTCGGAGCCCTTCCACCCACTGTGACACATGCAGCGACCTTTAAGGTATTGACCATTCCCGCTGCACAGCACTGGACAGGCGGCTTTGAAAAGAGCAGACAGCATACATCCATTTGAATGGGCCCCACTAACCGTTGCTTCGAAGAATAGTGTGTGTGCTGAAACATCGGACAATGAGGTTCTGACCAAAATGCTAACAAGTTTCCTTACCGCTGTAACGCAAACTACTGCACCTTGGCATTCAATGCATTTTTGAATGGACTTAATCTGTCCTCGGATGTGACCCAGATTGTAACAAACCAAACAGTAAATATCTAATATCCACACAATGTAGTATGACTGTTGAAATTAATAGCCAAATTATAAAAAGAGACAAATAAAAAGAGTGAAATATAGTACCCATCAACACAAGGATAACAGATGGCTGTACTTGTGAAGATGAAGCCAAAACAGACGACTAACATTATAACACATTGCCGTAAGTTGTTTTTCTGTTATTTTAACTCGGAAAAAAGAATTGCAGCCTTGGTTCCAATAATGGAAAAAATTGGTGAATACAAACCCTAAATCTGAAGCTTTGTAGAACAAATTTTTTGTGCAGTTACTCAAGAGTTATGAAGAAGGAAATTCAACTGCTTATTTTATTCGTAACACAAGAGAGAGAGCAACAGAGGTGCAAATAAAGAGAGAGTGAAAATGAGTTGGAGTGAAATTGCCTAATTAAATGAGAAAGATATGAAGTGTGTTGAAAGATATACAGTATGCAATTAAAAGTAATTTTAAGCTGCAAATAACATTGTTCCTTTCGTCCATGCAATGAATATATTTTTTCGCATGTCAGCACCCTCAAAACGCCCTGTAATTACATTGTGTGTTTATGTGTGTGAATGATGGAGACCAATAAAGACAGACATTATGACTGAGGGAGTGACTCACCTCGCCCACAGTCCGGTCCTCTGAATCCTAAAAAGCAGTGGCATGTTCCAGCCACACAATCACCATTCCCAAAGCAGTTACTGGGACAGTCATCAATCGAATCTGGAAGAAAGCAATCAGGAGCTTTTCTGAGTAACGTGTTATGGAAAACAATTTTCCTCCCACTCATTTTCTCTGTGTTGATTATCATCCCTATGCTAATGACACTGACAAGCACGGGCTTCAATCCTGTCAACATTTTAATTTCACTGCGAAACATTTTTGAGTGTTACTAATGTATTTCAGCCAGATGAGAGAGTTCACTGAAAGACTAAACAAGCGCTGATGTGGGCTTCTACCACACTGGGCATTTGCAGTGAGGGCCCCCAGAGTTTAGAATGACTTGGCACTTTTAAGTAAAATAAAATCTCTATAAACATGCCTTTGCTTGATTTTATTTATGTATTTAATTTTCTTTTTTTACTACTTATACTTCTTATTGTTTTCATTTACTGTCTTTTTATTACCGCTGCACTGTCTTGTTGTTATGATAGTCTCTGTAAAGCACTTTGCAAATTGTTTTTAGAAAAGTGCAATTATAATGTAATAATAAATAATTAGTATATATACTGTATATATATACTTATTATTATTATCATTATTATTATTATTAACACGCAAAGCAAATACATTCTGTTCAGACCTGAATGCACTGGATGCGATAAGTGACCTGCATCATTTGACAAACCTAATTTGATGCTTTTATGGCGCACTGCAAGCGGGAGATTTGAAGCGTCAGCAACACTGGCACCTGCATTTCACAACTGCCATGGTTAATGTTACAGTTTCATATTTTATGTTCTATGGCCTGTTCTTCAGTCTGCTTCATATATTTGCAGAAACAACTAGAGTATAGCAGATAGACTATATATAGCAGTGTTCATACTTTGTCCATCCACCTCAACAATTGTATGCTACTAGCAAAATTGCCTGCAGCATGCAGTCGTATATTACATGACATTTTTGGATTTTGTTAATTTCCATTTGTTGCAGCAAAAAAAGAGGAGCTTGTGTCACAATTGCAAACCTTGCAAAAGATTAAAAACCTTGCAAACAAACCTTGCTTTAATGTTTTAGTATTCTCTGATGCAAACACTAAAACAAATGTCTAACGTCTACATTATCCATAATTTCCTTTTCATTTCATTCCCTTTCATTTTCAAATTAAATAAATTGGCAGAATAATTATCTCTACTAGCATGTCCCATGTAGCACTCTTGTTTTTATGTGAAACAAGGGTGACCAGAGATCTCTCAGGCTCTTCACAGCAGAAGGAATCCGAAACATGATGCTCAGTGAATTAAACCCGAAATGGTGCTGAAAAATATTCAATCTTGTCCGTTGCCTTCAGGCAGCAGAAGCTCTGAGGCAAAACTTACAGAACAAAGAATCTCTTGTGCTCCACAAAGGGCTAGAAATGTGAGCCATGGATTCAGCTTCCTTTTACTCTGGAGAGTCAATCATCACCGAGGATGCAATGCAACAAGAGAGAGAGCAAAAGGAGGGAGTGAGAGAGAGAGAGAGAGAGAGAGAGAGAGAGAGAGAGAGAGAGAGAGAGAGAGAGAGAGGGAACAACCAGTGAATCAGGGATCAGGGAGAAAAGGAGTGAAAGGAAGGGAAAAAGAGATAGAGTGAAAAAAAGGAAAGGAGTAGGGGATGAGCAGAGAAATGCTGCTGATGTTTTCTGGGCTGCAGTCTTGCCTTTGCCATGTTGGGACAGTGAGGGGATGCAGGGGACACTATCCCCCAGCATGGTGGAGGCAATCAGCATTTTGGTGGAGTTTTGATGGCTTTCAACAAGAACATCTGACTACATCTAAAGCCTGGGCTTGTTGCTCAAAGCTAGTGAAGCCAGCAGTGTGTGTGTGTGTGTGTGGGTGTGTGGGGTGGTGGGTAGGAGAATGAGGTGTGGTGTGTGAGTGGGGAGGGAGAGAGACTTGCCATTTGAAATTCCTCCCAGAAGTACAATTATGCAGGAATGACTCCTGGCGTGAATCTTACAGCTCATGTATAAAGGGAAAAAAAAAAAAAGAAATCCCAGACTGGTGGGGTTGTAATTTTCTGTTCATGAAGCAGACATTTAAAGATCCACCTTTAACTGCAATCCATCGGCACATTAAGCTGGCCAGGTTTTCTTACATTACTGTGGCTAAGATTCAGGTTATCTGTTACGTATTTCTTGTTTTACTATTGTGAACAACAAACCATCAAATCCAATATGATTCAATGACTAATCCTGAACTGCAGTGCTCTCATTCCAGATGCTGACACAGTTTAGTAGACTATGCGCTCGCCATGTCTATTGCTTGTGTTTCCTGGAGGGGAGGCCATGAATATCTCTTAGCCACACACTCGACATAGGCCAACGCATAAATCATGGATTCAAGCAGAGCTTCATTGAAATTCATTACCCTTCATATCAGGGGAGCTAACTATTATGTGAGTCTCTCCAGTCAGTGAGGACAGAGTACCGTGCAGTAGGCAGGTTTAATCAGCGCCTTGCCATGCTCTCAGAGGATGCTCAGCATCTTTGAGTGATGGGCGGCCGTGTACAGAGAGAGCCTCTGATCAGCAGGATATAGAGTAAGACATTGGCACGGGGTCTTTGCTTTCCTTTGCTTTGCTCCCCTGTATAGGAGGCTGTGTCTGGGATGAGGCATGTCTGGCACCAGGCAGCAGGGACAAATGGCTGCATGCTCCAGAGGGCTGTGGTACAGAACATTCAGTAGGACACATTTCACATTGCCATAGAGCCTCAGCCAAGTAATGAGGAGCAGCCCAGATTAAAGAGAGAAGGGACGCTCCATTCCCCCAGATGAATAACGGCATGGCAATGAAAGAGCAATGAACAAACCTTTCATTAAACACACTTTCCTGTATTCATTAGACACACTTTCCTTCACATTTTCATGTGAAGAGTACAAGATGCCTCATTGATGGTAAAAGAAGACATTTCTTTTCACTGTCAGACACTGTCAGAAACACTAGAATTATTTTGTTATCCTCCTATAAACAATGCTGGCGGTGGCTTTCAGTGCGCCTGTTCTAAATGGATATTGTTCACATATATTTCTATACCTGGGCTGCACTATTTGAAGGTCAACTCCATTCCTCCATGGCTCAATACAATTCAGGCAGTTGGTGAGATTCAATTTCTGCTGAAGGGCACTTAACCGGCGACCCATTTTAGAAAGGGCTCCTCTGCCTCCCTCTGAGCTCCTCTGAGCAGATCAGCTCCGATACAAATGAACAGAGGCAGAAATCTAGCACTGACTAACTCTGCCCCACCCCATCCCTATCCCCATCCCCGGCACAGAATACCCCATCCAGTTGTGTTTTATCCGATGCAAACCCACAGGAGGCCTTCATGCACGCCCAATCAAGAAGAAGTAAGCAAGAGTAAACACGCTGCCCTGTCTCCCCTTTCTCGTGTCATATCATATATTAAGTATTGAATTACAGCTGTTGTTGGCACAGCAGGGGGGGCATAGTGCATCTCTTGCCTGTCTCCAGTCGGTGTTACATTGGCGTTGAGGACAGCTTCCCATCGATCTGCTGCCTGGCACAGCCCCTGTCACAGATGGACTCTGGCCCAGGAGCTTTTAATTAAAGAGCATGTGAGAACAGCTCCCAGCTGCCATCCCTGTGAAAGTCGACACCTCAGGCCCTCTCACACCTTGCTTGATACAGCAGTGCTAATCAAAGGCGCTTTAGGGAGAACAAAGAGGAGTGTACAAAACGAAATCACCTCCACAAAGAAGGACGTATGTCTGAAATAGAGCTGTGTGCCACACAGAGCTAGTCAAAGGAGAGAAATATCTTCCTCACTTTGATATATGGAAAGTAGATGGAAATTGGACCAAATCATGATCAAAAATGGCACTAGCAGGAGGGTACAATCATACTTTGAATTGTATGCAAATGGTTCCCAGAAGCCGGACCCCTAATTCGCTCAGAAGACACTCAGGCTAATGAGTATATTATGATCTCTCAATGCCCTACTCAGGGGCATGGCGGGATAGCACTGATGTCCTGATTTTTGTAAAATTCAACTTCACCTTGATTAACCTGCACTTTCCTTGGCTATTGAAATCTGACAAAAAACTGTCTCTGACTCATGCCCCGAGTCTGGGCTGTTTGCTGTGGAGTGCTGCTGGTTGGTATTATAGGGATTATGTGGATTGCTATTACAGGTTTCAGTAGCGGGTCATGCCCAGGGCGCTCACCTATGGCGGTGGTGAGGAAGGAGACTGTTTCGGTTTCTTTCCCATCGTTGTAGACGGCCAGGTGCCAGATGCCAGAGTCCATGTACTGGATGAAGCCCGTGTCATGGGTGGTGATGGGTACCAGGCTGCGCTGCATAGCAACAGGCCCCTCCAGACCATGGATGTCCTGGGCCAGCAGCCTGCGCCCATCCAGCAGCTCCACAAAGTCAAACTGGAGACAGACAAACAGAAAGTGAGACAGAGCGATGGACGGACCGCAGACACGCCATTAGAGTGACACATGAGACTTGAGTGCTTTCAACCCTCTTTATAGCAGAGCATCATTTGGTCTGCATGAATAACTCATCATTCCAGAGGAGCCTGAGTAAGTCTTGGCACATCGTGGGTGGATGGGTATGTGATAATTTCATAGTCCAAATATCATATATGAAAGACTCATTTCAAACTATTAAAGTGAAGAGAAGAAGAAGGAAGAAAAAAAACACAAAATAAAAAAAACAAATTAAAAGTCAGTGTTTACCAAATAACATCTGCACCGATTTGCCTCGTATCAGTACTGACTCAATGAATACCAATGAGACAGCCTTTCATTTTCATCTACATAAGGCAGGGAATCTTGACTCATCTGCCACTCTGTGTGTAATCAGTCACAGCACAAAAACTCTGCTTTGGATTATTTGCTTTGGAGTAAAAATAGGGGAAAAGAGACAAATGTAATCTTTTGATTGAAAAATAAATCACACTGGACATTAATAGAAACTATGCAAACTATGCACACAGAACTCCATACTTTGAACAATTTGTTGAGCCATGGTTACATTTATAGCAGAAATCTAAACTCTGTGGACCATATCCATGCACAGTCAGATATGATTAATAACATGATATATCTGATTCTGTGCTGCACATAGATGGGAAATTAGTGTAAAGAAAAATCTCCCTCTCTTGCCCCCTGAGCCCTGTATCTCCTGGGTGATTCATTGATGATATTGAACTTCGAACAAACAACCTCAAAGGAATTTGCCATAAATCCTTTGAGCAACAAAGAAAGCGATTCATAACACAATGGAGAGATTTATGAAATAGTTTGTATTCACGGTAAGCTCCAACATAGTTAGATACATTTTTTAAACCATACCCCAATTTATACTCCGTGGCAGAAGAAGAATGGAAAAGGGGCTGAATCCTTACACTGCACAGACATGTTTGCAAAACTATTTCACATAGCATTGCATTTACAATTTACTCTCCTCTTTAGCCAGATGTATAAACAACATAATGGTAACACAGATAAATGAGCTGTTCACGAAAACAAGAAATTATGCCAACATTAGAACCCAAACAAACATTTGTATTACACACACTATCCTTTCACAAAATTAATAAGCGCAATAGCATGGATATGGCATCAAATATACTGGCGCAGCGACTTTCAAGCATCACCCACCTGCGTGTGAGACGGAGGTAGGCCTCTCCTTCCGTAGATTCCCACTAAGGCATCTTTGCTGAGGGACACGTTAAACTTCAGGTACATGGGATGATCAATGAACACCTGGGACCTCCAGAAGATACCAGGAGGAATCTGCTGGGCGACCTTGCGGCCCACGTCAATCTCCCCCATGTCTATGAAGCTGTCATCTGGGAACAAGCTGTCCAATTTGCCTGCATTGCACACAAAGTAAATTGGTCAAAGAGATCACGCCATTAATCCTGCATGTGGAGGGCAGAGGGAGTCAGTCTACTGAAGCATGATAGTCTGACCATATCACAGATATTCAATCACATCACTGACAGCCAGGGGAAAAAATAAAAAAAATGACCGCTCTGACCGTTGCTAGCAAGATTCCACTAGACCTAATTCCAGTGAAGGACAAGTACAAACATAGAAATAATCAAATAGAGTAGTAGTCTGGTTGAAATCCTCAATTCAGAAATCTACTACTGAAAGTACTTAAGTGTTTGCTATTGAATGCTGTTAAATAGCTCTTAACTATGCCTTGGTATTTCAATACTGGGAAGCATTCATTCTTCAAAGCTTTGACCTCCAGTGGTTAAGCTAAAGGGGCTGATGGTCTAACTATGCTCACTTTGATGAGGTGGCTGATTCAAAGATGTAAAGTTCATCACTTTTTATAAACTAATCACGTTTCATATGCTCAAGCTTTTCCAGCCGAGTAACTAGTTATGGCAGGTTCTCTAAATTTCTCTTTTTAAATCTAAAAGATGTAAAAAGTAGGACATGTGGTAAGGAAATGATATGAAAAAACCTGAGTAAAATACCATTCCTTCGAAACTGTACTTAATTACAATAATAGAAGTAAAAAGAATCAAGTAAAAATACTTAATTACTCTCCACTCTGTGTGTGTAATTGTAATGGGGAGATGTGTGAGCCCACCCACACAGGTACTAGCACATCCCCTACCGAAAAATGTCCATATGCTCCATAATGCACCTTACATTGGACTCGGTGGAAATGGCAACATCTGCTTGCCCATGTAGATGGGCCAATTTCAGCAGTGATGTCTACTAAAGCAGACGTCCATACAACAGAACCCCCAGGATTTGGTGGCAGACACGGCGTTGGGTTGCACGTGGCACGGCAGATGGCAATCTCCTCAAAAGTCCATCAGTGGCAATGGGTTTTATCAGAGAAGACAGGACATGCTCCCTGTCTCCCAGATCTGGGCTTTACATAATGCTACAACACACAGACTCATATTCCACATGTTGGGGTGTGTGTATTTATGCAGCACATTAATGGTGTACTCATCAGCCTGTTTAAATAAATCATAAGCTGAGACCAGTGATAATGGGCCTCATGGTTAAATAAATGGTTGTTGTTCTGCAAACTAAACTACTACATGATTTTTCGATGGAAATTTCCATGGTAAACACCAGGCAAGACACAACTGAGGAGGAGAGAACGACAGTGGATTTCAGCACTATATGCACATCTGCATCACCTTGATAAAGCATTAAATTGATCATCAGTGTTTCTGGTGACAGCGCCGCAGAATGAGACTTATTTAGAAAGCTACGGCTATTGATTTCCTTTCGGCAACAGCTGCCATGCAGGGTCTAAGCTCAGCTGTAGTCGCACTCGTTGCTAGCTAAACACAATTTCTGCCGTCTGGTAAATGAAAAAGACAACTCCTGGATTCATCTATATGGTAATGACCCGATCTTCCACCTATTGTAGTCTGCCACTGGCAAATCACATGGTTAAATCTGGCCCATTTGTTCAAGAATGGAACAGAGCAAACTTTCCTCGAGTTGAGCAGTTGGTACCGTGGGGTGAGCACATGCTTTCTTTGGCTGCCAGGAAAGGCAGCCCAGGCTAGGAGATGAAAGGATCACATCCGTTCTGAAGGGGACAGAGTGGCTAATCCCCGTCCAGCCCCTGGATACTCAGTCCCTAAAGCTGTCCCATTTCTCCCTCCAGGAACAAATAACACTTTCCCACTTACAGCAACTTTCATAGGATTACAATGCAGATCTGTTTGCATACCATGGAGACCATTGGGCACAATGTGAAACTGGATGACAAAGTAATAACGAACTTGCTTGAGCTCTAAAATGTCATCTGTAAACTTGAAGATTGGAAAAACTTTTTCCTCGTGCAATGTTGTTTTTTTTCTGATATGGGTGCAACAACAGAATCAACTGAGTCATTCAAATCATTCTGACAAATTCCAGCAGCATTTAAGTTCGAAAAATACAGATTTCTATGGAAAAAGTTACTTAAATGTTACTTACTGTCATCTTTTCCCCTCCGGTCAGGTATCTCCAAGCCTGTGTTACCTAGCGGTGGCAAGCTCAGGTCAGTAGGGAAAGGTAGGCCACTGGTATTGTCTTCTGACAGCTGGTACATCTGTCTCTGCATGGGCTGCAGGTGCCAGTTTAATCCAAAAAGGTGCATGGCTGCAAGAGGACCAAAACAAGACAATGTCAAGATTTTGGCTAAACCTTTTTATTGTTTTGGTGTTTTGCAGTCAATGTAGGCACTGGCCTAACATACTGTAATAATAATAAAGACACTCAACATTGACTGCGGCTTCTTCTATTTATTCTACCTTCTTATATTTATTCCAAACAAACCGCTGTTGCTGCTTCCATAAATATAAAGCGCATCACCTCCTGTGCAGCAGAAGATTTTTGCCAGGAAAGATAGACCACCACATAGGTATTTAGGACAGCAAATGCAAAAGTGTTCATGAACTGGGTATAGGTTGAATCACTACTGCATGGTGAAAGGAGTCAATTATTTATACATAAAAGTTGCATATTATTACTTTAAGATGACGTTACAATGTGTATTTTCTAATGAATATTCAATATAAGTATCTGTCCCAAAAGCCCAGAGGAGCTCCACAGTGCTTTGTTATTAAAATGTTTATTGGTTGTTCTTAAGGTGACAGCTGCGAGATGGCAAAATAAGGAAGGACATAGAACAATACATGGGTTTAATGGTTAATGGCGTTTTTTAAAAAGTGCTGAGCAGTAAGATCAGGAGATGAATGCGATCCTGACCCCAGGGGACAGCATCTGTCTCACCACACCAACACAGGAACGGACCGTCCCCAGTGCACTGCCATTTTTCTCATCCCCATTACCTTACTAATTCCCCTGCAAAACTGGGGGACACAAGGAAACAACTGGGTCAGCAGGGAGACAACAGGGGTGTTTGAATGTGAACACCACGGAGGAAACACAGTGATATTTTACAAGGTCGACAAAAGGAATGTCCTTTGGAACAATAGCAATGGAGTGCAGGACAGAGGAGGAGGGGCTGACCATGACAGATCACCAATAAGAGAATGGACAAGACGAGCTTAGCAAGGCAAAAGCCACCTTGGAACTCAACAGTCAGCAGAAAAGGCCCAGAAACGCAATATAGCTATTTTATTGGTTTGTTGGTTCTCCTAAGCTCCTCAAATAAATAACCAAGCAATTCAATTATAAAGTGTGAAATTATCCGACAGTTTTAAAAGACTGAAGCTGGGACTTAGATTTCCTCTGTTCCTCTAACTGTCGCTTTCTTAAAAAGTGTTTTCATTTTTTTTGTCCTCTACTTCAAACTACTTCAAGTTACCAGCCTTCTAGTGGCTGCTCAAAAAACCTGTATTGGGATCAGAGGCAGAACAGAGAACTGGTTTGTTAGTGGGACTTACAGAACTAGATATCTAATTATGACACCAATGAAATGAAACTATTTATCACTGTATAGCTATTGTTTTTGGTCAATACAAGAATAAATCCGTAATTTGTAGAAGTCATCTATGGTGTAGCACTGGGATATCTTTACATTTCCCTTACTGTCTATATACTTAGTTTGATCATTAAACAGCCTTTTAGAAGTAACATGATTTCAGTTTTGGTACATTAATTTTGTATGTGATCTCATCTACAGTTCATTTTCTTTGATCCATAACTATAGTTTGTTGCATTTTTATATTTGGTTCATTTAGGTTCACACTGCCCAATTACAAGTGAAACAGGATTTGTGAACAAAAGTCAAATGGACTCACAAGCAGCGTATTATTAGTAGTAGCTTTATTAGACAGAGTGTTAGTAACCTGTCATCCCAAGGATGACAAAGATATTTTTGGGGTGGGGGTTCAGGTGGAGTCAAAATAAATCCGACTCTAGTCCCTGTAACTTTAGCTAAGCATGATGGACTTGTCTGCGCTCTTTGCTGTAATTTAGCTCCTCTGGTGTCCATACCAGTTAACAACAAATGAAGAAAGAGCTGATTATTTGGCCTCAGTTCATTTTGTTATGTCAGGCTTTCCAACCATGAGTAATTGCTGGCTATCAGATGTCAACATCCATCTCCTTAAACCCATAAAACCTTCCGTTTTGGGGTCGTTTCTTGTAGTTGGTTTGGATTGCATTCTCACTCCTAATGAACCACATCACAGTTTGTTTGGAAGAGGACTGAGACGTGCATTTTTTAACAAACCAAACTAAAGAGTTCAAATAAACCACTCCAAACATGAATGGGCCCTTAAAACCGAATTTGTCCATTGACAAGCTACACAAACACTTGATGGCACTGCTCCATGATATACCACCTCCCTCCTTAGGAGCTACACCACCTCCTGCAATCTCAGGTCTGCTAAGGCCAATCTTTTGATTCCCACAAAGCTAGGCTCAAAACATCGAGGGACTGTGCCTTCAATGTGGCAGCACCCTGGGGAGCTCAGGGATGCTCCAACTCGCACATATTTGAAGTGGCACTTTTGAGGCACTTCAAATATGTTGTGGTTCATGCACCCGGTGTTTACCAAGAGTAAATTCTTTATGGAAACACTTGAAAAAGCTCTTAATCAGAATCAAAAACCAAAATTAACACCCTAAATTGCTTCATCAAGCCATGGATATGGTATTAATTCTCCCTGCATCACAACCATCAGCGATCCCCCAAGAATAAGACGAGGTTTGCTTGCCCAGGCTCGGCTTCAAACTTCAAATTGGCCGAAACGGTCATCTGAATCTGACAAGCTGCAGATCAAACCATGCTATGGTTTGTGATGAATGGAATACATCAAGTTTCTCCCAGTGGAAACTCTTCTATCAAATATGGATATTAGAGAGCACCACCCTGCCTAGTTCCTCCAATCAGATCTCTCTAAATAGCTGGCCCAAGATTATGAGACTTTCTAAATTACTGAATGTACAAAACACATGCAAAGAGTAAAGATTATTTTTTATTATTATTATTATTTTTTTTTTTTTTGATGCACACTAGATGAACAATGCAACATGTTTGTTCAACTAGCTTGATGGTTTCTTCATACAAGACAAGCAAGATGAGTGTGCAACAGTGTGGTTATCAAAGAGGTAAAACACAATGCAAACATCCCATAAGATGATATAAATTCAACAACAAAACAGCCATCTGTCCCCTGTCCTTCCAACGCCTGTGGAATTGACTGTATCAGTGGAAGACACAACCAGTGAAGAGACAGATGGTTTGGGTTGTCATTTTGTAAGTTCCAGAAGAGACATTCCTTTTGATTTGTAGCTCTACATTGACTGGAGAAACAGAAACAGAGTCAGTGTATGTTGCTGGCAGAACAATCGCATCAAAGGCACCAGACAGAGTGTCGTTCCAAGTGTCCTAGTAATCACTTCTTTGTGGGCCCCGTTCTTCATCCCAGCCTTCCCCAAGGCCTCTAATGGAAAATGAGTTGGAGAGCCTTTCCCCCCTTAAAGATTTACTCGGGCGCCTCCTTGGTATCTATGATATGCAGCGCGTTGGACCTGGGCCAGTGAAGAGCCTCCTGAAAATTGTTTTGCTAGCTTCTCAAACTTTGCAGAGACAGTGTGCAGAGACACTGAGAAGGCAGCTAGAATTGGCTACTAAATGAAGACAGGTTGTAGGAATAACAAGGTGCTTCTAATGAGAGGGCCACTGGCACAGACAAGCTGTGTCTGTGTTCCAGCAATGCCACTGACCTGTCAAGAGTACTGCACTTCGTAGCATTGCCCATTTTGTCCTGAGCACATGTCGTGCACTCCTTTCGCTTATCTCTTGGCAGGAAGTTGGGTCACACCATGTGCCAATTAGGGAACAGAAGTACTGTAGCAGAAGCCTTCTCAGCCAATCTGAGGAATACTGCGCCCATTGCTGTGGGTGATCTGCCAACGTTCCTGTGCGTCTATCCTCTGATCTCAACAGCACTTTCCAACTAGTATACACTTCAAGGGAAGCTATGATGAAGAGAGACTTTTTTTTCTTGTCTTACTGGTCAAAACCATCCAATACTGTGTAATATCTAAAAAATAAGACAAACTATCATGAGGTATTTCCAAAAAAATTCAGCCAGTAAGAAATATAGTATGCGCTGGTGTGAAAAATGTATCCTCACTCATCTGTCAGTGAGTAGGCTATGCACATTAGTAACCATATGGCTAATTAATCTTTTTTAGACACTTCAATGAAGGAGTGTTGAATGTGGCAGCCATCAGTTGCTCATTTTTCACCTAATTGCTTTTACACCTCTCTTACACTGGCAGTCTATGGTGTAAACCACCACTTTTTTTGCAATCTCATGTTGTGGTGAACTTTGATTTGCACATTAATACAAATTCAAATTTGTTGAGGCAAGTAACTGCCAAAATGTTTTTAGCACATAGCGCCACTGACATGCTGTATTTCTCTAAAAATAAAACACTGTAAAAACACTAATGAAGCATAATGAAAAACTGACAGGGCATTAGTTTGGGGATTTCAAATGCACAAGATTGGAATTGCAAATGTAGTTTGTTTTTTTCATTTTCAGTGCGTCAGCAATCGAGATGGCCTTTTGCACTTTTGAGTTTTGTGTTTGTGTTTTGGGTGACTGCATGATGCATCAGGGTGTGTTTCTCCTAGTATCCCTGCAGTCAGAATTGGCTGAATTTTAGAGGTAAAAACAATGAGAAAGCATACCGGTCAGTATATCAAAAGCACAGAACAATTTGAACTACCTGTACAGATCGAGAATCGCTTCTCGAACAGCACAGCCTGTCCAGTGCCACAGAGGGAAGCCTATATACAAACACTACCATGCCACCAAAGAATACACCTTAAGAACAGAAATAAATTGGTCGGGCACTTTTTCCTTTGGAATCACACAAAACGAGATACTGCGAAAGAATAACAAAAGCAAAACATCATAGAAAGTAGTGTGATTCTGGACTGCTAACAGGCAGAAACACAGGTGAAGAGTGTTGCAGTGTAGCCTTTTCTGGGTTGGATGCTCATGCAGTGAATTTTTTTCTGGGGCCCAACCTCTTTGTCCTTGGCTGGATACCCAGTGTGAATGGAAGTGAACACAGGAGGATACTGATGACCTTAAAATGGCGAACATATAACAAATGTGCTAATGAGCGAGCGACCACAGAGAAAATAGTGCCGCGTTAAACCCCCCCCCCCAACCTTTTTGCACTTCAAAATGTGCAGATTTACAAGGCTGCACCGAATAAAACCATGCTGCAAGTCAAAACATCTGTCATGAGGCGTAATTGGGTTCATTAGACATCTCACCCAGAGTTTCCAATTACAGGCCTCAATAATTAATTGCACTTGAAATTAAATATATTTTCTCATCAGCATTTAATTAAATATGGCCCTCGTTCTTGATTGGAAATTCCGATCTTAGGGTGAGGTTTGGTCTCCAACATGTTTACTTGTGGTGCACCGGGAGATGGTCTGAGTTTTGCGGGGTGTAATTACACAGTGTGATTAAGCACTATCAGCCTGATGGGGCTCTCTGGCACTTGGCCAGGTCACAAACACTAGTCATGCATCTAGACTACATCTACAGCCAAACCACACTGTTGATGCCAAAACAACCCAAACCAGGACTCGTCCCCTCCCATCTTCGCGGATTTAACATTGTTGTATCACTCTCTCGCACAGATCATCACCGTGAGCAGCAACCAGCTGATTATTTTTTTTTTTTCCGGGAATCTCAAATGAAACAATTTAAATGATTCTGGTGACAAAAAAAATGAATAATCAGATTTTAGTTCGTTTGGCCTCGGGCAGGAGCAGAAACGATAGCTTCATGATTGTTATGCCATAATGCATATGTATAACAAATGTCTTCAATGGAGAATCCATTTTTCTCACTGATGAAGACCTTGCAGGAGGATCTGGCTGCTCTTTCATTGACTTCATACAAATGAGCTACAGTGTTCTCACCATCCCTCCATTTGAAAAACTCCATTTCTTTTTCCGTGCAAGGCTGAATTTAACTGTGTAACCATTTATATGTTAAACAGGTGCTCAAATGCCAATCAAATGTATATTATATGGTAAAATATATGAAATAGAGCTGTGCATCATCTCCTGCATTTGATTTTGTAAGAATGGACAATGCTGTCGTCCCATTCCTTGGATCAAAAATGTGCTGCTGGCAGTTGGGTTTTTTTCATGTAGAGTCTGTCTATCCATGAGAGGGAGTTAGAAACTGTCAATTTTTAAATCCTGACCTAAAACATACCTACCACTGAAATTACATTTCTCTCTCTCCTCTCCCCTCACTGCTCTACAGAAGCCCTATGCCCCAAATCCTGTCACTTATTCCTTGAAAACGTGCTGTATGTTGTTCCTCCTCCCTGCTCTGGTCCTGTTCATCATTTCTTCATCAACAACTCACCCACTCTTTTGGCCAAGTTCATACCACCAAATCAGCCAACACATGCTCTCCTCACTACACTGGAATGGACCTCACCCCACATACTGGACTCACTCCCCACACCTGCTCCAAACCCTCTTGCTACTAACTGCTCTGTGTTTCTTTCTTTTAAGTAATAATCTGCAGTGTTTTCATATAAATAAATGTCTGTTTTGCTACTTTGCTACACCGATTGACACCCACACAATAGTGATTCAACCTATACTCAGTTCATGAGAGCTTTCACGTTTGCTGTTCTGAACATCCGGTGTTCGGTATTTCTTTTTCCAGTGAAAAAAACCCTCTGGCACACAAGAAGTGATGCGTTTTACGCTACTGGCAGCAACAACAGCTTGCTTGAAAGAAATAAAACTAAGAACTGGGTATAGCATGAGCAGCTATCGCCACCATGCTGAACAGACAAAGAAAAGAGCGCTTCCTACAGAAACTCAAACTCCACCAACAGAAAATCCAAGGAAAAACACATCACAGTACTGGCAACACTGTTTGACAAGTGATTTCTGAGAAGTGCAGTGCAAAAACACCACAGCAATGAGCGCTAAGCACCAAAGATGTTGCCAAGAAAAATAAATAAAACCTTTAATACCTTTAATTTCCTCTAAAATGTATTGGTTTCTTTTTTGTGTGTTTTTATCAACTGTTGTCTGATGTAAAACGCATTTTGACAATCCATTTGTGAAATGTAGTGGAAACAGTCTTGTATACAGATCACACACACAAATGAGGCACTATACTGCCAGATATGAATATCATTTCCTTAGGGAGTGGCACCAGTCGGAAAGAGCACAACTCTAATAGCATATCTAATAGCATAAGTCAGATATAACAGCTGATAGTCCACAACCAGCTGGGACCTGGTTATGCTGGTCAGGGGCCTCTGACTCAAATAGGATGAATATTCTCTTGTGTGATGGCTGATGTGCTCCATCTTTTTAATTCTTTCCCTATCTGACCTAATCACAAGAGCAAGAATCCGGCTTGCCCGTCTCTGCAGACTCAGTCAACCCAATCTATGAATGATAATGTTATTTCGAATGAGGTGTGCGGGCGAAGAGTCAATCTTCGAGTCCCTATATAACCCTGCTCATATGTGGTGGAGAGTGCAGATTCAACACTATTAAAATGGATAATAGCGGAAACACAATGGAGCATGGACTTTTCTCCCTGTGTCTGCAGTAAAGTGGGGGGTGGGGTTTGGGGGGGTGGGGGGGGTAAGGTGGAGGTGCCTGCCCCGGTGTGTGAGAGCATCAGAGGTGACTCACCGATGAAATAGGCCAACAGGAACACCAGCGTTACTGAGATGAGGATGGCACTGAGAGCAGCACATTTCCAGTTGCAGTGCTTATAGGGCTTCTTCAGGCTGAAGGCGGGTCGAGAGAAGGTGTTGCGAGGCAGAGGGCGAGGGGGAGGCGAGTAGACCGTGCTGGAGGTCAAAGGGTATCCCGGCGATGTCGTGCAATACATCGGTGACGTTCCACCTGGCTTGAACAGGAAGTGTCTGGAAAGGGAAACATTCTCTTTGTGAAACGGCCTCAATAAAAACAATCAGTATCGTGTATAAGTGTCATGGAGTGCAGTCCCTTCTGCTGGTAAGAAATTCTGTCTCCAAGCACATTCAATACTGTTACCATAGTCACGCTTCTGCTAGGTTAGTGAGAATACTAAAGCATATTGGGTTTTGTCCAATCGAAATTGTGAATCAATATGAAATCTAATTTACAGGACTAGTGACCACAGCGGGCCCTTGTTAATTCATGCCAGCATGGTGAATAGTAATTCACTGTGTCAGAGCTATCCAGAGGAGAGAGATATATATAGCTGCAGCATGGGGTTGAGGAGATTTATTCGCCCTTGAAGAACATGGCTGGTTTTCTTAGAAAACATGTGTAGAGCTGCATGCCCAAGTGCCTTATGATCAGCCCATCAGAGAGGCAGTGGCAGCGGCACTGTTGTCAAGCCTCTTTTACTGACAAGTTTACAGGAAGCTCTGGAGCGACAGTGACAAGAATGTGATTGAATGTCACATTTCAATGTGTGATGTGGAAAGTCACTGAAACCATTCTTTATTTATAAAGATCAGGACAAATCTCTTGACATATCCAGTTGTTGCCGTAGGAAGCAACATGGTAACAATGACTCATAAAATGGCCACATTTATCAAAAGCAATATGACATGACGATATGACATAATGCGAATTGTTAGTTGTATTAAATAGGGTAGGCACGGATATAGAGCAGATTTTGGCAATGCAGGAGACAGACTTTGATGATTGACGGCATCTCTAAACAGAGGACGTTTGATGGAAAAACAGCGCAGGCATCACAATGTTTTCATGGCAAAGCAGATTCTGATAGCGTGAGCCAGATAGCAAACATGCAACATACCCGTCGTTGTATGCGGCATCGCGGCGTGCCGACGCCAGAATGTCCATCTCAATGAGGTTGTCCTGTAAAGTCTCTAGGAATGTCTGCTTTGCTATGTTTCTACACACAGGTGGAAAGATGGATATGAAGCTAGTGTGAGATGTGCGTGCAAGGAACACAGAAATGCCAACACAGTATGTGATCACCAAGCAACATTAACAACAACTGACAAATGGGGATCAAGAGGGACAGCACGGGACAAACAAATCAAGGCCCTTATGGAACTACTTCTACAAAGGTGTGAGACAAATAACATCTAGCTCTCTCGCCCCCTCACGTTTGGGCGCTGCCATACCTTGTTTTGTACGAGCCCTGCCCTTCTCTGCAAGCGTCTTGCTCTTCTCTGATAAACATTAGAGTATTCTGGCTCCTTTAAGGTTGTGATTGGAAGAAACGAACAATGCATCACTTACAAATAACGGCCTTAAGGTTTCTAACAATTACTCTGGACAAGTGCAAGAAAAGCACTTGTTTTTCAGATTTTAATTTTATTTTCAGTTGCACATTTACTTGGCACTTGTCATTTTTGACAGCATCCTTAAATACAGTTTTGGGTTTTCTTGCTTAAACGGTTGTTAACAGTCCATAGAATAAAAAATAACACATCCGCAGGTCACAGTTTGTAGAGGCACGTGTCTCATTTCTCCCATAATGCACTCCCCCCCATGAGAGCTCTGTTCCATAAGGGGAGACTGCGGCAATGCAATGGAGAAATGAACTGTCCACATGCAATGGGCAGGCTGAACACGTTCAACGGTACAAGAGAAAAGCCTTGTTTCTGGTCCCTGCCCCCCCCCCCCCAAGGCCTGTAGCAAAGTCTGTTTATTGTCTCACAAGCTTGTGCTCTGGAGGGGAAGAATGCAACTTTTAATGAAGAGAGAGAGAGACGCCTGGCAGAAAGTCTAAAGGAAAGTGGTGAAGCTGGAGAGAGACGACCAACGGCTGGCATCCCTCCAGTGGCGGGCCGGGATAAGACCTACCAGTGCAGGATTTATCAGGGCCATTCAATTCCACAAAAGTGCGGATAGAGGGCCATTATAATGCTATTAACTAAGTAAAAGTGACATTTAATATTTCAGGGTCCGTGTGGATATTACTAATGGTTTCAATTTTATCAGTGGAATTCTAATAATTGATCTTTTTTTTCTTCCCCGGCAATAGGTGATATACAGTACATATGTGGTTTCAGCGGCGCTCTTGCCTGTTGCAAATCCACTCTCTTCGCCATCTGTTTTTCTGCTCCACTGGGGATACCTGTGTGGGATTAACTTTGGAGCTGTATGACGTTTAATCATTCATTACGCCACTAACTGTCCTTCTACCCACTGAAATTAGTGCTCATTTTCCTGTTGACTGAACCGTCTCGCAAAAAACTGGAGGAAGAGACAGTAATTCTGTTCACGGCTGGTTGTTTAGCCGTGCCAAATTAAGTTAGCTATTCTCCTGTCAACAACGGTTTCATTGGTGGTAACTAATTTTAACTGATAGTGTGATTTAAAGTTCTTAATTTAATTATTTTGAATAGATGCTGATAATTAAATCCTCAAAATAAAGAGACAAGCCTTTTCTACTCGTATGATTTCCACCAAAACCAAAGCTACAGTACGACTGCTGATTTAAAGTTGCTCAGCAGGCAATTTTGTCAAATCAAGAAGTTGCGTTTCTTTTTTGGGGAGTTCTTCCACTGCTAGCAGATTAATGTGATCATTAGGAGGTTTGAGATGATTCTGGATTGGCATTCTTGATTCCACAGTGGCTTGTATTAAGACCAGCCAAAGAAATATCAACAGACATTCGCTACAATAACACTTGACAGATCTACTTCACACAAGGGCCTCCTATTGAGAAATGTGCTGGAGAATTGAATACTGATTGATATGAAATAAATAAAACTCAGGGCTGAAGTGGAGGAGCCATGCGGCCTGCTCACGGGAGCCTGAATGTAATTTCACAAGAGCTGTTTCATATCCAACATGATTATAATTACTCTGCCGGTGAAATCCAATAGCGTTTGCACTGTTAGGATCGCTAACCTTAGACGAGAACCAACAAACAGCACTTTTCTCTTGTTTACCACAAAATCATGTTCCGACACAAATCTAGGCCTTTTGCCCCTAGCAGGATATTCCCCATTTTATTGCTTTGCTCCTCGTTAGCACTATGGTAATTTAATATGGAGCAGACAGCATGGAAAGCTGCATTCGATGGCACCGGCTCAAGCTCTGTCTTCTAGATGCCAGCATCACTATACATCATCAGGGAGACAAGTTGCGCAGTACCTTGTTTCCAGGGGGATGTTGCTGTTGAGTAGCCAGTTGTCCTGTGTGCTGCCGGAGTCTTGACCGCTGGCGGGACCCTCAGGAGGAACAGAGCTGTCTGTGGGTGCGGGACTTGGGTTGCTCCGCGGTGTGTAGTTGGCCCTGTTTAGGGAGTTAATGGAGGCCGCATGGTGCTGATGATTGGGTGAGTGGGAGTGGGAGAGCGGTAGAGGAGGCGTCCGCAGCCGAGAGTGGTTTTGAAACGCTCCGTCTGAAAGCAATGGAGGACAAAGAGAGAGGAAAAAAAAAACACAAAAAAAAAAACAACAACACGTTAGAGAACGTTTTAAAGAATGATTCCACTCATTTCATGTTCGTTTTGAGTCACTTTTGAATCCTGTGAGAAAAATGGTTACCTTTGGAAGCACCATCAAAGACACCCACATTCACAGTTTGTTCGCTAACACAGAGTTTCAGAAGTGTGGTGGGTCCCCAGAGGTTGCACACTCCAAAAGGTTTGTGTGTGTGTGTGTGTGTGTGTGTGTGTGTGTGTGTGTGTGTGTGTGTGCATGTGTGCTGCGAGGTTCAGATAAAGCCATTGCTCAGTCAATCCTCTGTGGTGTTATTTTACTCTCTCTGCCTCACTGTCCTGCTGGATGGATGATTAGCCATGGCTTCACCAGTAGCACATAAAGTAGCACCTACACCGAAGAGTCTGATTACTGAAGAGCTGCAGAGCAACTACGGCAACCATTCTGAACAAAACCCTCCCTCTCTCTGCTCATTGCTTCTCCCAACTGGTCTCTACCAGAGTGTGCTCTCTGCCTCCCATAGAGACCTGTGACAGTTTACTCAGACCAGACACTAGTCCTTGTGTAAAGAGAGCTACGTGTCGGCCTGTTTGTGAAACTGACAGATTTTTTTTTAGCGTTTATTTAGCGAGAGAAGGTTGTCTGAGCATGCATGCCCTGCTTCACACTCTCACAGATTTTCTGGAAGCTGCCTCGTGCAAAATCATGAGCAGCTCCACTGAAGCAACTGGGATTGACTGCATTGCTCAAGGACACCTCATCAGTAGTTGTTGAGGGAGAGGAGAGTGTTTCTCATTTACTTTCCCCACCCAGATTTTCCCAGATTTTAACCCGCAACCATCCAGTCGGCCTGAAGTAGGCCTGAAAATGTCATAGTACGATTATCTTGACCGAAATTATCTTGATATACAATATTACCTCAATAATTATTAAAAAGATGAATATTTTAGAAACAGTATTGTACTATGCCTGAAAATGTATCATGTCAATCACAAGACATTTGATTTATTTCTTAAAAAACAAAATTATAAAATGCTGGTTTAGCTCATAGAAACTGTAAGGATAGTTTTAAACAACACAAATAAAAATCCAAATAACAGCATCTAAAATAAATAAAGCGCTGCCCTGGTAGATAGACAGATACCTGGCTTCGCTTCGCATTCATGTGCTCCAGCGCTGCCCTTCACTGTCAACAGTATACCGTAATATGGTTGTACTCGCTGACCAGCCCTCCCATCCTTGGTATTATACACAAACATTAGCTTTCTCTTTTGGTAACAATCTGTCATTATCAACTGCCAAGATTTTCCGCTGTCAACCTCTTTGGAACTCATTCCAGCGGTCAAGTGCTGTCTTTAGCAGCCAAAAACCCTTTCTTTGTTTCATCAGGTATTTTACCAGCTCAGCTGTCACTTTGCATCTGGGGGTTTTTGGATATGAGGTCTACAAGATCAGATTGTACCCAGTGGTCTTATATGCACGATTTGATACTCCCAGCACTTCACAAGATAAAAGACTGATGTCCTTGTGCACTCTGTATCCATTTATTTCCACGTCTGCTAAGCCATTCATCAATCAATGAACTCCTGGCTTTACACAGAGTGAAAGAGTGGCTTTTCTTTATAACAGCAAGCCTCCTTTATTTCACAGATATCCACAACACTAAATTGCCAATTTACAGCAGAGGGAGTAAAATATAGACACGCCGAAGGCTTATTTTGTATCATCAGCTCCTTCATTAAAGCAATACCCACTTGGGCCAGTCGAGACGCTCAGGGCCATTTCAGATATTTTTTTGGTCAGGGACATAAAGTTCCTTGCAATATCAACATGTGTCCGTCAAGCTAGTCTGGTAAACAAACTGTGCAGGTACAAAACTAGCTGAGCTGAGAACAAAGCAGTGGCATTAAGCTTCAGGGCTCGAAGCATTATGGGACAGGGTTAATACAACCTCAGTTGAACAGCAGACTTCAAGTGACAGTGCAGAGAGAGAGAGCCCATTGTGTTCATGTGGGAAGTGCCGAAGGATGGCACAGCAAGGACAAACAAGTGACTAAAATCAAGTGTGTGGCATTTAATCCTCCAGCAACTGCTAAACTCTCTTCCTGTAAGCCTTTACACAGGCATGTGCTTTACAGGAAGCCCGTCGATTTTACACATATTCACCGATATAGCGTTTCACCTCGTTTCTATTTGTATACTGTACATTTCATTAGCCTTCAACAGAGGAGAGAATGCCAATTTTCACTCAGTTTTGAGCCCGGCTCACAGCCACATAGTCCACATATTTTTTCAGCCAGTCATTGTAGGATCAGCCGCTGACAGAAACCTTCTTATTCCTTTTCATTTTAGAGAGAGCGCTATATCATTTGTCTGTTGCAATGACAGATGGTTCCATACGAAGACACTTTCACACAATGCTGCCCTCATAATTAGCCCCACCTCTCAGACACTGGGAGAGGCACACCACAATCCTAATGAAAAATAGACTGGTGTGAGGTAAAACCACAGAATTGTTGATGACCTCCCTTCTGCTCGGTAATGTACCTGATCCCTAAAGTCATTAACAAGGTTATGCTAATTAGATGCGGGGACAGCGGTAGACATAGTTGAAGAAATATATCACAAGGACAAATGCATCATGGCGCTGGAATGCATTAACTGCTCACTAAACAAATAATTTACTCCTTATGGCAATCAGGTAAACGTGGGGAAACGGCTAATAACAAACTTTGGTAACACTGTTTTAAAGACCATATTTGTAATACATTATAAGGGTATCAATACAGGTAAAAGTGCATTCATAAACAGCTATAATCATAGTCAGTCATAATGCTGGATGAATGTCTAAAAATGCAAGTTACTTACAATTCAGTAATATTATTATAACCTATAAGTTAAGTGATATGCAGGTTTACTCAGCATACAGCTTTTAACATTTTATAACACAATAGCTGCATGTTTTTTGTTTTGTTTTGTTTTTTTGGCCAGTGGATCACATGGGGACACATCTTAACTTATCTATCCTTCACTTGATAACTATCCTGGAATTATTTATCATGGTACAAAGTGTCTCCTCTTTTGTTCAACTGATTTATACTTTTTTTTAAATATATTTTCTATTCTTACCATTTCATTGCATTTTTTATGCTTCAAATAATTTTGCAAGATCTTAAATGTAGAAAAACTGAAAACATTATATCATAAAACAGTCCTCAATTGCATCAGGTTCCCCAATGCATCTGTAATACTGTTCAATTTTAAAGCATTGTGCAGTGCTCTGTTTAATGTGTTTGGTGTTATGAGTGATATTATCTCTTGGTATTACAAATCACAATAACAGTGCTTTATAATTTATGTATATTGCTACAATGGATGTGTCAATAAATCTGCTCATAAATTATTATGAACGTTTTTGTACATTTATTGCCCTGCTAATGCATTACAGTCTTCATAGAAAGTGTTTCTACTACTTTTGCGTATGAGCAATCACCATTGTGTGACCAGTAGGAAATGCTAAAGTTTTATTCCACAGAGAAAATACAGCGCTGTAAACAGAAAGAATGCAGGAGGAGAGCACTGCATCATGATTTACATTCACTACTTGACTGCATCCACTTCGGACTTTGCCTGCCCTTGTCCGAACAACAGCCCTTCAACAGCCAGGTAAGTAGCCAGTTTTATTTTTGTGGAGATGAGCAGAAAGACAAGAAACAAGACAGTCCATGAGACAAAGAGCAGGGCAACTCCACCCTAACAGATGTGGTGATTCAGCAACAATTATTCACCACTATCCAAAGGACAGGAAAAATAAATGGTTTTCTATTGACCTGCTTTGCACAACGAAATTGGCAAGAAAGGGAGATTCATTTGTTATCAGAGAGACAGAGAAAGGGGACTCTGCTACAATAGCCAAACTTTCACATGGCATTCAAAATAGAAGCCTCAAGATATCCATTCAGTCGGGGAATGTGGGTTTTTCATTTTTCTTTCTAACAGATGTATGCACTGGTTAAGCCCTTCTGACGCTATTCCTAGAGAAGTAATTAAGGCAAATCCACTTCATTAGCTGGGACCCCACCCCACGCCCCGAGAGATAACGGGAATGTCTATGTAATGGCAGGATGTTAGAATTGCTAGGAGACAATTGCCCGACTTGTCTGGTTTCAGATAGCTACAGTACAATATTACAATCCATTGTAATTTGCCCAGAGTTTCATGTACTGTACTTCATGTACAATAATACCACCAATATAGTGTAGATACATTTAAAGAGAAAGAAATTTCCCATTTCCTATGTTTCATATATATATATATTAAGTATGTTAATGCCTTTAAACAACAGTACCATGTACCTTTAAATATGGCACTGATTTAGATCTAGAGGCAACAACTAGCTGAGTTGGCAAACAAGAAAACAACTCATCTTACACAAGAGGGATACAGAAAAATGTAAGTGATCAGCTAGTGACAACCCCCATAGCTTGTTTCTTACACTACATTTTTGCAATATAGCATGTTAACAGTGACTTTTAGCTTCAGGCTGTCAATCATGATGCCATACTATGATTGAAAAATAAGCCTGCAAACGGCAAATCTCACCCTCCACATCAGCTGGCTTGTTTGCCCTGCCTGACTACAGTCAGCAATAGAAGTCATGGAAAAATTCACTACTGTATACCAGTAAATCAGTGAAGGGAGAGATCAGCCTATATTACACATCGGATACCTTAGCTACTTGATGGTAAAACAAGCAAAGCACTTCTGTGGTTAGGAGTTAAGTAATTATTCTGTTTGGGAGTAGTCAAATAGTGTTAAAGCAATCAATGTAAGCTCGGTCAAGTAAGCTTGCTGCAGTGTCATGGGCACTGTGCTGTGCAAATGGTGAATGGTTACATTTAGAAAGTGAAACTGATGTGATACCTGCATTCAATCTACAGTTACATTGACACTCCTGGAATGCTATTCGGCCAGTCATAATGTGTGGTCAACTAACTAAATACATTCATAAATAACAGAAATTTGAAAAGCAGCAGCATTTTAACCCTCCAATAATCCTAAATTGGTTGACATCTACACATGACTGACTTTCTGTGGCCCTGTCACATCTGTTTACTTGTGCAGAAACCCTAGGTACTGACTGAATCACCACTCTGTGCAGCGTCTGGACAGAGGGTCTATTTCCAAACGGTGACAGCGGATAAAATCCACAGCATCGATGGTCACACCTGATGTAATAAAGTGATATGACATGCCCCGGACACCCGATCAAAGCACTGAGGTGTGAGCCATTCAATACAGAATTAATCAAAAGCTATCCACCAGCCAGATAAATCATTAAATCTTGCTTACTGCTACAACCCCTATGGCTAATCATCGGAGCAAAATTTCCAGCTGAGTAGCATTTGTCTATAAAAATACAAATAGAATTTGTCATGAAGGCAGCGAAGCTGTACTCTCTCCTGGCTCCCTGAAGCTGGCTCTCTCAGCTGGCCCTGCTGTTTCCTACACCATTAGAAAAGTCTGAAGGGAAGAGTCATGCGGGAATACTAGCTGTCTTCCCCGAACTCATTTGAGAGGTAACAGGTACCACAAACAACACATGGTGGGGATAACACTCAGCCCTCTGCTGGCTCTCTCTATGGGAATAGGGGGAAAAAAGACCTTCCAGAATACTAACAAATTTAAGCTCACCTTCATTACTAAGTGGAGGAGAAAAAACAGCTGTTGTATGATGTATATAACACACTGTAACACACCATTTCTCACTGAGGATGCCAAATGAGGTGAAACTGAAAAGAACTGTTCCAAATATTCCATGAAAGTCCCAAATAAATGGCAACATGTTGGGACAAAACCTAACCCTGATTCTGCCCATGAAAAAAAATCTGATTTTTTTTTTTTTTTACCTGAGGGTTATCCCACCTACCAGCAACCCAATCCATTAGGAGCAGTCCTAGCATCTAGCATCTGCTTCTCTCTCCCTTTCTGAGATCAAATTGATTTTCTGTCATTCTATGTACTGCCTTAGCAAGAACAAGCGGTGGTTATCCATGCTCCGTTCTGTATGTCACTCTACTGTATATCTATCAAGTGGCTTGAAGATTTTGTAAGAGGGCACAGATGGTCTGCAATTATCATGGTATGAAAGTAATGCGTCTCCATTTATCTCTATGAGGAGAAGATATGTAGCTATGCAAAATGCATTATCCACGGTCTCTGTGCACTGATGAACAGCAGGTTGAATGGAACTGGACAAATCATCTTTTGGCTCCAGTTCATCTAGATAACTCAACATCAACATCAAGAGAAACAGCTCAAAATTCCTTTTCATATGTCAACTCAAATGTGCAGAAAAACAGGGGCATGGCATGTGAGTGCCATGTGCTGCTCATTAAATTATTATTTAGCCTCAGATAGTTTCATTCCTCATGGTGTCTGCGGCTAAATTACTTTCTGGGGTGACCTCTTTTAACCACATTTGCTCCGTCCTTGCTGACACGGGAGATGATTAAGCAGTTCAAATGAAGACTTATTTGAATTCTCTCATAGCCATGTCCCCAAGCCTTCCACCCAGCTAAGCATTCCTGCTTGGTCAGCTGTGAGGAGGCGTTGTGCCGGCCCTTTCACCAGGGAGCCCAACTGCATTGAAAGCCAACACTGGCCCGACCCCATGCTGTTTTGCATTAAGAGATGCTAATACAGGGAGGCTGCAGTGTCTCAGATCTCAGGGCTCAGTGTGGCAGTGGGCTCCCACTGGCAGTGCTCCCCAGGAAGAAGGCCCTCGGAGAAAGCCAGGGGCCACAGTGAAACACATGCTCCACAAAAGGACTGCAGGCTTCAGCGAGCAGCCTCGTCAGCCTTACAGAAGCCCTGGCTCAGTATTCTTCAAAAACGAAAACAGTATCCCGCAAAAAATAAACATTTCAGCCTTGGAGGCTTCTAATGTGAATAACGATATGCTGCTGAGAGCATTTACTCGTTCAAAATCCAGCAGAACATTTTTAAGTCCTGTACGTGGGCTCAAAGATGACCTTGAGCAAATGTAATCTGAAGTGATAAAAAGCCACCTGTTTTCCAGTGCAACAGATACACTATGAGCCAATTATTTTAGGCATACATAGTTTTCTGTGGTTGTTTACTGATAGCAAAAAAGTAAATATTCCCTTCACCGTGTCAACTCTGAATTTGAATATTTCTTCAATGACTGACCTGTGTGTCAAAGAGATCTGATTTGATATTCCAGTCATTTTTACTATGGTGACTTTTGAATTAGCTTTTGTGCACATGTAATTCCCACTGAAGAACCTGAGATGCATACTAAACTCCAGATTTCACTACATTTGGAAACATGAAGCCTTTTTTTTCAACCAGAATCCCAGCATCTGCACAAAAACAGAGAACATGAGCGTTCATTTTCCATATATATTCTCCACAGTTTGGAGAATTCATGATCTTTGGTTTGATCATGTTGGCAATGCAGTCGTGTTTCCATATCCCTGTTCTGCATATCCCAAATCTATACGACACCCTATTTCCCTGATTCCATTTTGTCACTTTGAGAAGCTGAGGATTATACAGCTAAAGGGAGAGTAACATGTTATAATATAGTCATTTCATTTAATGAAATAGTGAAACCAGCCTGGGTTGATAGAGTTATCTAGTTGTGTATATTTTGTATCTCAATAGCTTTGGGGACTTGAAAGGTAATCACATCTAAAGAGCCATCAGGAAACAAACCATGACAGAAATCCACAATCTCCTTCTATGAATCTATACACAAAACTGATCAGAGCAAATACTAAAAACACACTACAATATCCTACATCTAGATAAACCACAGAAATGGTCATTTTTTACCAAGGGGACTGCTTGAACTACAAATTTGAAGTCACTTTTTCATTAAAAGTCAAGTAGCTGCTTCGAAGAACAGACAGTGGGAGTACATCCTCCGATCCTCCAAGTGCAGCCTCCGATGTTAAGTCATTTGGATGTGATGTGTAAATGCACGAGAAGGCATGGAGCAAACTCACACGGCTCATTAGGTGGTTTAAGTGAACAAATAGTGGAGACTCTCTTCTTATTGTAATTGGCTCCTTACTGCTGAAGACTTTCTGTGATCAAACAATGAAAAATGGTAAAGCACTCAAAGGAAGAGTAATTTGCATAATTTACTGCTTATTTACATGCAACTACAATAGGGTGAAAGGTCCTCGGAGTGGAGGAGAGCATCAATGTGAAGAGTGCTGGTTTAGGTTACCTAGATATGAAACTGAGAAAAGGCTTTGCACCCCCTGGTAGGAGCCACAGAGAAACATGTTACACTCTGCGACTTTAAAGGAATCTTACAAAGCCTCAGGACGACTAAGGTAGCGACTAGGGCCGGGAGAAATTCCCCCCCCCCGATCCTTTCTTACCCCTTACTGACAGCCCCAGGCCAACCTAAACGCTGTACCTATGCAAATCACTGCCATTGTTACAAGACAAATCTGCTGCAGTAAAGGCCATTCCCCCACCCATGTCCCCTTAAGCACAGCCATGTCACTGCTGGGTGACCAGCATCTTGCTACTTTGGAATTAGGGGGGAGATTTGCAATGGGATTAATAACTCATTCTCCAGGCTTTCTGAGCAGGCAGCTGGGGCACTTTGGAGTTTGATGTAATTCCACCCTTTGGGTAGTTAACTTGTAAGTCTGATCAATTATTTAGACCATTTTATTTTGTTTTGTGTTTTCCGTGCCAGTGGGAGAAAAAGTAGCGGCTCTACTTGAAAGGCGTCCACGTTCAAATATCAAAAAATACCTTGTTCAGCATGCATATTCATTACTTATGGGAGAAATGCGACATAAATCGCTAAGTTTAAATGACAACATAGTATTTTATCATGTAGGTGGATCATAAACAGGAATATATAACTTGCTATACACTTCCCAGTATCATATTTGTGACCATAATCATAAATACGGTTTCCTCAGGTTACCTTGAGGAAATAGTAGAAATGATCTTGAGTCCATGCATTTTTCATAACAGCATGCTGTGCAGTGTGATTGTGTGTATTTTTATGAACAAAACAAATGGAATCTGTGTGCATCAAGGCCATCCCATCCAGTAATGAATCCACACAAGAACATTTTCATCTATCTATAGCAATTGGTTGTATAGCAAGAATTATAATACCTTACTGTTTTGCCGAGACAATTAAACCCCAAAGGCCAGCCAAACTGTATTCTCTGCCACACAATTCATTAGTGCCTATGCTGACATTCCATCACAACAACTAATTAAGTAAGTTAAGTACTGATACAATGTATAACACATTTTGACTGCTACTTAGCATGTCTACATTTTTCACAGATGCCGAATGCTTGTCAACTGTCAACATCAGGTTCGCAGTATGAGCAAGACTGTCATTTTCTCAATCTGGCTGAGTGTTAAGTCAACAGCAGCACACACTGAGTATTTCAAGGGGAATGAATAGCTGACATTTATCAATGAGACATCACACTGGGAACATCCAAACCTAATCTGAAACTCAAGGAGCACTGTTATTGTAAGTTGGAAATTGCTATCTCTGTGAATAAGCAAGTAATGAGTGAAGCCTGCTATCAACTTTGAGTAGTTAACAAAATACAAAGCTAAGTCCTCCATGGGGTAATCAGCATTCTGGATAAAACTTCAAATGAGACAGTGCTACATGATGATAAAGCAAGGGCTGTGTTACACCTGGTATGAAGTCTTTTTTATTTATTCTTTATTTCCCTTTCTGTGCTGCGGAGGATGTACTGTATGCGATCTGTTGTTTCTGAAAAAGATAAGAGGGACTGAAGTAGGTTACTCCCACTAGCATCATATTGGAATTGAAGAGAAATATCTGTGACAAACATCTCCTACTGAACCAGAATCTTCCATCTCTTTGAATGAGGCTGTGAACTTTGCAGACCTTGCTTCAGAGCACTGTGCATTTCTCGGGGCTACATACTGGCTCAAAGTTCCTACTCTCTCATGGTGCTCAGTAAAAAAGGACATATTCTAGCCCACAGCCATCTGCATGACCTATAACACAACATGTCCAGCAGGGGAAGGCTAACCTCCAGAAAGCAACAGTAGTTTGAAAACCAACTCACCATCGGCAGTTGCAGTGGCAGGAGCATACAGGTTCCCTGAGCCAGTTTTAACTAAGAATGAATTGGGGCCAAACTCATCCTCAGAGTCAGAGTCCTGGGCTGGCTGAGCCGCACAGTTACCTAGCAACCCTCCCTGGCTCTCATTGGCTGCAAGGGAAGGGGGAGGGTATGGGAGCTGCTCAACAGGGGAGGAGGAGGCGGATGAACAATGCAGCGGAGGACCTGTGGACCACAAACAGAGACAACACATGGGGGGGAAATGAAACACACCCAATCACAGGCAACATCACATAGGAGCAGAACACACACACACACACACACACACACAAACACACACACACACACACACACACACACACACATACACACATGCAAGACTTAACTCTGGCAGTTCAAAAACAAACAGGGGCATATCGTGAACACATCTGCCTTTGTCTCCGCCACCTCACCCCAGCTGGGAAGAACAATATAAACAACTGCAATGACTTTGAGACAGAATAGAAAAGGCAAATGGCTGCGACAGGTTAACATAAATAAAGACAAAACACCTTTTGGGGATCTTAAATGCAAGAAAAAAAAAACATACACTGTTAAGAAGAGAATGATTCCAGGTTACAAATATGATCCTCAAGTATAACAGAAAAAAACAACAAAACTGAACAATGAGGGTGTCTGCTTACGTTGAAGCATAGCCAATAAAAAGATACTTATACATCTATGGGCTAAATACTAGAACAACCATAAAATATCTTTCAAATTCTAAAGATTTTCAGTTTTACAATTCTTTCAAACTATCACCATCTCTGAGGCATTTACACTTCTCCGAACTACAAACCATTAGATTAGTACATTCAAATTTGTGTATTGTGCAGCAGGATAATGAAGTTGCAGTTGTGCTAATTTTAGTCGATTAATTGATTAGTCGATCGACAGAAAATTAATCGATTATAATTTTGATACTCGATTTATTGTTTTATAGTCATTTATAAAGTAAAAATACCAAACATTTGCTGGTTGCAGCTTCATAAATGCAAAGATTTGCTTGCTTTGCTCCAATTTATGTCATTATAAAATGAATACTTTGGGGTTTTTTTGGCTGCTGGTCAGACTAAGTAAGCAATTTTACGAGATGCATCACATTGGGCTCTGGTAACTTGTAACAGGCATTTGTCATTATTTTTTACCTTTTACAGACTAAATGATCAATCAAAAAAATAATTGCTAGATTAATCAATAATGAAAATAATCGTTGGATGCAGCCCTAGCTAATTTAGAGCTCCTTGTTATATACCAATATCCTGATACACAAGTACTTACACACTAATAACATACAATTTCTTCATTCAAGGCTTATTGGCTCCAATCCCCATGCTGTCATGGAATGTTAAATCTCTACAGTGCTCCTATTAATGTGTGATTAACTTCTGATGCAGCTCTGCGCCACGCTGAAAATGGAGTACTTAAGTAACATGACTGCAGCGAACAAAGCCATCAGTTTGGTGCTTCCCCCATCTTCCCATCAGTCCCCCGGTCTTGATGTTGAAATTCCTGCTGACCGGACTATCATCCATCAGGACAGATAAATTTCCTCTCTCTCCGTAATGATCCCTGTAGAGTATTAAAATACGACTCACTGACTCGCATCTAATTAGGAAACAATTAGTGATATTAACATATCAGCTGCAGCCGAACACAAGCAGCCGATGCCCACCGCCCCATAGAGTCACAGTTTGTGCTTTATATATACTTCACACAGCACACTTCATTTCTCTCTCAGCCCTCGAATGCAGGCACAGTAATGGGTGCAGAGGAACAGTGGCCATGCTGTGGGTTAATGACTGTGACACTGTTGTGCTTGAATATACAGCATTGTACAACCGGGACGGGAAGAGCTATAGAACAGAGCATCATTACAGTCATTCCCAGGCTCCCTTGGATGCATCGAAGACACTACATTTAGTGCATGTCAAAACAACAACATGCTGCTGAACAGAGTATCGCTCACTGAGCTAGTATCTGCCGCTATAAAAGACCAGAGGCAAGAATCAGCATCTACCTCTTCCTGAAATGGATGATGCTGTAGAATGGTAGCGACAATGAGCTGCACAAGGTCTTGGATTGAATATTGCACCATTTTACTCAAAAAAAAAAAAAAAAACCAGAATTCATTGGTGAAGCGGGAAAAGATTAAAGTCCTCTAAAAATGGTCAAAGTCATAACCTAAATGAGGTCAAGGTAGTCATGCTTAGCGCCCATTAGTCTTGCACACAAAGGTTTTACTGTCTCTCTGTGTTTAATTAATGCCGGCCCGTGCAATTCATGCCCGACCCGCATGCACCCAAAGTCATGGAGAGGGCCTCCGCGGGCGGGAAGCCACAGCCTGAGACGGATCAGAGAAGTTTCTCCGGCTGCCAGGGTTCATTGCCTTTGCCTTCACTCACTACATTACAGCAGCAAGGAGGGGACCTTTAGTTAGGAGCCCTTGGACCATGAGCTCCTGCTTTAGTCCCTGACAGCTTCAAGAAGTGCCAATGACTGCCTGGACTGGCCTGGCCTGGCCTGCCTGCAAGCTCACCACAGAACATCGCCCCACTATATCAAAGGCCTTAATCTACTCATTAGCAACCCAATTAAAAGACTGGATGAACTTGGTGACCGTTCTGCAGGTAGGGAGAGCTGCTGCTGTTATTGTAACCTTTAGGGCCACACCTTCTTCCAGAAAACCAGGCTGAAGAAGATCATTATTTTTGCATTTTCTTTTAGGAATTTAACTGATGTTAATATCCAGACCGACTTACAGTACAGTGAGTAAGCAGGTAGCTCTTGGACTCGTCTTTGACAGGACACATGGATGTTGATGGACAAGCTTTGACTGTTGCAGGGACAGAACCTGTGACCTTTTGGGTGGTCGCTCTTGCCATCAGGCCAACCCGCCTTTTTTACATGTATTAGACTGCAGGGCCGATACAACAAACAGTGAAGGAATATCTCTCTATTCAGGTTAGATAGGATTAGCTTTATCAGTTTGGGCTGATATTGGCCTTTATTAAATATCGGATATCAGCCAGTCAGGGTCATCCATCGCTGATATGATGGAGGTTCCTCGTTCCTCCACAGCTACATAAAAACACTCTGTAAAAGCTGCAATTAAATTGTGTTTTCATTGATTTCCCCCAAAATTTCCATATTCTGATGATGATTTTGTACAGTGAGCGGGAATTTTTTCATTCCTGGATCCCATATTTTTCCCTACCATTGAATAGGTGTGGTGGGTCGCCCTACTTTAAGCTGCTACCCCTAAAGGAATTCCATTTGTATGGGTTATAAAGAGAGTTTTAGGTTCATATGATGGCCTAAAGCTGTTTCAAAGGCTTTTCCCACACGGCCAAGAATAAAATTCTGGGGGAAAGACTGAATCCTTGCAATTTTAGGATACGATTGCTTAAAGCTACCTCACAACAGCAATGTCATGGTCCCATCTGGATGGCACTTAAATACCAGTGGGCGCCTGTCTCAAAAACTGCCACTGTAATAGGCCTCATGTTGCTTCATAACCCAATAAATAATTACAAAATCAATGAGGCTTTTAACTAGCCATGGGCACACCTTGTACTCCAAGGACCTCTGACAGTCTCTGTATATTATGTCAATATGATCAGTTTCTCTGCGCATGTGTGTGCAAGTGTGGTGCAGGCCTGTGTGTGTGTGTGTGTGTGTGTGTGTGTGTGTGTGTGTGTGTGTGCGCGCGCACGTGCGTCTGTGTGCATGACAGAGAGAATCAGGTATTACGATTGTATGCATATGCACAAGAAATTTATGTTTTAAAAAATTGCCTTTATTTGAGGAGGTTTCTCTAGAATGGCTAGATGGGAGTGAAAATTCAATCAGGTAAATAGAGAATATAATTTGGAGGGAGGATATTATCTAGTGAGAGGAAAACCGAGTAAGAAGAGTCAACATATTTCATCCAGAGTCCTGGTTTTTAATTCTCTCTCTCTCTTTATCTCTCTCTCTCTCTCTCTCTCTGAACCAAGCCATTCCTTTTTAATCCGCCTCTAACCACTATAAATTCAGAAGCTATACATAGAAAGTGATATTCATTCGAGGAGATAAAAGCCGTCATTCTTCAAATACACAACATGGTAAATAAGATCTGTGACTACGTTACTCAAATGTACTGCACACTCCCAATACCAAGCAAGGTGAGGCAGACGTGTGACTCCTCGGTGACAACAGGAATTATCTGTTTGCTCAAGGACTACAGCTTCGGGCAGCATCTATAAAAGATGTAGTGTATTTGCAGACGAGCAGTGAAGAAAAAAACAAACATCTCACCGCCTGTCCTGTACCGTTAACTGATGCCATGCAGCACACAAAGCATACAGGATGCATAAGAATGACTCAGAGTCTCAGCGGGGACTGAACATCATCATCAAACTGCTACTATTGTTGTAATATGCAGCTCGTGTTGAATCTCCATCTTATCACAGAGCGCAACGGTCTACATGCAGGATTAGTGTTGTCACGATACCAGAATTCTGATTCAATACCAATCTAAAAATTCAATTCAACTATGATACCACTATGAAAGCCACCAAGCAATATGCTACCACACTGAATTGGATAGCAACTTCTACACAGGGATTTTGGTATGTCAGTTGGGTGTCTGTCTTTGTCCGCTCTGCAAGCCAAATGGTTTCATATTTCGCTCCTGGCACCAGTTTTGTCAACCAGTTTCGGTGGATTGGGATTCAGTTCAAGACGTGGCGGACTATTTGATGCTGTTGGCGTGTTTTCAGCTGTTGAATTTTACGCTGACTGCTGCCGTCCACCATCAAGACCCAGACAGTGGCTCCATCTATTCCAGTCCTTCTTCTTCTTCTTTTAACTATTCCAAACTGCATGTATACGCCCTCTGGAGGTGACGCTGACATGAAATTTCAGCTTGAAGAACAAGAAAAAAACCTTCACTGTGCGGCTAATCATAATACATTGTGAGCAGCGCTCTATATGTAGCTCTAAATGAAAATGTATCATGACCTGTCATGTTGCTTTGCCTTATATAGCAAGTCATAATATCTCTAATTTATAATTTGGTATGAGTATTGCTATAAAGTATCAAATTACACAAAGTCTAATAGTCAGTCTAAAACTGCATTATATCTATTTATGAATGCATTGTAAGTCAGTGCAAACGGAAAAAGACATCAGTTGGTTTTATAATTAAGCCTATTATGTCAGGCCTAATATAAATGATAGTCTATTAATTGAGTTATACTGGCCTACAAGTTGTGTTGGCCTACAAGATACCTTAATTGGACATTAAATAGCTTTTAAATTGCCTGAGCATCATCAATCCCCTTTCAGCATTGCAGCGTAGTCCCTGATGACGCCCCTATTGCCTAGACTAGTGGCCATGTTTAAAGTGTACAACACGAATGTTCACAAGTCGGGATCAAGTTGTCCTGGAAATGTCTCGCAATACAAAGGCTTTGGAGCTACTAAACCCATGAAAGGAGGTTTGATGCCCTTTTTGATTTTTTCTTACTGACTTTCTCTGTGGCAGTATTTGAGCCCTGCCATGACTGATTAAATGTGCCCTCTAGCCTATATCACTGCTCTTGGTTTGGATTTAACTTCAAAGACTGTGGAAAGGCAACGCTAGTCCTGCCTTTGTGGCACTGGCAGTCTTAGAAATCCAGCTTCTTTGTGAATGCAGGAAGTAAAGCCTTGTAGTGTTGCTGTTGCACTTTAACATGATGGCAGACGGGATAAATACTTTCAACTGGCGAACACGTGATGGTCAACTGCTCAAGATGATCCTTGAACAGAAAGGCCTTCATCTTCACTTAATGCATGAAAAAACACATCTGAAAATGTCAGTCAATCTGCATACCTAACCTAATAAACAGGCCACTTTAATTGGCAGTTGCTAGACAGCACAAACATTTTTAGGTATAAATTGAAATTCCTTCGGGGAATTTATACTGGTTCAAGGTGAGATAGCTTTCCTTGATGCTTGCCTGTATGTGTGGCATTCCACTGCAGTTAGAAACTCTGCTTTGCCATGCATTTGTTGAGCAGTAAATCATGTAAACAGTTACAAAACATGCATCTGTAAATATATTGTAGCGGTTATTCAGCACTGTGAACGTAAATTCACAGTCACTTTCAATTTGTCTGCTGTTCTATAATGCCACTATGCACAAAGTAGGTGCAGAGACTCAGATGTTATAGCAGCCTATAGATCAATGACAAATGATAGTAATAATTCCATCAATACAAATCCAGACATACAGTATGCATTGCATGATGCTATAGCCAATAGTTTGTCACCTCAGGTCTAAAAAATACATTTTTCACACTCCAATCTGAATATATTTTTCTCATTATTTTGCCTGTAAATTCGGCAAGAACCCTACTGTCCTCTGTTAAATATTGCTTGTGGGCCGATGATCAATGAAAGCAATGGGCTCGACAATAAGGCAAAGTCAGCATCAAAAAACTTTTTAGATTCAGGTTATCAACTTTATCACAACAGTCATCATCATCATCCTCATCATCATCACTCTGATTGGTTTTCGGATAACCAATTATGACCAGGCATTGGCTTGTGATGTGTCTGTTAACTGCTGCATCCGACGCTCATGTGTGATATGGAGATGGAAATGCATTATTGATTATAAAAGCTAGAATCATCAGCTTGTTATGGCGCTAAAATCTATATAAACTGTGCTACCTTATGATGCGGCTGCAAAATGTATTGTAACAATAAGTCAAAAAGAGCAATCCCTTAAAAACTGCAAGAAATCATAACGTGGCACAAACTACTGAGATGGTGTTCTGGAGTGAGGTAAAATCACAGTGGAACCTGGGAATTTCTAAAATGAATTCCAGTTTTCTTTTTCACTAATATGGTTAAGAAAACTCACTGACACGGTTGTCAGTTATTGGTGGATGTGCTCAGGTAATAATTACAGCTATCAGACTTCCCTAGGGAACACAAACGCCACCCAGAGAGGGCTTAATACTGTTTTTTGCATTATTAGGATTCCCAAATTGACATAATTGTTTTCTATTGCACAGCTGCAAGCCATAACTAGCCTTTTATGAAATTAATACGTGATAGTTAATCTTATCCCAGTGAAGAAACAAATGAGACAGTTTGCAGCTCAAGGGGAGACGCAGACATTTTTAAAAAAGTCATAGGCCTAATGCAGCGCTCTGCAAAACAGATCAAATGAAAGTGATAGGCTGCCTTGTGCAAGGTATGTTTGTATCATCTTTAGAAAACCATTGATGTAAAATCACGCTATTAGATGATCTTACACTACAGGTTATGCCAAAGCTATGCTTACTGCAGGTTTACAACACTGGTATTGTATCAACTTGTTTGGCAAACTGAAATCCTGCAGGACACTCTAGCGAGGCGCATACTCTGACACCCCGTCTAAAAATGCATATACACACCCAAACACACACACACATACACACAGAGGAAGTGGGAAATGAGCTTCCAATGAACCATCATTGGAAAAATAATAAACTTTTCTCTGACAATGCCGTTTAACTGCTAGGAATCGATATCATAATAACCGAGAGGGAACATAATGTATGATAAGGTTGAAAACAAATTGTAAATACCCATAAATGCATTTTTATAGGCAGGCCTGACCATTACTGAGAAAATGGAAATTATATTTGTATGTAATAAAAGAGCATTACCACAGAAGGTAAAGCTCCATTTAAGGCTGACCCACAACATTTCAATCAGCACTTTAAACCCAGCGTCCATTACTTACAACTGCTGCATGCTCTTGACAAGATGTAGGATGTCAATTATGAATGGATGGTTAGAAATAAACCCACAAAACAAGCAAAAACTATCCGGCCATTAATAGCCATATTGTGGTGCCTGCAAAACACTTTGGAGTCAAGAAGTTAGACCTATGGCAAAAGGGTTGAACATTTAGATTAGATTAGCAATTGTCACAAGCTCCATAAATGTGTGCACCAGCCATGGGCCACAAAAAGATCAAATATTTCCTGCACTCTTCTTTAAATCACCCCATTATACAGCTGTAATCAGTCAGTGCTAAGCTATCCGCCTGCGTGGGGCAGAGGGGGCAATATTATCCAACTAAGATAAAAAAAAAAAAGGGCAGGCCTGCATGGAGAGAGGCAGCAGTAGCACACAGGCCTTAGCACACAGCAGAGTAGTGATGAAGCCAGTGGCTTTCCTGAGTATCACCTGGGAAGATGAAAAGGAGGCCAGAGTGGCTGAGACTAGAGATGGCATTTCTTCTCGGGGTGATTATAGGCACACTCTCCTTCCCCAGTCATCCTCTGCTCACATCCCCGCCTGGCTTCTGCCACTCTCATCCATCCAGTCCACTCTATTTCTCTGTGTTGGAGGGAGACTCTGCCCTGCAATCCCTTGCCTAGCTGAAAAACACCATCTGTTTCGACTTCTCTGTGACAATAAAGACACGAATGAATCAGGCCGAAGATCTGAGATTGAAATCATAAGAAAAATGAATGGAAACGTCTTCCATTTGGGGCCAAACTCTTACTTCTGCTGCATTGGCTGGAAAGCTTTATAAAAAAATAAATAAAAAAAATCCAGGGCAGAGTATCACACAGGAGGACTGTTCATGAGACACTTACAGCAAGTGCAGTACATGAAGTGCAGGCCAGCTGAGTCATGTCAAGACAGCTTTGTCAGTGTACCATACCAAACAAGAAAGAGTCTTCAAACCATTCTCCTAGAACTAAGGAATCACTAATTGATCCATTTCTCACTCTTTACAGTCCTATTTTAAGACCCAAGCCTGAAATTGTCTGCTCTTTACTTTACTGGTCTCTTGAATCAGTGTTAGTTCTGACGAGGTCTGACATTGCCAAATCCCTCCATGCAGCCCCATTCAAGCATCCCTGGGGCTCTCTTTGTTCTAGGATAAAAAAGAAAAGGTTCCTATCTCCTCACCTCTCACTGTTAACAACATCCTACAGGCGTGCAATGGCTGTCTTCAAGGTTCTCCTGGTGAACATGAGTGTTTTCGCCTGATAGAGTGGAGAATATCTCCTCTTCTGTCTAACAGCACAGACAGAGTGGCATAAAAAAAAAAGAGGCTGATGAACGCATACACACCCATTCGGCGGTCCTCTGCAGACGATTCCAGACTTCAAAGATATGCACATGGTAATCTGCTTTAAATGGATGTTTCTGGGCCTCTATCATGGCTCGATCATCAACTGAGCCGACTTAAACCATGGCTGAAAAAACAATGCTAATAGTGGATAATTATCAGCTTTTACTCCGCCTGCACTAGCTGCTCTATTCCCTCTCCCATCACACACAGAGGCTGGTGAATAAACACAATGGCATGAATAAATAATGACCCCCACAATCCTCTTAAGGTCCCCGAATAGTGAGGGGAAAAAAAAAGACAAAAGTTTACTTTTGGTGTTTGAGAGCAAGCGGAGCCTGAAATTGTAAGCGACTCATTAGGGCTACATGTGGCTTGCCTGGGGCCTTGCTGAACAAAGATGGCACCATCCCCATCCTGTCATTCCTCAGTGCATTCCAGGCCTGGCCTAATAAAATGCTAAAGTATACCCTTAAGAAACAGCTACAATCCCAATGAAAGACGATAAAGAGCTAAAGCATCGCCTTGAAAAAAGTTGAAAACCTTTATATCTCCCAAACTTTCCCTTGGAATCAAAATTTTGCACAGTGAGCAGAAATTCTCTGTGGGCTGGGAAGGCCACGTCTTGCTTAATTTGTGCACATTTGCTGTGCTGTATATGCATTTACAAGTAATATGTCTCCTTCGTGTTAAAGCAGCATACCACTGTCATAAAATGATTTCCTCATCTCATCATGTTCTCCTGTTAGCTTACATAAAAGCCCACTGTTTGTCAGTGTTTAAGAAATGATTTGCGCTTGCCTCGCAGCTCCCACTGAGCGCATGACAGTTCAAAAGACCATCGAACATGCATTATGTCAAAAGTCTTGTGTTTGTATGTGCTTTTATCATTCATATCATGGCAAAACTTAGGCCACTGAGACTTTGCAACAAGGGTACTGAGGTTTGTTAACAATATAAGTAGAGTTACCAAGAGTTACGCGTAACTTTGGGTTGGTTTTTGCATGCATTGCATAGGCAGAAATGGCAAACAAGCATTTTGGGGCGTCTCTGAATTCTCTTTGCTGCAGAAAATTCCAAGTGAGTATTCAACACACAGGTAGTGGTAAGAATGTAATAATAAAAGATAACTTATACAGACAGAAAATAACATCTCTGGAGCGTGCTTGTGGAGGCTTTTGGTGGGAGCCAATTTCAATTCCAAATTTCCACTGAGGCGATGAATAAAACTAAAGTTGCCCGGGGTGGATGGAGAGTCATACGTAGCCAGTGGAGATGAGCAAAAAACCTGAACACCAGAACTATCCTTTAATATTCTGTCAAACAGCTAGGACAAAAACGGAGTGAAGATATCAAATATATCTTACCAATGCTGAATACTGAACATTAACAAAGTCTTTAATATGGTCACATTTCAATGTGATAACCGTAGTAAGGAGTGACCATGTGTTATTTTACTGTAGCAGGTTTATAAGGTTTCCCTACTGACTTCTAGTAAAATACAAAGACTTGACTATGTTTCCATAACAGTATAGTATAGTGTATAAACCAATGCACCTCTCTGCATGGCAGTATAACCAATCAAATTCCTCGATTTTTTTGGTTCTTCTTAATATATAATTTTTGTTATATGAACTACATTTAGATTCAACTGTCTCGCACTATCGTGGTGTGGAGTAGAAGGCAAGATTGGTACATTGGACAAGTGTTAAAGGTGGGAAGGCCATCAGAAAAGCAGTAAATACATTATAGATAGAAACAGAGGGGAAGGACGTGACTGGAAAGAAGAGACAGACCATTGAGACTAAGTTAAAATTCATGTTTTCTGTCTCTTTCTGCTGAAGCTGTCATAACTTTTCCTGTATTCTGGCAATAAAGGCGGCATATTTGTCTATTATGTTGTCATTTTTGAGAAACAAATGCATGGCCATTACAATTCATTTGTCTCAAACCACTGAAATGATAACTGGCTAACTACGGCTAACATTCAGCCATGGCTAATGAAAGCCGGTTGTACATAGTGATGAAGCATAATATATTTTCCCACGCTTTTGTGGAGAGTTATGTGCATCTGTAGTGCTGAAAGGTACACAGTAACTCTTCGGCTTTTTCAGAATCGGCTACACGAGGGAGACAAAGATTCACAGGTTGTTACAAGGTGCTAGCTTGTTGGCTATTGTTTTGTCTTTTTAACACAACAATGCACCATAAGTCCCGGCCTCGTAGCCTTTTGAGACCCTGTATCAAATCACTTTTTTTATGGTTGTGCACTTGTCTGACAACTGGAAGAGATATGTCAACAAGACTTATATTGTTGTACTTTTTGTTGTAACTCAAAAGAAGTGATCGCAGGCTGAGTCAGAGGTGACTCAGTTAAGAGCTTCTTAACATTACTGGCAATGGTGAGAAGCCCTTCCTTTATCCTTGCTTCCAGGTTGCAACTCCACTCTGTTTCTACCTATATCAACATCATAAGATTGATAACTATACTGCATCAAAAGGAGAACGCATTATTATTAAGTCACAGGGGTGACTATTGAATACGATGAAAAAAATCAGTTGACTAAGTCTGACGCAAAAGTGCCAAGCATCCAATTACAGAGGTAACCTGTGTTCTCTTGGTGTTGTGCTTTAGACTAAAATCTTAATTTGAAACAGCCAGTTCCATGAAGTGAAAATTTCCTTCCTGATTTTAATCATGAGGGTCATCTGGGTCATCGCTCAGACTTGAAGACAAATTCTCTTTCATTCCATTTAAGAGCAGCACAGAAGATAGCACATAAACAAGGTCAAGGAAAAAAGACACTCGTATGTCCTCATATTCCAAGTTAATCTGTGCAAAAGCCTAATAATAATGCTATCTCAATCCTGCACCGGTCTTATACTATGAGGGTAATAGGTAGTATTTTTTTAACGTAATTGTTTATCAGGCAGCTGGCTGCCGGAAGTCCATTCATTTTCTATTACGCAGAACAAGTTGTCCAAGTTGACATTTTGAAAACAATTGCCTCAGGTTGCCATCCTTTCCTCAGCTCTCAGTATGGAAATGTTGCCAGCTGATCTGGGCCAAGGCTCCCATCAGCAGCAAATGACATGCTAAAACTGCTACACATCCCACCTATTGCAACAACAATTAGTGCTCAGCTAGCAATCAGCCAGCTTAAATCGTTTAAGTGTGTCTATGCTTACATTCCTTGGTAATTCATACAGTCCAAGCACTGAGGTTTGATGACAGAGGGGAAGCAGCTCCAGTTTGACCTGCTGCAAAAGCTGGCAATTCATACAGCTGAGATAAGACTAGTGTTTCCAGTGTGACAGCGGTACTTTAGGGGAACCACAGAAGGGAGAGGGGAAAAAAAAATCTAAAGCTTATGTCCCAAGCTATTTTCTTCAACATGCACAGGCTGTGAAATTTCACTGTGCTTAGCTATTTTCACTGGGAGAGAAATAATCCAGGAAGAACCTGAGCTGTCCAGCACAACAAGGTTTTGGAATCGGAGGGTCTTTATGTGTGAAAATCCTATGTGAGTACTACTCCTATATTCAAGTGCCTTAATCTTATTCTGCATCATGCATTACTGACAAACACTGAGAACAAAAATGGAAATGTTGCAAATAATTAAGCATACAGCTATGCTCAAACCACACAGACACTGATCTGGTATCCCATGCTGCTGAAAGCTACTGCTTTCATGTCTAAAAAAAAAAAAAAAAAGCTAATGCTTTGCCATTACTGTCATAGGTACCTGTCATCTGCAACTTAAGATTTGCCCTGAAGCTTTACTTTTATATTGTGCTGTGTTTCATGCTCAAAGCTTTGTTAATGCAAGATACTTGTAATGTGTGCAGTAATTCAGTATTATATGGTAGTTTTCTCTAGGAATACACCTCCTCATTAGGACTAATACATTTGACTTCAAAATGTTAGATATTCTGCACATGGACGAAATGCCCAGACAAATAATTTCTATACATGATACAAGAAGATTAAATATTCTGATCAGTTTACAGCAATGTGTGTCATGTCTTACATTTTCCATCATGGAAGCTCATGACCAAACATAAAATGGAAAGCTGTTTTAAATCTTGAAGTATATAACATGTATATTTCTTGAAGTATATAACATGTATAGACCATTTGTGGATGCCTAAGTGACAAGGGAAAGTTGTTTCAACATTCCCGTCATAAGAGCTGTTATTTAGCAGTGAATCATCGGTTTATACTTGAATTTGTATCAGAGACTGACATGTGAGAGGTGACCGCTAATGAAAGTTATTACTTTTTCCTCATTCAAGGGCAACAGCACATTATGATCCTTGCTTACTCAGCCTTGGTAACAACTGCTAATTGCTTTCATTAGTATGAGATATGTCCTGATTCAGAGCTATCGGGAATTTTGACGTAAATGTATAATTACCGAATTTAAGCAATTCTTTCATGCCAATATTGGCATGGTAAGATGACCACTATTCTCTGCAATTACTGAACCCTTTTATTGCTCAAGAAACACCTTGTCTGTTGCAATGAAAATGGCTTTTAGTTCAGGTTAAATCACTGTATTTTGAAATGTATGCTTAATGGGATTTTAAGTGTGAGAGGACAATAAGGACCAAATTTATGCACACCACTGCAACTGACTTCTAGCCCATTTGAAACAGGGAGAACATTTCATAGAAAGGACACTGTGAACATGAATAATTGACTGTATATCAAATGGATATTGCTGAGAGGGGGACAGAAGTCATGAGACTGGTTTGGATGATCCTCCATTAGGGGAGGGCTCATCCTGCTCTGTGTTGTACTTTGAGCCGTAGTGGGGCCCCTGAGCCTTGGTGGTAAGATGGGCCCTGATGCGCTGTTGGTTTAGACTGTCAGAGGCACTGGCAGGGAGCGCGTATGCAACTCCACAGATAACAGCCCAAAACTGTCCACAAGGGCCTCTAAAACCCAGCAAATTAGCCTGCAAATGAGCCAGAGAATATCTCTACTAATCCATGATCTGAGCAGAGGCTCTGCCAAAAAAGTAAACAAATAAATAACTTCACAAGAAATACTGGGGGTGGAAATAACCACGGCTGTGAGCTGGGAAACCACTAGTGATTTCTTTGAAGTATCATTTTGCCTGATATTCTGCTGCTGCGATGCCTGTGACCGTTTCAGAGCAAGCTTGCATGTTGAGCTCTTGTTGATGCAATGAAATTACAGATCCTAAAATTACAGAAAACACTGTCCCTACAGTGGAGGATCACAGTCTCCGTTCTTTCTGTCACAGATGCCAAAAGGCAATGATGTGGCAAAATAATATTGAGTGTTTTACAAAAGTGATTATACTTGTTGCTACAATATAATTGATATATTAGTTGTACAATTAGTGTAGTTGTTTTTACACTTCTTAGGGACTGGCTTCTATACCATCCACATATTTGTCACCTTTTTTTTCGAATTGGGCAGATAAAAACAAAAGGCTACTCAACAACTAGTCCATGAGAGAAGCAACTGATCCATAAGTAGACCTCTAACCATTTGTCTTACTGAAAACCTTTGATCTGTTGTATTGTTTGAATTGTTTGAACCAGAGCCTGAAAGCTTTGTATATGGGAGTCATTTCTTATGGAGAACAACACTGTAAATGGAATGAAATCGGCCACGATGGATTTTGACATTTAAAAAACAATTTAAAAATGAAACCCAACGTCCAAATGAATATGATGTCCTTGAATAGTTTGAGAAAACCTAGGTAGTTTGAGAAAAATAATTAACCCACTTTATTGGGTAACTTAAATTCTCCAGATTCCATTTTCACAGAACTCATTCTTGGGTCATTTCTTTTGGTCTCATACATAAATGGGGCAATTTTAGCCATTATTGTCATGTTTTTGTCAATTTTGTTACCTTTGTTTAGAAGCAGGACCAGATCCACTGCAGCCTGCAGGTAAAACGCGTATGTTTATGTTCTATACTCTTATTAAACATGGCAGATCTTATAGAGCAGAGTATGTGGAGAATAACAAGCCAGGATTGTGATAAAACCCTGCAGTGCAGCGCTACAAGGAAACATTAAAAGAATCACTCTACATAGTCTATTACAACATTCCCTTTTTAGCCTTTTTGATTTTAAGTAGTGCGCAGATTCCTTGCCTTTTCTCAGCATCCCAGTAAAGCCATTTCAAAATATGCCATTTCATTTGTTACCCCAATTCAGAGTTTGTGTGTTCATTGCATTGCACCAATAATTACCATGCCATAAGATTATACATTTATGATTATATAATTTACTAAAATATTCCTATCACCTGAAAACGATTTTATGTAAACTATTAAATACTTAAGTATTTATGCACCATATAGAACATAATCTAAATAAAAAGAGAGATTACATGCTCTTTTTTTGCATGGGTTTGGAATGTTCATCCATTTTAATTCAAGCAAAAACCAGGGAGACCATGATAACACTATTGTGCTTACTTAGATATGAGAATCGATTATTTTTTACCAAAGCATTCATGTTAAAATTGTCTTTATTTCTTTATTTAATCTGCACATGTATGGACCTCGCCTGTGTGTGTGTGTGTGTGTGTGTGTGTGTGTGTGTGTGTCTGTGTGTGTGTGTGTGTGCGTGTGCATGTGCATGTATGTGCTACTGCTCTGAGCTCCAAGGTCACATTGAGAAACCCCATCTCTGTGGTCCTACCACACTGCTGTAAAACATGCCCTAATGAATCCAGCCCTGTAATACAGGAAGCGTCTCATCTAATTGGAAGTCTGATTTCACTTCACCCCACAGGCTCCTAATATGGTGGCAAGCCTCCAGGGAATCTGTTCAAAGATAAAACGCATCTTAAATGAATACGCATCAAAGAAATTTGCTTATTCACCTCAGGAGGGCGTGGCCATCAGCAACTATCTCAGTATGCACAATCTAACAGTACAAGATAAAAGCATGCCGGCTTGTATCAAAGCATAAAAGTGCATGATCTACTGTTTGTTCCATAGTTATTCACAGCAACATATCCTTAAGCAGTGGCTACATTTCAGGCCTGATTCCTTTTGATATCTGTCTGTCATAACTGATATGTATTGCCTTTTCATCCAAGAAAACCCAGCTAGGCAACGTGTTATTCTATTAGTCATACTGCACTGTTGGCAGAGCAGCAACTAACCATCCTTTAAGCAGTGCAACAGCTATGCTTCTGTGACATTTGCAAACTCCCGTTTTCAGTTTACCAGGATTAATTAGAAAGATGCAACACTGGTGTCATCATAGAGAAATCCAAGCACCAAAAGGGTAATTTCCTCAAAGTAAGTACACTGAATCATCATCATCCTCAAGCTCAGTAGGTGCTTTTCCATGCAAGGTTGAAGTGGGTAGGGCCAAGAATAACCAGAGTGAATGGGAATGAACAGAAGTTCTTTGAGTACTTCACTATCAACATGGTTGAAGTACCCCCCACTGAAGTTGGAATCTGTAAGAGATTTGCTTTTCAAAGCACCGCAACCTTTTGGGGCTGTGACATATTTCTACGAGGAACACCTGTCCCTTGCAGACAGTCGTGCTATGTTCAAAGACTCAGTAACTGAGCGCCACCCTGCAGCTCTTAACCTCAATCTTTCAACAATTCAAAATTTCTTCTGAGTCTTGCACCTTGCAAGTGGCATCTGATGCAGGTGGTAAGGGAATAAACCCAAGCATCCTCGCTGTGAACTTCTCACTGACTGCAAGAGTTTTTTGTTTCTTGTTTTTTGTAACTTGGTTAAGAAAAGTATTTATTATTAGTAGTACTAGTAGTAGCATTATGTAGCAGTAGTAGCAATAGTAGCAGTAGTAGTCATAGTAGTGGTAGTAGTAGTAGCAGTAGTAGTAGCAGTAGTAGTAGTCATAGTAGTAGCAGTAGCAGTAGTAGTAGTCATAGTGGTAGCAGTAGCAGTAGCAGTAGTCATAGTAGTAGCAGTAGCAGTAGTAGTAATCATAGTAGTAGTAGCAGTAGTAGTCATAGTAGCAGTAGTAGTAGTAGTAGTAGTAGTAGTAGCAGTTGTACTAGTAGCAGTAGTAGTAGTAGTAGTAGTAGTAGTAGTAGTTGTACTAGTAGCAGTAGTAGTAGTAGCAGTAGTAGTAGTAGTCATAGTAGTAGCAGTAGTAGCAGTAGTAGTAGTAGTCATAGTAGTAGTAGCAGTAGTAGCAGTAGTAGTAGTAGTAGTAGTAGTAGTAGTAGTAGTAGTAGTTGTAGTAGTAGCAGTAGTAGTAGTAGTAGTAGTAGTAGTAGCAGTAGTGGCAGTAGTAGTAGTCATAGTAGTAGTAGTAGCAGTAGTAGCAGTAGTCATAGTAGTAGTAGTAGTAGTAGTAGTAGTAGCAGTATTACTACTAGTAGTAGTACTAGTAGTTATGCTATTAGTGTTATTAAGAGCAAAGGCGCCCACCTTCATAAACTAAATACAGTATGTATGTCCCAATGTGAACATTAAATATTATCAACAGCAATGAATGCATAAGAAAAACCTGGAAATCTTGATGAATAAAGATAGTTAGCTCCAAACAAAGTCATATGACAATGCAGAAAACAGGCTGTGCATGGTAAATCTACATGGAAAGACTAGCCGCTTTTGTCTGTCAACTCAACATCAATAAATATCACTCTTACCCCAACTAAAAGCATGATCACATCAGCACATTAGCCACTATGTGCTTTGAAGGTGAAAATGCTGATTGATGACTTGGGTTTAATCACGCAGAAAAAAAAACGGAACTGAATTCAGAACCTAGACCATCATTCATCTTCAAGCCCTATTTTTTGCTTGCTACTTCAAAACATTAGTCAATGGACTAGTGTTTCTTCTGACTTCAAAAACATGCTATTTCCATGCTTGCTCGGCATATCAGATAGAAATTAGTCATGTGACTTGTAAGCGAAAGTAAAGACATAGAGAATATTTTAACCTTCTTATGAAGCCTACTGCAGGCATATAAACAAAACAGACATCATTGTTATATGATCTCTACCAAAGTCAGAGTAATGACATTGATATTGTTGGTGCTCAAACACACTCAACAGACAAGACACATCTTCTGATGAAATTCAGATGTCAAATAATAAGAGTTGACTCAGCGATTTGAGAAGTGGGTGGGGATCTCAACAAAAACCTCCACTAGTTGCTTGTGCGCTGCAGTATAAAAACAAAAAGGAGGTGGAGGTAGTGGAGCGACTTTCTCTTTCACAATAAGATTTCACTGGAGTTCCTAGAGGCTTCACCCTGCAGCAATGCCTACAGCAACCTAGATTGAGTAATGAGCAATAATAAAAAAAAGTATCTCTAAAAACTAAATATTACTCAGATGAGTCCCATAATGTATGATTCATCACTTTTTTTATTTAAAAAAATATCTATACTTAGAAGACAATATAGCAAGGACTGACTACATCACCAAAGCGCATGTTAGAGCAAGATCAAAGCATAGCTATATATATATATATATATATCCTTAATCAATATAGTACAGATCTCCCATGAGGAAAGGGTAAGGGAAAGCAAAAGCAATACACAACTAACCGCCCACTGGAACTAATTACATTTTGTCGTTAGAAAAATACCAGTGTCAGTCACACAAGCATTTTTCTATCAACAGGCACTGTGTAGGCCTAAGCCGCATTATTTATCTCTGCAGGTTACGGTACACATGAATAACAACAGGCCCCTCCGCAGGCTTTTGTGCCTATCTGCACTGCTGGTTCTCATGGTTACGGAGACGTGATAGGGTAACCATGGCAGTGGGGGAAAGTTGGGATTAGAGCACACATCTGGATAAGCCGTAATGGGGTAAAACCCAAGAGCAGCAGCCTTCTCCCCAAACCCAGCAGGCTGGGCCGGCCTGCTTGATGTTCAGCCTCTGTAGGATGTGCTATGACTCAGCAGTCGCCCGCTGCTGTAAGTGCCCCGAAGGAGCTCCCTAGGGCCCAGGAGCAGCATGGGTAGGTCACACACACACACACACACACACACACACCACACACACACACACTGCATAAATCTACCCCAGCACCGACCAAACTATACGCATTAACACTGCATGCATGTGCCCACCCACCCAAACACACTAACACAGACACACACATACACAGATAGACACACACATATGCAAACACACACACGTAAACAATCTGTGCCTGACATATACTAATCACCCACTCACCACTTGAGGACAAAATGCCACAGACTGAGAATGATCCATGCATAGCGATAGACTGACATTCGCAAACCGAAAGCAAGTAGCATTGTAGAAAATCAATCCGAGGCGAACACTGACGCGTAATATTATATTTGAAATATCATAATTAGAATGAATCTTAGTTCAGCACGCAATAATCACCAAGGGTTTTTATTTATATAGCGCATGCCTCAAAATCACTTGAGCATCTTGGAAATTGTTCCAAAATCGCTATTCCTTATTTGCATGCATTAAAACCAGGGTCAAGTAAGTCACATGTGGAGAGAGAACTGCCCAGCGGCTTGAATACATTAAAGCAGAGTAAATGGTTTGTTGATTTAAAGAGATTAAAGCACACACAAGCAAGCCAGCTCGATGGATTTTAATTAACTTGCCATATATAAATTGTATGTTATTAGGCATTACTGAATTAAATGCTGAATGCAAGTGCTCTTTCTGCTTGGGTGACTGGAATAAAAAGCTACTTAGAATCTCGTTTGGGTTCACACAGACAAACACGAGTCGCATGACGCCGCGGCTACAGGGCGCACAAGAATACATCCACGCATATCAAGCCCTCAACAGCCATCCGAGGAGTTTCTCTTTAATTATGTACAATGCACCCAAACTCAAGTCTCTCGGCATCTGCGGTGATCAAGCACAGGGATGCCACGTTCTCTCCCTGAGTCATTCGGGCAAATGGATTCCACTTCCAAGAGTCATTTCTGTCAGTTATAATAAGAAGCTAATACATAATGTGACAGGCTCTGAAATGCAAAACTGTGCAGGGGCAATTAGAATTTTGCCGCTAGGCCCTTGATGAGTTCCTCTATCTCCAAAGGATCCTGGGAACAGTATCATAAATCTGCCAGTTAATATGCATGATTTAAGTTCGGGTTTAACTTTGCATAATGTGCAAGGGAACTTAAAATTTTTTACCACGCAGCACATTGGTGTCCAAAAAAAAAAAAAAAAAAAAGAGGAAATAATCCATTTTTGGCAGAAATTCAAGTAAACAAAAAAAGGAGTAGGCAATATGTACACATAAGGGCTATGTTAGTGAAGGAAACCTGTCTGATGCTGGGTACTGCCTCCCTCCACACTGCACAGAATTTGTGCCAAGAGCTTTTTCCCTTTCAGCAGTGTATACACTATCCAAGTAATTAATAAATCGCAAGCGAGTTTACCAGCAAATAAGCGCTGGGGGGACCGAGTGGAGTATCCAAATGGTATTTCCTCTTTTCAAACAGAACTCCTAAATATCATGACTTTATGGCACACTGATCTCCAATTTGAATAAGAATACCTCCACCAGACTGGCTATTATTTCCTGGCATTTTCCTGTATCCACATAATCTTAATCGGGTCTGCACTTGACATGTCTCATAGCGACATATTCCCCGAGCTCAAGTGACCTTCTGAGCCAGCACACAGGCTCATTCGGCCCTTGGGGGCAAATTAGAAACTCCAAACCACAAGAAGACGAATCCAATAAATATGACTTCCCGTTTCCTGGCACTGATGTCACCAAGAGGCACCTGCCAAACCATTGCCTATCCACCTCCACGCATGCATGGATAGTCACACTGCAGCAAAGCGAGCATGCAAGAACAAACTGCTCATGCTACGATGTACGGAAGATGAGATGGTAGGCAAAATGTCAAAACTTCAGTAGCATTGGAATATTGCTAAATGGCTTTTCTTCCAGAGGTCAAAGCCTAAATAAGTTGTTCTAGAGCCAAGTTTCCAATGAATATGAATAGAGATTTAAAGAGCTTAATGAAAACTGTCAACTTCAATTTAATCAGAATGGAGTAGTTATATCCCAGGGGTCAAAAACTTACCCAGACAATTAGAAAGACAGAAAAGATGCGGCTCATCTTGCGGTTGTATGGCTTTCAGTTGAGCATTATCAGAAACCAAACAAATCCAAGCCATAATAATCATCCTCTAGTTTCTAATTTCCCATGTTTTCTTTATAGTCTCAAAGACATGGCATGTCATTCTAAACAAAACAAAACAAAACAAAACAAAAGCACCAGTCCATTCCATTTCAACACCGAAATCAAATCCACACAAAATCAGACACACTGTAGTATCGGTTAGCAGTGTACCGAGAGCAGCAAGGGCAAAGAGAATAGTGAAAGAGAAAGTGTGCAGGCCTTACCGTTTTCTGTGTTCTCGTGTTCAGTGTCGGTGAGGGTCAGGTTGGAGTTGGCCCTGCTGGACAGGCAGGAGCTGCGGCCCGACTTGGTGTTGCTGCGGCCCCATAATCTGACCGCGTGCTCCGGCGACATGATGCCGTCCGTCTCCGTGTCGGCGTCTGAACCCACGCTGACGGAGTAGTCGCGGTGCGGCAGCCCCAGGTCGGTCCTGTACGACGCTACGTGGGACGGGAGCGCCTCACCGAAGCCAAGGTCTCGCAGGGAGAAGTCTGCCCCTGCAGCAAGCCCATAAATACACAGCTCAGAAAATTAAATCTGCCACTTAAAGCATCAGTTAACATAATGAAGTGTATTCGTTGCAGGAAAAGATGACAGTAATACCCTGGCCTTGAGATGCATAATACCCCTAAAAAGCAATGGTTTACCTCCTGTAAACAAGCACTAATTGTAGAGTTACATGGAGATAACAGCACATTTAGTATTCATAGCGAGTAAATGTTATTGCTTTCAAATACATGTGTTGTTGTTTTTTTGTTTTTCTTTTCAGATAGCCAGCGGCTCATCTGGACACAAAAGTAAAGAGTAAAAGACATCAAAACAGCATCACATACCTCTACCCTTCTCATTAACACCAAGCAAAGATAATGGCGGCACTCTAACCCCGAATTCACAACTTGAACTTCTAGTGCCTTTAAATGCCACATTTGAAAACTGAGGCATGGACTGTATTAATACTTGATTATGTTCCATCATTTTTCACTCTCATAAGTCCTCTACCAAGATAATGAGTATTACCACAGGAGGTCAGGAGATTTTTAAAGGAGACCTCACTGATCTGAGCATTGCTGCAAATTTGATCCCTGCTGGAAATTTGATCCCTGCTGGAAATTTACAGACACAATTATGCACTTATTTACAGAAAAAGAGTTTTGCAGGCCTAAATTTAAGTTGGATATCAGGCTATCTAGACAGTGCCATGACATTTGATTTGAACTTTGATGATCAATAATATATTTGCTCCAGGCGGTGCAGATGTGCATGTCTGCCATGCAGTTTTTAACACTGGCATGACAAATTCAATCCCTGGCCACCTCTGTTAATAGTAAAACGGTTGAGGGTGACCACTACAATGACAGAATGTGAATTACCGAGGGACCCCTCATTAAAAAGCAATGATGCATATATTGAAAGAAGGCAGTAACGTGTCCTAAAACTAGTAAGCGGTCTTTTCGTATCACTGTAATCTCTTCTATTGCTACAACAGCACGTATATATGATTTTCCCGCTGCTTGGCCTAACCTGGCCGGCTGAACTCGTCCACTTCGTGATGAACCATGTCCTTGACGCGGCTCCCATAGGCCATCCTCGAGTCCTGGTCGAAGGCCTTGAGTGTCTCGCTGGAGCTGTAGGATTTGGGGTTGGGCTTGCCATCCTCGCTGTCTGCTGAGGAGCTGGTGTAGCGGCGCTCTGTGTCCCGCCGGGCGGTGAGCGAGCGGTAGGGTCTGCGTTCCTTCACTTCCATGGCTGCCTCCGCTCTTTTTTCAGCATCAAATCTGGGTTACAATGCCAACTTAGTCTGAGTGACTCTGTAAAAGAACAACGCAGACACAAAAAAACATAAAATTAGGATCTTGAGATCTGTTTGAAAACGTGCTTTGACAGATACTGCTGCTTTCAAAATGTAATCCTTTGAAGATTTATTCATTGTTTTCTCATTAATGAGTAATTTGCTCCCTGAACTCACACTCTGTAACCCAATCTGATTATTTTCAATTACATTTGGATGACTTTGCTTCCAAAATGAATAAGATATTAGTTTAAAGAAAATGTATAAAACTTCTAATTTGAATAATGATATATTATTACGTACAACCGTTATCAACTATTATCTCAAGATGTGTAAGTTCAAAATGCCTTTTCCCTTCAAATACGTACATTTCTGAATAATTCAATTAATCTGTTTCTCAAAATATCTGTAATCAAAGCGCTGCAAGTTTTTTTGCACTCCATTATTCATTCATTGCAGTCACCATTCATTGTAATCAAATTCTTGTAATCCCATTTTATGTAATCTGTTACTCTCAAAATCTGTACTCTGCTAGTATTTAGACACTAAACAATGCAAGTTGATCATTTCAAATTAGAAATCATTAATAGCATCAATAGCAGACACACACACACACACACACACACAGACACACACACTATCTTGAATAACCCAAAGTTAACTATGCACATGTTACATCCAAAAAGAACTAAAATGTAGATGCTTGTTTTCCATCAGCAGTGTATGTATGGCTCAGCACACAGAGGCCATGAAAAACCACCAGGATTAGTTTTACTGAAATACGGCACAACAAATCTTACTCCCATAAAGTTTACGATGCGAGTCTCCCACAAATATTCCATTTTATGTGCCGTATAGAAATGCTGGGCCTCCAGCATCTGTAAAAGTGGCAGGTGTCCTTCTGTGAATTGTGTTGTTTATAAGTTACATATCATCACTGGTTCAAAAGTGAAGAGCCAAACAGATCCAGGACTATACTGAACCAGCAGAGATGACTAAAATCTGAAACATAAAACCAAAACTGTCATGCTTCAAAAATAGTGCACAGAGTATAAGATCAATAGTGGGAGTGAACGTTCACATTCAACTGTGTGCTGGATATTTTTCCACCCTTGCTTTGACTGTGAAATAGTAAATAATGAGCTGTTTTAAAAATAAAATAAAAACAAATAAGCATCTAAAAATTAAAGCAAAAAGAGTAAAGCAAAAGAGTACAAAAAGGGTAAAAGTAAAAAGAAAGGATAAAGAAAGAAGAATGTGTAATTGCAACTGCATAAAAAAATGCATTCATAATTGCAATAATTGAGTAAAAAAGTACGGAATTGCAGTTGCAATGTAGCATGGTAAAAAAAAAAATAGTGTTTGATATTAGTCAAAGGATGTTACCTTGCAAACAGCTCATTCTAAGCAATCACATGGTTTAAAAGATATTGAGTTGGCTTAACAAATGTCAATGTGGATAAACGTGATTAGAGGCTTGGTCACTGTTTACTTTGAAGCTCAATTAGAGAACATAGAGAATTAGTGAGCAGAGATATTGCAGCAACACGGATTCATTATCCTGCATTTTTCTACTTGTTCCAAATTGTGGAATATATCTATTTGTGTGTGTTCGTGTGTATGTTTCTATATATGACAATTTATCCGTATATCAGTATATCTATATATCCCCAAAGAGTAGAGTAGTTTAGTTTTTCCTTTTTTCTTTCTTATTATATATTGTTAAATAATGTTGTAATTGTGCAAAAAATGTATAAATAGTACTTGATGGTGTGATCATGTGATGTGGATTCAAGTCATGCAATTTGAACCCGAGTCTTTTTAAAGACCTGTGATGTATTGGTGCAATCAGTAAGCGAACCTGGGGAAGCAACAAGCGAAACGTGTTGCTCGCTCCTTTTATAAGCCTATTTTGCAAATGCTATAAGAAAAATAAAGATGTGATTATATTGTCAGCAAAGCCTTGAAGTGTGCGGTTGGATAATTACTTCATATATCTATATATCCATCTATGCATATTATGAAATCAAAATGTCATATGATCTTTTTTTTTATGATTTTGGGGGAAGATATGAAAGCTGATCTCACATGTTGTCTTTCATGCTGCAGCCTTCTACCTCCACACTACTTAGTGTGGATACTTGAAAAAGTATAATAATAAAAGCATTGGGAGAAAAAAAAGTGGAATGCAAGTCACTGGTTAAGAGAATACAGCTCTCTGAAAAAGAGATAAAAAATACTCCCGGCAAATCTGGGAGTTTTGACTGACAATACGCCTGTGTTGTTCAGACAAGGATTTTCCCACAAGATAAGCTCTTTATGAATACTGTATGAGATTTGTGCCGGACAGAACAGTAAACAATAATCCCCAGTGAACTATATTTGGCCCTACTTAGAAAAAACTTTTTATTGAAGACGCCATTGTTGAGTTTGGGGGTTTCTTTTTGTGTGTATTGACAGCTGAAAAGATCCTGGTGATTAATGACTTGGGGCCTCAATACCAGGACCTCCGCCACATGGGGGGAAAAAAATGCTCCCACTTTGCAGCGGCAAGAGCACTTCAGCTGCTCCCAAGATTTCAGACGCAGCCTGTATGGGTTGCTAATTTTTTACCTTTTGCTCGAGATCCTTGATGCTATGCAAATGCGAGAGAGCGGAGAGAACAAGCAGCTTTGTAAAGTTTTCGAGACTGTTCTATAAAGTGCATTGTTTTTGTTTCCAAAGAGCTGGGCTCAGTGCTTGTGCTCTGGCCATCTCTCTTATGCGTAGCCCTTCCTCCTCATTATTAATCGGCTGGTATGCAATGAGATGTACCTTTGAGGCCATGGGAAACCCAGAGGAGTTTTTCAAGGAAGCAACAGGCTGTATAAAATGACAGATGATACGGGTTGCAAATGTAGGTCCTGGAAACAACATGCTTACCTTGAGCGCAGCTGTCAGGATTTTCACACAAAGCATACTGTAAAACTAAACAGTGTTTTTTTCTTTGTAAATAGACTACATCTGGCATTATCATTGTGTTTCGGAGCCAGAGAGCGAAGCTGTTGTTCTTGTTCATCTGTCTAAGTCTAAATCCTAGGAGAGGGAGCCAAAACAAAGAAAATGCCAACGTTGTATTATTTTATTGTACTGGTATATTAAGACAATAAACAGAGTAGTTTTTATTTAACCAAGATATCTCAGCACCCATAGAAAGAAACAGAAGTAAGAAGTGATCAGAGGGCTATTTTTAAAGTGTGTTATCGGCTCCTGATTTGACACAGGAGACTAAAAGTAGTATCCTGAAACACTGAGGGGGGACGGTTAATGAGGGTGCACTCACAAAGACTCAATTAGAAAAGCTATTTACAAAGACCGGTGAAAAATGACATGTCATGGATTGAAATCTGTGAAACGAAGATACAAATCGCTTGCTCATTTCAAAGACAAAGATCCTCTAAAGCCTGAGCTGCAGAGCTTGAGTAGTGCCAAAGAGAAGCTAACTGCATATCTATGCAATGATCCAAAATCAATTGAGGTCTCTCTGTATAGACAAAAGAAATGATGGATGGTCTGTTTTCCCCTTTAAAACATTTGCAGACTCTACATTTTTCAACTGTATTGTCTACAATTGGCCGGGGAAGAATGGAGTTTGTCTTTAGGTGCAAAACAAATGTATAGCAGCTGTAAGCCAAGCAATAATGTGGTTCTACAGATAAATGTTGCGGGGGAGCAATGAACAATGAGCGGTGACTAGTGAAGTCATCAGATACACTGATGTTGCATACATTAAGATCTGTGTTCCTACAGAGCTGAACAGGGAAGCTCGGCCGACGTGTGGACGCTCAACAAGCTTGTTGGCTGAGTAAAGTTGGCTGTGGCTGAACTTTTTCCAGTCAGTTTTCTGTGCTTCCTGGTTTCCCTACCAATTTGTTTATGATTCTACGGGTGCACTTGATCGGCGGATTGATTGGCCACTGATCATAATTGGCCAATAAATGTTCTAAATAGGTCATCGGTGATCAGCCGATCAAGGGTTCAACTGGCAGATCAGGAAGTCGGTCAAACTTATGCCGTAAAAAGAGCCAATTTGCGGCAGTCAGCAGATCGTTAGTAGCGCAAGCAGTTCATGACAGTTCTGACACTGTATTTTGAATTTCACAGCCTATGATCAGAGATCAGAACCAGTTTAATGTATTGAAAAGAAGGCAGAGCCTATTCTGCCGCAATGAAAAACAAAGGTGCTGCCAGTAGCAATAGGCGAGTAAGCATTTGAGTCATAAAACTCTTAACGTATCTCACTTCTCACATATATTGAGGATCCTTGGATAAAACCTCTGATTTATTTACACACGTATAGGCCAGCTATGTCATACAGCCATAAAAACAATCTTTTAAACAGTGCTATATTGGAATTTTACTAGTTATGCTTGCTGTGCATATGATGTGGCGTTGTTTGTCGCAAGTCTGGGTAAAATACATAATTTCAATCGGCCGATCACATGTTAAAAAAAACATTGGCCACAGAAAGCCTGATCGGTGCTTCCCCATTTGATTCATAAACAATAGCTCCACCTAGCAAGTGAAAAATAGCCGAGAAGTTGATTGCAGCCATTCGAAGCTTCTCAGTTCTCTACAACTTTTATTTGAAAGACTACAGGAATAAAGATTTCAAAAACGATGCTTGAAGGACAGTTGCATCCATCATTGTGGTTGACGGTAAGTAATTTTTGTGCTGATTTTCAATTAATTCTACCTAATTAGAACTTGCTGTTTAGCTATGTTAACTCACCAAAACAATATCCTATGAAAGGCAAAACCAACCTGACAAAAAACGTGTGATTTGACTGTTCTGAACTTTATAGCTGTAGACCGCTACATGGATTCAATCAGAGCCGCTTGCACCGCCCACAATCAGTCAGAATAGTGTTATAGAAAACCCTGTTAAACACTCGTAGGGGTTTTACTGGGCAGATTGTTGTGACCATTGCCCCAGTGTCAGGAGTTAGTTAAATATGGGATCTAAATAGGTGGGAGGCGTTTGGGGTACAATATAAATGCAAATGGATCTGTACTATCCATCAAACAATTAGCAGTGTGTTGAGAATTGCTATTCAGCGCTGCTGCATATAAATCTAGCCTTCTCCGGGTGGTGCACACAACCCCTGTTTTCCATGATAATTAATGGCATGCTGCGCTTTACATGTCATAGATTTTTTACATACGGGAGCGAGTACCAAATGCCGTCTAACATTCTTAGGCAAGGAAATGTTTATTTATATGAGTTAATTCTTTTCCAGAGGCTTTACAGCGCTTTCAGTTGTTCTCTTACAAGTGGGCAAGAGAGACTGAACTAATATTGTGATATACACTTAAAATAATATAATAATAATCCTATAAAAAATAAGATTAACACCATACAATGTAATGTTATATCATAAGTCAGAATTTCTATAAATAATTCATGAAGAAATCAGGAAATATGACTAATCATTGAAAAGGTAGCAGTAATCAGATTACATGTATTTTAAAATATGTATTTTGGGTTTATTACGAGTTCTTTATTTATCTAGTCTAATCACGTAATCCAAGGATTAGTGACAGTTAGTTCACAACACTGCGCACAAGCATCCACACACACACACACACACACACAAGTAGCCTGTAGTGCAACAGAGAGGAAATTTGGGCAGATATCAAGAACATTGTCTACAGGCCCATTGAGAGCGAGGAAAGCTCCAGACAGGCACCACTTACTTCTTTTTGGAAATCTTTCACATGCCTCGGCTCTATAGAAAAGCCTCCTGGGTCAACAGAAAGGTGTGTTTTCAATAGAGGAAAAAAGACTTGGGTGGATGGGGCGGGGGGCTGAATGGCTTGCCAAACAGATCTCAATTCGGCAGTACTAATGCAGGCTGGGGGTGGGGGGGGCGCACCTCAGCAGCCGCCTCCTTCCGGGATCAAAAGCGAGCCCCACCAGCGCATAAAACAGAATGCGTAAAAAGCCTTAACATAAACAAAAGTAGCCTGGGATCGCTGCTGCAGCACGCTCCCTGCTACTAATCACTCTAAGCAATTCAAGGTTTAGTCCTGACAGAAGGGAGCGGGGAATGGAGTAATGCTTTCAAACCAGGCCGGTAAATAACAGGGAGAAGCAGTCTATTTATTCACTTTCTGCACTGATGTACGCCCCTGACCTTGGACAAATACAGCAAAATGTTAGCGGTGCCATGTGACGGTGATCTCTGAAACGTCTGCTTATCCATTAACAACGTGGCAGCAAAAGATGCAATAAATTACCTTCATGAGTTTTGCTGGGGAGGCACTGCAATGTAGGTGGCGGAGACATATATTAGAGGGAAGCTAGCATGCGAGGGATGCTCCAAAATTACATATCTTACACTGAACCGAATTAAATAAATTGGATTCCTAAGGTTCCCCGTACTCCTGGGGAACAGTCGAGACACTAAATAAATGTGGGATTCATGCAGGTTTACAAGAAGGCCTCTCCCGTGGACTGCAGTGATCCCTCAGAAATCCCAAACCTGGCTGGTGAGAGCAGAGGTCACGGTGGCGGTGCCCTCTCTCTCATTAGTGTGCGATTAATGCTCATTATCCTGCAATGACTAGACCTGAATCTGATTTATAGTTTGGCCCGTGGTGAAACCAATCCTAATACCAGCTAAGCAATAATCAACTTACCATAATTCCAAGTGCTGGAGGCTCGCCTAGGCAGAGCGGCCAATGTAACCCCAAACATTTTGACCTGATGTGGCGAGGCTAAGAGGGCACAATCTCTTCGGCACTGTACAGGGTGAGATCATTAAAACCCAGTACAGTGGCAGCAGGGACGCTACAGCTCACTCTTTCAGTCTCCTGTAACAGAGGTTCAGCCACACAGTCTAGCTGATAGCAATACATCCAATAGAGGGCTTTCAAGCGAGGTAACACACCCTCTGACGGCCATATTGGAGGTCCTCAGCTCTCGGGCAACAGTGGCTGTAAACAACTGATTGCATTTCTAAACGTACGACTGGGTCGTCTCAACAGAATCCAACAGACATGGTTAATTTCTGTGCTGTTTTTGACTGAGAATTGATCATTTTGCCATTCATGAATCTGATTTTGTGGTTTTAGATCATACTTGATAGCTAGCAAATCACAGTAGCTGGTCAGCTAACCAGCACTGTCTGATTTGCATAATAATTAAGATATCTGATAGCTAGTGTCACTACAGTTGCATTTTAACATTAACATTGGTTTCTTTGCTAAATTAGCCTGCTGGCGAGTTAGCTAGCAAAAACAAAAACCTAACATGATCTCATAAAAAGTGGTGAAATGAGCACAAATTTACATGCTGTGGACACGAATTATGTGAAAATTACATCTCTACACCACAAATTAGATTCTATGACAATAACAGGAATTGGATTATGTGGCAACAGCACAAATTGGACACGACATTTTCAGCTACATATTAGCTAATAGTTACGTTTAAGCAACTAAAACAACTTGGTTAAGGTTGGGGAAAGGCTTTGGTCATAGGGTTAGGGTTAGGGTTAGATAAGGTAAGGGTTAGGGTTAGGGTTAAATAAGAAAAACCTTCACAAAAAATGTAAATTTCACTCACGGTAAAAAGTTCCTTCCTAACATAAAATAGAAATAGCCCTTATTCTCAGTACTTCACATATTACTGATACCTTTCTCAAAAGCTGCTTGCCTTGGCTTCAATAGCAGTATGTGAATGTACTGTACAGGTCTGTTTTTCTGCAGTACAGCCTAATGTGTTTTCATGTAATTGATACCACGACTAAACAGGAGATACAAAATAAGATGAAAGCTTGAGTAATGTTTTTTTTCCCCAGCATTTCATCAATGTTCCATTCGGGCCTGGATGTAGGCTGGCTAGCTAATTAAAAGACTCTGAAGAGTACTTAAGGTACCGAATTTGAAGCAGATGACACTCATGCTATGGAGATTGTACTTAGAAAGGAAAATTAAATGTCAGTTGTTTCTTGGAAAATCCAAGATGTACAAAATGAGTCAGCGAACACATCTTACTGCCGCTAGATCCTGCAGGGTTTTTGAATCTCCATGTAGATGTCCAGTGTTGTAAAACATGACTTTTAAATGTAAGTCAGTAAATTAGACTACTTCTTCCATTAAAAGTAACTTTTTATGTTATATGACTACTGGTACAAGTAGCCTAACACATTACTTTCATGCAAAAAAAGTCTTAGAAGATGGCTTGCACTGTTGCAGCCATCTTACAAATAAAAAATATTAAAAAACAGTTACATTTGCATGTTCCTGTAATGGCTGCAGACCAAATGATAACCTGTTCAAAGAAAGAAAGAAATGAATCACAGACTGATCCACTGAGAGAGTGACTAGAGTTACTGCCCCCACCCAATATAGAATATTACTACTACTACTACTACAACTACTACTACAACTACTATTACAACTACTACTACTGCTACTACTACCACTACTACTACTACTACTACTACTACCACTACTACTACTACTACTACTACTATAATTACAATTTCCCATTTGGCAGATGCTTTTATCCAAAGCGACATACACATGAGATTTTAATACAACACAAGCAAGGCAAAGCAATACAACACTACTACTACTACTACTATTGCTACCACTACTACTACCACTACTAGCACTCCTACTATTACCATTACCACTGCTACTACTACCGCTACTAATAATAATAATAATAATAGCAATAAGAAGAACAAGAACAAGAAGAAAAAGAAAAAGAAACAAAAGCAGCCACATGTAATCTCATTCCAATACAGATATTCAAATGCCACATGCATGCTGACATCATGGGATGACACAATGCTCTGAATTCTGTGCTAATATATTAACGTCTCCCTTGGAAGCCTTCTATCAGATTAAAGGCGTGGCTCAAACACCTCTAGTCCAGACTCCCTTGGATCTGACCATCCAGTGGAAATCCAGCCATTCTACCTATTACCCTGGGCATAGGGGTGTGCAGGCGAGGCCAATAGAGAGCCACTCGGCTGCTCTTGAGGGACAGCCTCGAGTGGAAGAGGAGTACTGCTGGATACCAATTACAATGCGCTCGCAACGGGGGTCCGGAGACTTCTTCCTGATAACTTGTACAGGCCCACAGTAAGGAGATGCGCTCCAAAGATCACGGACTTAGGAAGGTCTTCCAATCACCAATCACCACTACCATCAGCGGGAGTTCCTACCTCAGGAGAGTAAAATTCATTTTCCTTACCTTCTCCTTCTCCTTTTTATATCCCTCTGCTAGACTTTTTGAGGAGACCTTTGGCAATACTGTATAAAATATCATATCATAACTCATTTCTCGTCTATGGAGTTTACAAAAAAATAATATTTAATGCTGACAAGCACTGAAAGGGACTTAGTAAACTGTAATGCCTATGACAGCGCATGGGTCAAAGAGTCAGTGATTCATTGTGTCATGGTGTGTCTGTGAACTGAATAAAGATGCAAAGAAACACAGTCTAATGATGGACCTAATGTATGCTGTGGGGGCGACCTATTTCTAATTAGCTGTATGTTATGTATACACACAAAACAACATCAAACTCCCCCCTACGACCTAAGTAAACTGCCAGACAGTGGGAAACGCTGTCTTCACTTCAAGTAAAAGCTTTCAATCACATAAACTGGAGTCGTTAGGTTTTCACACAAGAGCAATAACATGGACCTTAGCTGGGCTTTTGTACAATGAATCAGATACCATGGCGGGCTGGTGAAGATGTGAGCACGAGCGCCATGTGATAACCCTACGCTCAACAAACAGCAAGCATAACTGTGTTGTTAGAGACAATAAAACCAGCGGCTGCTCAATATCAACAGTAAAAAATCAGCACACACAGCAAAGCTAGACGAAGGGTTCCTGCATGGTAATGATCTTACTCTAAGTGCCTAACTGAGTCGTCTCCGCAAGCCCTGCTTTGACAACCACACACCTCCCACATCTCCCATCTCAGCAGCCTCTGGGTGGGGCTAATCACTCTGTAGCTTCATCATCGACTAGATGACAGCTCAGGCTGTAAAGATGCTATGGCTAGAAGGTGTGGCTGCTGCAGTAGCATAAATACACACTGCTTGTTTCCAGACCGTCGTTCAGAGCTGAAAACATGGCACCACAACAGCACATTTTACAAGGCATGTGCTTTCACAGAGCACAAAGAATGAAATTCATTTGCCATCCTTTCACTTCAGTGCAGGCAAGAATCCTTAGAGAGGATTTTCCTGGGGCACAGAGAGTTAGTGTATGCTGATTTGCCCCTAACTGATTATGACATGAAATGGCTGACGGGTAGCTTGGCAGTGCTGTGTTGACCTGCACAATCCCCTCCGTCTGTCTCCAAGGCACGAGAGGTCTGCACTCTCTGATCCCATTGGCTGAACATGAGACAGTGCTATGTCTCACAAAAAAAACCTGCACTCTCAAATGCCTGCGCAATTTCTCTTCCAGCTTATCCACTATCAGTCTTTAATGCAGCTTTTATTCCCCAGTGAGGGCGTATTTTAAATGTTATTAAAACGCACAATGAAACAAAAAAAAAGTAAGATCTTTGTTGCCTCTCTTTTTTTTCTGTTCTTCTGATTGTTGATGCATAAGAGGGAAATGCCCTTTCATCTGTCAGGGCAGTGCATTGCATCCTCCTATATATAAATTTAATTCTGCAAGTAAATTAGGATTGATCACCACAGCTTCAGGCCACAATCAGCATCCATGATCTAATCAGGGCAGGGCCCTAGACAGAAAAGGATACTTCCATAAATAAAAACCATATGAGAGCCAGCAAGTGCCCATAACACCGGGGGGAAATTTGATTACCCTCTCCCTCTCCACAGGTGTGCTTTTAGCCTCCTACCTTCAAAGCCTGCCAGTCTGATATAATGCCACACTATGCGCGTCCTCACTGTTGTTTTCCTGCAGTAAGGGTTTTACATCATACTTGCATCAGCGGATGCGAGCGCCGCACGCCAGAGTCACCTCTAAGCAGGCGATGCCCATGGAAGCCTGGCTGAGGAGGATCCCAGTGAGACAGGATCTGTCAGGAGCTCCTTGCCCAGCGACACCCAGGGTAATAAATTACCCAGAATTAACACGTCATCCTGAGCTCCACACAGCAGCCGCACTCCACTCTCGCCATGCTGCTTAATGGATCTATTAACCAAATGGATACAGGGGTAAACTGCTTTCAAAGCTAAAATTCTTGTTCAGTATATGGTAACAATGTAGGGAAGGAGACACTGGAAGGAGAGCGAGATGTCCTGCGTGTACCATTTGTTCTTCCATTTGATAAAAGCTATTGTAGAAGCACTAGAAAAAGAAACAATTAAATTGACAAATGTGGATATATTTATATATACAGCATATATATATACACACTACCAGTCAAAAGTTTGGACACACCTGATTGAATGTTCTATGTTTTTCATTACCTTAAAGCCATTTTTTTTAATGTAAATGCTTATGCTTAAATGCTTGAAATTTGTTTCTTAGACAAATATAAATAGTGAAGTCGATGCCTATGTATGAATTTCTTTCCAAAGCCTTTGCCTTTCCATCAAGGCAAAGGGCGGCTACTTTAAATAATCTAAAATATAAGATAGTTTTGTTTTGTTTAACACTTTTTTGGTCACTGCATAATTCCATTTGTGTTATTTCATAGTTTTGTGATCTTCACTATTATTCTAAAATGTGAAAAATAGTAAAAATAAAGAATTGATTGGTAGTGTATATATACATATTTTCCAAGCCACTTTCTGATACAGCACTCAGGTATGTCATGTCTAATGTAAATAACATAAGTGCATTTGAGGTTTGTGGCCATTTAGTTACGCATATTTAAAATCCCATCTGTGCTAGAGTAGTTATAATGCTACCCTTTGCTTCAGACAGGAATCGGTGCAAACAAAAAGCACTGTGAAATGACAGCATGCTTAGAAGCCACCTGCAGCGCTCTCCATGTCTCCTGTGTGGGAATTCCTCGGAGACTTGCCTCTGCGGCCATTAAAAGCAAACTCTCCTGTTGATGGGTGTCACTGATAGCGGGGGATATTTAGCAGCGGATTCAAAATGCCAGTGGTGCAGCCCATATCTCCTTGGCATCTTTGGCACCCAACCAGCGCTGTGACATGCTGACAGCATGGTACAGAGCACCACAGACAGTTTTTGACCAGTGCTCACTCATCACAAAAGGGAGAAAAAACACAGATAAGAGAGAGACTCAAAAAGTGTCTTTCATTTATTTTGGCATTAGCTGACACACTTTGTCCGTGACACAGCTGATAGGCATTGCTGGAATTACTACTGACTGAATGCGAGAAGAAAAAAAAAGAAAAAATATATCAGTCTACATCTTCTGTATGTTTGGTTTGCGGTAGGTTCAAAATGCCTATTTTTAACAGACAGATAGATAAAAGATAGAAGATAGATAACAGTTAAGGCCGCCAATGTTATTTTGGACTCGGGGAGATTTTTTGGGGGGTGGAGGGGTGGGGGTGGTGTTGTTGCAGTAAAAAGTGGTATGGACCACACTCTCAATAATCCCCATTGCTCTACCTCCCTGCCATACGGTTCACAGCATCATTTTAGCTTTTCTTTTCCCCCCAGCCTCATCTTCCCTTTTCTTTTCTTTTTTTTCCGCATATATTGCCTGAATCAAGAAAAAAACTAGACCTCTGGAGCCACAATGAAATTTTTATAAGCAAGAAAGCATGAAACCTGAAAAGCATGAAACTATGAAATTTGAATGATAAAACTTTACCGGGAAAGTTATGCATAATGTTGTACGTTGTTGCAAAGTAAAAATCTAAATTTATGATATTGCTTTTTGCACAAACTGGAAAGAGATCAATGATCAGTCAGCCCAGGCTGTAGCACAGTTTAGTGTCTTCTTCCAATTTTCTCACACATTCCCTGTTGATCCTCCTGGAATTCAGGTTTTAAAATCCAACCCACTGACTGAGAGAACCACAGAGACTACTGCTTTTGGCAATAGTTTCATTCATTTTAAGTAATTATGCTAACACTATCAAAGATAATTTGACAATGATGTTTTAATGTGAAATTGCTTAAAATATTACCTTTAATATCCATCATCCTCTGGGGCAATATTTGCCTGGTCAACTTGAAAACTGTTACATGGCCATTACTAGCATCAAAGAGTGTGCTGATTTGGTAAGATCACTTTCATATTACAGTGATTATGTTTCTTGAAATTACTTCTATCACTACTTCAATTTAAGTTACAAACAACTATCCCCAGTAATTTGCTCTGTGCCTTCATGTGATCCAATCTAGTCTCTGGCTCAGTTTCCCATGAAATATAAGAAATTGCAACTAGCAGACTGGTAAGTTATCTGTCAGAAGTAGATGAGGAGGAATGATGAAATCGGGAAGAGGAAATGAGTGAGGCGCTGGGTGTCTCCAAGGTCAGTTTCCTTCCACAACATGCTCTCTGCGTTCTCTTATTCACTTTACAAAAACTTGATTTCAAATATTCTACGTCTCAGGATGTATATCATGTGTTACGTGATGTCTTTCTAGAAAATATACTTAAGCTTGTAGGGTATTTCTTGAATTAATTTGACAAATAAATTCCCCCACACTGACAAGTCACAGTAGTAGACCCTGATTAGCAGACAGTGGCCCCACCCATCCCCACATATCAGATGATGTGATCTGCAGGGTGGAGGCGTTCCTGTCACTTAAAACGCTGCAGTCCTAAGCCTGGCTGATTGCAAGGTTTCACACAGTTGTTGTAGGAGGAGTGCCACTCAAGGCCACATCCAAGTTGTGAAGAGAATCTCAACCTGCCACTAAAGATGAACTGATTTTTGATAATGCAATAACTGTAAATCCAGCAACTGAGACTAATTTATATGTTAACTTTGTCTTTTTCATACTGATCTCTCTCCCAATACAGGAAAATTTATATTTCTATGACATGGCCCCTTTAAAGGTGAAAGAATATGTATATACTTTATCTTTTGTGCAGTTATGTGTTGTATTTTCTGTATTTTTAGTGTCACTGCCTTCTCTTTGTAAAGGATTTTGTAACTCTGTTTCCTGAAAAATGCTATATTAATAAAGTTTATTATTATTATATTGTAAACTGGATGATGATAAAGGATGAGGGAGTGAGTGCTCTACAAAATGACAACTTTGTACTATAAAGTAGGCCTACATCCGGTGATGTCATTTTTCAGTTTTTTAGTTTCTGACATTGAGAATGCTTTGAAAGTGCAAGAATGACAAGTCAAGTACTTGATGTCTAAACATAGGTTTCGGGTTAATGCAGCACGTTTAGAGGATATGAACTATGTGTATATCACAGCCGCTTTAAAAATCCCACTTTCTCATCACAGTCCGGTGACAGAGGCAAAGCCAAATTTCTCCTTCCCGCTGGAGAAAGTGAGGAGCATCGAGGATCGAAAGAGAAAAGACCTTTTCAAGTGCGTTCATTGTCTCCTCTTAAAGTGGGGTCAAGAAAGACCATGTTGAGTCATGAGCATGAGGCTTCACCGAAAAAACCCACTCTCAACCCGGCATACCACAGAGCGTCTCTCCAGCACAAAGACCAGCTTTATCCCTCCACACTTGAGCTGCTCTCCTCTAAACCTCTTATGAGGTGGACTTGCTAAAAGTTTAATGGGAAAACCTCATATAGAACGGAGGACCGTGAAAGAAAACCTAAACTCTGGACCTGCCTCTGGATCCGACACGTTACATTAGAGGCATGCAGTACACTATCTGACACAAAGAGCTGAAGGTATGGAACGCAGTGAATAAAAACACTGAACAAATAGCACTTAATTGAGGTCAGTGTGATTGAACACTGCAAGGCTAGGCTGGCTTTAGCATAAGTTCCAGATGGCAGGCTGTTATTTCACTGTGCCCTGCTAATGCTGCAGGATTCGATGCTGGTAACCTGAGTGTCCCCAGGGCCCCCGGCTCCTCCACTGCACTGAAAATCAGGGCCAAGCTCCCTCCGCTGCCACTCTGCAGGTTTACTCAACTTCGGAAGGGAGAGTGTTTGGCTGGGGCAGTGGAGGAGGGGTGTGTGTGTGTGTGTGTGTGTGTGGAGGTGGGGGTGGGGGTTGTGCAGCGGCGCTGGAACAAAGCATGTTAACACCATCTCTGTGTTAAACAAGTTTGGAAACAAGCGGGGGTTTCCTTCGAATCCTCATTGGAGGGTGTTTCACCGCTCGCTGACAGCAGGAGAGGATCCCGGAGTTTTACGCTCGTCTTTCTTCCCCCTGTTCTACCTCGTGCCACAGCGAACTGACTGAAACACTCCCACTCTGTCATCTAAATGTCGGAGGTGTGGTGCACGTCGATATCTCTCTGCTAATTCTTCCAAAAAAAAAATAAGGAAGGAACACGCAGGTCAATAAAGCGCTGTTGAAAACGTCTTTAGCGTAATTCCATCCATGCAGTGTGTTTTCTGTGATGTGTCAAGATAAAGGGCCACATGAGAGCCGAGGCCCCCGGTGAGAATACAAGAAGCACGAGTTTTGGTTCTTGTCCAAGTTTAGACTATAGCTCTTTCTCCTACCTCTGCTGTTTCCTTAAAATGATCCAAGTGAATTAGAAAATAACTTTAAATTTGTTTTTCCCTGCCTTCTACCCAATATATGCTGGGATTGACCTTAAATAGGAATCAGTAGGTAAAGACAATGAATAAACATTTTTTTACTCAAATAAAAACATAATTACGGCCGGACAGAACTAACAATGGACACTCCCTTAATTTAAACAGCATTAAAGGGATAAACAAGCAGTTTGGCAAAAACGCCTTTGGATCAACCTCCCCTCACAACAGAAACATTCATATGAATTAGACTATTGCCCTATTCCCACAGGACTAGTATTGTATTGGGACTTCATGTAATTAATGAACTGCTGCCCAACCTCTGCATTTCACGAAACGCATTCACCCATGATAATGAAATTCACTGAAATCACCGCTGCCAAGGATACAATTGTATAAGGTCAAGATTTTACAATTCATCACTTTCTGATTTAGCAAAACTTTGTTGGAGTTGAAAACGCGTTCAAAACCTTCCTCTATAGTTTGCACTGCTATTTCCATTTTTCATGACAGGAGGAAGATGGAAATTGTGCGCAGAGAAGAAGAAAGAAACGAAATTGCGCCCTAAAACTCAATTATGTCTGACATTACCAAGAGTTTGATTTGCACAGGATTCATTTTATCAGAGGATCTCTGTCTTCACCAAAATGCAGCGAATAAATTGTGCTGGAATTTTTACTTTTACAATTTACAGACATGGTGGATTCACACAGGATTAAAATCACTGACGATGTCCTCAATTATAACAAATCACTGGATGTCCCCAGGTTGTATTAGTCCTGTACCAACAGCTTCTGGTGCAAAGTTTGCTCTGCACATGCTACTGCTTTATTACACTGGCTGTCACTGACTGTGACAATTGCTCTCATTCAGAGCAACTTAACAATGAATACAACAACAAGAATGAGCTTAAATTCTGAGATTGCCAACATTATAAGCAATCAATAGCAAGGAGTGCAAGGGTCACAACAACAATGCGTAGACATTAACAGATGCAACAAATATTCCTCTATCCCCACTATGACTGTGTATAATAGAGAACCGGTAGGTAAAGAAATAAGAGCAAGAGAAGAAATAGATTTCTTTAACAAGAGAGCAGCATTTTAAGCATAAGTGCCTTCCCACATGGCATGCAACGATGTGTTTTGATGGTAATGGTCTGGGGAATCTGCCAAATATATAATATGACCCAAGTTACATAATTCAAGTTACATGATTTCCTCGATAAATTCCCCTCTCGTTAGATATCAGAAAGCTTTGCATGCATCTCACAGGCTGTTTCTGACAACAATGAAAGCTGAGGGAGTTTGCCCTTTTCTAGATGCGCTTAGTCTCTGCTGCTGTGGGCTGCTTCAGGGTGAAATCTGCTCCAGCACAGACCTTACACTGACAGAGTCCGCTCCTAAACCACCAGCACTGCGACTGACTACCATGAAATCTGCACCAATCATTTGAAAACAGCCTCACACAACATTAATCAAGTTGATTAATGCTAATAATCTTTCGTTTTGCTGGATCATTTGCTCTTTGACCTTGCGCACAAGAAAACAGATGAAAATTCTGTTCACAGATCTTAATCTCACAATCCAGACGAACAGACTGAGCTGTTCTCATCTGACGTGGGAGATTACAGGATAAACTCCGGCTGATCAGCACACACACAAAGGCTGAACCAAGGTCCTGGAGATCAACTGCCTGTCTGATTGGAGCTGTATTGAATAAAGGATTGCATACCATGGTTAGGCATGGAGATTTTTTTTTTTTTTCCACAAAAAGAAGATTTTGGTAGCTTAATGATGCCTACAACACAGCATTACGAACAAATTCAAGCATATAATAATACCTGACAAAATGTGTGCTCCAACAACAAGGATAATTCAAATATTTTCAAAATAATGTGTGATAGGTTATCTTGCTACTTCTCACTGCACACTAATTAATAAATGAGGCAGCATTAATGTAAGCTGGAGAGGAGCAAATAGCTGCTTATCTACAAGAAAAAAACACAGAGACAGCACAACCTAGACTTTGGGAAAGGCAAAGCCTTCATAAAAATAAAGAATAGTGTGCCTATTTTGCTCTAATTCTAATCAAAAGCATGCATGTATTTTGTTCCTTCTTCTCCAAAAGTGAAAATATAAAAAAAAACTATGAGTCATTGTGCCAAAATGTCTTTTTTGTATCAACATTACTTTCCATTTGTTCAACTTATTAGTGTAACAAATGGCATATAATTATATATCTATTAAAAAGCCAATACTGGCCAAGAATATCAGTGATACATCGGTTTTGCCCAAATCCTGTCTGTCAAATACCATCCAACAGGTTTGGCTCCAAAACGATTGTAGTTGGATTGTATTCTATTTTGAAACAAATGCAGATGTAGGCTAATCCTGGACGCTTACAGGATTTTTGAATGAGTGTTGAAGCCAGTAGATCTGTACCAGCGCACCAGTCAAACTATGTTTACATAACGCTGTTGTCGGGTGAAAACTTTGTATCTCCAAAATTTACAAGAACTATGAAAAACAGCTTTGGTTTTAGCGATGGTCGTGCATCTTTCTCAGTTTAGGCTATCCAATGGTTTTGAAATGGTTAACAGAAAAGAGAATTTTCTCAACCCACAGAGAAGTGTGTAATCCTTCAACTGAAGTTAAAACATACAACTCACCCAAAATTGGAGTTACAAGGTTTCAGCGACGGTGTAATTCCTGCTATGGATCAGGCAGTGCACTACAGTGCAGCAGCTTCCCTTACCATAATATTCCTCTGACTCAGCACAATAGCTGCCTTCCCAGTCATGATCTAAATCACATAAGCTGTAGAGAGCTCCTTCAGTCTTTTTGCTCCTGTCCAGGCGCATATAGAGACAGATCTCTGCTTTCAGCTGTCAAGGTGCAAGTCTGGAATACTAAAAGCTTCAAAGGAAAATACTGGTAACTAATGGATTTGAATCATGCTAGTGCCTCCTTTACACACTGCACAAAACTTTCACCCAAACTTAGTAGAGGTGCTTCATACCTACTCAGTATTTGCACTCTTTTTCACTCTATATACTCTAATTAGCATATAATTCAACATTATATATATCTTAAAGCTTCAGCGTAGCATCTGTAGTTCAGTGAACAACGTGTCTTAGATATTTTCATCTTCAAGCACCATCTGGTCTTTATTGTTTCAAGTATGCCACAGTTGTAAGTCAAGGGAGAACAACACAGCAGCAAAGAAAGTGACTGACATATATGATACTTTCTTTAACCTCAGGAAGAATCGTACATTTCTGTGCATACTGTATGTGTGTGTGTGTGTGTGTGTGTACATTCCCTACACCATCTGCATGCATATTTTGGGTTATACCGATCTTTGGTTATTGCAATGCTGAATGGTAAAGGTAAACTAATGCAATCGATCAATCAGTTAATCAGTAGACCAACCAACCATTCGAACCAAGCAATTATTCAATCAAATAATGGAGAAATAACAATGAATATGTGCATCTTTTGACTACTCATAACTGCCAAAATTTTGAATGGTTATAGTAACATGTTTAAATAAAATTGTACATTGATAACATTTATGGGTGAAAATGCAGCATGGGTTGAACTAGATAACATTATGTTTCACACCTGTTTTTAAATTCAAAGTAGAAATCAACCAGTAAGGGATACACTTAAATCAGAGTATGATTTATCATATTTTAGCATGTTGCCACACAATGAAAGCTGTGACTCCTTTAACAAACTTTGGTGATTAAGCGTGTTTGCCTTGATGATGATGATGTGCAAACTTCAGAGCCATCACTACTCATTGGCATCACTAGTCACATAAAATATGAGTGAGTAACATTTTAGCTGGGTGAGCAAAACATCCGTGCTACTATTCACGCCCAACTGGCCCGAGCACAAAAACTGAGAAGTTCCATGTCTGCTTCTAATCACATTCCAAATATGAATAAAAACAAGCGAGCAAAAAACTGGAAGAAGCAAACACCCCATGTTTCAAAGGGAACTGAAAAAAGGAGAGCATTTCCAAGTTGTTCCTTTTACGCAGCGTTGCATTGAACAATGACAAGCCAAGCAAGAGAGAGGGACATGAGGCAGTGTGTGGGTGGCACAGTGGGCAGGAGAAAGAGACTGAAATGTGCCTGGGCACTTTTCCTCCTGACTAAAACACTGTATTTCTTTCATGCATTGAAAATTAAGAGGGGCAATTGAAGGAAACAGTTTATTGTTTTACTTGTCTAACCTTATCCTTGAAATGAAGTAGTCGTTTCAAGTGAGCTGCTTAGCTTGCGATCTAATGTTTACACTTCCACCTGCAACGTGACGTTTTTAGACTCTCTCAAAGGATCCAATTCAAAAGATGATGCAACTTGGGAGTCAATTTTCATAGAGGGGCTACATCATACAGTATCAACCATGTTACATAAGACCATAAGAATAATTGGTGTTCCCTGTTAAGCATATCAAAAGCAGATCTGACAGATTACCAAAATTGAGAGAGATTAAAGCTGCACTAGGCAACTTCATACATTGGCGGGTCCAAATGGCAGAGAGAGGTAAATTTTAAAAATTTGAGCTTCAGTACCCAGATCATGCAAATCATGCAACGTGATGTCAGTAAACTGCACACAGAGCTCTCGTGTTTATCCACCTGTCTATCATAACTTTATAGCAAAGGATACCAAAGGGACGAGCGAGGCAAAAGATTTAACACCGGTGAGTAAAGCTTTCTCTGGTGGAGCGCTTGCTTGCTGCTGTTTAAGAGACAATTTTGTATTTTGCTCATCACTCCCTGTGGGCGGAGAGTTGAATACACACCCAACACCAGAATTAGGGGGGATGGGATGCTCTTCTCTTTTGCAGCCCCATTTTGTGATTTACGCTGATATAAGACGGGTGTATTTTTACATAAAATTCTTGCCTAGTGTAGCTTTAAAGCAGATGCTGCGGATTGGAGAGGGCTGTAAGGGTACTTTGGAGCGCAAATGGGTTTGAAGTGCATTGAGCAACTCTGTTGATCTAGACTGTTAATGCATGCATGCTGTGGCACCCCATTACTTATTCAACAGCGCACATGTACTACATATAAAACAGCTGCAAAATACTTGAACCTGCAAGCAGGATATGTGAAAATGCAAGCTGGCTGTGAAATTAAGAATATGCTCTCTGATCCAAGGAGATATTGCATTACGGTGTAAAAGGTCATGCGGATATGCAGAGGAACACCTAACTGTTTCTACACTCAGTTACTTCCTTCAGCAGCACTGCTCAGCTTATTAGTGTTTTTTGCCCAAAGGTCATCCAATTAATCAAAGCGCTCAAAATATTGTTCACATAATTTCAACAGAAATTCTCAACACTTCTTATCTAGAAATAAATAGTACCATTTTAGCTTTAAAATGCCCAGGAGCTGATCACTGCAAACGGTGCACATTTAAAACGGTATTAACTGTGGCGAGATGAATTAGCTCCCAGTGTCTCTATCCTCTGGCCCTGTGAGAATATCTGGTACAACTATAATGAAATGGTTAATATTTAAGTTACGCTGTTCAACATGGAAAGGGATCACACTTCTCCAGAAAAATAAATGTCGACTGGTGATGGTCACCGTGACGTTAATCCGCATATAAAACAAACTATAAAAAAGAGAAAATACAGCAGTGAGGATGTACCGGCAAATGAAATGAACAGTAACACTTGGCTTTCCAACGGTATTATTCCAGTGTATTAACCTGTGTATTAACCTATGGAAAAGCAAATACTGCTTTTTTAAGTGTTTAGTGAAAATCTCCCTAATACGCAATAAACTTACAAGGATGTAACAACATAATCTAAGAACAAAGTGTTTAAATGTGAAGAATTTGAGAAACAGAGTTCCAGCTAATGCCGAGGCTATGAATAATTTTAGGCAACCAGTCAACCAACATTTTATCAAAATGTGCACATACCTGCTCCAAGTTATGTTCGGCTGGCAAGTAATACAATGTGTCACAAACACCTTGGCGCTCAATGAGACACAACATAACGCAGTTTTGAAACCAGTGGGATAATGTTGGCACATCTCTAAGCAACACTTATGCCAGGTGCTGCAACTCTATTTCCTAAGTGCATAATTTAAGTTGTTGCACATTTACACTTTATATTTATTTTGTTGATATACCCTTGCAGCAGTTACAGAGTATTATTGTGTAATTGCAATATTTCTCCATTAATACACAGGTTAAGACACTGAAAAAAAAAAAGCCCATTGTAAAGTGTCTGTCCTCTGGAATAGTGCGTGAATTGCAATAAATAACTTGCCAGGGCTCTAGGCTTTTCCAAAGTTGATCATTTGGACACATTAATTGAAAAAACAAGGAGAAGAAAAAAAACATTGATTGTCATGTAACAGTGTTCTTATTCCATTTCACCAAATAAAAAATGCTGGTGAAGACCCTTAGGCCTGTCTGAATTGTCCTCTGCTCCAGCTCTGTCATGTCTTAGTCAAACAGCTGAGGTGCAAATTAGACAAAACAATTTGTAGGCTGCTCTCTCTCTCTCTCTCTCTACCGCTCTCTCTCTCTCTCTCTCCCTCCCAAATACAAACACACACCCACACAAAAAAAAATGTGCATTAATTATACCTAGAGTGTTAAAATGTCAAAATACTACAATATGTTTAGGCTAAAGCATAGTACAGTAGCCTCAATAGACCTCAATGCAATGCAACTCTCGCCTTCTTCTCGACTGGAAAAAATCAGACGCCTGGCTCTTAACGATGCTGTCGCTATCACTGCCGCTCTCTCCACCTACACACATAACCCACAGCTGAATGCAACAAGTTCACACCCGTTTTCTGGTGGGTGTCGAAAGTCCTTCTGGGAAATGTAGGAAATCACTAACTGAAGTAGAAGTAGACGAGGCAAGTTGAGGGAAAGTGGGTACACCAGAAAAATAAATTACTGCACACTTTCTAACAAAATAACTCCTGGAATGCTTTAGACATCACAGATTGACGATATCTAACAGTGTGAGGGTATCTGAGGGTGGATTTTTCCTTTAACAGTAATTGCTTTGCTAAATTATCCTGCTGGCTAGTTAGCTAGCTAGGAGAAGTGACTAGAACCAAAGAGGCTAGGGCTAAAGACAAGGCATTTTACGTTACTAGCCAAAATTTGGAGAGAAGTCTACCTTATCAGACTATTCACTTTCACATAATACAATCCTGAATTGATACACCCACTCTATATCATTTTTTTCTCAAATATCTCTGTTTTTCTTGCCCGATTGTTGTATATTTAGCCATTAATTGTGCACAGTCAGTTCACCCTCGGACTCCCATAATGGCGCCAAAGATGGTTGCTAGGAGACTGGTGACGTAGCTGCAAAGCCTTTATAGAGGAACTGAGGACGTTATTCACATAAGCCTATTATATACTGTAGGTTGCCCAGCATGTGATGAAGGACTCCAACAAGCTTTTGTACCTATGGCTTTATGAAACAGGCACACAATGAGAGTTAACAGTGCAGTGGGTGAAAATCAGGTGTCAGTTTATATAAGACTTTAAATCGATTTGCCTTATACAATTGCCTAGTTCTTTTGTAAAGTTGCTACAGCTTGGTAGTCTTTTAGCATATATGGGATCTTTCTCCCACGCACACGCAATCCAGAAATCACTTAGATATCTCGCCATGCATTCTCTCTGAAGAAAAAAGCTGTCACAGTCACCATCCTGACCAATGGTACAAAGTACCATTGGTCATTGGTCTACTGTGCTCTAATTGGCCTACTGTAAGCCGTTTCTACATTCATGCCATGGCCGTTTCAGTCGCATAAAACATTAAAGGAATGATCACGCCTCTCTATCTCCTGTATGTTCTCCTGTACGGCGTATTTGGAATTGTTTGCCTTGACGACTTGTGAACAAATATTCCCTGAGCTCTTAAATATCACAGCTCGACCTGCTGTGTATTTAACTGTCATGATTCACTGAGCTATCTCACCATCCACAGGAGGAAGGCAAATAATTGGTCTGGTCAGGTTAGCGATGAAGCGCTTGAGTTTTGCTTACTTACTCTACTATAATATTTGAGAAAAGTATGGTATATGTTTTGACAGTGGTTGCCTTCGTGAGAAATGGCTTATTCCAGATACAACTCATAGCCAACAACCCAGTTACAAAGGACGAGATCAGCATTTTTCTACTACATCTAACTCACATTTGCAAATGAATCTACGACATGTGTGGAGTAAAGAAGGCTGGCACCAAATATGCTTTTGTGATTACAGTAATAAAAACGTGCACATACCTATCATACATGTACTGACTCTATGGTTGTTTTTACCCATCTCCTTTGAACTCAAATGTAGCAGCCCTCATCTGAGGCCGGAGGGATTTAAAAAAGAGAGAAAAAAAAACTCCTCGAACCAAAAAGATTTTGTCAACTAATTAACACCCTCATCTTGAATCTTAAATAAACCGCTTAACATCAAAGCTGCTCAATTTTACACCTTACCACACAGGAATTATCTCCTCACTAGTGTGAAATGCCATTAATACAAATGCTTTGGATACCGTAAGCCGAGAGAACAAGGCTCTCCTATAATGGGTACCATACTGAAGCTAGGTCTTTAAAAGCAACTGTTTGATCTTTGGATAAGGTCGTCTACATCATTGTCCAAATGCAATTTATAGCGGTAACATTGGTGGAGTAACTAACCAGGCCATCACAGACCATTAAGGACAATTTGATTTGGTTCAGCAATGAGAATGTGAGTTAAAGATGTGGAGAGAAATGCACAGTCTCGAACATGTGGATCCTGAAGTTTGGTTTTGGGTATGTTACATTTTAATTTCAGAGTGTCTGGTGGGCATCGGGGGCTTGGAGCTAATTGTAATTGGTTATACAAAGCCACTCTTTCGATACACCAAGTCCAGAGAAGGGGATGAGAATTTTTTTTTTTTGGGGGGGGGGACTGTTTTGCTTTATAGAGAGGGGTGCTGTCTGTCAAAAGGTATCTCCATGACATTTAAGCATTTCCAGGGATAACCTCAAGGCATTTTTTTCTGTTATAAATGGCAAATGCCAAGGTCATATTCATGCAGAAATTTCCGCCTTATAAACTGAAACACTAGTCCATTGGTAAATCAAAAATGTCATGAAAGGTATTCAATGAAGAGCATGTGATATCTGACACAAACATGAAGCAGTACTCATCAATGTGCCTACAGCAGAATCAATCTATCAATGTTACTATTTCTGCACTATAACCACGATCAACAATAACATCAACACAATGCAACTTTATCTTTCTAACCTGATCCCATACAGATTTTCCAAATGCATGTATATGTTTTTCCTCTAGGCTACACAGCACAGCTCAGTCTCAAATCTTATGATTTAACCATGTAATTGCACATGGAATAAATGGAGCCACTCCAAAAATCTAAAAATAGAGATATGGCTTTTCACTTGTTTGTCCAAATCCAGTTCAAACACACTTTTACTGAAACCTAAACCCAGCCACTGTGGAGTTCTATTGAACATTTTCAAAATCAAATTAAGACACAAAAAGTAATGTTTGTAATGTTTACTTATTGCTTCATTTTCTTCAACTCGCCTCCATTATACATTATCTATAAGCTATTTCCTGATGCCCATTGCTTCTATTGTCATCCCTTAGGACAAGCTCCTTCATTTTAGCCATTTCCTATTGGTTCCGCTGTTATAATATGGAGCAAGGTCCCTTTAATTCAGACTTTTTGAGACATCATTTACTGCTTAGGTCAGGGTCATGTACACACACACCAGCCTGTGCTGGTTTGCTGAGCAGTGTCTTTTTGATATCTGATACGTGTCGAATAAAAGTTTACAGTCATCATTTACAACTCAGTCTATCCTGCCACACACTGATCCAAATGCTACTCGTCCAGGAACTCTGTTCTCAAAATTATTGCCAAACAAGATCAAGGAAGCTAATTCCCTGCAAAAAACAAACAGAACTAAATTCTTCATGGTGGACTATAGCTTCAGATCAATGTACGTATGTATAATGCATGTTAGTTAAAAAGCCAACTGAATGGGATCCCATGAGCGGTGGTGGATAATGCAACTTGTCATATCTAATTACTTGCAACTTATGCATTGAACGACAATCTAAGTGCATCTAGAAGAGAAATACTAAAAGCTTTCTGACACCAATGTTTTCAACAATCCAAGGAGTGATACAACATTTGGACTGATTCAGCTTCTCTTAAAGCTACAATTTTTACTACTTTTTTCACATTAAATTAACAATAGATAAGTAGGATATATTAAACATGATCAGCCTCCACCTGTCTGTGACCCTGTGTCTACATGTCTAAATCCCTGTTTGCCTGAAATTGGCTTTTCAGTGATGCTTGGGACATTGTGGGCGCACAGCATTTTCAGTGGCCACACCCAGAGGTAAACTGGGTTGTGAATATAAAGGTGAAGCTAGCAGCCCCAGCACAGGGAAGTCATCGTCAACAACAATGGCGGAAAGCAGCAAGAAAAGAAAAGAAAGAACAGCAAGGCCAAACACGCAGCAGACAAAGACCCGCTCAAAAACACAGTGAACATCGGCATTGTTTTTTTATTGCAGATTGGCTGCTGCTTCAGCCACCACAGCCTCGGGCTGGATGCTGTTTCAAAGTAGACAGTTCATCAAGACGAATGACAAGTGCTGGGGCGGGAACTTGACCATGTGAGGGGGCAGAGGGCGGGACTAACACAACAATACTTCTCGCCTCAAGGCAAAAAGGTGGATATTGCAGCTTTAAAGCGGTCTGCGAGTATTTCACCATTTTTTGTAATTGCCCATGAATGTTGACTCAGTGTTCTTACTTGCAAATTATCTTAGTAATAATAATGTTGTGATTTATTAATCTCCATAAAGAAACCATAGAGAAACCATCTAGAAACCAGCTACAGAACAGCATCTCTGAGACTGATAGTGATGCTGTTGCTCACAGACACTTTAGCAGGATGGGTGCATTGCCAACATGGGGGTTGAACCCAGCTCCTCTGGTTGAATGGCGGTCGGTCTTCTCACCGCGCCACCCTGCTGCTCAAACGAATAGATGGCAAAGCTTCCTAAACATCCACAACATTGTTCCATATTTCTAGCGATTGCTGCAGTTCTTCATGAATATCATTAATGATTTTCACGGATCTTTTTGAATTTGTTGTTCTCGGCTCTCGAAGAAACAATAACTGCATGTATTGTCGATCATGAAAGAAATACAAACAAAGCAACCACTCTACAGCTATTAGTATGCCAAAGCACAGTTTTGCTGCTTAATCTTTGTTGCATGCAACAAGTGCATCTTGGCAGAGCAATGTCAGCCGCAGCCAAAACAGTCTATGCCTGTCTGCATTGTTGGTTCCATTGCTCTTACAGCTATGCAGCGAGGTGGATTAACAAACCACTGTGAGATTACAGTAATCTGATTACAAAAAATGTCAAAAACACACTAACCAGATTACAAACACTTTTGTAAAAAAAGGTCACACATGAGGTTACTTGTCGGATTACTCGAGAATGTGTTTGAAAGGAAAAAGGCAATTAGGGTGTGAAATTATATTCACTAACATGATTTTACACATAATGGCTGAAACTGGTGGTAAGTGATGATGATGAGGACACTATTCTGTTCATTTATCTACATGCTCTAAGGATTTTGGAGACAAATTAATCTGAAAGTGACTGAAAGTAATCATATTACATCACTGAGGTAGCAATTTATGAGAAATTACACTTAGGAAGTATTCCTCCTCAAACCTGCTGCAAGAGCTGCTGGAATACTGTCAAATCAATCAGCATCATCTTGGCCATTTATTATCTTTATGTGCATAATCTGACATTTCTTTAGAACTGACTGAAAATTGTTCCAAAATTGATCACTCGATCAGCATTTTAGCAACTACTGACTACGTGTGTTCAATTCAAATAACTTAAGTCAATGTGGCTTTTATGGTGGAAAATAAAACAAAAAAATAAATAAATATACACATACTGAGGGTTATTGTTCGCAGTATCGCATTTTCTAAGCGAGCGGTCAGCAGTCTAAGCTTCTGTTTTTGGTGATGCCATTTCAAATTGAAAAGTGAGACCTGTCACTAAATGTCATCTTATCACCTCTTTGTCATCTTATCACTCCTTTCACAACTTGTCACGTTAAAGCCCAGTCTGTGACATGAGCAAACTGTTAGCTTCCTTCCAGGCAGGCTAGTGGGCTTTATTAATATTTATAGAAAAACAGCTTAAGGCCAGCCCCCTTGAGAGCTATCACTCCACTTTGCTGCCTAACACTTGCAAAATATATTGACAACTCCTTTTCAGCACTCCCCTGCCCCTGAAAACCTCTCTGTGCAGGTGTGCAGCGGGTTTTAAAAAATATGCCAGTTTCACAAAGAAAAGACTTTTCCTCCCATTTGATTTAATAACATGCACAGTTATGAGAGCTGAAGTGTATTTCAAAAGACTTAAAAGAGAATTAAAAAAAAGTGAATGAAAAAGGCTCTTGTTACCAAATTACAAAGATGTGGTATAACCATGATGTCATGTTTTGGATGTAACCCTGGTGGTTGGATGAAGAAATAGTTCCTGCTGGCAGCACTCTGATGCCCCAGTTTTTGGTCAAAATGTTGGCCCAGGACCACCACAGTACAGAATAAAGCGTCTCATGTCTCTAGTCCCCGTGTCAAACATAGAGCTACCCCCTTGACGTGAAACAGCGTGCACATGGACATAATCAAAAGGGGAATGTTTCCTTCCTGAGACCTTATCTGATTGCCTGGATTAGTGAGAGACACACAATATAGACTGCAAAAGGATTTCATCACTCTTTTGCCCATATAAACGTTTCCAGAGCCACATTGACGATTCCAGGCAGATCATGCTGCTATCCCATGATGCCTTGCTTACTGTTGCATGTTTACTGTGTTTAGCGTTCTAATGCTACTGGCTTTAATACATGCATGTCCGTTCAAATAGTTTTATTACTTATTCCAGCTTTCACTAGAGTTATGGAAGTATATAGAAAGCATGTAGTTTGGAGTGCATTGATTTCATACTTCAATGAACTAGCATAGCTACAAATGCTAACAGAAAGCTGATGCTAACCTCACAGAAAGAAAACTGTTTAATGTCCTAAGAGACGACATGGTCAATGAGCAGTATGATAGGCTTCTGAATATCATGGACCTGCCCTTTAATAGCCCTATTATGTATCCTTAAAATAATAATTTCTTAGCTATCACAGCTCATAGCAACAAATTTGCATGAGATCTGACAGGAATTCTGGATTGAGGTCAAGCACTGTGAAGTCAAACCTTTAAAACGGCTGGTGATACAGTTCAAGTGAAATGTTAGCAGGCGCAGCCCCCAGTCATTCCTGAAATAAACAATACAGGAACACTTTCATGTCGGCTACTTTGACCCGTTGAAAGCAGCGCTCTCAAAAGCAATCTAGTACACAACAGTTTCATTTGCAATGCAAAGAACCAAATATATCCGTGGTCATTAATGTATTATGAATGTGTAAAAGATGCATGTTGTTTATCCACCAATTGAAACCACCGTGACAGCAATTAAATGATTCCAGTTTGCAAGAGGCTAAATGAGCATGGTTACATTACGGCATACAGTATTTGAATGAAGCTTCAAACAACAAAAAAACAAAAACAATGCTGATTATTCAAGCATTCACTGAGTTTGTTTTGTTATTGAAGCAGAGCTAAAAACTCACCTGAATCTACCTACTGTATATCAAGTACACAAAGTTCAACTAACCAATGCACGCAACACACCACACACACTAAAATCCCTTTTTCTGTTACATGACCTTTAGAACTATCTCTCAAAATAGCAATTTACTTGTTTGAACAACAAGCCTCCTACAGTACCTCCTACCTAGCTTTGCTTTTTCAAACTGCAACAACAACCACTCCCCTCAATGATGCAAAAGAATCACGGTTGATAAAATCACATGAGGTAAAGGGTTTTTGATGTCAGGAGGCAAAGTGGCACACTCATATCTTTTAAAAGCCTTATGCATCACTGAATATATCCAGGCCCCTGGTTGGCTAGCGGCATGAAAAATGCTGCTGCATACAAAGAAATTAATGTATTAAACCGAGCCTTATCATTATCAAATCTATTGATATCAGTGTTTATGATCCACCTCCCCCCTGAAAAAAAACAACATTCTTTAACATTAGTTGCATGCATTAGGCTTTCACTAGTCTGCATTAATTGCATAAATGCAAATATCCAGGTACTGCTGCAGCGTCTCTATCATTCAAACCACTGCCCAGCCATATTGACTGCAGCCCTGCTGTATATGTTGCCCTTCCAACTGTAAATCACTAGGGTCTAATTACCTGCAAATTAACTGCCATTTCGCTATCTTGCATAAGATTATCCTGGTCATGATGAAATGCCACTGGGGAGTTTGTTCTGATGGGAGGATTCGAAGATGCAGAAAATGCAAGAGAGGCTACTTTGTTAGTCTGATAGCTGTAAGCGATGTGATGCCTGTCAGCTAAACCGCCCTCAAAACGCAACCTTCAAACACCATAAGGACATCCTATTATTCATGTGTCACTTTGTTCAAGTTCAACATTAGTTGCAGTTCAGTCATCAAATTACTAGCTTTTGTATCTACTGTCCATAGTTGCGGCAGGCAACAGTATACACACAACAATGTGAGTGGGCCAATTTGCTGCAGTGCATTTAACTCTAGTGGTATAAAACACATTGACCCGACAGTTGGGTAGAACCAGAGAGTGAGCAGTAGTTGGAAACAGTTTGAAATGGTCAGCCTCAATTTCTCTCCATCAGTGCAGAGAGGTTTTTTTTTGTGCTGGCCAATCCGACATATAGAGTTATAAAGCCAGCAAAACCAAATCTGCTCTATGAGCACAAATTGTATGATGAGAGTCAGCCCGAGTTTCCCCTTTTGTTTCTCATTATATCATTCACGATTAAGTTGTGTAGCATTCTCTCGGGCTTTGGGAATTTCTCTATTCATTTCAGCAGCTGCCCCCTTTTTCAGAGGATGGACAAAATAACAGAAATACCTAACACTATATGAATATCAAGCATCTAATAAAGAGTAGAGCCACTCTTTCTGAATTGAGTGGTGGGATAATGGACTATTCCTCAAGCAGGACGCTCCAGAACTTCCTATAAAGATTCAGTGATGTTTGGATGTGGCGACTGGGGAAGCTATCTGACATCATGCTGGTGTTCACTCTTGATTTTCTTTAGCACTGTGCATGGCGGCATTATCATCTTGGAATATGAAAATATCATGAGGGAACAGTGTTTGCACCATAGGGTGCACCTGGTCCTGTCAAATGGCCTCGTATTCCTTAGCCATTATACGACTATGCGAGGCAATCATCAGACCTAATGACTCCCAGTAGATGGCTGCCCATGCCATTACACATCCGCCTCCATGTTGAACAGTGGGTAGCACTGTGGGTCAAAGGCATCCTAGGGCTTTCTCCAAATGCAAACCCATCCTGATGTGGGAAAAGGGTGAAAGACGACTCATCAGACTATATTACTTATTTCCATTGCTCAGGGGTCCAGGTTTTGTACTCAGGTTTTGTGCATTTGTACGTTGGCCTTGGAAACAAGTTATTTCCAGATGGCAGCCCTGCCATGAGTACCAGCTTTGTGAAGCGCACGACGAAGAGGTTTTGTTGAGACTGTGGCACAGAGGCATTGATTCAATTGTGGTAATTCTGAGGCTATAGTTTGGTGGTGTTTAGCAACTATCCTGCTGTCCATCAATAGCTGCTGCAACCACTGCTCCTCTTTGCCAGTGCAGTTTGTCCATGTTTAGAATATGCTGACACGATTTTTGAGACTGTTCCCCTTGACACATTAAAACATTTTGTAGTCTTTGTGACTGAATACACCTGAAATTCGGGCACCAGCTGTTTGACTTCTTTGGAACTCTGTTGGTTCGGCAAACTCATGTTTGCCTCTGAAAACTCACATAGAAGTGGTGATGGTCAGACCTTTTTTAATGCTGACACATACTGCTGATTGGCATTCAACTTAATATGAATCGCCTGTGTACAGTAGCTGGCATTTGGTTACTTCAAATTTAAAGTCCTTTGAGACGGGCTTGTGACGCATCACTATATAAATAAACTTGACTTGAAAGTAATTTTTCCATAGTTTTGTCCATCCACCTATTTCTAGCTAGAAGCAACTTATTTGCTTTACACCATGCTTTTCACTGTTGTCAAAATTAGTAGGTAGGACATGAGTTGCTGAACTTAATGTGTCCCCCCTACAGATCTCAGCAGGCAGCAGACCAATTAGGGCTGATGTCCATCATGAACAATCTGGTACAGATATAGCAAATGTAGAAGTTACACCTTTTACTGCATGCTTGTTAACTTGAACTACTGCTGTATTTTTTCTCTATCCCCAGGAGGAAAAATCAAGTGTTGCTCTCTTTTCAGCCATTAGAAGACAAACAGAATAGCGGCACCGGCAACCGGTGGTTTGAGAAACATTAGAATTTTGCTTTAAAATATACAAATTTGGTTCTGCTGTATAACATTCAAGAAAGAACTGTCTGTAGTATTAATGCATGAAGTGGGACTTCTACAATGGCTGCCACTGTGGATGTGCTTTCAGCTCAGCTATCCCCTAGATAAGCTAACCTACATCTGAAGATTGATGTTTTTGTTTCTGTGAAATATTTTTAAAACGGTTTTAAATCATGTGGGAAAGACCCGCAGATTTGATTAAGCTAATGCTGTGCTATGTCACTGAGCAGACAACAATAAATCAAGGTAGAGAGTCTAAGGTATAATGAGTGCCACACCTTGAGATTATCATTAGCTGCCGCGGCTAAGTGAGTCATCTTAGAAATTGCTACATGCGTACTATGAAATGCCGGACACAAAGGGGAGTCTGTTGCCGTCTGCCCAGGAGAAGAAACACTAGCCTGTGACTGGGGGCTCAAGTGCAAAATTCCACCAACCAACAGCAAACTTCCCCCCCTCCAACCTCACTCCTCTAGTAGTTTGAGTGATTCTGACTTTTGGACCTGCAATCTTACATCTGCAAACAGGTGTAAGATTCCAGTTCTTTGAAAAAAAAAATGGATCTGATAGGGTCGGTGGGAAGAGTGAACACTGCAATGCTCCAGAAGGAAATGTAATCCAACCACCCAGGAGGATGTAATGTTTAAGACAGTATTATTATTGAGGCAGCCTGTCCCTCATCATAACAGATGCAGAAGTCTTGGGATTGTATAGGATTTCAGTATACCCTACATCTGAGGTCAAAGGTTATAGAACCTTTTGTTATAGCACCAGTTTACCTGTATTCTGATATTTCATCTGAATTTATATTTGTATTTGTTTGACTTTAACAATTAACAGAAAAAAATCTAAATTGCTATATGAACTATTTCCAAATCGCAAAGGCTGCAATTAATTTCTCAAGAGAGCGGGGCGTCCAAAATGGATTTTAAGAACAAGTTATTTTAGAGCTCCAGGTAATCTTTGGTCCATGAATCATGTACAATACCATAAAACCTTTCATCATACTCAAACTCAGTAAATCCTACACACAGACATCTATTTTTTTGAACAAAATCACTTTTCTTTAAACAATTTTAAAGTTCGAAAAAAATGTATGATAAGAAAAACTTGTGATGATATGAATCGCAGTTTAAATCGCAATTGTAATATTCTGTCAAATAATCGCAATTGGATTTTTTGTCAATATCTTTCAGCCCTAGTTTGACTCATGTTTACCATCTGTAAGTGTGTGCTATTTGACCATAACAAAAAGTGAAACTTTGTTGTTGTTGTGGCACTTGGACTTCACCTTGTCGCTGCAGATAGTCCAGTCAATGATACGCTAGTAAAATCTGATGTTGCCCTTATGCATAGAAATCAATACTGCAGTGTTGCAGCATCAATACATAAAGTTGCTTTCAAGTCTAATGTTTACCAGGTGACACCACATTCCAGCACAGAAAGTTCTCAGGTTGGGTTTATTTCGGAGCCGACTTCACCGAGGTGAAATCGACTGGGGACTGCTCTGCTTTGTAATCTGCAGTCTCTTTAGTTATTTAAAGAGCTTCTTCGATTTGTTTTACTGTTTTTTTCTCTGGTGCCTGTCACTTCAAATTTTTTGATTCATCGTCTCACAAGAAAACCCACGAGGCTTCTCGAAAGCACAAACACACACACAAAAACACGTATTGCATCACACAAACAACCGAATCAAAATCCATTTTTAAACCCAGGTTACGTGCAAAATAAATATGAGATGTCTGGCTTTATTTTTAAGTAGGGATTATCAGTGGTGTTAAGGAGACGATTCCCAATGTAGACGAAAACTGCCACACTGACAATCAGTCGGTCACTAGGTAATACAGTACCACATGCTTTTGATTTCTGCAGTGTCCTCAACTTATCAGACCGAGTCTGGAGCTGAGAGATTGTGTGTGGGAGTGTGTGTGTGTATGAGACAGAGAGAGAGAGAGATGGAGAGAGAGAGAGAGAGGGAGGGAGAGAATGCAGTTCCCAGCTTTCATGTCCAATAAAGTGGTGTAATTGTGACAGCTCCCCATTAGTTCTACGTGTGATAAATCACAAGATGACAGACTGCAGCTTCAACTAAACATAATGCTCCAGGGTAGCAAATTCACCTCTCTTTTTTTGGCACTCGATGCTGCCAATAAACCCCCTCCCCCAAGTTGAAAAGTTGAAAAGGTCTAGGTAAGGATTATTAAGTGATGTATTAACAGGATAAAAACCTGTCAGTAACACAGCACCTTTATATTGAAGGTAGCAGTTTGAGCTGAGTGAGATAGGGATAGCCTATATTCGTCAGCCAATCTTCTTGTTCTCATCACATTACAGGCTTTCTGTGTGTGCAGTGGAGCAGAACGTGCCGCTTTGCTGCTTATCTTTATGTTTTTTTCAATGAAAACCACATCATTGTTAGTGTCACGCTCTTCCCTCTGAGCCACACACAGGATCACGGAGAAGGTGCCGCTCGCCATCCACAGTATCCATTTCCCTCAAATGCGGCCCTTCCCTCCCCAGATAACCGTAGAGTTCTCACAACAATTATTACTTGAAATACACAGTATCCCCCCCCGGATAACTCCAGAGGGACGGAGGCATTTCATTGTTTTCTCTCTGTCATTGTTCTAGCCCCCATACACTACCAACGTTAGTTCAAACAAACCAATCGTTTATGAAATATAACAAGGTCCAACTGCAACTTACAATTCTCTGGAGTTATTTTATGTGTCATCGTATTTTTTTTTCTGCTTTTTTTTTCTTCAATCTGTTCTTTTGAGAATAACCCCATACTTTCAATTCACAGCAAAACAACAACAAAGGGGGGGGGCCAGAGACAAGCAACAGATTTTTCATTTGTGACCACAAAGGGAGGGTTGTTTCCCCTCTTATCATGCAGAGAACTAGTGCTGAGGCTGCTTCTCAGAGCTCATCAGCACGACAAAGACAACTGAGAGAATGCAGCCTTGTTCTACAAAGGTTAACCTCAGTGGGACCTAACAACTTCAGAGTCCTCATTTGATGCCTCTGCCAAACACTTGCGATGGAGGATGGAGAATGGAGCCCCCCCCCCCCCTGTATTCCCTTGGATTTAACCTCTAATATCTGAGGTCATGCGTCCCACTATGGCCAATGGTGGCACTTGTGAGCTCTGCTGTGTGCAAAAGAAATCCCCACACACAGTATTCCTCGAGTCTTAATACGCTGGCGCAGAGGAGACGCCTGCAGCTGCCCTGGGAAAAAAGTTTTGCTATAAATACTGACTGACAATGCCTCAAATCTGTTGCAGCAAACTTCCGCCGATCTCTCCAAGATCGCTCATCAAAAGCGCTCGCTCGGGTCAGGATGGGGTGATTCCACTTTTTTCAACGCCAATACCAATTTTCGAGGACTAATCTTTAAGTGTGGGGAGGATATCGAGTGCCAGCCCGAGCCAGGGCTTCTTAACTCCCTATTAGTTCTGAAGAAAATAGACTTTTGGAGTCATTAGACAAAAAATGCTGAGATTAAATCTTTTTTAGAGAGGTCTAACATTCCTCTTTTGTGTGAAATCAATTCACTTTGCTTCTATTTCTGACATTTTACATGGCACTTGGTATTAGATTTTATTATTGGGGAAATTCTCCAATGCCGAAGCTCTATTTTAGGGTGATATCAGCCCGACATCCTATACTAGTATCAGTACTGGTGCATCCCTAAACTCAAGAAGTGTGTTTGTGTGTGTGTGTGTGTGTGTGTTGTACTCGCAGCTTGCCCAATCACAGTGCAGAGCCAGTCTATACTGTGCCCAAGGCCCCAACAATGACTCCGAGGGGCCTCGCTATTGCTTTTACTCATTCAGTCTTAAATGTTTTGTGAATTGTAGAACATTCAAATTAAATTATTCACATGAATTTCTATCATTTACATTTTGTTTGGTTCCACTGTGGCCACATAATATGATGCAGGCTTTTGGAGGGTTTACCCAATAAATTTAAAGGGACATAATGCTAGAAAAGGAGAATCAAAACAGGGTAAATTCTAAAATTGATTGTACAGGACCTTAAATAATAGGCCTATAGCTCATGAATTATTTATTTATATATTTAATAATTCATTAATTTATTTATTCATTTATGTATTGAAACAATGAATTTGTATTACTTGGTTGTAGATTAGTATGTACTAGATAGTAGTAACCTAGTTTATACATTTTTTTTTCTGTGATTATTATTCTACAGTGGCAAAACTATCAGCTATGCAGTTGTTCCTAAGTGTGTTGCAGTGTTGTTCTATTTCCAGCAACAGACACAGCCCATACTGCTGCCACGCTATGATGCAAGCCTACTACAAAGTTGAATAAAGACTCACCTGCAAAAACAAAGCCGGCTCGGGCAACGGAGGCAACGGATTTGGTCCAAATCTCAACCCGTATCAGATTTTCATATGCTTTCTTGAGCCCAAAATAACCAACAGCAGTGTTTCTAACCACATCATCTGCACACTACTAGTCAAAGATAAGAGGCACCATGATAGGAAACAAGGTTACAATGCACACATTTAGTCTACATACAGTAGGACACTAAAGCCTACCTTCAAAATCTGCAAACAAGTCCGTCTTCATCCATTATTTGTACATCTATCTCGCATCATATAGGACACAGCGTATCCATTCCTAATCCTCAGCCTGCTAGTAAAGGGTAACTGTCGACTTTTGATCCGTTTTACTATACGCTGCCAGCTCTATCAAATTCACACATCGCAATGTTAAGGCGGTCTGAAAGCCTTTAGGGCTGCTAAAAAATACGAGGAGCAGGTATAGCCTAGCGTGGTGCACCGTGCGAGGAGCGTTGTTAATCTCTTCCCAGTCAAAAACCCCGTGCGGGTAAACGGGCAGATTTATGAGGAAAAACAATAAATGTTACAAATCCAAAGAGCATCGAAAACAGGAGGAGCACAACTGACCGCGGCTCCGTAGTTCTCCGTATGCTCCGCTGCTGCATGATGCTTGTGTGCAGCTGCTTTTTTTTTTTTTTTTGTGCAACATAGGCAAACATCTCACTAATATCAACCTTACCATTCTGAAGACACATCCAACGTAGCAGGCCTGTCCCGTTGACAATTCGCCAATATAGGCTGGGATCCCAAAAAAGCTCCTCTTCTTCTTCTTCTTCTTCTTCTTCCTCCCTCTTCTCCTTCTTCTTCTTCTTCCCTCCCTTTCGTTTTACTAGTACCCAGAGCAGGCAAGTATATCTCCGCTGTGCACGACACGGTACGGCAAAAAAAAAAACCTCCTCCTCCTCCTCCTCCTCCTGCTGCTGCTCCTGCTCTTCCAAGGTGCTGCCGCTGCTTACAGCGTGCTCAGAGAAGCCGACTTGGACGTGATGCAAGCGTCCGGGATGCCCATTAACACGAAAAGCCTAATTGAACGCAATGAAATCCTCCGGGGAAAATAATGTGAAATAGTCCCCGGACGCCCGGAGGAGGTTGCCACACAGTGAAGATAAGGTGACACACGCTACGGCCGATATGCTGGGGAATGACAGGCTGTGGTCCCTCACGATTTACAATTATAGTTTGTAGCAGGGATGAGTGTGCGTGGTCGCCCCCTTCGGTACCAGGCTATAGCCCCTTTCTTAAGCGTCTGCCAGTTTGTGTGTTTTCTTTTCCTTCTTCCTCTCCTCCCTGACGAAAAATCGCTATAATATTCCTGTAATATTCCTATAGGGAGTTAGTGTGTCCGTGGTACTCAGGGAGTATAGTGGCGTTATTGCAGCCTCCTTTAGGCTACAGTGTTTATATATCCTAGTATGGTATCACTATAACATCACTATAAAATATTCCTATAATAATCCTGTAAAAACTATTCTAGGATTACTATGTGTTGCTTTTTGTTTTTTTTTATTAAAGATATTATTTTCTTTATAAATAAAACGCTATAGCCTAGCATCACCTTTCAGTGTTATAAATAAAACAAAAATAAATGCAATATCATTTTCTGAGTATGCCACATTTGATAAGCAATGGTCTTTAGTCAGTACAAAACTAGTTTGACTTCTTCTTGGGCCTTAATGAATATTTAAGAGGGGAAAAAAGCAGCGGCATAAGATTAACTTTGATGTTTTTAATGTAGTCCTGCAAATGAACGTGTTTTAGCATTTGGCCATAGTCAGGTTTCCTTAATTCTTAATAGACAGCCAGAATGCACATCTAAATATTTCATCATTTGACAATATACCCACATGTTTTGCCTCAACCTCTGCTGGAACCTCTGACACTAGAGTTTTGTAGGTTAGCGAGGAAAAAGACCATCTGTCTTGTTCCTACTGACAACACTTTTGTCCGGCCAGGTTCTGATCCTAAATCCATTGCCATATACTTATCTCCAATTCCTAGGTTCTTCTTGGGGTTAAAAAGACTGGTCAAGAGTTCCTGGCCCTGGAAGTGTGTTTGGTCACCCAGAGAACAAGAGAGGGGCCATGAGGAGGTATGTGTGGCCTTTAATTCACTGCATTGTCCTCCCAAAAAGCTAATCTTGGCCAGGCTCAGGGTCTTACTGCGCACAGACTGTGAATAGATGAGTGAAAAGTTAAATATGCTTTCAAATGTAAAACTGCAGACTGGCCTGGTATTGTGGTTGTGTCATTGTGGGAGTGTGAGATTTGCCGTTGACACAGGCAACAGGAGGAAAGGGGCTGGTTTCATTTTGAGAGGCTGCATTTAAGGCTCATGTCTGCAGGTGGTGGACCGTAATTCATTGGTTATGCGCCAAATTTCCGTGTGGCCACATGTCTGAAAAATAAAATGGTGCATGTTAGACTCAATGCAACGCAATTGTGGTAGGCAATACTCAACCCTCAATCTGCCAAGCCACTTTTTTAAAAGCTAGACTCAACCATGTGATCTGCATCATGGCACCGATGGAACCATGCCAGCAAGAACTACAACTTCCATTTAGTCACCCTTGCCTAATCAAAAACTCTCATGTTGTGCTTGAGAGCATGGAAAACAGCTTTGCTACTGCTCATGCTAATTGAAAAAATTATCTCTAGTATCACTAAAATAACACAGTATATGGTCAAATTCAACTTTAATGATCTCCATGGTGAAATTGACCAGTATACAGCAAAGAAAAGAATATGAATATGAATGAGAATATGGAATAAAAGGGTCACATGAACATACACATCTAACAATATCAATAGAATATGTTAAACAGAACTGTATGAAAGAAGAGGGTGTGCAAAAATAGGAGCAGTAGAAGAAGTAGAAACTAAAAGGCACTTGGAGAACGGCAAGTGAATTCTCCAACTTGCCGTTACACCCAAAGACATCATTCCTATCACTTAATTTTAAGTTAAATTGATTTCTTGACCCTGCAAACATACCCCTAGGATTCTGAATCAAGTCTCTGTCTCCATTAGAAAATCTAAAATCTACAAACCAGAACTGAATCAATTGCTCCTTGGCCCAAAGCCTATCTGTCCTCCAAATTTAATGGAAATCCGGTCTTAGCTTTTTGAGATATCCTGCTGATGGACAGACAGACAAACCAACAGAGGCGAAACCTCCTTGGCAGAGGTAATAGCTGAGACCAAAAACAAATGAAAAATGAGAATAAACCAAGAATATGAAATATGTGCATAATGAAATAACTTAAAAAAAATATATCAATATGAGAGTAAAAGGAACTATACACCTTATAAAATACATTAAATTTACAGCTGGACAGTAGAGAAGATGCACAGAAAGTAGATTTGGGTATGTGCATTTCTAGCTGGAGATACGTGTTTCAGAAGAGTGAAAAATGTGCAAAGGTGCATGTGGATTGTTGTCTGCTCTCATACTCACTATCATAATCAGAACATATATATGGATGGAGATAGCATATGTACAGAAAAACATTGTTTAAAATTGGATGGAAGCCTAATCAAATATCAGACCAATTACATTATACAGTGTTGCTACCAAGATTATTCAGTCTGTCTTAACTATGTAAATTATGAATTAATTTATTTGACGACATGAGCATTGTCATGTATTTAATCAACAGTGTACAGTAGATTTCAGCCTGCTTCTTAATAATTTACTCAGAATTTGTGAATTTCAGAGTCCAGTGCTGTCTTCTTGTAATATCCAGTGGAAAAAAATGTGTTCAAGGCTTAGTGCTGTGACTTAAATTATATGCCCCATAAAATTCCTAATTAGGGAATGCTTGGCTATGCTGTACTCCTGTCTTCTTATTTCCTTTCGCTTCCCCTCCCTCTCTCTCTCTCTCTCTCCCCATGAACTTATCAAAGCTAATCACTAGAAAACACAAGCATGTACTGTATGGTGGCTGGGATGTTCTCCGTTGTTGATATTTGTAATGCTGTAAAGCACGTGTGACGTTTTGTTAAATAGCAACTACCACACCAAACTGTGTTTAGGGAGATGAGTGCAGTATCCTTTATTGGGCTTAAAGCTACCCCAGGTTTGATTTTTATTTCAAAATACACCTGTTTTCTCAGGGGAAATCACAAAGTGGGGCCGCGATAGAGACGAGCATCCCATTCCCACTAATTGGGATCCTATACATTCACCTGATTTGCCCAAATTAAATTCTGTGAGGAAAATTGAGGAATCGAAACAGCGAAATACAAACTGTCTCCTAAACAGAGCGAGCCAGCGAGCACTTCGTCCAGAGAAAGCGTGACTAAACAACGTTAGATCTTTCCCTCTCTCGTCCCTTTGGTTTCCTTTGGTAAAAAGCATCACAGACCAGCTGGGTTTGTAAACATGAGAGTGCTGTGTGCAGTTTACTGATTAAAAGATTTCTGGGTATTGAAGGTCAGATTTTTTCAAATACTTGCCTCTCGCTGCCATTTGGAGTCACCGACGTGTGAAGTTGCCAAGTGCAGCTTCAACTTTCACATCCAAAAGTTGCAGCGCTAGCCTACATGTATGTGGAGAGACTGTGCTGTCAGCAATTGCAGGAATTTTTGCTTCTCCTTCTCGATGAACAAAAGCCCAAATCATTCATAAATTACAGTACAGTCTCTACTTGGAGTGTCAGCATCGCCATCCAGTGCATCAATGTCAAAATTGTGATAACTGGTTTAGTGTTTGTGAGCAAGAATGCTAATTACAGTATAAAGCTAGCAATTACCACAGTGCGCTGTTACCGCTACAGACAGAGATTTTCAAAAATGTCAATATATTTACATTTTTAAACTGACTCAACAAGTCACAGTTTAGCTCCACTGACTACAAACCCACAAATATGGTGTCTCAAATTACAATGTTTGATCACATGTTTGTCATCTTATTTGTTTGTTTTGCAAGTAGCTTATATGAACACATAAATATGATGTATCCTTATGAAAACATCTGTATTAATTGTTTGGGAGAGCAGACATTGACACAACATATGTGTATGCACCTCTGTGCATTTCAGCACAGAAAATTACTCTTTTTTTTTTCTTTTTTTAAAAGAGATCCAGTGTTCATATCTAGAGTTGCTGAGCAAGAGCATATGCAGTTTAAACAACGCTAAACAGGTGACAAATATTGTATTGGAGTAAATGTTTAAAAATTAATAAATAAAATAAATAAAAATAAAAAATATAAACACAAAATAACATTGTCTGAGAATAACCAGGGTATTTCTGGTAGACTCTCACTTTGGCTTCGACACTGAAACTAAACATATTCTTTTTATTTTTATTTTTATTAGAGTTTTTTGTCCCTCTGTTTTTTTGTCTTCCTCTTTGACTTTTTTCAGTTCAATATAACACCTGTAGTTCCCTCTAAGAAGTGAGTCACAACACTTCTTAGCAAGGTTTTCTGAGAAATAGGTAAAAAAAAAAATGCAATTTCAACCATTATGAATGTGTGATTATGTGTAAGTCAAATGATCGTAAGCAAAACTTTTGAAGAATAATGACAAATTCCATGTGTGAGATGTTTTGACATTTACAATTGCAACTTAAAATGCAAAGTGATTAGGTTTGGAATGCGTATTGTTTATTGGTTGAATATCAAAAGCAAAATGAATGCTTGAAGTTTCTACATACCATAATCTCCATTACATTTCGCCATAAATTGTTGAGACAACAAGTATGTGATGTATTGAGAGGCTCACTGCAGTACAGCAGCATCTCTTTAGTAACACTCTTATTTGCTCTGAAACACCTTTTCACCTCATTGGTCTTGATTTAAGAGCACTTTTGGTGCTAAAATGTTTGGGAAATTACTATCAGAGAAACTTTAAGCAGGGGTGAACCACCCATTATTCTTTGGCTTTATTCCTAAATTGGCCACTTAAGAGCAACTCAGCCTTAGAAGTAATTCAGCCCCTGTTTGTTAGGGCTTGCATTTGCTTTGGCCTGGTTCCCTTAGTGATTGCCACTTACACTGTTGTTTAAGAAAATACTTTTTTAGAACATTGCCCTCTCCATTTTTTGATGTTCACTCAAGACCCCTGTGTTGACAGCAAATAAAATATCACTTCCATTTGTTTGTTTATTTGCTTTTAAGTTGAGGGAACCGGTTTGAGGATTTTCTCCCCCAATTACCGAGCCGAACTCGCCTTCCATCACAACTTTCTTGGACGGCGAACTTTCGGCGCAGCTCTGCGGCTTGTCAATTCAAAGTTATTCCTCCTCAAACTGTAATAGGATCAAGGCTCCGAGCTGCTTCCACATGATTGATGAAAGATTAAAAGGATTGTTGAGATTGAAGGCACATTTAGCTCCCTGCTGAGGTCCAATTTCTAGTCCTTGTGCTGGCAGTGGGGCTGCCACCATGCAGATGAGAAGATCACTGCAGAGCATGACGATAATGTAAAACGGATGTGAGCAAGTCTCGCCGACATGGCGACGGGGACAAGCAGGCAATCATTTATAATCGCAGCATTCTCTTTCCTCAGGAGAACCGGTGTCAGGTATGGTCATGGAGGTGACGGAAATATATGACTTCCAAACGGGAGAGAAATGCGTGATGAGAAAAAAAAAAACTTGAGCTATCAAATAGTTGTGAATTTATGTGATAATAGTGTTGATTTCTGCTGTTAGTGACCATACTCCTTGTATAAACCCCTGGGGATGGTATGGCGGTTTCCTTGATTGAAGACAAATGGCCTTACACAACCCAATTATCAACTTTTCCTTCTGGCGGCGGTAACAATCAAGTGCATTTCCCCTTCCCTTCTCTCTGTCCTTCATGCATAAGTACATTCACTTTCTTTGTATACTGTACAGAAAGTTTTGAGGAGAAATGTACAACAGTGCTTTTTACTGTATGAGAACATCTCTAACTATGATATAGTTAACTTTGTCAACAATAAAATCAATCAGGTGCAGCGTGAGGCACAATCCTTCCTTCCAGTCTTTCTTTTACTGAAGACAAAGGTTATGATATATAGCTTAACAGCAATATAATCTGCTTCTGGTATGAAACATAGATACAGTTCAGTTATGTTCTCCTGCAGGACATATCAGCCTAGCTGAATGTGTGGGAGCGCTGTAATTAGAGGTCATACTGTTAAATAAAGAACCAGTAGCACATTGAAATTAGATTATGAGTTATTATTTCATACAGTAGGATGCTCTCAGCTGTGCATCGTGAAATTATGCGGTGTAACACAACCTTGCAGTGGCAGCCATTGTTTGTGACAAACTCATTTGATCGAAGCACTTTATTAACGTGTTTACCCGACTTCATAAAGCCGCGGTATATTGTGCTGCGTGTCACTGTGGTCAAATTGTGTTTAATAAGACGGTTCAACTAGCTTATTCCTCTGAAAGAGCAATGCTGGCTGCATTTTACCCTTGAAATCCTGTCATCCCTGTGACCTGAGCCATTACTCTGCACAGGCATATGATTAGTGGTGACCAACAGAGATAACGACTGCATGTCCGTCAAAATCAAGTTGCAGCTCAACATCCTGACTGTGTTGTCTTAATGCGAGCTGATGTGTGGTGTCAGGGTCCAGGGTCAATTCACCGATTCAGCAGTGCATTAAGTCAGCGCCTAACCCACCTCAACACTACTGACATTTATTAATATGTGGCCCTAAGCAGAAAATAGCTGTAGCATGTCACCAGAGACACCTTCAGAAACAAGCTATTTGGAAAGTTCAGCAGCTTATGCGGCGATGCATGCGAATACGTTGGATGCCGTCCAGATGATATGAATTATAAACTAGGCTTAGCTTGCATTGCATGAATTACAAGCATTCATACACTGCCCATATTAACAAGTCATTAGACTCATATGCAACCTTCAAATCTCATTTTTCTTAACACAAGAGAAACATTCTGCCCAATGGGGTGAGGTAACTCCACAGATCACTGCACTATTATCAAGAAAATGACACTTGATTCTACAAAATTCTTGAAACAAGTTGATTTGCATTGAAAACACAGAAATGATTTAACCCCATTGGCAGATTTTTTTCACTTGTTTTAAGAAAATTACGATTTTAGGACTCAATAATAGACAAAATGACTTGTTTAGATGGAGATTTTTTGCAGTGCACATCGGTGCGTATTCGTGTGTCATGTTCAAGTTTAAGCTGTATGACAACAGTCGCGTTTTTTTTTTTCTGTCTTCCAATTTCATTTAATTGCAGAAGAAAGAGCGGGTCCTTGTTGAGTCATCAGCAATTGATCGAGACAGTTGAAAGAGACAATCTCCAGGCAGAGTGCCGCCTCATTCAGAGGTAGAGAAAGAGCCCTTGATCAGTTCATGGTGTACCGTCTGAATATGAATGTAATCAGGATTTTTTGCTCAGACCCCACTCTGAAGACCACTCAAAGCCATCAGCTATTATCAGACAGCGGGCAGAGTCTGTGGTCTGACCTCATCCACTGCACCAACCCGGTCCTTCCCTCACAAAATGGCTGAGTTACGACTGGCATGGAGAAGAGCGGAGCTGCTTGCTTGTAAATGAGTGTGATGCATCGCAGAGCGTTCATGCGTGTCATGAACCGCCCATCATCACTTTTACAGGGGTTGATCTGAGTCACGGGTTATGATGCCTCAGACCGTGGACACAGCATGAACTGTAAGTAAGGACGATTTTATTCTGAGAAAATATCATATTGTAGCAGTTGAGTCTAATGTAAACAGAGGAGACAGGAGTTACGCTACATCTTAGAAAAGTTACCATGCTGCAGTACTCTCTTGCATGGTTCTTTGATTTAGATCATTTGTATAATCAATGTCAGCACTCATTCACTAAAGCCGTTTATGTCAATATTGCTTGATGCTCAAGTGACGGTAAAGAAAATCTCCTTTTACGCCAGTATTCACGTTTAAGATCTCATGTAAAAATCAATATTCTATATGGTTTCAGTTTAAATGCCCTTTAGAAATCGCACGTTTTTAAATAACCATGCATTCAGTGAGTATTCAGTAAATAAGCACGTCTTTGGTCTCAGAGGAAAGACTTCTAGACTTCTCTTCTAGTCTTCCATGTGAGCCTACTTACACACACACCAGTAATTAATCCACCTTGTCTTTTCACACCTAGACTGAAGTCTCCAAAGATTCCATCTGCAAACTCCAACTGATTCCCAGACCAAGAGATATCAGTCAAAGTATAATAAAACCACGTACCAACATGTTGCAGAGTTTATTGAGGCCCTTTAAAGCCTTGTAGCTGATTTTATCGACCATCTCTTTCACTTTCTTCAAGAAACTATTGTAAAGATAAAACAATGTTAAAGTTACACTAGGCGACTGTGCACATAGTGTAAGTGACTCCAAATGTCAGCAAGAGGTAACTGTTTGAAAAATTTGAACTTTGAATACCCAGAAATCCTGTAAAGTAATTTTGTCATTTCGGCAAATGGAGCAAAATCTACGGGAATTTGATACTCTTCACTGTTGCAGCCACACTTTGTGATTTAAGCTGATATAACAGGTGTATTTTTACATAAAAGTCATGCCTGCAGCTTTATCAGACTAAGAGTAATTAATTAAATACTATCTTAGATTTAATGTGAAGTTTGATATTGCTTCTACTGTTGCATAATATCACATCATTTTGAGTTGAAGCGTTGCCCCATGTACCAACACTGATTTGAATTGTAGCAGGCATGGGAGAAGGGTGGGACTATTGTTTAGTGCAACATGTTTGCCTGATTGTGTTCACTGCTAGCATTCAGTGGAGTAATTAGGCTTCTTTATAGATGTGCTTGGCTGAGAGGCTCTTTACTGCACTTAAGACAGAGTGCCTTGCAAAGTGTTTGGCAGGGATCATCCTAATGTGTGGAGACGCTATTACAAAATGTCACCACAGACAAACTTAAACCTCACAAGTCTGTAAATCGAAGATCTCCAAAGACAGAAGTGTAGTGGTTTTGATATTCCAATATTAATATTTTATAAAAAAAAATAAATATAATGCATAGCCAAAACAGCAAGACATTGTTGAGTAGCTGGATATCGGTTTAGAACTGGGATGAGATTGATTGTGCTACCAACCACCATAACATAAAACAATCACATTCCCAGTTGTGTGATTTTAACTTCTAGACAACACAAGACAACAAGCCAAACCAAAGCCATTCTTACACCGGCTGAAAATTTCCCTGATTTTGCCTCAAAAAAATCAGTCTACCTCACTTTGATGAAAAAGTCTGGACAAGTTTGTGGTCCGAAAATCAAGATCAGCGCTAACATCTGCAACCTCAGCTGCGAGTGCTGGCTCATCCTCTAAAATGTAGTGCTGCAGGATTGTGTGTCTAATGTCCCAGCCTGTCGAGATGTTGTCAATGAAATGCGGGAGTTGATTACTTTCATTAGTGCATCACCAAAACGTCAAAGTTTTGGTGATGCACGCTAATGAAAGGAAATTTCAAAGTGTGAAGCAGACAGAAACTCAGAACTTTCATCCGTTTGCTCCAAAGATAGATGCAAAGCAAACGGGTTTTTGCTCAAGGCTGGGAACTTTCACAGTACTTTTTTTTATGCTGCATTTGCTTCTGAAGTTGTTTCTCATCTTGATGTTGCAAACACAGTGCTGCAATCCAGTTCCTTTAGTTTCGAACAAGGATCATTGATCATCGCACATCTACAAAAAACAGCGTTTGACATTTGAGGGGCAATTTTGATACGTTTTGGCTGGAAACAGAAGACAAGAACCAGAGCTGCCAAGAAAACGTAAAGTACCTAAGCGGACTGAGGTTCATACTGGTCTCTCCCACACAGTCTTCACACCTGAGGACTTCTATCAGCGTCAGCATGTTGAAGAATTTGACAATGCACTAATGGCCATATAAGACAGGTTCTGCACTGAAAGTATGGAATGTCTGGAGCAAATTTAGGAGAAATTTATCGCAGGCGAGGGAACAGGAGAAACTGTTTTTTATTTCTATGGCAATAACTTCGAACTTGAAAGTGACAGTTCACCGTGACACCATGCTAGAGAGTCTGCAGGCCTGAAAAGTCACTGTGAGCAGCTGCACAGGACGTTGTTGCAGGCTTTAGAAATGACATGACTTATTTGCTCATGTTCCCCAGTTTTTCTGAATTGATCCAGACTACTCTTAACTATTCCAGTCACCGTATGCTCTAGTGAGAGGTCTTTTTCTCACCTTCTAGCGGTCAACAATCAAGGCTGAACAGCATCGCTGCCACGCACATCCATGGAGACGCACTTTCAGCGGGAATTGAAGGATCTGTCAATGAATTCATCTCAAGGAGCGCCGAGCGGAGAAACACGTTCGCCATGTCAAAGTAGCTTCAAAGGTCTTTTGTCATAGTGAATATGGAGCAGCGTATTGGTGATGTTCGCTGTAATTAAATGCACTGTAGGTTCATGTACATTCCTAATGGATTAACACCATGTCAGTGTGGATAAAGAGCTGTCAAAAAGATAGGCTTGTTTTCTTCAAACTGTACTACATATGAGAAATAACCCTTGAAATGTGGAAAAACGGCTTTTAATTTGCATGTGACCAACATCAGACTGCTGCCTGCTTTCAGTTGTGTAACGTGTGCATTAAATATCAGTGACATTCAAAACTACATTAAGCAAGGCAAACATGTTTCATTTCACTTCACTGATTAGTGGAACAAGCTGGCAACTTGTGATGCAGAATTTGCATTAAATAATTACCACTGTTACTATACATTATTAGTTTTACTGGTTATGCTTTCTGTCAAACAAGTTATTCTGCAGCTTTGTGCTTAAACATGTATCAAAATTGCATTCAGTGTTTCTCAAAGACTGTCAGTAAATGCAGGCCCTATTTTTACAAGTTCATTGTGATAGAAGAAAAGAAAGCTTTTATGTGTGTCCTTTCAGATGAGCACCCACAATCATTTTCATAAGTAAGGCGCCTATGGTTTTGAATACTGGCGTCTCTGCATGATTAACATCCCTGCTCTCTTTTTTATATCCTGCCATACTTTCAAACTGTGAGGGGTCACTGCTAATTGTCATTCCTGTCAGTAATTTCTTAAATTACAGCCCCAAAAAAAAAAAAAAAAAAAACCCTATTAAAGAGTTCTGTCTTCTTTGTCAATTTCCGAGTGACTAATTATTGTCTGAACATGGTAAGGGGTTTGACATTAATAGACGATGCTGTAAGAATTTCAAGAGTTATATTGATGTGTCAGTTTAAGATGATATAAAGAGGAAAATGTTTAAAATATTTTGGGAGAGGTCATTTGATACTTTTGTGAGTCATATAAATGATCACTTAGAAGTATTTAATACAATAGGCCTATTTTTGGCTGGTAAAAAAAAGGATTAAACAAAGATGACATTCTAACATCAACATATCTGGAGTCTATTCACCCCATATATCTCATTACAATTTCATACATTACATAGGGCAATATAAAAAGGAAATTGGATGACTTGTGGACCATATAAACGGTGGCATTTTATTCATAATGCAGAATGCTTTAAACTATTGATAGTGTTATTATTCAACTATTCAAGACCCCATTTTTATGTATGTATGCTCTGATATTCTGATTACAACAGTGTTAGACAGCTTTTTTCTGCCTTCTTCAAGTATTTATGTTATACTGTAAGTATTAAATTTGTAAAAACAAACAAAAAAAACAAAACAACTCAAGACAAAAGGTCTTAAGTTCAGTGACAGAAATGTACTTGAATATAAAGTTTAACCTCCATTTTTCCAAGGAAGGTTGACCTCCCCGCTGGAGATTTACATAAACTTACATAACCTTTATTGATATAATATGATAAACAACCTGGTTATTATGCATCACTATCCAATGCGCTGGCATTCTAGATACTGCAGTCTACCGTACTTCTCATTCTGTAGTGCAATTCAATGGCACACCTCTATGAATACAATAAAATTTTCCATCAGTAGACAATGTTTTACATCTGGTTATTTTGTACTATCATATGCAGACTACTGTTATTATGTAAAATTACATACACCTTGAACCAAAATCTATTATGTTAGAAATAAACTATTTCTGAAAGTAAAACTCGTCAGTTAGTTTCTTCGTGACATGAGTAATAGCAGCATGTTTTGTTGTGGTTTTGCTTTCTTCGTCTTGAAAACCTTGCGTCTGGGTTCCTAAGGACGTTCTGCTACAACAGACAGCGTCCTTGTTTTACTCTCCCAGAAAACATTTTGATGTTTGTCAGACACAGAGGTGTAACTCTTCACTTCGTAATCAGTTTCCCCGCATCAAGTTCAAATCCTTGAAACAGTGGAAGGTCCTTGTGTTGAAAACAGCCCAGAGATTGGCAGAGACTACGGTTTCCCCTCCGTGTAAACCAGCATCCGCCGTCATATCACTTTTGTCCCAAATTAGCACCGATGCAGAAGAAGCTCCCATGTATTCAGTATTGACCAGTGAAGCCTGGGTTTCCACCCACTCGCTCATTGCCTCCGGTGAAGACCTTGTGAGATGACCCAGCGTGTCATGTGACCCCGCCCAGGGCAGCACCTGTGAGTCTCCACCGCCTGATAAATGAGTCGGCGGTGACGAGCAGCTGATGGAGTGGCTAGCAAAGGTCATAATGGTTGGGAAGCTCAATTCTTCTCATCTCTCATTTCAATTTGGACCAACACGGCCGTTCACAAATGCCTGATAACCTCGGCCAAAGGTCAGACTGCTGGAACCAAAATTCATCATTTGGTTCGGACGCTACCCTTCCTGTTAGCTTTGCTGAGTGAAGAGAGAGAAGAGAGTTCAAATGCAACTTGTTTGTTGAAGCAAAAAAAAAAAAAAAAGCCTAATGTAGTACACTGTCTGTCTGCCAAATCAGGTTGCATGCTGCTTGCACTTAGGTAAAACAATTCACTAACAAGGCCTCAAGGGTGGCAGGGGTGGAATTAACTAATTACATTTACTCATGTTTCCGTAATTGAGTAGCTTTTTTGTGTTTTGTACTGTCTTGAGTATTTTTTTTTGTGTGTATGCTCGTACTGTCTTGATTATTTTTTAAAGTCAGTCATTTTACTGGACAATTGTAAAATTGGCCAATTGCGGAGCCATTCACAGTGAACAATCAGTCAGCAGAAAACAGAAGAGTAATCTGCCTTTACTTTGTTTGTGCGCTTTATTTTGTAATTTCCACATTTTCCAGTGAAAAGAATCAAGTTTGAACTCTAATCATTTTAGAATTGCACAGGATAGATCACATCTAACAACATTGTCTTTTCGAAAAAAAGTAACTATAACTTTTACTCTGAGTACTTTTTGAATGAGCTACTTTTTACTTTTTTTTTTTTTCTTTTTCAGCAAATTAAAATATCAGCAAAAGAACTATACTTCTACTTGAGTATTCTAGTACTCTTCCCACCACTGCAGGATGGTTAGTAGTGGTAGATGCTGGAAACATGCTGAACATTTGTGTATTTTTGTTTCTTGATGACTTTTTTGCTTTCACGCACCCACTTTTTGTTTTCTCACCATTTCACACACAGGCATAAAGCGTTCTTTAAGGTTTGCTCTCAGTATCATAAAGCCTCTAATTTTTGTGGAGGAGATGGCTCTTCAGTACAGTACATTGATTTTAATAGCGGAGTATTCATAGTATTCTGTTACGTCACCACACGGCCATCTTGGTAAAATAACAGGTGATTGTAAAAATTAGCAGGTGATTATAATCAAATGACAAACACAGCCAATGAGCTGGGTGTATTGTAATGCGCCATATTGGTAGGAACTGCATGTGACATCAGGAATACTATGAATAGGAATTTTTTTAACCAAATGCATTGTAAGATATTTGCTTCAGCTTTACAGTTTTGTTATGGTGAAGTCTACACATGGCTTCTCAGTTTTTCAAACTATGTCTTTATCTCTCTGTATACAGTGTGTGTGAGCATGTGTATGCATGAGAGAGCAACCCAGAGAGAGAGAGAGAGAGAGAGAAGGATGGGGAAAATATGACAGCCGACAGAGCCAATTTGTATGGCGGTGTGGACACCATGCAACACATATGGACACAGGGGACAATTGACCCGAACGCTGTCTGCACTCACCCATACTCACATCTGAAGATGGTCTTGATAAAATGTCATCTTTCAAACGGTCTCGTGGCAAGCCATGGCCCCGTAGCCGGTCTGCGCCCCCAGATTGGCTCCATAGATGGAGGAGGCAGGTGGGAAGACTTTGAAAATAATGCCCTTTCCCAAGTCCTACAGTTAAAATTTGCATCACAGGGAACAACTGCAAAATGTCAGTGGTCAATCAATTCACATAATCTTTGCTCCAGAATATAAAGTACAGCATATCCATGGTGTTGATAGAAAATGTAATGAAATGACCTCTTGTCCCCAAGAAAAAGAGTGAAAACTCATTTGCTTCAGTGAGTCAGTTTTAGGAAGGGAGGAAATGTGAGGGGCAATTCATCCATGGAAAATTAAACATATCCCTGGGGTAACATATCTAAATATGCAGAGAAAATTGTTTTTTTTTTTTCTTTTTCTTTCAGTATTTTTTAGTGTTGCAAGTGGAACAACATGTAGTTAGGAAAGGCTGTTCTATTTTCATTTGTTTGCCTTTAAAAATAAAATCCGACTTGGGGCAGTTGAACATTATTCACAGGATTTAGGAAAGCACCATAAGCTATACATGATAACAGTACAGAGCTGTTGAACAAAGCCATTTTACAACGGGCTATTGAATTCTGCCCGAGTTCAGATCCTCGGGTCATTAGGGAGCCCGGCGTGTGGCTGGCTGCGCATTCCAAAGCTAGCTGGGTACGACTGTTTGGCTCAGCTCTTTACTTCATTAATGCACATGAACTGCTCCCAGGCACCCTCCACAATGCTAATGAGCATATTAGTTTGCTCCGAGGCCAGCCACTGTCTTTTCATCAAGTTAATATTGGTCGAAGATGCAGGGAACCCAGCACCAAAAGGACAGAGGGGACGGGGCTGCGTTGCATCTGTGGCTTCTTTAAGTCAAGGGGTTAGGATCATCCGCTGTCCCTTCACCACGTCTGCCCGACTACACCGGCTGATTAAAAACCAGGCGGCGCCGCTGGTTTTCTCTGAAGAAAGATTTGGACTAATTTCTATTGTGGGGTGAATGAAACAAAAGGTGTTTTTTTTTTTTCTTCTGTGTGCCCTTCAGTGAAACAGGAGCTATGTGCTCTCTAATTAACGGTGCCACAGTTCATTAACATATGATTTTGGGCCGGGCCTTCGCAGTCAAATCCAAACGCACGGCTTCACTACCTCAGGCGTCACATATTTACGCATCATGAGCCCCTTTCACACATGAAACCCGTAAAATTGCCGTTTTAATTTTTGCGGTAAAGGTAGCAGTTTCCGTTTTTCGCACAAGACATGCCTTTCCGTTTTTTTAACGTAATGCTACCATTCACAATACTGGCAATACCGTTAAATTGCATGGGGGTATGTATGGGGGTTGGGGGTGGGGGTTGGTGGGTATGGGGGTTGGGGGTTAGGGCTGATTGATTGGTTTTAGCATGGTAGTTACAGTAGATATTGGTTATGTGTAGAAGTACAATCTGACCCAAATGCTTTGTGTGAGAGAAGGAATATCTATCTGCCCTTTAGAGTAAACAACACAACAGGCAGAAGCAAGCATCTGAACCTGGCTGTACAGGGAAAAGACAAGATCACTCAGTGCTTTCTAAGTGTGTGTGTGTGTGTGTGTGTGTGTGTAAGGAAGCACAAGAGCCAGATGCAACCATCTTAACCAGGCTGTAAGGGAAGAAAGACAAGATTACTCACTGCTTTTTAAGTTTCTCTGTTTGTGTGTGTGTGTGTGTATGTGAGTGTGTATTTGTGTGTGTAAGAGAGAGAAAAAGAGTAAGACCAAAGGATGTGTGTGTGTGTGTGTGTGTGTGTGTGTGTGTGTGTGTGTGTGTGTATAAGGATAAACATACCTACCTTTTGGAGTAGACAACACAACCGCCTTCAAGAAGACACCGCCAGTCGCAGGCATAACAATCATGATCACTAGATAATGTTATCTTTTAAATGAAAATTAATACGATGCTGGTGATGCATAAATAATATAATGCAGTTATGTAGAGAGATGGATTATTGTAATATTAGAGACAAATACAGCAGAATTACATATACAGAAAATACAGCTCATCTGAAATAGGGGGCACATAATGATTTTTTTGTAATAAGTCGGGACACATAAAAAGGTTCTGATATACAGGGACAAACTGTAAAGACTGTAATGAAACTGAAATATATAAAATTGTTGTATCTGATCAATAAACTTGATGGTGAGTGTATTTGAGTCTGGTTATCAGCATCTGATCTAATGCGGTCAAAATAATTGAACTGTATGATACGTAAACTAATGTGATAACGTGATAGAAATTGATTATTTATCTGTATGGCTTGGTTCTTCTTCTACTTCTTCCTCTCATTTTTATTGTCGTACATTATTACTGGGCACCGGTTCAGTAGCCTACATGTTCTTGAAGAGGTAAAGCTCTTTTAAAACGGTCTTAAATACTCTATTTTTTGCGAGCAGCCCACATACCGTGGGTCTTAAAAGAAAGCAATATTGCCATAGGTGGGAAATAAAGTGCACTCTGAACATACCACAAAGAGAGCTGGGGCAGAAAATGACAGATCCATCAGAGCTACTTAAAAACACATCTCATTAATAAAAGCAAAAAAAATGACTGATTAGTCACATTGCACCTGATTCATTTTACACCCACTCTCTCTCTCACACACGCACACGAGCGCACGCACACACAAACGCCATACTGTAAGCGTGCTCATAGCGATGAGTGTTGTAGTCAAGGCAAAACAGACTGTCTGCATCATCCTTGGAGTTCAGCACATACTTGGCTTATACACTGTGGCATTTCTCTCAGATTCTGACAATCTGTCTCCCACACAACTTCACAGTGAAACGGATGAAGAAGGCAGTGGGTGAAATATAGTGTTAGGCGAGAAGCTGCAAAGTTAGAGGTTTTAATCTCTTATAAGTCTCATAAGTGTTATATGTGGACCCAGATAAGTCTACAGGATGGATGTAAATGATGAGTATAGGTGTTATTTATATTACGTATAGACATGGGAACGTCTTCATACTCATAGCTCCATGTGGCGAAGCCAGTCGTGATCAAATCATGTCCAGAGAGTAAACAGTCCGTAACAGAAATGGATTGGTAGAGGGAGTCGGCAACAAAAGAGGTGTGGGTGATGACAGATGGGGTGAAAAAGCATATGAATCTGGCCGGGCCGGGATCACAGGCATCCATCCCCACCTGTCAGAGGATGAGTGATTTCCAAGTGGGAGCTGGGCCACTGGCAAGCCGAGCGCCTCGGGTCAAACGAGCCACTTGGGTCACAGCAAGGTCCTCCGTACCGGCTGGAAGATAAGGGCCAGGGAGCTTACGAGGCATGCCATGCACAGCACCTTGTTACACAGGCTGTCCGGGCGTCAGAGCCAGAGAGCTGATCAATCAAACCAGGAGTCGTCACCGTCGGTAATCCGGCACGGCCGTTGTACCCGCAGTGTAAAGTACGCTATCTCATGAAAGTGGCTGAAGCAACTCCAGCTGTAAGGGAGATCAGTATTCAGTTAATGTGCCTGAGAGAAACCTCTTACCAGATGGCATGTGAGGAATGGGTTGTACATATACTGTAGGTCTCTTCTCGATGGAGATTATACCGCTGTCCTTCAGTCTGTAACTGAACACAGCTTGTATGATACTGTGCCTAAAGGAGAACGGCCACGGTCTCTGTGGATACGATCCAGCCACTCGGTGACTAAGAATGCTAATTCATGGTGAAAATGGCAACAACAAAGGTAGGTTATACTCAATGGTGTTCCTAATCAGTGGCTCTATTGAACATAATCAGAGGCTTTATGCGGTTTCTCTCGAGCATTTCCTCTTGTTCTCCATTCTCTAGTGTTACGACATTAGACTACATTAGAATTCCATTGAAACAGTAATGAAGAATATGCGGCATTGTTGTTGCAATGTTTGTTCATTTGGGTAACACTTTACTTTACAATGGCCTTTTTCTAGTTTATTAACCTGTGTATTAACCTATGGGAAAGTATTGTAAGTACACTATAGTACTGTGCAGGTACTATAGATAATGTACTTACAACGGTGTAACACACCATTCAAATGGCTTCATTAAAATGGTGTTGTTACACTGTTGTAAGTACATTAAGTATTAGGGAGATTTTCATCAACTACCTTCACAGTAATATTGTGTACTTACAATACTTTTTCCATAGGTTAATACACAGGTTTATTCACTGGAATAAGGCCATTGTAAAGTGCTACCCTAATTAGTTTCTTCTTGTATTACTACTACTACTAGCTACTACTACTAGCTACTATTATGACTATTATTACTGCTATTATTACTACCACTTCTACTATTACCATTACCACTACTACTACTACTACTACTACTAATAATAATAATAATAATAATGATAGTAATAATAATAATGATGATAACCTTAAATCATCCTTAGTCAGCATTATTCGAAAACATTACACAGTGCTTTACAATAAATAAAAGAACAGGCAGAATAAATGTAAAATAGCATAAGCAGAGAGTACAGCAAAAGAAAAACAATTTAGTGAAATTAAAAAAACATCATGCAGAGTAAAATCAGAGACTGTAAATTTAGGCTGAGTCAAATCTGCAAACTCATTACAAAGTTATGGAAAAGGAAAAGCAGGTCTACACGTATAAAAAGTTACTAAAGAAGATGCTAAGCCAGATCTCTTCCAGCAGGTTGATCCAAAGCCTGGGGGTCCTCATGGAAAAAGGCCCAGTTACATTTTGTTTTCTGTCTAGACTTTGGAAATACTAATGCAAAGCCCCAAACAATAGCATGATGAAGTGCCTCCCAGAAATTCTCCTATCTTCCACGACTGGAGCATCCATAATAAAACAAAAATAATTGCAGTGCAACCAGAATAATACATGGTAGTGATCTCTTACTGTAGACTCCTGTGACCGCTGAGAAAGTAATCAACTTAAGCACTGGATTACTGGTGTGCTTGCGCTGTAAATTTCCCCTAAATCACATCCCCCCCTCTCCAATATCTTCCTTCTCTCCTTCCTCTCATATGCTCCTGTCTTGCAAAAACAATGGCTGTGATTTCTGCTCTGCTTGCGGGGGGGGGGGTTCCTTGTAACGTTTGTGATCTAGAAATGTGATTTTTTGGGATATGACCGTCAACTAAATGCCTGAAATATGAACGTAATGTAATAAATAATCTATACAGCAGCTTAGGCGTATTGATTCTGTAACATACGCTCATTACTGAGGCTGAATCTCCCCTTTCCAACAATCAGCGTTTTTGTTGTAAATGTTGGTTCATTCAATGTTCGTATCACTGATGTCAGAATCAATATTTTGGCTGCAGATGATGCTGCGTTTATTGAGAAGGCGGCAATAAAGGTCCAATAGAAGCGGGTGAATGAAATGGGTCACACCACACGGTTTACAAAGAGATTTGTTGAAGGCAGAATATGGTTTTTATGAGGTGTTGAGCAGCTAGTGTGTGATGATTGTTAATATTCAAATCTACTGGCATATGCGACTGTAGGTGTAAAACAGACACTGTTCTTTATATAATGGCACAAAATGTCAATCTCAAAGGCTCCTACTGCATCGTCTGCCTCTCTGTCCCTCCTCTAATACCGCTTTAATGTACTGAAGATTGAAGATGGAAGATGAAGAGAGAGGTGAGTTATTGAAACCCCCCCCCCGCCGATATCAAATCCTACCGCCATTATCAAACACATAAAAAGGGTGTATGTGCCCTAGATTTCTCTCTCTAATGCACGCTCAGGGATAGTGGTGTATTTAGTAAATTGGGTCAGATTTGGATCTCTATTTTTCCTGAACTTGGCAGATTTAAAACTTTATTTGCTTTGTCTTTTTGCAGCTAGCTACTATATTACTGAACAATGTGACACATCATTCTAATCTTTCCTTTTTCCATTTTATGCATTTGTGGTTATAGATATTAAAGAGAAAATTCTGATATTGGTTTATACAAAGATCAAATTGGAGACATTGATTGACTTGGGTGTAGTAGTTTGTTGTGGTTATGTCAAGGTTTGTCTTTTAATTCATTTCTTTAATGTACAGGCCCATAGGGATGAGCAGGTACTCCACTGTCTTCAGGATGGCATTAGAAATATTGCGTTTCAGTCACAAAAACCTTTATCACACATCTTACATCTTGCTCGTCTTTTAAGGTTTGCATCTCCCATCAGTGGAGCATAAACGTTTTTCTTTATCTTTAATTTACATGTAAAATTCTTCCTCCCCTGAATGGCATTCTCAAACATCATACAACACCTGAATCATACATTTCTAGCGCATCATTTCAATAATGCAAGATTGACTTGATTTTGGTCAGGGAAGTTTTTCATCACTAGGGCTTTCCTCCGTATTCTCACAACAGGCTTTGGAGAAGAGTAGAGTCTGAGCTGAACTTAGAGTTCAGTAATCAATAAGTGAATAATTTCTCTGTCACATATCACTGAACAAATGCCGATGTAGACTCATTTTTGAATGATTGTTGAAGCCTGTAGATCTATATCAGTACACCAGTCAAACTATGTTTGCATATCGCTGTTGTCGGGTGAAAACTTTGTATGTCCAAAAACTTTTCAGGAACTAAGAAAAAGAGTCTTGTTTTTGGCATGAAATATGTAACTAATAAAACTAAAGTCCACAGGAAATATGATTATATTATTGGGGAAATGGGAGAACTAAAGTTGAATAGCTTCCTTTCTTTTGTTTGTCATTTTAGTAAAATAGAGAACATCTTAGCCCGAGAGCAGAAAATGCCTCAAAATAAAAGATGGCTCCCAGTGAGGCTGGGTGAGGCTTGGGATACAGAGCAGGTCACTGTGGTATTTGTTATGTGAGATGGGCTGTCTTTCTTGTATTTGTGTTCTGTGCTGCAAATGTGGGATTTATTCTTGTAGAAGGACATGTTTTTGACATGTTTGCTTTGAGTGCGAAGGTTTAGGGGACAGGAGATGATGGACTATGAGCCTAGAGAAGGTTCAAGGGAATGGGAAGGGGTGGAGGGAAAATTGTTGAACTTTATTGTGTTATTGTGTTTTCTTTTCTTTCCTGTATTTGTTGTTGTTGTATTTAAAAAAAAAAAAAACACCAACTACCAAACTCTACTGTTTACAATCTGACCTGACCGTCCAAAACTAGATCACTCCGCCAGTAACGCACTTTCACCCCAAAGCAGTCTGTGCTGCGGCAGAGGAAAACAGTTCTGTGATTTCTTGATAGTGAAAGTGTGTTTAATGGTGGAATTGTGTCATGAAATCAGAGCTAATTTAAATTAGACTTTTAGATTAGACTTCGCAAATTTTCTGTTTACCCTCAAACTCCCCTGTGGAGCCTACAAATGGCTTTTTTGGAGATATTTTGACAAACCCCTGTTGGACTCATTGTTAGCAGCAAGAGGCGAAGGAGCTCTCCATTACAACCAACATCTGACTCGGGAGTCAATATTCTCTGTGGGTCCAAGTACTACAGGTATAAGAGACAAATTATATAGAGGTCCAAAATTGCTTTTAAAACTATCCAACGAGTCCACCTCTCTAAGATCTGTGGTTCGTATGTTCCATAGTTTCATTCCATAAAAGAAGATCGACCAGTTCATGTGACAGAGATGATATCTACCTGCCGTCCTCTCCCGATAGTATGGACTTGCTTCATTGTTTGCAAGTTGCCACAACATGTCGATTGTGTGCTACAATATGTGCTGTATACCGCACATCTTTTATGTCCATCTAGATTGAGTGAGTAGGAGCTTTTATGGTGCTACCAGTGCATGACCTTGGCTAAGTGCTACAATGATCCTTCTCCACTGACAGTAGACTACAAGGTTTTGGATGGTCTTGCCAGCCGCTCACAAAGAGGGTCTCTCCCCCTGTAGTGGAGTGATTGCGGTGGCTCCCAAGGTGTCCTTTTGTCAACAGCATCCATCGGTCTCCTGGAAATTGTTTTCAAGCCTTTACTGTCAGCTTCAGCAAATATGAATGCTGCACGATATTGATGAAGGCATTACAGCGTCATTTGGACGGACGGTCGCATTTTTCTGTGAGATGTAAATTGCTGCGAGTATCGTTTTCAAAATTGTGCGCAAGCTGTAACCAATTAGAGTGCTGCAAAAGAGTTTTTACATGATAACAGTGTGTGCTCATTTTTAAAGTGTGATAAGTGAGTGAAGAGCTGCGACTGCTACAAAATTACTGCAGACAACAGAAGATACAAAAGCAGAAATATTAACAGACATGGATGGTATTCTTCTTAGTAATATCTCCCCCGCTCGACTATTCAAAAGAGGATAATTCTGGCAGTAATACAGTTTGAACTCACAGAATATGGAGATTCTCTAAACCACAGGGTCTTAAACTTTGCAGCAGGTGTATGTCCAACACACACTCGCTCTCATGCTATGATTCGTTCAACATTCACCGGAGAAGTCAGCCCTCCTCCTAAGAAAAACCCAAAGTGCTACAAATCCTACATTTCCTTCCTTCGGAAAAAAAAAAGAGCGTGAAAAGGTCAAACTCACTTGAGGAGGGTGGCTCTGCCCAACAAATTGTGTGAGACATGAGGTTACCAAACTCACAAGGAGAGTGCAAGACTATTTTAGCCTCAAACAGAAAATACAGCATCCTTTAAACCAGTTTAACAAGCCGCCTGAATCCGAGTGGTTCCCGCGGGTGGAGGCCGGGGGCTCGTCCTGACAGAGCGGTGGGTGCTGCTTCTTGTCCGCAGACTGGGGAGGCTCGTGTGACGCAGAGAGAGCAGCTGAGAAAACAGTTCGCCAGAGACAGACAGGCCAGACCGGCCCTCTCCCAACAGCTGGAATAATAAATGCCCTGATTTAAGACCGGTTTAAATCCACCTCTGCGGAACGCAAATAATCTCTGTCCAGACTAAAGAAAATAACAACAGAGTTAAGCCTGTGAAACATATTAGCTCATGCAATGGTCAGATTGAGATTAAAAGAGCCAAAAAAGATGAAAAGATTCAGTTTAAAGTGGTAATCCATGAAAATCTGCTCTTATTTTGACATCTTTGGTGATAAACTGTCATTGCTGAGGTGTTTCTGCACTGCACTTCCCAGACATCACTTGTCAAACAGCGAGCCAGTACCGTGTCGTCTTATCACTGATCATGTCCAGTTCTTCTTCTCTTTATTCCAAACAAACCACTGTTGCTGCTGCCGTAAATGTAAACGCATCCCTTCCTGTGCACCAGAGGATTAGTTACCAGACACCGGGTGTTTAGGGCCGCTTTCATGAACTGGGCAGCCTATAGGTTTAATCACTGTAGGGAGCCGAAGCGGAAGTGTAGGCCGAAACCTTCCCATGGTTGACTAGCAGCTAAGTGGCTGACACGATTTTACACTGGCCACAAAGTAGTATGTCTTCTGCAACTTGACAAAGCAACAAATGGTGATAAGATTTACCTCTCGGCTCACTGCGTAGAATAAACTTCGGGGACTTTGGGACTTCGCCTAAGTATGAGTTCAGGCTCATGATAGTAACTGCTGACATTTTTTCACTGTGTGAAGCTGTAGCTAACATACTGTGGCTTGTTCCTTTTACAGGAGATGGAACATTTCAACTAGCTAAAAGCCTGCTGGGTAGTGTAGTTTGGTAACTAATTTTATCGTTCATGTAAATAATACTGTAAATTTTTGTAAATTAAGTGTACTTCACTTTACCGCCCCATTAACAACGACTCTGTGGGCATTTCAATAATGCAGCGTGAGCTCGAGAATTAAGACGATATTGTGATTGGCTGCTACTTACAAGATTTTGCATATGCAAATCCTGTCATGAATAATTTGTAAACCTCCCCATCCACAGTAAGAGAAAGAGACAGTCCAAATTCACCACCTCATCATGTGGTACCTGCTGATCAGCAGGCTCTCAGACTGAATCGGAAAATGATTTACTGCAGCAGGCAAAATGTTCTCCAGCATCAGTATAGTGAAAATGCCAGGATGTCATGCTGTTAAGGTTTGATCAAGTAAACATCAGAAAAGTACAAAAGAAAAACTATCCACAAAGTTGTGTAACATGAATAATGACTGAATTAGACCAATCAAAAAATAAAATAAAATAACAAATAATACATAATAATCATACAATATGAAATAAATAATAAAATATGATCCAAAATATGCACACTTGCAGAGACCAGGCATGGAGAGTAAGTTACCAAACAGTAGTCTGGTGCTAGTAATTGGCCCTTTAACTGAATTTGGCGTCTTGCTGTAGGATCACACACAATTGCAGATGATGGTTACATGTTTTTGCCATTCTGTCCATTGGCTATAATCCCTTTAAATATATAAAATCCCCAAACTTATCAATTCTCAGTAGAGTATTTCTTCATCCACACACTCATGTACAGTAGCCAACTGGAAAACGGACTTGGAGAGCGGACTGACAGGCCAGAGGCAGACTGAACAGAAACTGTCATTGGGTCCCTTGGTACAGAAAATTACTCACACATTGAGTTCATCTTAATCAAGATGTTCTTAGCAGGTGCTACAAACCTTTTAACACTCCTCTGATGAATGCAGACGACAAAATATTACATGCTAGTCTATGAAAATCACGGAATTAAGTGCTCTTTTTGTTAAGTGCATTACAGAACTCTTCAGAGAGTTAAAAGGCAAATTAAATCTGAAAAAGGGGGCTCTGGTCTTTAATTATTTTTCATGCAAAAGAGATCATAGAGAAAATATTCAGTGCTTCACGTTCCTCTAGGTCAGGAGGAGCCATGGTTTATTAAACTGACCAAACAGACATACACAGAGCAAAGAGGGAGAAATAAATCTACGAGAGCAGTGCTGAAATGTAATTAAGGGGCAGAAAATGGATTTTCCAACCTTTGTCTTCATGATCTAATATTTGCCCACGTTTAAGGGTTTACATTTTCATAGCGTGGTAAAGGGCCACGAGCAAAGGGGACATGCAGGAAAAGACGTGACTTAATGTCAAATCGGGATCATTCTGACCATCAAACGTGGGGTTTCTAACAGCTCAGCTACACCGGGTGCGCTTTGTTTACGTCCGTTTGTGACGGAAGGGTCGGATCAGATATGCAGCTGTTTACTTCAATGCAACCTGCTACACATGCAACATGTTGAAGGATTAGAAACGGAGACGCAACTTTGGAGATCCGCATGGCTTCTATTTTTGTCTATGTAGCAGTCTGTTGTGTATTTGAGCCATATATAAATCCTAAGATTTTGCTATTCTAGTCATTTATCACCGTGTCAGTAAACAAAACAGAGGATGCCAGAGGTGGGGACTCGAGTCACATGACTTGGACTCAAATCAGACTTGAGTCACTTTAATTGCTTGAGTCTTGACTTGATGCATGAAGAGAAGACTTGAGACTTGACTTCTGGTGACTTGGGACTTGAGTGTGACTTGTACTTTGATGACTTGAAAAGGTTTTCTAAAGTCTTGACAAAAGATCTTGTGTTGTGTAAATGACTTAGATTGAAAGTGATGAGATTTGTTCCACCAGACGACTGAAATAAATTCTGTTTTCTGAATTTCTATGGAATGATTGAATTTATTGATGTTGAAACTGATTATAGAAATCAAACTCATGATGCACTTTCCAGCTTTTTATCCTATTAAAGGTCCCATATTCTACACTTTCCAGTGTTTTATTTTATGTCTTGAGGTCCATTAAAAGCTGTCTGTGTGTTGTCATGTGCCAAAAACACTCTCAATCCATTTTTTACTGTACACGTTCATTTTCCAGCATCTCTCTGAGCCTTAATAGGCTGTTTCTGTTGCTGTGTCTTTTAAGGGTCATTAACATCAACAACCCTCTGTTCTGATTGGCTAACCATTTCAAGAGTGAAATGTGAGACACCACAATTTCTAATATAGTTTTCTAATATGGATTGTGTGGATTTACTTGGCAACCATGCGTTTGATACTTCACAATGTTTAGATAGCACATCCAACTCCTTTATAATCAAAGAAGCAAGGGAAATCTCGTTTTCCACAATATGGAACCTTTAAAACCATATTCCATTGAAAAGTCCTAGATATTTTGTTTTCTTTAAGATATTAAATTGATACTGGACTCTTGATTTGTTCTGACTTCACTTGATGTTCTACATTTATACTTGAGACTTGTGCCTCAGGTTGACTTGGTCACACCTCTGGAGGATACATAAACCACTGTCACTTAAATAAATATTAGAGATGAGGTTGAGAAGCCTTCTGTTTGGCTACAGTACACCTACAATCTAAAAAAAGTGGCATAAGTACCTCTATATGGTACAATAATGTTCCTTATGGTACAACTTGAGTTGTTGGAAAAAGTATGATGTAGATAGGTGCAACACAACTGGCAGACCATGGGTGGAACAAGAACAAGCTGTGTAGTTTAGGCATAAGTTGGAAGTTTCACAAAATGCTGTGATCACATGATGGAGTATCGTGAATATGGTATATGAGGGTAAGACAGGTTCAGAAAAACGAGGTTGTTAGGTTAGGACAAATATGATTGTTGTTCCAGGGTCAAATCTTATGTCAAATCCAAGACAGATACTTGAATAAAGGGAAATTATACCTAACTATACTGTGGTGTGCATGCGCTCACCTTTGCCTCTTTCAATTATGCACCATCCTCTTGCTGCGCATTCTGCTGTGTCTTCATTTCAACAGTGCTAGGGAGAGTATTTGCATATCATTATGTACTTGATAATTGTGTGCATCAGAGGGTCACTTTGCCGTAGCGTTGCCAATTGGCTAGTGAATAAGATTTTCTTAGCCGTGGACCCATCCATAGCTTAATGTTATGTGAAACAAAAATCCATCTCAAGATTTTCTGCTTCCCCTAGTTTAGAATAAACACCAGCAATGTATTTGGTTGGCTGTGGTCACATCAATGACTTTCACAGCTAAAATAGGAGCGAGTGGTAGAGAGAGTGAGAGAGAGAAAGAGAGAGAGAGACCAGGAGAGGAATTATAGAGATATTGACAGCGTTAGGACTTGGAAATGGATGGTGGGTGCAACCTTCCGGCGTTCAGGAAAAACATAAGATGTATCCTCATTCAGGTGGTGAAATTGCTTGTGTAAAGATGGAGACAGGCTTTTTCCCCACATTTGAGGCCCCCTCACTTCTTGAGCCTCTGTCTGCTCTGATAGAGTCGCTGCCATTGTGGTGTGAGACTGATAGGCCAGAGGAAAGCTCAGTGGAAACTGCCACTGTGTCCCCCAATATTACATATAACAACAGAGGGAACTCAACGAGCCATTCCCTATACACTTTGGTCCAATTTAGATTAAATATCCATGGAGTTCGATTGATGTAAACAAAGATTCCTGTTTGTTTCCAGTGGCAATCAACAGTAATTTCCCTGTTGTGAATGGAACTGTGTGCTGTGTGTCCTGATTATTTCATACAGTTGTTCCCGTAACTACACAAATTCAAAGCACTCTGTATGTTGAGTTTTATCAAATAATTTCCAATGGGTTGGGGCTAATGCTCAGCTCTAAACCACCAGATAAACAAATCAATCAAATGAATGCCATATATGCGCAATTATAGTGTAGTCGTGGCTGTCCTACTTCTTAATTCAGACAGCGTTTGCCTTGGCATATCTTGTTTTGCATGAATAGTCAGAGTTATTTAGTGTCTGTGCATGTGGCATATTTCAAGTCCACAGGCAGGTGATCTCAGCGCATTGTGTTAAGCCTGAGAATTCACAGAGAAATCAACAGGCTTGGTATTACATTTGCAATCTTTGCTGCCATTCTCATGAGATTAATCTGCAAGTAATTGCATATTTCAAATGTATGCAGCCATTACCGTCTGTTCAGAGGGGCTGGCTGTCTGTCACATGGAAAGTGGGCTTCTTCCTGCCACCGGAGGTTAAAGCCTGTCAAGATTTGGCCCAGGCCAACTGTCCCCCGGTCTGTACACTGCGCTGGCCAATGAGCTGTCCTTGTTATCTGTGTTCTGTTTACATTAACTTTCAGAAGGAGAGTAAATCCTTTCTGACAAAATATGCAATATTAAGAAATTGGTAAACACTGTAGGCCTACCTCAGTCCTCACCACAATGAATTGGATATTTCTGTTTGCACAGTGTTAGCCAACAAACTATCTTCATTAAATCCATTTGACGGAGCCGCCTTGATAAAGAAAAGCCTATATAGTTTTGCAAATATTTTGTTATTATCTGACGCATACAGCTACATGTACATGTACAAAATAAGCAAAGAAATAAGAGTAAGATGACTGACGTTTTGTTTAAAGTTTATTTTGGTGACATCTTTGGTCATTGCTGTGGTGTTTCTGCACAGCACTTCCAAGAGATCACCTGTCAATCAAACAGTGTGTCCAGTACTGTCTTGTTCCTTGGATTTTCTGTTGATGAAGTTTGAGTTTCTGTAGGTGGCGCTCTTTTCTTTGTCTGTTCAGCCATGGAACCTAACCACCCAGTTCTTCTTCTATTTATTCCAAACAAACTGCTACTGCTGCTGGAAACGTAGAACGCATCACTTCCTGTGCGACTTACCCAACAGCGGGTGTTTAGAACAGCAAATGTAAAGTCTTTCATGCAATGGGTGGTGGAATCAATACTGTGTAGGAAAACAGAAATTTATTTAGATGAAAATGTCATGGATAATTGCTTTAAGAATAATATTTGAAGCAATACAATTAATTTGATATTCATCTAGCATGAAATTTTCTTTGAGACATAAAAAATATTCATTAATGATAATGGCTGCTGCTGCTGCTGCACAGAGGCCTGCCACTGCTCCTCAGTTGACAGGCTCAGACTGTGCAGCCATCATAGTGAACTGCTGTACAGCCGGCGTTGGTGTGAAAGACAGATCAGTGCGAGTATTAATGGGAGTCCCTCTGCCAGAGAGCGTTGCTGACCTTGGTCTTATCTCTGCGACCTCATGCATGATTGATAAATAAAAATGAAACTCAAGCTATCTTCCGTAGCTGAGGTATCTAATCTCATTAGGAGCTGGTTCTTTTGGCAAAAATGAAAATGGGCTTGGTCGGTCTTGGTTGGCCGGGCATTTAATTTTGCAGCACTTCTGCTGTTTACGCACTGTCAGACAGGGACTAAAGATACAAAACAATATCTCTGTGACTTCTCTACACCTCAAAGACAATTGAATTCACTGATGGGTCAATAAATATTCTGTCTCCCCAGTAATAAAACACATATATCGGCTAGCGCTTCTCCCTTTCTCTGCATGTACAACGGAGAGTAAAAAATTTAAATCATGAGGGGTTTTGGACATGCATCACTGCGCTGCCTTGAGCAATTTCATTATTTACCAAAACCATGTTTACAGTTAGGCTCATGAATTATTAAAATAAGAAATACAGCGTTTACCCTTGATATCACAAACGCCTTTAAAGCTGCAATTCTGTGTTGCATGTTGTCAACATAAGTGTCATGGATGTGTCACTACTGAAATGTGGTTTTCAGCTGCATCAGCTCCAGTAATAAGACACTGTTTACTAGAATAAAAACAACTGGGGACCTTACTGAAGCTGAGTGGCCACTTCAGCTTCACAGCTTTAAAAGTGACATTGCTGCAAATTTTTATCTCAGCCATTTAGCGTGGCCACTACATGCAATATTACAGTAGTTGTGTAACAGTGTACTTCCTTTCATAACACAGAATATTGTTTTGAACTGTTAATCAATAATTTTCCCAGCCAATAAGACTCTGTCTGGAAATGTTTATTCATAGATTCTCATATTCCTTTCAGAGCTAACTGAGAACGCTGATAACTTCAAGATGAATTACTCCGCAGTATAGTATCTGGCTATTAGTAGTGCATTCATATGACCTCCCAGAGGGTTTTACCGGGCAGAGCGTAACATAAAACCAGAGGAATTGTTTTCATGTCTCTGCCTATGGTCTGCCTGTGAGTGATGATTACCCATGTAATTACTTCCATAGACATATCCACTAACATAAACTAGTGTACAGTATATTATTTCATAATAATACCATGAAGAAACTTTTCAATGTGGTGAAATGGTGATTCTGTTCAATATGATTTTTTTTTTAGTTTTGGTCGTATTGGCACCTTCAAATGCAGACTGAGGACCTCTGTCACTCAACATGCACATTTTCTTTTTTGTCCTCTTTTAGTTTGGTTTGTTTGGGCAGGTGAGAACAATGGCATTCAAACTCAGGTGTGCACCAAATAACCGCACTGAGACGCCTGAAAATGTGATCCTTTTTCAAGAAAACTGCGGTGCGGTTTGTTAGGAGTGACAGCGTAATCTGAACCGACTACAGGAAACAATGCCAAAAAATGCAAGGTTTTATGGGTTTAAGGAGAGGCTCATATTCAGCTATTTCCTTGTGTGTTCTTAACTGGTATAAACACTGGTATAAACACCAGGTAAATTACAGTAAAGATCACAGACAAGTCTATCATGCTTTGCTTAAGTTAGAGGGACTGGAATTTGCAACTGGTAAAATCTGTAACCTTGCAGGATGATGACAGCTTGCCAAAACTCCATGTGACCTCTGTTTACAAGCCCCGGTTCACTTGTAATTGGACCGTGCAAAGCAAAAAACTTTTCCACTATAGTTCAGACCAAAGAAAATGAACTGTAGGTGTGATCGCATCCTTTGTCTCCTTCTATTCTTGAACATGCACTAACACACTCACTCACACACAGTCAGTCAGTCATTAATGAGCAGCAGGACATGGGGGAAAACAATCTGTGTCTGATAGTTACTGAGCAAAGACAAAAAAAAAAAGTGTGATCCCACTCTCGTTAGCATCACATGTGATAAAGTGAAAAAAAAAAAAAAAAAAAAGGAATGTATGTGCATTAAGTCAAAGTCTTTGCCCCCGAAAGACAAGCAATGTTACATAGAGAAATTAAACAGAATTGGACTCAAGTGCTAACCATATTTAATTACAGAATGAACGAATGATCCAAGGTAGCCAAAGGTATCAATCCCTGACATCTGTTACTTCACTGAATCTCTTAAGGAGCTTATGATCACAGCACCCTCACTATGATGTTTTAACAGGAAAATACACACAAGCCAACAGGACACAACTACAGGACCCTGGAGGCAGCCAACGTTTTTAACAAGTGGCTTTCTGGAGGTCTGTTTCCCCAAGAAATTGGTTAAATCGGACGGCTAGCTTTTTTAGAAGTGATGGGAAGAGCTCCTGGAGGGTCACAGAGAAGCCTCATTCAACTTGAGGTGTCGTTCAGGAGGAACGGCACAGAACGGCTCAGTGTGACTGTGTGGCTCGGTAAGTGTATCTCCCCAAACTTTTTAAACTTGGGTTTTTAACTGGTTTGATTTGAAGCAATGCAAGTCAAGATTTAGATGTAAAAAATACACCCAAAAAAAAGTCCCATCCCCCCTAATTTAGAACCTGTAGATTCATTAATTCATTTAATTAATTAATTAATTAATTAATTTATATAGCACCTAATTAAACATGGTTACAAAGTGCTTCACAAAAATACAAAAAGGCAAATAATTCAACTAATAAAATCAATAAATGCAACATGTAAATTGGTAAACATGAGCGTGCTGTGTGCAGTTTACTGACGTCATGTTATGATTTCTGGGTATTGAAGTTTATTCACACAGTTACGTCTCGCTGCCATTGTGAAACGTCAATGTATGAATTTGCATAATGTAGCTTTAATGATTTGTTTTATGTACAAATTATCAAGCAAAAAGGAGAATAAATGTGGACTGTATCTGGGCTTTAATGTGACCAGTTATGCCATTTCTGTAGGTGTCACCTTTCTTGCTGACTGTATCTATACACACACACACACACACACACACACACACACACACACACACAGACAGACACACATTACTCTACTTTTTCATTTTGTATCTTCTTCTTCTACCATTTTTCACCATGTTGTGTTCAGTTTGTCATTTAGATTCTATTATCCAACCCAGTTGTGTGTTTGTGTACCATCTCCATTTAATTGTTTTTTTTGTTTGTTTGGTTTGCTTGGCGTTTCTTCTGAGTAAGATGCTTTAATAAGCCCCTTGGATTTTTGACATGTACACTTTGATATGAGTAAATCAAGCATTAGCTGCTCTAATTATCCAGCTGTCAGTCTTACTTTCAACTCCAGTTATTAACAATTAATAATAATAACAAACAGCCAAAATTACTTCTTAAAAACTGTGATCATGGATAGAGAGAAAAACATTCATAGGATCCACAGTTTGTATATGGTACAGGAATAATTTCAAAATTAATATTGAACATGGATGGCCAATATCAGTGTTTGACGGCTGCATACTAAAGAGTGAAAATATCATACCAAAGTGAAATATTGCTTTAAGGCTTCTTGTGGGTATTTTAGGAATTTAACCATCTATCTACAAGACAGCTAGAAATAGCAATCTTAGTCTCATAATAAGTATGGTGTTCTGTCCAAATCCCTCAAGTGAGTTATACTCTGCTGTCTGTAATCACTGTTATTAAAGGAGGACGACGGGGAGATTTGAGGTGTGACTGTTTTGTTCTTCGACTTCGCCTCTCCTCCTCGAAAAAAGGCCTGTAAGGAATGAGTGTGACAGCGTGGCGGGGAACAGCTCCGCAGTGCTGGGGTGTAGATATGATGGATGACGAGAAAGTTCCCCTCTACACTTGGGGCTCTGACCTTGTTGGTGCTAATGTTACATGTAGGCTTATCCTGACCCTTTACAGATAAAGAGGGCAAACTCATCAACGTATCCTCCCCATCAGTCAGCCTCTTCTACCAGAACATCAGTGGCGAAGGATCCAGCCGGTTGAAGGACATTCAAGGCTCTAACAGCACAAAAGGAGACGCATCCAAAAATATATTATCCCTAAGGTGCCGCCTGGATTCAGAATAGCCGCTATTACCCATGATGCAGGTGTGTTTTCAGTGAGAATTCAGCACGATATTAGAGCGCCACTGATACCGATGCGATCGTGTTTTAACGGAATAATGATTTCGCAGTTGCACAGCCTAGTTCATCAGCGGCTTCATTCAATTTCTTCATCATCTGAAACTTCTCAGAAACGCTCACTGAACCGTTAAATTGAACTCATAGTCATCACCTACTGTACGTTATTATTCATGAGCTGCCAACTGCAAAGGTTATGCATGCAGATCCCAAAGGGAGAGTAGCCAAGTGACCCGGACACAATTTTTTTTTTTATATCCTGTAATCCCGGCCGAATGATGGCAGCAGTTACATGATGGTGACTGGCATGTACTTTAAAGCATTAGCAAAAACCTACATAGCAAATAAGATAAATAGGTGTGCGGCTTTTATCTGCTGAATGCAGTCAAGGTCGAGTCCAGCATGGCGCTAGCAGTGATTTCTTCCTCCCAGCTAATGAAAGCTTTACTTGTTAAAATGCTATCTTATAACATTAATCTCTTGCAGATCCAACACAATGAACCACGCTTCATATATGTGTATTCACAGTGTTCATGCCTCACACAGCTCTGTTTAATAACACTGAATTCTGTTTAGTGTTGCACATAAATGAATATCGTAGATAAAATTAATAGTAGCAGAAACTTTCAAAAGAGTTTACATAAATGTATAAGCTCAGCACCACATTACTCTTTAATATAGCTCGGCATTGTGTATTGTAAAAAAAAAATGCAAAATAGAGAGAAACTTCCCTGAAGGACTTGAAATACTTGAACAAAACGTCCTAAAATGCAAGCAAGCAAGCACAAGATAATAAAATAATTGATAAAATGGAGTAAAATGCATTTTTACTTTATGTTTCTTGTTTTGTTTCTTGTTGTTTCCATTGTATGCATCATATAATTTTATTTTATCAGTGAGGTAGTTTTTATAAGCCCATTTGGGTTTCAAACCTCTCGGGCACATGCCCTTGTATTGTCTTTATTGTTCTTTTTTATGGTGCGAATAAATAAAACCTAAAACCTAAGTAAAAGTGATGCAGTGTAGTGGCGTCATACCAACCAGGTTTTAATGAATGCCGTGAATGTCCGAGAATTGGTCTCCTTTGCGTTTTGTGCATAAAGAACCTTACACACTGACGCAGGACATAATGATACATGGCACTGTGTCAGTATGAAAGACAAGACCTCTCACATAACACACAAGTGCCATGCAAGAAAAGACCATTCATATCACTCTACAATTACACATCCAACGTTCAATCACCAGGTGCATTCAGGCGGCATGACATACTGTGTGACTGCAGCTGTAGAGGAGATGTAGTGAGCGTCCAGCGGTGCATTGGATCAGCGTATCTTGAGGTAGTTATATTGAATGGGAGGAGACATGTGAAATAAATTATATGTCTTGTAGAGCATTGACATAATTCCAGAGGTTGGAAAGCAGCATAGTGCACAAAGTCCCACGCGGTTACGCAGGCGTTTTTTTGTAGTGCAAGATTGTGCAAATAAATCTTGGATAATACCCAAATGGATTTTCCATGCTGAGACAGAAATGACGCTCATCACCACGCGTTCGATTCTTCCCCCAATTCATGCTCTTGTTTGACAAATGGCCTCCGACATAATAATGATGACCAGCTAAGAAATGTAGAAATGATATCAAGTCTCCGGTGGAATTGAGGGAATGCAGCTGCTTTAAGAACCTCCTCTACTTTATTTTCTGAACAGCTGTCTAAAAAGCAACCAATTAAAGCACTTTGGATTAAGCTTGAAATGGCGTGAACAAATTCTGTCGTGTAAAGACTCAATCCACCAACGCTTTCAGAAGAGAAGAGCCTGAATCGCAGTGATTGTATTTTGAAACCAATCAGTGCAACCAAGCTGGGAATTGGAGTTTGCACTTAAAGGTAAACCCAATTACAGGTGTCGTGCTCCATACAAAATGTGATTTTATACCACAGCTGAAGTTCTGTCGAACACCAAATAAGTTTGGTAAATCTGAATTTTGGGGTTTGGAAATTCCATGTAGAGCTTAAACACAACATCAAAACATTTAAGCAACATTTGTTGATTAGATTAGATTAGATTAGATTAGATTAGATCAGATTTGATTACATTAGATCAGATTTGATTAAATTCAATTAGATTCAATGAAACTCTGATGATCCTCGTGGGGAAATTGGATAATCACAGAAGCAGAGAATAGGCTATAGATAAGAATAAGACAAATAGACAGTATTAAAGTTAATTAAGCAAATAATTACAACAACCAAACATATTAAAACTAAAACAGCAAATAAAGATACAGTGTCGTCACTCACAGATTTACAGGGAAGTGTTTATCCCTAGCTAAATGGGAGTTAAAATACAGAAACATGTGTCCTGATGTTTAAATATGCACTGTATGCTATTCACATGATCAGATTCACTTGTAAATGTGAATTGTTAGCATCTACAGATGGAAGGATTGGAACAGATGGATGGACTTGGAATACCAAGCTGTGTCCAGAAGTACCAGCTCATATGAGCTGGGACTTCTGGACACAGCTTGGTATTCCATCATTATCTGCAGAAATGGTAACACACATTAAGCACAGAAATACATTCAGAGCATACAGATATGCATTGTTTGCTATCACCTTGTAAAATATAAAGATGGAGGTAAAAGATGATGTGTAAATGTGTATTGTGGTAGATAGCATACAGACAGAGATCAGTCCTTCATATGATCTTATTTCTGATTCTTAATTTCAGTTGGTTAATTGTTTATTCTAAAATTGTATTTGTTTAAAATAATGAAGCAGTATTACTTTAGACCAGGATAAGGATCATGATATGGCTAGAAAGATGCACAATGGGCAGCTGTACTCACCTGGGAAACTGTCCAGGTAGTGTTGCTTGCATGAGCTCTCTTATGATACACTTTTACTTTTCTTTATATCTCCTGAGAGAAAATTGGATCCCGAGCCATGCGACCTACATGTGACTTATATATGAAAACTTAAATCGGAATTTGTCAGCGTCGCCAAAGTAATTCTTACATCATTCGCCTGAGACAAGTGACATAATTTTGGCACCCATGGCAGTTTGGCTGAGCCGGCGTTAGCATGGAGGACAACGAGACACAACAATGGAGAGAAAGCGAAATAGCCCGTTTGATTGGTGTTTGGAGAGACGCCTCAATTCAGTCAAAACTCAAAGGCCATGTTGGAAACATAATATAACGTATGCTGGAGAAACAGTCAAGAGAAGAGCAATGTAAGATTGTGTGTTATTGTTACTCTGCACACGCTTGTCTTTTTTCCATTGTGTCAGTCCATATTGGTATCTGATACGGGTTACAGCCTAGAATAGAAATGAACAGTCATCCAAAAAAAAATCATTTGGAACTGAGCATGAAGACCTGCGGTGTGAACGTAGCTTCAGTTTTTCCCAGTATGTGTCTGAATCAGATTCAAACCTCTCATGCTGGCTTACAAGACTCGCTCCCTGGTCTACCTATCTATTATTCCTTTATTTAAGCAGGAAGTATCACTGAGCTCAAGATCTCATTTGCAAGAGAGACCTGCTAACAACAATACAGTTATAAAAAAAAAACAAGACATAGAATTTCTTTCACACATTGCCACACAGCAGGCAATCAGCAAACAGGGACAAATCAGTGGAAACAGTTACAGTCAGCGTTAAGAAAAGCACAGTTTAAGAATTGAAACTTTTCTAAAGAAACAAGGGATTCTAATTTTAAAGACGTTTGCAAATCATTACATTCATACAGTGAGTTCTGTATTTATATATGGAATATCTAAGACTAAGTAACCCTGAGACCTGGCTCCATAGTTTCTGGATTTAAATGTGATTAAAGAAGAGAGATATTGGGGTAATTTCCTCTAGACAGCCGTCCAGCCTTATGCTCTTTGCTGTGACCTGCACTTCACAGCAACTGGACTTTTGGCACTTCTCTCCTTAAAGTAATCTGTGATCACTCCAAGCGCAGAAGACTCTTCTCTCTCCCAGTTCTGTTATGGCATTACAATCTTCCCCCTCTATCAGCACTGCAGAGTCACTCATCTTTCAGCTTAGACTGAAAACACATCTCTCCAGGCCGCATCTCTCTCTCTCTCTCTCCTCTCCCCAAACCTCCTCCATTAGCTACGCTCACTGTACCTGATCCTGCTGCTCTTCATTTCTTTAAAGCCTTGCCATATTATAGGACTATAAAATGTCCTGTATTTATATAAATACATGATCAAAGATGTTTGATGAATACATAGTTAAAATTAGATTTTGTTTGAGTGGAGAAATTTAAATATATTGCATTTTTAAAAATCCCCCTTTTTTTACAGGCAGTAAAAGACTCATCACAACTGGACTTGGTCTTGATTGGCAGTTTACTGTGCGACACCGTTGTCTCGTTGTCATTTGTACTTGTTATTTCCCTGCACATGTATCTAATTCTTGTTCATTCTTGCTCTTTGGCATATTTTACATGCTCTGGCTGTACGTTAATTCCAGAAAGAAAAAAAAAATCTTCCTCCTCTAGTTCTCAGCACAGCATCGCTGTCCCTTCCACTTGTGAGTCACTGTGGAGAGTGTCAGCTCAATGCTTTAACGCCTTGTAACTGCAGTTGTGTCATATGCAATTCTTGCACCTGTATGTGCACTTTGCCGCTTGAACGCCAATCTTCGGGGGAGCCTGTCTTGTCTGTGCATACACTAATTACAACATGAGGCAGTACTTTAATGAGCAGCAATTCATATACTGTACATCTTTTAACAATGGACCATGTTTATATCTGGACATCTTTCTTCTTTAATGTCATTTTACTGGACAAAATATGTATTTTTTGTGTTTTATGTGAAGCGCATTGAATATGCCTTGTGTATGAAATGTGCTATATAAATAAAGTTTGCCATGCCTTGTCTAGACAAAATGAAAAAATAATGGATTTATGTGTCTCAAAGCACCCATACAGGAGAGTTTTGGCACACTCTTTGTTTTCATAAGCATCAGTGAGAATTTGGGTTTTCTTGAGTTGATGGCAACACAAGATCAATAGTGCCTAAATTTCATGTAAATTGTGACATGATTAGACAACATCTACTGATCAGAAAGCATTCACAAGAGATTGACAATGTGATTTGGTCTCTTGAACTCACTCAAGGCTTTGAACTGGATACCGCAGGGCAAATAAATGTCTTAATAAGTGTCAATTGAGTTCCATCTTTTTTAGAAAAGGTCAATTTGTGTCGAAACCTTAATTTGCTACTGTGGACCCAACAACACATTAATACCATGTCAATTATCTGGCTACTGTGGGAGGTATTCAAGTCACTGTCAAGCCCCAATTAAGATACACATTGGACATAAACAGTTCTTGCTCTTGTCATCACTCTAGAGGAAAAATAAACTGTATTTTCATCACAGTAAGCTATCTAGTTCCTCCCATGCATTAAGAAATCTGGATAAGTTTTTTTTTTAACATATATGTTTTATATTATATATCATATCATTTTAACATAAATTGCTCATCCAGTGTATATGCCATCCTCTTATCTGGCTTTTAAATCAAGTGCATTATTGTTTTTTTTATGTATTTCCACCAGTAGTAGCACACCCAGTCACGTTCTCAGCCTTCGTGTTTAATTATTGCAGAATTAAAAGAGTAGTTTTTGGACTTGTGTGAGGCTGAAGGTCTTCAAAGTTTTAGAGAAAAGTCTTTTCTATGGGCTGACAATGGGGAAAATACTTATGGGCCACATGAGAATTTGAGCCGCCGCAGTATCGATGTCAGCCTCCATGCCAAACTGGTGGTAAGGCTGAGTCCCGTGGGTGGTTTTATTGCAGGAAGCATTTCAGGTGACTCTTGACCTTTACGCTTCTGGGCTAATTCAAAACTGTATTCCAAAGTGTAACTTGGAATAAAGTGAATGTCCTTGTTATTCACTTGTATTATGAATCTTCACAATTCACATTATAACACGTATTCAGTAAGTTTTTCTCTGGAAGGTTTTTTTTCAACACAAGGATTTGTTGTGTAGTCTCAGCAGAAGAGGAAACACAAATATAAGTGGAAAGAGAAATATCAGACATGTGGATATTAAGCCGTTATTAGTTTGATATAAATTAATGCCTCAGACGCTGATTATTCTGCATCTTCAAGTTCAATATCTTTATTGTCCCAAAGGGAAATTGGTTATGCAGTCAGGTAAACACAAAGGTAAAAGCAACATGGAACAAACACTGTAGAGAAAAATCACACACATAAAAAACAACAGAATCCCTAAAATAACACGTAAAACACATACGTAGCAGAATGAAAAATTATTAATTAAAAAACTAAAATAAGATAATTTATCATTGATAAAACAGTCCAGCACAAAAATGCAAAAGAGCAACATTTTATCACCTTATGAGCTGGTTAAGCTGGGTAATAGAATAAGGCACCAAGGAGTTCTTGGACCTGTTTAGTTTCAGGTCAGGTGATCTAATAGCGGCGGAAGCACAAACTCAGTCAGGAGAGGATGGTCCTGGCAGTTGAGGATGGAGCTTTGCCTTCCTCAGCAACTAAATTTTTCCATCATTGAGTTACTTTGTTCAGATTCATAGCTGCAGTTCGCTTTCAGTGGATGCATGACAACTCAACAAGTCAACGCCTGACAATAAGGGGCTTTTATTTGGATAAAAACATCCACCAAAAGACTCATGTTATGTTAAGAGTCAAGTGAAGTATATCCTCCAGTAGAGTTGGAGTGCACTTGCAGAGCGCTTGTAACATTTATCAATACACAGGATTTGATGTTTGAGTGCTTGTAGAATATAACGAGGGGGCCAAGGCTTGGTTTCCTTTTAGATCATTCAACTGGTGCTGATGCTGTGTGTGCATTTGGATAAGTAGCTTGCAAGCAATGTCAGCCATCTAAGGTCGTGTCTATTTGCGTCCATTGAACATCAGATCTTCTCCCTTCCTGTATGATGCTGCGGTGCCTTATTTAATGGAAGTCAAGTAGAAGAATAAAATTGAAATCTATAGAATTTCTAGACCATAAGTTGAAATGCGCATGCAGTCAGAAACGCTACAGTTGAATTTGTATTTGCTATTGTAACTCAACAAATAATTTCAACAACTAGGAATAATGCTGCTTTTTTTGCATTCTCTTTTGATTGATGCATGAGACACTAGAGCAGAGATATCCCTTTGTGAAACTTTTATATGCTTCTAACTTTCTTTAAAGTTCATCAACACGTACTATCTTTTAGATTTTACACTAAGAAGACTCCTACTCTTGAAAACCAAAGGTTTGACCTGCAAGCGTCATCCCTTTCATTGCATTTTACCAAGCAAAGCTCCAGTGAGTTTCACTTTGACTCAAATCGCATTGATATTATCCTAGCTAACTTTGTTCCCGTTGTATGTTTACATCTTGTGGCTATGTGCAACGTTATGCATCCTTATTATGTATGCTAAAGATTCTAAAAACCAATCGGAGACAGACTGAATGTATGTGATCTGTTTGATTTCACGATTTATTCTTGAAAATATAGTAGCTAATGTTGCTATGTTGTATTGGAAGCCATAAGCTATAGCCTAAGGTTATTGAGTTAATCTACACAGCTTTATGCATTGTGTTATTGTGTCATTGAATTCACATTTTCATAGGCAGGGATTGAAAGTATTATACTGTACAGTGAAGAGATATAGATTTTAATTAAGAAACAACTACTGCTGTATGCAGGTCGGATTTTTTTGATAACCGTTTGCAAGAGTGGATTCTGAAACAAGATGGCGAGCCAGAGCCCAACCCAGTGAGCCTCGCTGAGCGGAGTGCGGGCCAGCATGCGTGGAGGGTGTGACATCCCAGCTTTTGCTCCATCGTGTGTCCATGGAATGGAGTACACACTAACCCTAACCCGGGTAGATGAACACTGACTGAACACAGACTGACTCTCTCTCTCTCTCTCTCTCTCTCTCTCTCGCTCTCTCTCTCTCAATAAAGTTAAGCCTTTATTGATATATTATATTGTAGTAATTGCATGTCCATTCCTATACTACATTGGCCCTTAGTAAGTGTTACATGTAGTTTCAGAAATACATGTCATGAGATTCAATGAGAAAATTAGCACTCTTTTCTTCATTCTGGAAAATAATCAATAGGACATAATTTATACCATGGCACTCTTTTCTCATTGTGCCTGTTGGAGTCTGAGGTTTGGATAAATGAGCCTCTTCTCTACTGGTGTTTAAGTGTGAATATCTCACACATTCATGAGAATTTCTTCACTTGTGAAAATGGGACTGAGACATGTTTGACTACACTCTACACACCACACTAAAGTGACACATTCACTAAAGGTTTGCACAGGGAAGAGTGTGTGCTACATCATCAAAATGACAAAATCAGAAAGCCATGCTATTCGCTAACTGTGCACAATGAGTGGAGAGCGTGCCTAATAGTGCTGGTCGGAAAATAAAGCCTTTGCGCCTGTCATGGTAATGTACAATTATGTATAAATGTAATTATTTTGCTCACGTAATATTTATTTATAGGTGAATTTGTAGCAAATTTGTAGGCCATGTAAATGGAGACAGTTCCAAATTTACTTACACTTTGCAATTCCCCCAAATTATTGTAGCCCATATAGGATCTTTTGGAAGGTGGTGTAAATACTTTGTCACCAGCAAGTCAGCCAAGCAAGGGAGAAGATTTTCCATCCTAGAATCTTAAATCAGATCAGAGAACATCTAGATTATGGAGGCCACTTTAGGGCACACAGGCCTTGGTGGATTATAGTTTTGAAGCTGAAGCACCTAATTTGCACTTGCATTTGGTGATGAAGCTATTTGCTTGTGCTGACTTGTGCATAAATTTCTTAGTGAATAAGATGAAAAATCTGCGCTCTTAGATCAAGCAACTAAGGCACATTGCCTTTGCCACTAATCTTACTATACATTCACCCTGCAATCAACACGATCAACAAGTCACTGGAAGTCCATTAATTTCCTCTAGAGGAGAGTCCAGGGAAACATGAGCAATGCTTTTCAGCCAAGAAAAGTTGGCCACAGCTGAAGTTTTCATGCTCATCAGCCATCAACACCCAATCAGTTTTCTGCACTTGCTTGTTTCCTTGTCCATTTGCTTTCGTTTCATTAGCTATAGCTTCGCCTGGCAAGTGCAAAATGAGCAATAAGTTAATTTTAGCTTCAAAGCTTCCCAGTTCTCTACAACTTTTTTTTTTTGAAAGACTGCAAGAATAAACATCTGAAAAACGGTGCTTGAAGGGCGGATGCATCCATTGTTGGAGTCGATAGCAAGCTCTGAAGTAATTTTGTTGATTTTTCGTTTTTGTTTAGTTTTCATTAATTCTTGCTAATTAGTGCTTGCTAGCTTGCTAGGTTAACCAAAGCAGTGAAAAACATATGGTTTGCCTGTTCAAAACTTTGTAGCTGCAGACCGCTACATAGATGCCACGGAAGCGTCTCGCAGGTCAGAATAGAGCGATCAGCCAAGTCACTTGCTGTGTGAACTCAGAGTCAGTGACCAGGATCAGGACCAAGATATGTATCCTTGTGGTTAAAATTCACAGGTTTCACTAGGACTGGCAATTTCACTTTGACATAAGGCAAGGCAAGGCAAGGCAAACTTTATTTATATAGCACATTTCATACACAAGGCAAATACTATGTGCTTCACATAAAACACAAAAAATAATATATAAAATTACATTAAAAACAAAAGAAAGAAAGATATTGAGCAGTCACTCTCACACTGGTGACACCTCTGGTCAGCCAGTATAACTTCTCTGAGAGTGACTCTCTAAAGGAAATCAATTTAGATGAGATCTTGAAGGATTCTTCAAAGGAGCCTAGAGTCTTTCCAGTGGTCTTACCCCACCCTATAGGCAGGCCCCACAGCCCCTATAGGACTTGTAAAATGTTCCTGTAGAACAATACACAGATCATCTAAACAATTACAATTATAAACTTCAAGAAATCCTTCAATTCTCAATACAGGTTTGAGGATCCCATCAGAGCGGATAAACAACTCACCGGAGTTCCTCTAGACTCCTGTTGGGATCCTGTTTGTGATGCCAATTGATGAATAATTTTGTATAAAATAGGTAAAACATAAATAAAATAAATAAATAAAGATAACACCTGTTACATCTACATACAGATCATCTGTATGTAGATGTAACAGGTGTTACCTTTATTTATTTATTTTATTTATGTTTTACAGAAGGCCACAGAGAAAAGGAATGTTTTGAGCCGACTTTTAAAAGAGCTGACAGTGGGAGCACATCTCAGTGCTTCTGGAAGTTTATTCCAGTAATTGGGAGCATTATTACTAAAAGCAGTTTCACCTGATTTAGTTTTCACCTTGGGAACAACAGACTGGTCCCAGATAACCTCAGAGGTCTGGGTGGCTCATATCCTAGGAGCAGGTCAGAAATGTATTTTGGAGCTAAGCCATTTAGCGCTTTAGCAGCAGAATTTTAAAATCAATTCAATGGCACACTGGAAGCCAATGCAGTGACCTAAGAACTAGTGTAATGTGTTCTGTTTTCTTAGTCTAAGTCAGAAATCTGGCAGCAGTATTCTGAATGAGCTGTAACCGCCCCAGAGAGACCGGAGAGAAGACCATTGCAGCAGTTTAACCTGCTGGTAATGAAAGCATGTATCAGCTTTTCTAAATCAGCTTTTGACATAAGACCCCGTACTTTGGTTATATTTTTAAGATGATAAAAGGCTGATCTTGTAATGGTATTAAAATGTTAAATGTTAAAATTGAGATCAGCATCCATAATAACACCAAGATTCCTAGCTTGGTCTTTACTCTTGAGAGACAGGGAGTCAAGGTGAGCCCTAATTGTCTGCCTCTTTTCCTTAGTACCAAAGATAATTACCTCAGTTTTGTCTTTATTTAGCTGAAGAAAGTTTTGGTACATTAATTTCCTCAGTACACTGAATCAGAGAATCTACAGGACCAAAGTCACTTGAAGAAAGAGATATATAGAGCTGAGTGTCATCTGCATAATTGTGGTAGTGAATGATATTTTTCTGTATGATATGTCCTCGTGGAAGCATGTAGAGGTTGAATAAAAGAGGGCCAAGGATTGAGCCCTGTGGAACTCCACACGTCATACCAACCCTTTCAGAGACAAAGTCATCGATAGACACAAAGTAGTTCCTGCCTTGCAGGTAGGTCTTGAACCAATTTAAGACCGGGCCAGAGAGTCCAACCCAATTTTCTAGTCTATCTAATAATATTGTGTGATCGACAGTGTCAAATGCAGCACTAAGATCCAGAAGTACAAGGATAGAAAGCTTGCCTGAATCTCATTCGCAACTCTAATAAGGGCTGTCAGTAGCTGTTAAGCTGGTTGAAGACAATTTTTTCCAGGATCTTACTAATAAAAGGGAGATTGGAAATAGGTCTGTAATTACTTATCACAGGAGCATCCAGGCAACTCATCTTTAACAGAGGCTTAATAACAGCAGTTTTCAAAGCATTTGAGAAAACACCAGACAAAAGAGCGCTGTTAACAATTTGCAATAGCTCGTTCGCCAAACAGCTAAAAACATTTTAAAAAAAGCTTGTAGGCAGAGGGTCAAGGCAGGTGGACGACTTAAGCTGTTGTATAGTGTCCTCAAGTGTTGTGTAGTCAATAGCAGTAAAATTTGCCATATTACTTACATCATTTATGCGTGAAGGAAATGGAGGCATAACCTTAAGGCATAACATAAGTCACTGACAGAATTTTTTCACCCTCCCCTCATACTAGAGTGCCTTGATTTCTGGAAAAGCTCAGCCTCACCGCACACTTCTTTCAGGTCCAGCGGCTTTATTTTTCCGCCTCTTTCACATCTCACACTTTTCACTGCTTTTGGTTTACTGGACATATGATGTATACTATATCAATATTTCTAACTGTAGCCTGGTTATAGCTGTGTGAAAGCTCTTCTGTGTGAAAGTGCATGCTTGTGTGTGGATGAGTGTGGGAGGTTCATGTGTGTGTGTGTGTGTGTATGTGTGTGTGTCCCTGTGTGTGTGTATGTGTGTGTGTAGGCGTTTCTATGCGTGTGAGTGAGAACATGTTCTTTATTTGGCGTGTTCGCTGCCTGACTGTAAGTCTACTCCCTAATGATTGTGTGACAGCTGGGCTAAGACATGATTTAGCCGTTCTTTTTTATCTCATTAACTGTAATAAGTTTCATTCTCAACCTGATGGATTCTAATCACAACTAAGGTTAAACAAAATCAGTGTTAACTGGAAATTATAAAAATGCAAATGTGACACAGAATACCTTTGAATATATGAATGCTGATTCATTTTGTTGACAGTAATATATATGTAAACGTACAGTATATTCAAGTACTGAGTATGAACATTTAGAAAAATCCTGTCCTTGGCTTGATACAGAATATCTGGTATAGAATACTGTAAATAATCATTTTCAGAGTGACTATAGCCCTATTTGCACAGGACTAGTATTACTCTGGGACATAAAGTGATTTGTAATAATTGCATAATAATAATCATCTGTGATTTTAATCCTGTGTGAATGAGCCATGTCTGTAATTTGTCATATAAAAATTGTAGCGCAAATTATCCACCATATTTTGCCGTAGACAGAGATCCCCTGATAATGCTAATCCTGTGCAAATCGAACTCTTGGTGATTCTAGCCGTGTTTTTGGTGTGTGATTTCTCCTTCTTTTAGATGCACAATTTCTATCTTCCTCAACATTTCATGAAAAATGGAAGCAGTAGCAGAGCCTATAGAGGAAGTTCTGAATGCATTTACAACGCAAACTTCAAGTTTCACTTTGCTAAATCAGAAAGTGACAAATTGTAAAATCTTGACCTTATACAATTACACCCGCATCACTGGCGATTTCAGCAAATTTTATTATCCATGGAAGACGAGGAGCCGCACTCTCTCCATTAAAAGGTCATCTTTATTATTAAAAACGTGACTTTTTGGCCTTTGGGGGCGAATTTTATTATCCCTGCGAATGCGTTTCACTACAGTTTGGGGGGTAATTCATGAATTCCATGAGGTCCCACCATAATGCTAGTCCCATGTGAATAGGGTTTATGTTGCAGAATGTAAAATGGCAGCTGATCCTACCTCTGCTTCTGTTATTGTAGCAGCAGTGAGGGTCAGAAAGTATGTTCTCAGTCAGTCCTCTGCGGTGTTGAAGTGACACCACAGTGTTGTCTCCTTGATGTTCATCTACAGTGTGCAGATTCCTGAATATACAGACAGTGATCCATTAAAACATCCTCCATCGAAGGCCATCTTCAGCACACTCAGCTTGAATGTTCTGCTATCCATCACCATGGCATTTAATGGATGCTATTCAATGCTTTGTATTGCATTATCCTCATCTAGTTTAAACCTAAGGTGATAGCTTTCAAGGCTGCAGGCTGACAATTGCCTGTTTCCATTTGTGGTTGGAGCACATGCAGTTTTGAGAGATTTGTAGCCTCTTAAGTTGCCACTCTAACAAGTGTTGCTAATTAAGTTAAGAATATCTGCCAAGACTTTTTCTTTCTAATCAACATTAGGCTCTTTTAAATTGAAATGGACATTTAACTTAACAATTCAAATGGAAGCAAATTAGCTATTTATAACATGAAGTGAAATAGCTGTTTTGTTTTTGTCTCATCCATTTGAATGATCTACATTACTTTAGGGAAGATGTAGCCTGTTGGTGCTGACTTGACAAGCACTATACCTCACATCTGTATGGCGATACTTCACATCTGGACGACACTTTGCATGTGAAATGCTTTTAACCTATTGGCATGAGTTAGAATATTGATTCCTCCTCCTTGTTGACAACCGGGAGTCAGCTGTAATTGATCCAAATCAATTAGAGCAGCTGATGTGAAAGCCAACAGTATTTGAGATTGCACTCGTTTACTTTTGCCCACACAGAGAGAAAGTCTTAGCCCATGCCAAAGCACTTAACTTTGCAGATGCTGTCGGAGGGTTCGGGCGTGAGCACATCGGACGTAATAATTGTTGCACATTAGTTGATGCTCCCATGACCCATTTGATGCTTCCGTGGCACATTGTGGCAGGAGATTTGAAGCTTCAGCATCACTGGCAGCAGCATTTCACCAATACAGTGGGTGAGGATACTATATGATGTTATTTTTTTGTTTTTTATTGTTTTTAAAGCTGCAATAAGCGATTTTCCAACCACTAGAGGGTCACAGAAACCGCAACACATTTGTAAATAAAGCACAGGACTACGGAGGCCCCTAAGGACAAACCGTGCATAAAGGCTATTAGCTAAACTAAACGTACCTAGAGAAATGTCGCCGGTTACCAGTCTCGCTTTGCCAGATTTTTCTCCCTCTGAAGGTTACATGTCCCACACTGACAAGTGAAGAGGCAGGTAGAAAGTTTACTAGTTTAACAAGTTTACTCGCTCGCTTCATCGATTCCGCCATTACAAGAATACTTCACGGTGAGCGGGGGGGAGAGCGCCGCTTTTAAACAGGGAGGAGACAAGCTAGTTTTAAAAAAGATGTAAAGCTACTAAATGGGTCGAGAGAAGCTTCAGTCCGGATTTTGACAACAAGCTTTAGAAAAGAGGTGAAAACAGCAACACAGCTGGCTGCTGTGTGGATATTGGTTTATATCATTGTGTCTCAAGGAAATCTCCACATAGCACACGGTAGTTTCAGGATTGGTTATAGGGTCTGAAATCGCTTATTGCAGGTTTAAATGAAAAAGTCTCATTCAGCATGACAAAACACACAAATGGGCCAGTCACCTCAACTTAGCGTTGTGTGGCATATACCGGCCTATATATATGTATGGATACAAATATATACAGTCATAACCCCCATCACCATCAGCTCTCTCCCCTCCTCTTGTTTAACACCCCCACCCCCCTCTTCTCCCCAGGACCATGTGGTAATGTGGGTCTTATAATAACTTTCTTATTTTGGACGTCGCAGTGTTCCAAAAGTCTATATAGACGAAATAGTGTGCAGTGTTCATTTGTCCATCCATCTGAACAAATAACTGAATTTCCAGCTCAGTTTGCAGTCACTGTATTACCTTTTTACGTCCTTTTGCCTTGAAACAGGTGAGCGGTCACTGCGGCTCCAGCACTGCTCATGAAAAACTGGTTTTGGTTTTCTGTTGATGCTCAAAAATAAAAACCAACCAAATGCATGAGTCTGACACTTCCAGTGCCCTTCTGTCTAAAGCACTGAAAACAGTCAACTTGGTCATCAAATTCAACAACCGGTTATTTCAATTAATGATATTCATTAACTCCCAGCTTTGTGTCTGTAAGTTACGGTCAAAAGGTTTATTGGGGATGTGGAAAGCTTTATTCCCTCTGCCATGCCACTGAAATAGCCCATGATCCAATTAAGCCACCATTATTTGATATCAAATAATCAATTTTTGTCAGAAGCTAATCCTTGGTGAAAAAGTATTTTTTAGATGGTTAGATCTGCAGCAATGCACTATGTATAATATATCTATAATGAAAACCAACAGCATTTAAAAATTTTCTAAAGGCACAAGACCAAACTGAATGACATACAAGCAGAATATCACCCACACCCAAGACAGGGACTGTTTTTTTTCTTACCCTGTTTCATCCTTGTCCTATGTTAATAAGCTCTGCTTCTGTCTACCCACACGCTCTTTCATTTCACTGTTCAAACTAGAACCAAAAAGACGTGGTACTCTTGTTACTCCTAGTACTCCTAATACTGAGGGATGCGAGCAAACAAGGGACTTCCTCAGACAAGATAGCCTACACATTATCAGCTACAATTTCCTTCAACAGAACATTTAACTAGGGGAAAAAAGAAAAAATCTCTCCCATTCCAGCAGGATCAGTGGAGAACAAGGAATGACAACGTGCCACACGAGCACGAATACAATGCAGCAGAAGCCTTGGAGACAGAGGCAGACCACTACAGGCTGTCCATTATCATTGTTTTTGGCTGGTTTCACACATCTTCAGGCACAAAATATGTTTACAGGGTCAATCACCTGCCACCTACTCAGCCTGGGTAATTGGAAATGACAACTGTTACATATTGCATTTCCAGCAGAGCGGAAATTGGTTAGCGGTTCTACGCTTCAAGAAGTACTTATTGCATCAGCAGGGTGCACTTTTCATAAGAAGTAGCCTAAACGACCTCAAGATGGCGTTACAATGGATATGCATTTACTTGTATGTTTTATGTATTGAGTCCGGTCATGGCCTGAATGACACCTCAGAGGAAATCTTGACTAAGCAACATACGGCAAGATGCGGCTTATTCAGCCTAGAATATATACAAAACAGATATCTGTGAAAAACTAGACACTCAATAGTTAAATTTCATTGTGAGATGGTCTTAGGAATGGACCACTCCATGTCCAAGCCCATTTACCATGCATGGCGCTGGCTCTAGCACGCATACACCAGATTTCAAAATAAGAGTCACCAAACAAAAGAAACCCAATCAAAGGCCTTGTATAGTGCAGAATTATGGCCTTGTATATTAGGATTTCTGCGTTTGGTCTGCATATTTTATTTTGAAATTTGGTCTCCCTCAAGTACACGCCACAAAACTGTAAAGAACAGCGTTTTTTTTTTTCATATGATATTTTACCCTATAGGTCACACCTTTCTTATTCTACTGTTGTTCTCATTGTGAGTAGAGAAGACCATAAAATCTCTAAAATGTAAATGTTCAGGAGCCGGCGTATTTCATACCATGAATGTATTGCTATTGCCAAAGAACAGACAGAACACAACCTTATGGAACGGTTCGCCTAACACTAAACAAATGGCTTTGAGTGAGTAATTCAACACAACATGTACGTAAGCTTTGAGTGACACTACTTCAGCTTTTAGAATAATGAAAGTTAATCACAAAGATTGTGTGTGTCCTTCACTCTGCTCTCCTCAAATAACATTAGCGGCCCCGCCCCAATCTGAACAGCGGTACTATTTGTTTCAATTAGTGTTGCAATGCCATTAACAAAAGTAATGAGAAGCACTCTCTCCAATTGTGGTCCATATGTACTGTTGGGCAACAATGAAAACACTCTACTTTATTAATAAGATGATGAAATTGAATTTATTCGCTGAGTTATCTCTGCGGGAATTGATACATAAATAAAAGCGCAGAGACAGAAAAGATGTTCATGCTCTTTGTTCACAGGAACGATGACATGTCCAAAACTATTTTTATTGCGTTCGCATTTTTAATTCCCAAATGCCTGTGAGAGCTTTGCTTAACAGCTCCTGCCAACAGAATTGGGTATGTTTGAGGTGGTTAAGCATGCATGGATTAAACCGTGTCAATCATTGGATGCGCTTTAAGTAAACAAGCTCAGACACTATAATAACATCAGCGTTGTGTAAGGTTATCTTTGTGCTGCAGCTTATTGTATATAATAGAACAGAAAATTATCAAACCTGCCTGCAGAGTAACTACTGTTTCATTAATACATGAAAAAGCCTGTGATTAAATGTGGAAGCAAGCAAGATCTCTGTTGGATACAACATTACTGAACTGAATGCATCAGAAAGCTACAAGATGTGATAGGCTATTGGCACATACTAGACCAGTGGCAAAAAAGCCAGTTTAAAAATAGCCTATCAGGAGCAGAGGGCATCAATTCACCAATCCCTAACGTATGGTAAAGACCTGGCTCTTAATATCATTTGGCACCAAAAACCAGATTGAAAACCTGAATATATCAACTAAATTTCTAGGGGCAAGTTTCTGGAGCAATAAAAGATATTAATAAGATAAGATATTATTAGGCCAATGTCATCAATTATTAGATATGGGTCACCAAACTGCCCTTACAAACGCACACAGCTTAAAGGGAACATTGGTCTGAATACTCCCATGACTATTTTTTTTAGCTATGGCTTTTAAATAAATGAAATAAATGTTGTTGAAGGGTATTTACTTTCGCTACTATCATGATGAAAACTGCAAGATCAGATGTGGACTCTCTGATGTTAAGGAATGAATATTGGCAGATGGTGAGCAGAACTGAACCTAAGTGTCAATATGTCTTCCTATGCCTGGTGGAAAGATTGCTTTTACGACAACAAAGGAAGCTTCATGGGATTATGGAACATCAGCCAAACAACCACTCACATTGCAATAAAATTACAGATTACAATGAGAGAATGGAGCAAGAGTTGCAAAGATAAACAACGCTTTTGTATTTAGTACAGTCATAATACTCTCAGTGTTGGATATGATCAGTCAAAGCAGGTGCACTAAAGGCGAGCAGGATTTGATGTTATTCAAATATGTTTTCTAAGCAGTATCAGATGATCCATGAGATAGTGTCGAAAATGAATTCGTGAAGCATCATTGCATCAAAGCGTTCCTCTAACGAGAAACACACAGCTACCAGAAAATATGGAAGTCAGAAGAAAACACTTCAACCTGAATGTTTCCTCTTTTCATCTTGCACAATGCAGCTTTAAGAATAGAGTCAGGTTAGTAAATAGAACATATGGAGAGAGGTATTATACTTAAGTTACTAGAGGATTAATTCATCTTGATATCAACACAAGATATATAGTAATAGGATGAAACAAGCTAGAAGGTGGCACAAGGTCACAGCCACCTTTCGAGCTGAATCCATGCATATCGAGTTCCTACGTCCAAGGGTGCAGGACGGAGCTGAAGATTTGGGTGACATTTTAGCCAGCTGTGTCAAGGTTCCAGGCTCCCCAGGAGGAAGAGCTTTTTTTGGACAACATGCACATTTTTAGTAACTAGACTATTTTCACAAATCCAAGGCACGGTGTTGAAAAGGCCCTTCTTGTGGTGATACAGTGCAAGCTACCTTAGAGCTGTAGCTTTGCAGCAGTATTCAGTTGCTCAATTCATATTATGGAATTAAATAAAATTGCAGGTTAATATGAGGAATGGAGTTGGGAAACATGCATTGCTGTAGTCTAAAGCTGTAAAATGCTTGTTAACTTTTCAACAGTGTACAAAATGATTCCATGATTGTATGATCTTATCTGTTTGCACAAAACTTGCCACAACATATATAAACTCGCATACTAGTAAGCTTTGAACAATTATGTTCATTATTTAAGCAACACTTGTAATAAAATGATTAGAAGAAAATGGACAATTCTACATGCTTTATAGGTTCCATATTGAACAAAACTGTTTTTTCCTTGCCCTTCCATGTAAGCATTTTGCCATTATATCTACAAAATAGCTACAAAAATGGGTCTTGCCATAGTTTCCTTATTTAAAAATCATGAGATTCTACAAGCTGTTTTGATTTGGAGCCCTTAGTGACATCACTAAGTGCTGGCAATCTGCATTTGACCACCCCAAGGTGAAAAAACCCCTCCCATTCACTGAGTCTCATTTTCTAGCTTTTCTCATCAAAGCCAAAAGCCCAACCCTCCGATAAGGTGGCCAATCAGAGCAGCAGTTCATTAGCATAAAATCAACGGCCACAGAAAACAGCCTGTTCTTTATAGTAGAGACAGACAGGCTGGAACACACACTACAAAACTGGATTTAGGTGGAATGTTTTTGCTATACACTTCACAAATTTTGACCACAGCAAACTGTGTTAAATTGTTAAAAAAAAAATATATATATATATATGTTAAACCCAATATCCATATTCATTTCATAATCCAGCATGGCGCCCCCTGTTGAAACACTGTTGCCCAACTGCTGACTTAGTTTTAGTTGATTCATTGGAATAAAGACATTTTTCCAAAAGCAGTTTGATTGACTGAGCTGTTTGTCTGCTTCATTGTTCAAGTCACAAAACTGTTACCAAGCTTGCTGTAGATTGTGGAAACTAATTTGTCAGCTTCAAATACTGAGAAGGACATGACACCATCCCACCCACATAAACACACACACACACACACACACACACACAGACACACACACAAACCATGCATGCCTCCTATTCTCTTGCCAAAACCGCATCTTAATATTAAATACTGCATAATTGCTCAAATATATCTAAGAAATATGCTGAACATATTATAGCACTTTTCCTGCCTAATTTTCCAACCTTTGCTGTATTTACCAAAGAGCCTAATATCTGATTTTTGTCCATGCTTTTGCATTCCAACAGGAATTGCTGGTCAAACATAAACGAAAAGAAAACAACTAATTTATGTTAATTTTCATGTTGTTAGCGGCCTAATGAATTTTAATGCAGGTTATCAATTCTAGCAAGCAATTCACAAGAAAATAAGAGGCTTTGCCTTACTAAGCTGCTGTCTGCTGTGCAAGCTATCAGTCAAAGGGGATATTAGCAGAGCATAGGGAACGACTTTTATCAAATTTTGTCCAGAGAAAGACAACTGAGATCATCAAACCATCAACTTTAAAACCACCCTTTAAGCATTTATTGATTTAATATGCAATTGTAATAAAAGTCCAATATACTGTATCATGCATGTGAATTCGACTATATATTCAACAATTCACAGACTGGCTTGACATCTGGTAGCAAATAAATGGTTAACCAGTGTTGAATTTTTTTTGTCACCTTGACTAGATGAAATCCCTAGAACTGCCATACTCAGAATTCAATGGACATGAAGGACAAAATAAAATCTAGGCATTAAATACAACAACATTCCTCGCCTTACATTTTCCCCCGGACTTCTCTGTAGATAAAGAACTCCATCTTTTTGTAGAAAGGACTCCCTGAAGCGTGTAAACAAACATACAATAAGTCATTTTCCAAACAGAAAGTACTGATTATTTACTTTAATCAGCTTCAGGTTTTTTTCACCTGCTCATAGAGGCCATGAGGGAAGTCAAAATTGTTTCTTGTTTACCCATTAAAGACCTGAAGCACGTAAAGACAGAAAACGTTTGTTAGGGTGGATATGGTGCAGTGGTCCAGAATATTTAATGTAAATAAAGCTGCCAACCACTTAATCCCAGAGGAAAATGAAAAGTGACTCAACTGCTGAGGGGGAGGGAGAATGGGCCCTCAAGATGTGACTATGCATGATTATCAAGTTTGGGTGAGGGAATTTGTTGCTGGCCTGAGGATAGCCTCTATCATGAATGTGGATTAATTATCAGGCTTGTAACGGAAATTATCACTAAATGCTATCATAATGTATCAAAAAAATCACTCATTTAAATCCTCAATTCAGGAGTCTTATTTTATTCATGTATTTTTAATTATGGTATACGGGTATATACCGCATGAGTGTGCCAACTCCTGAAGGAGGATTTACAGATGGAAAGTAAACTCAACATATCTTCCTCATCGCAGTTTAACTGTAAACACAGGTAGACTCTATGCCAGTGTTTATTAGCAATACAAGCCGACCTTTTACAGCTCCAATACTTATTAAAATGGCATTTGAGGAAAAGCAATTTTGTGCATCTGCTATTAACCTTATGATATTCTCGAGTGTGGATCGCTTCAGGAGACTGGCTAGATTAGAGGCTAGGAATAAAGCGAACTGAGGAAAACTGGTTTGGTTGTAACAGAATTTGGCATAAACACATAAATGCATTAAGACAGGAAGAATCCTCCCTGATAAGTTAGAAAAATTTCTAGTTTGAAGCAAGGCAAGCTACAGTAGCTACACACAGGAAAAATAAAGGTTCAAACTAGAACCGAAAATGGTTCTTCGGAGTGATGCCATAGGAGAACCATTTCTAGTTCCACAAAGAACCTTTCAGACCAAGGTTCTTTAATTAAAGAGCCATTTCTTCTCTCCTTTGCTTACATTACATTACATTACATTACGTCATTTAACAGACGCTTTTCCAAAGCGACTTACAATAAGTGCATTTTGTCAACAAAAACCAACTGTGCATCACAGTCTTCATCAGCTATGCCTTTTAATAGGAATAAGTAGCATTTCTATTAGGCACCTGCATTGTGTTTTTGTTTACCTTCCCTTCTATCGCCTCATTTGCAATTGCACAATATACAGTATAAGCTACTATGGAGGGGTTTGTTTATTTTCCACATTTCTGCCATCAACCACCATCCAATAACTAAGAATTAAGAACCTTTTAATATGCCAAAGAACTATATATGCTAAAAGGTTCTTGAAATGGTTCTTCTATGGCATCGCTCCAAAGAACCATTTTTGGTTCCACCTTTATTTTCCTGTGTGTACAAGCTGGTCACTACTGCCTACCAACCTCAGCAGGTAAATAAAGTGTATTTGAATGTATTTGAATTGTTTTATAGTATACAACATGGAGTGATTTCCATGAGAACAGCTGGCATGACCATACATGCGGCGCACTGATTGGTTTGACTATTTAGCATAATGCAAGGCAGCAACGCCCTTGGGTGAAATCATTTTCAGCGAGAGTACGGCCAGACCTACTGTATCTCACGCTGTGATCAACTAATGGCTAAGCCGCTATGCCAGTGAGTCACACGTCTGATCTGAGATTTATCACTTTCTTTTTATTTGGAAGTTATCCTGCAGAAGCACAACCCGAAAAGAAATGTGCGGAGGTGTGACTGAGAAACAAATGCCATTCTTCTCCCCCTGACACTGCACACTTGATCACTAACAAGTGTCTCTTCCTCATCACTGAAGACGTTTTGGACGTCGTTTCATGGTTTTATGTTTCCCGTCTTTATGTTTCCCCGCATTGAACAGTAAAGTGGAGGCAACATCTTGTCTGTATTCTCTAGGTGATGAAGCCAAGAAAACTGATTAATGCTCATATTAAAAAGGCTAAACCTCACTCTTCAACTGAGCACTCTGCATTCCTCTTCTCGGTGACTATTTCTTTTCACATTTGTGAAGTGCTACTATGCAAATAATTGTGTTTGTCCTCCATTTTGAAACTGCAGTTTTGGCTCATGCTCACCAGTCCTTTCTCAAAGGAGATGACCTTTTGGTGTATGTAAAGCCATTCATCTGTGGTGCACTGCTTTGACACGTGAGCAGAATGATAATGTGTTGATGCCGTCAAGCAGAACCTTTTATAATAAAGTTGAACCACAAGCCAGGAGCATTGCGGTGATTCAGGCATCCACAGGTTATTTGAAGTCACATTTAACTTGAGTGCTACGATGATACTGTGTGCTACAATACTCCTACATCCTGCAACACTACCATGGCCGCTAAATATTCTGTTAGCAGCTGCCACGTAAAAAAAAAAAAAAGGTTTTGAATTTATTGTTTATTTACAGATTTTACAGACACGTGGAACTTGTATTACTGCACTGAATCTTTTGATACAGTGTTATCATTCACGCAAAGTCAAGTCCTCTGTGTCTTTTGAAAACTGTTGTTAATAAGGACACAGTAGGTGCCATTATTGCTCAATCTGATGGATGAGCTGCTGGCTGGAATGTGAAACTGCCCCGGCCTCCGCCTTGGCTCAAGAAAGTGCTATCCCTCGAGGGGGGACATGCTGTGATTGAAGTATTTACGACAAGACAGAAATGTGATGGCACAGAGAATGTGGGTGACAGTGACGCATGACTGAACAGATTACTGTGTACAGACTGTGGAGCGGCCCTTTGAATTGTGATGCCTCACTTTATTGTGCCGAGGTTAAAAGGCTCACCTCTCGGGGAGTTGCCTTACTCTACCCCCTGCTCTTTTTGATATAGCGGTCCACAGAACAAAGACCATGTCAGCAAAGCCAGACGAAACCCAACAGACAGTTTTGGTCGAACTAAAAATGCCCTGTGACAGGACACTGACCAAGACTGATAGAAAGAAAGTTTCTCTAGCATCTAGATGTCGTTCAGTGCATGATAAAAAAGTGTCTGCCGCACAGCATTCATTATTTTGCAGAACCACCAAGAGGCTGCGGACTGAAAATAGCCAGTGGAGAGGAGTGCTCTCTCTGCTGCACAAGAACCTGTTTTAAAAGCAGTAGATACTGCTTAATGCAGTACAGAGCTTTTAGCAAATGCCGATGACTACTTGAATAAGTGCAGTTTCTCCATCTGTATGGTTAATATTAATTATGATGAGTAGCTTTGCTGTTCTTGGTAAAATCAAACAGAAAAATTGGATGGAAAATCTCCCTGCCTTAGTTCCTCCAACTCAAAATTATTCATTCCTGCTCTCCAATACACACACACAGAGCACACGCTGGCATTCTCCAACAGTTGAATTCAAAAAGTGTTTAAAGCACATCAACTTTCAAGGCAGCAACACCCACACTGCAGTTAAACATGTCTTCCCAATTGGCAGTTCGTATTTACAGAAAAGCTGTTATGACATGAACGCAGCATCAGAGTACTTGAACATTCTACTTGCTAACTAGCTCACGCTAGTTAAAATCACGTCTGATACCGAAATATATGCAAGTTTCAGGCAACAGATAATCACTGTCAAATTAATTCTGATACCTTTGTATAATTGCTCGAAACAAATGTGATAAATACTGTTGCTACTCGTCCCTCCTCCCTGGCTTCATATTCATTGCTTCTTTGGTCAAAGATTTTCTCTTTTGCTTTACTGAAGTGGATGTTGGATGTGATTTTTCAATCCTTCCACCATCTGCAATTACAATAAACTCATTACAAGAAAGTTTTAACTCTGTTTGTGCAGGAAGAACAGCGAGTGCCCTCTTCCTGTTTTGTGCTGTAAATAAAGCAATACAGCAGATTTTCTGTGAAATCCAACCCTTTGGCACACAATGCAAATGCCAGTCTTCTCAGCGATGGCCATGTTTGTTAATTATACTAATGTCTCAGAATTATTGTGGTAATGATTTATTTATGTTAAATAAATCTGGCTGCTGTGCATCACCCAGGTGGGTGCTACACACCATTGGTGGATGAGTTGAGTCCCCCCCCGCCCAATATGTGAAGTGCTTTGATTACTCAGAAAAGCGCTATATAAATGTAATCAATTATTATTATTATTAAAATCTACACCTAACACTTTTAATGAGTATTAGACACAAAATTCCTAATATTCTTGCATACATATATACATGTACAGACACACACACACGTACGCTTCATGCACATGTAAATATACTGTATATACACACACTCATACTTACACTCATAGATAGATAGATAGATAGACAGATAGATAGATAGATAGATAGATAATATCAAATCAACCCTACATTCTCTGTACGCACACACACACACACACACACACACACACACACACACACACATACACATATACACAAACACACCTGTGCATGCACACCTTGGGAATGGTTGTAAAACTATGTTGCCATGATGGTGAGATAGATGCACAGCCTATTCTCTTTAATAGACATAACAATACGAGACAAGAGACTAAATGCTATCTGACGTTACATTAGTTTCATCATTATAATGACACCATTATTCAGAGAAGGGAGGGGGTCATTACTGACTGACTGACTGACTGCCCTGTCTATTAGGGACATGACAAATGGAAGCAGCCTTCTCATTTCTACATCTCAGTGTCTCATCTGTCCATGGGAACCTTTTTGCTCAGTCTCATGTGTCATTAAGAGGTGAACTCTAATATGCTGCCTTTGAAAAATAGTGCTATCCTTCCTTTAAAAACACAAGTGCACCTCTTGTGCTTTTTGCACAGCTGCTGGCACATATCCGTCCCATTTCAAGGGAAGTTGATACAGAATGATATACATATCAGTGTCAGGATATAAATCCCGCTGTCAGTCTCAGCTGTTGCTATCAGTTTTGTCCTGTGAAAATGAAATGGTTACCTGAGCAGATCATCACCACTTACACTGATTTTGCACACTGTTGTGCAGCTGTGAAGTTGTCTCTACCACCTTACTGCAGTACACATTATAGATACACTGACAATAACAAAAGGAGACCCGCAGAGTAGCAAGTATCTTTGGTATTCAGAGAGGCCACACAAACACTGGACTTTGCAGCTCTATTTTTCTGTACAGAGCGAACCCTTTATCGACATCGAATGCTTTCTGCTTTTGATGTCCACGGCTGCTGTAATCATATTTTTGCAGATATTTAAGTCTATTTTGTAAAATAGAACAAAATAAATCCTTGGTTGTACGCCAGAGCCAGCAGGATACCGAATTAATAGACTCCCTGGCAACTGATTTATCAAATGGCCAACCATGTATTGCTGACCTGTTTTCCTTTCCTTTTCCTGTGTTAAAAGAAAAATCCACCCTTGGATACTCTGTTATATATCATCAATCTGTGACATTCAATGTGTTCCAGGAGTTATTTTGTGATGAAGTGTTATAATTTACTTTTTTGGTGTACCCACTTTACCTCAACCTGCTTTGTCTACTTCTACTTCAGTTACAGATTTCCTACATTTCCCAGAATGCCTTTTGACAACCTCCAGAGAACAGGCCTTAATTCATTATAAAATCTGCCACAGAACATATCTGACTCCACGTAAAAGACACTTGATGGGTTTGGCCCCCAACCTATACTGTACATATTGTGGTCAGGGGATTTTGGGCACTCTGATGCATGTCTTATGGGAGTGTCCAGATGTGCAAAGGTTCTGGGTCGAGGTAGTGAATGAGGTGTCTAACTTGGTGGGAAAACGTTTCCCTTTAGACCGTGTTCTCCTCCTGTTGAGTGACAACTCCAGGTTTGAGATCTCAGAGAGAGAGCGCAAACTTTGGTTGGCTGGCTGCATGACGGCAGCAAAAAAAATAATTGTTCTACATTGGCTACCTCCCCACCAATTGTCATTAAAGCATTGGTTACAAGCTCTCCTTGATGTGATACACTTGGACATGTGGAGGAATGCTGCAGAGGATGTTAAAAGCCTTTTATTGACATGAATTTAAAGTGTCCTTGTGTTTTCTTTTTGTTTATTTTTCACCCCCTTTTTCTTTTTCTTCTTTGTATAATTGCAATTTTACTTTGTATGTACTCAATATCCTAAGCCTGATTATTTTACATTTAACTGGATATTGCTACTTTTATTTTTATTTTTAGGACCTGATCACTCTGTTTTGTGTGCCCCTTGGAGGGAGGGACAGTAGGTGGGAGGGGAGTAGGGGGTGAAATGTAATGTAATCTGTACTATTTTGTATGCTCCTATGTATGTCATTCACCCCCTAAAAGGGAAATTTAAAAAAATAAAAAATAAAAAACATTTAATTACAAAAAAAAAAATTCTCTGCTATCAAACTCTATTGTAGCCACACTGGAAATATCTTGACATGACGTTGCATCATCTACGTTTTCCACAGTGCCAAGAAAACATACACCCAAACTGCGTCCGGAAATGCAAGGTACATCACCCACAGCTGTTTTTTTTAACAGTGTTAAAGTGCTTATCATCTTACTAGCAGACAAATTAAGATAATGCTCTAGCATTCTTGACTGACTGACTGAATCAATCAATCAATGCAAAATACTGGGCAGTAATGAGTCTTAAAGGTCCCTTATTGTATTGTTTTCCTTGCCCTTGCATGTGAAAGCATTTTGCCACTGTACCTAATAGCTGAGAAAAAGTGAAATCCAAAACTCCTCCCGTTTTGCTATAGTTTCATTATTTAAAGACCCCATGAAACGACATCTTTACTTCCTTGATTTTATGTATTTCGTGTTGAAACAGGATGTCGGGGGCGGGACATAACGCAGTGAGAGATCATTCAAAAGTGTACACCAATGGGATGTCAGTCAGGGAGAGAAAGGCAGTTTTATTTGATAGGAGAGGCGGAGGGTCGGCATTGTTAACAAAATCTGTGATGGGTTTTATTGACTGTAATTCGTATTTACGCCTACTGTTGCAGCATGAGATCATCATTAAAGATACGCTGTTTTCTAGGAAGTAAAAGTAGTTAATTTCATGGGAACTTTAAAAATCTTGTGATTAAAGAAGCCGTTTTGGAGGATTAGGGTTAGGGTTATCTGCATTTGACCGCCCCGAGGTGAATAACCCCTCCCACTCATTGAGTCTCATCTTCTAGCTTTTCTCATCAGAGCCAAAAGCCCAACCCTCCGATGAGGCGGCCAATCAGAGCAGAGGTTCATTAGCATAAAATCAACACCCACAGAAAACAGCCTGTTCTTTATAATAGAGACAGAGATGCTGCAAAAGCTGGATTTAGGTGAGGTTTTTTTGTTTCTATACACTTCACAAACATTTTTTAAAGACCAAAGGGAACTGTGTTAAATTGCTAAAAAAACAGAGTAAACTACAGGACCTTTAAGTAATGTTACAGTAGCCCATGCATACTCTCTGCTTATGGGCTCTGACTGTCACTTCTATCAGATCTGGGGAGGAAACTAAAAGATAACACAGTCTGTCAGGTTACCTTGCAATTTGTCACCATTCTTTTTTTCCCCCATCTCTCACATTGTGACAAGCTGACAATGATATTTTTGGCCCCGAGACATATCTCCAGGTAATTGGTTCCTCACCTCTCACCTAATGGGAGGTGTGAGCTATTCTGCCACCACATGCTCACGAGTTAAAGGTGAGCTGCTGCAGGTCAGGAGCACCTAATATCCTCAGATTTAAAGCAGGGAGTCCAGCTGCTTATTATCTGCTGACAAGATCACAATGTGTGTGACAGCCCATAATATGACTTAGCTTTATTTCATAATAGCACAAAGAATTTTGTGGTCTTAGTTGGTCCAGTGGAAAACACCATTGCCTTTCATTCTCTTTTGCCCTAATATAATACTAATGCTAATACTAATACTAGTACTAGTACTAGTGCTAATGCTAATGCTAATACTAACACTACATGAAGCCACCTGGAAAATGATATTATAAATTTGTCTCACTCTGTAATTATCTCATTCATAATTTTTCACATATTTACATATTTTTCAGATATGTTTTACATAAATAGGGCTGAAACAAAATGTACTTTGCATATCATGCAACTATATTTGTTCTGAGTTGAGCTGTGCTGGTGGCTACTTCTTGTTTTAAGTCTGTATCTGTAGGTTGTTTAGAAATGTATGTCATGCAGATGCGATCATGGCGACATGAATTCCTCTCTAAGAAATATTAATGGAAATGTCAATCAATTAATAAATCATTAAACAACAGAATAACCATTCAGCATAGAAAGAATAGAAAATTCATTCAGTGTATAAATTTTCCACACCTTTTCAGGTGATAAGTTGAAAGATTGTTCAACCAGTTAGTTCAGTTGATGGTGTGTAACAGAGAAAACAGCTTAAAAAAACGTCAGTGTTCTGCAGTTTAGATATTACACATGCAAATCGCAGTTTCACTTTTAATTCAATTAGAAATGCGGTATTATCTGTAGCAGTAGCTGGGATTGGTTTTGACTCAGAGGCAGCTGAAATACAATATATGTTTTCCCCTTCACGTTTTTTTTTTCCTTTAGGTTGCTTTCTTTCAAGAGCAGAGACAGGCAGTGAGACACAGGAAATGTATTACCACCGCAAGACGAGTCTTCAAAATACACCCAGCGAGGGTTTCCTGGGAGGGATACCCAGTCACGTCGCGTCTGCAGAACTTGTTTGAAAATTCAGAGTAGGCATGAGGATCTGATCATACCTTTGGCGAATGGGTGTTCTACTCTTATTCTGACTCTCCAGCAATGCAGGCATTGAATAATGCATAGCTTACAACAGGATGATGTGATAGAAACCACCGTCTGCCAAAGCTATATCTGGTCGCCTGATTCAGCCTTGGTAAATGTCAGTGGTTTCAAATAAAATTATTAGAGCGACCTCTGAAGACAACAGCTTGTTTTAGATTATTTACAGAGAGATACAGATCAGGGTTATTAGTTTGGGATTTTTTTATTAGTTGTGTTTTTTATGTAGTTTTGGATTTTTATTTCAGTTTAGTTTTTAATTAGTTTTGAGTGTGGGTTTGTTCATTTTAGTTTAGTATCATTTATTTTTTTTATTTTTTTATTTATTTTTTACAAATGTTTAGTTTTACTCTAGTTTAACATTTTTGGGGTCGTATTTTTGAAGGAAAAATGATAGAAGATCAGAACAGGTATTTTGTGTATGTTGTATATGTGTGTGTGTGTGTGTGTGTGTGTGTGTGTAACAGTTATTGTGTAATACAAACAATAAATCATAAATTCTTTTTTAAATGTATTTACATGAGGAAACTGACATTACATAGCCAAAATAGCCCAAAACTCTCCACCCAAAATCCATTCTCTTTTTTTACCATGCACATAAACAAAAGACGAAAACTAAAAACATTTGACGTATAATTTATTTTATTTTAGTTCGTTTTACAAGTAGACAAGATAGTTTTAGCGCATATAGTTTTTCCAAAGTTCTTATTTTTATTTCAGTATTACAACAATGTTTTTTAACGCTTTTAGTTTTACTTTACGATAATAATCTTGATGGAGGAGCGCATGGGGAAGTGGCCGTCAGTTCACTGCTGCAGCTGTGAATGCCCTCACCATGCGCCACACTCCCCAGTTAGCCTTAGAGAAACACTAATTAAGTGAACCACTGGAGACGACAGTAATTTGCATCTCATACCTCCCTCTCTAATCCCCTACAACTGCTGTCTTGTAATGACATCCACTGACCCACTCAGGCCTGCTCTGCTTTACTCTGACACCAAATCTGACATCTAGCTTTTTTACCCAATACATATACTTCTACTTATGCTCCTTCCCTTTTGTGCATGTACTGTACACACAACACACACACACACACACACACACACACACACACATAGAAAAACACACACCCACTAGTGAGATAACGGACATAACAAGCACTTCACCTTGTTTTGTGAGATTACTGGAGGTACTGCAGTCCTGTGGTACAGCTGAGGGCAATGTATTGGTTGAGACATAGACAAACCATGGGTCGAGAAGCCAATAATAGTAGATAAACATTTGGTAGAGGCGGGCTCGACGCAGTACTCGTTGCCAGCAAAATGATTATATTATCAGAAATTTCAGGAATTTTAACTAGCTCTTGTCCAGCTGTGATAATGGATAAAAATAAAAAAAAACCTCTGGCTGAAGGCATTTTGTCTTCCCTAGCATCCTGCCAGTTTTGTTCCACTGCCCATTTGTCAACAGTGATGTCCAATCGCTCAGTGCCAGGCGGGCAAATCAGCACCTTGTCACTTTCGAAATGACAATTTGAGTCTCAGTCAAGTCTGCAACCAGCTTGTGCCTCACAGCCAGTCACTGCCTCAATACAAGCACTAAAAATAAAGCCAGCCAATCTGAAAATGCAGGGTTGCATGCAATCTACAAAACTGACCATATTAGAGCTCTGGGGTGACTTTGTGATTGAGGAAATTTCTTTTCATTTATGGACGCTGCATTGCAAAGTTGAGACGGATGACAGAAAACCTCACTGGAAACTTATTGGACATGGTGACAAAATGTCAGTTGCATCCCACAGCAAAATAATCTAAATCTATGAGACTATCTGTCACGGTCAATCATCCATGTAATATAAGTAATCTAAGATGAATATTGAGGTCCAGCAGTGTTAATGCACCAGCTAAAGGCATATACTAGTTTATGTTGCCATCTCAATCACAGAGAAGGTCTCATCATGGCAATTAAGGGTGAAGCATACCTATAATTACCATATCAGTTGTCCCAGACAGTCATTTTGTCACTTTCACTCTTCCATGCCCTGTGGTTGTTACCACAATTTGCAAAAAATCCACATACTGATGTAAGCATGTTTAATGATGCCAGAATTAATAGACAGTTACACAGAAAAGGGCATAGATTCAAACGTAGATGCTAAAGTCTGTTATCTCAGACACAGCACGTGCAATTGCCTTGTGGCACAGTTTTTGACTGTCTGACAGCTAACTCATTAAAAAGCCTCAGGAAATAACAGCTTTGCAAAACAGCGCTGAATACTTCCTTTATATCAAATATGACGCTAATAATGAGGTGTTTTTGCTACAATAAATATAATCCTCTGCAATCGTTTGAAATCGAACCGCTAAGCTCACTGTCTCGATGCAGAAAGCAGCATGTTTGCCAATCTATTTTCCATCCATCAGTATTCTCCATCAGTAGTTCTTTGAACAAAAGAGGATCAATGTGATTGCAGGCTTCTCCAAAGTCTTCACTGTGTTTCGTCAGACTGATAGAAATTCAGATCTATAGTTTTACCCCCCGCCCACAGTGTGCTTTCCGTAATATCTCTAAAGCAGCCTATGTCCATACTGCACAGTGGTACAGTACAAATATAGTGGGTGAGTCAATTTTGCCATGTACTACAGCCCTCTGCTTGCTTTCATGAGTGCGCTCATTTTTGTTAACAGAACGCACTCTAGCTCCCACTCCACATCAGAATTGACTCCCTCTTGACCATCATTCCCTTGTTTTGCATTTTCTCCTCGACTGAAAGTCAGTAATCTGTTACTCACAGATCACAGCCGCCGTTGAATCGTCGCAGAAGGTTACCAATATCCAATGGCAGAACTCTCTAACCACAGCAAAACACAGTAAGACCATCTTCATGCAGCGATTTAATTCTCTCTCGCTCCAGAAATGGAGTGAAAGCTGAGAAATCTAGGCTTTAAACCGAACACTTGCCCTATTTCTGAAATCAAACTGAAGCCTCCTGACTCCCAGCAAGATTCAGTATCCATAAGGAATATTATATGTCTATCAATAAGGGCAGAAATACATGACTCAGATCTTGCGGTTCTGATGTCTAGTGTTGCTCAGTGCAAAGCAATTAACTTACACTGTAAATGTAATGTATGTGAGCAGTCACATAAAGCCTGCCAAACCCCCTTTGGTCCTCTCTGCTAAGCACTCAGCAGAGGTTGCTCCAATAACAACACAAGGACTGAAGGCTGTCTTGGGGTAAAGGTGAGCTTGGAATATTTCACCTGAAATTAGATTTATGTAAATGCAAAACGGGTGCCAAACACTCTGCCAGGCTGTTTATTCATCAAGTGAATTGGCTGAAAATGAATGATGGCGTGTGCTCTGGCAGTCAACATAGACCCTCTTAGAGACCAGATGATTGATATGCTCAATCCCACTTCATTTGATTAACTTCTGTTCCTAGTTTAGAAAGACACATCTGAGATCTCCGCAAATTTAGAATAGGAACAGAAAGCGTTTGATTAATTCTTTGACGTATTAAAATGACCATTGACATCTCATAAAGTGGTATAATCCATTGTATGACATTACTGTGACAGGTAGGACCTTTCAAAGATCCAACTCTGAGTAGCAGCAGTCAAGATGCTCACTGAATCTCAAATTTTCGCACTTCCTCAGGCTGTCAAACTCCCGCTCATGAGTTTGTAAGGGTTTAGAAATAAGCGAGTTCACGGGAGCTCTTATGCAGACTTTTTGAGCTCTTTGTGTGGACTTTCTGAGAGTTTTCAATTATGTGGACCCAAGGGGATTATACTTGATTAATTGAATAAAAAGAGGGATGTGCTTAGTTGAAAATAATTGGAAAGGCCTTACCATGTTTAAACAGCATTTTCTCACCGATAGTGCATTTTGATATATGCACTGATAGTGCATTTGAAATCAGTGGTTAAGTTGCTACTTTGTTTTTTTATTGGTTTTGTTTGTTTCACATGGCCAAAATATATGAAGCAGTATTGGATTTCCATCTTAACAGGCTGGTATAGCAAACAAAATCTTGTCATTACTCGTCATTGCTATTCATATTATTTATACCGTATGCTTCCATCAATCCAAAAGCAAAAAGTTATGGTTCCTCTGCAGATATAATGAGGTAATTCAGGGTCGGTGCCATCCGAGTTTTGCAATAGTAACCAAAAACAAAGCTCAGAGTTTGACTCAACTACTTCAAACAAGGCAGACAGTGAACACAACAAAAAGCAACTTGACTGTAGAGTTTTAGGTACCTAACTTAATGCCTGAGGAAAAATGTTTCAAAGAAAGCTAGCCGTATATCCATTAAAAAAACAATTGCTTAGTCCATAGCCTACCTTTTCTTCTACCAAGCTCCTGACTGGAGAAAGATCTGCGGCTTTCTATCTAATTTTTAAAGAATGAAGATACTCTTTGCCTCATGATCTGGATCTGATCTCTCACTGCTACCTGTGACACTGGTGGTAAACTATCATCTGAACTGCCAGAGAAGAGAAGATTTACAGTTATCCTCAGAAGTAACTGAAGAAGAAACAGAAGAATGCCTGTAGATTCACAGATATCAACATTTAACAGGTTCCTATAGCAGCTCCTATCATAACCCATTCAGGAGGATTGTGTCCAACACGCTAATTTGCTTGTTGCAGGTATGGCAAACTATATTATAAAAACATAGACTTTTCTTAAGTTCTAAACTCTTATTTTTACATGTTCACAAAAATGGATTGAGAAAAACATCTCTTACATATCAAATGGCTGGAGGACTCATTCGACTTTGCAACAGCAAGTGAACTCAAGCATGAAAGATGTTCTGCCACTGCTAAGATATAACATGAAATCCTGAAATATAACTGAAACTATATGAAATCCTTGTGTTTGTAGTCGGGGTCAGTATGAACTGTGTGGCCGGTGTACACATCTGTTTGGTACAAGGTAATATTATGCGCTGTCTTATAAATGTTTTGGTGGTACTTGAGGAAGAACCAACATGGAAAGGGGGAGCATGGTGTACCAAAATCTCATTAACAGCAAAATTTGAAAAATAGTCTTGAAATCATCATGAAATATTGCAAATGAAGAGGAATTTATTTAATTTAAATAAATATAAAACTCATGATTACCTTTAACACGCTGTTAGTTGTAACAAGCGCATCATTAATCAGTAAAAAAATATTTAATTAAAAAATTTCTTCTAAGTCATGAAAAAAGTGAAGTCAGTTTTTACTCTTAAAATAGTAAGTGAACAGAGAACCCTCGAACAGAGATACATTTGCATGTTTTGTCAACAATTAGACAATATTAGACAATTAGACAATTGAACCGTATCCAAATCTTACATTGTTTATAAACAATGTAAGATTTGGATACGGTTCAATTGTGTGGCAGTTGTAGGAGAATCAATTCAGTGGTATGTTTTTTAATGACAATTCACCAATATTAAGGTTAAAATCTCCGTTTTCATTGCCATGCACTGTATGCAGTTTTCTACACAACATTAACAATACCTAGTGTGCTGACAAAGTTGCGTCTCATTAACTACATGGTCCAGTAAATGGAGCCCTGCACGTCCATTTGCATTAAATGAAAAGGTACGCCACATTTCGTTTCCCACACTAATAAACACATCTGCTGTAAACCGACAGTATAGCAGAAATCAAGGATAAACCAAAAATCCAAAATGAATACTTTGGGCCAACAGGGTTTTGTCCTTTCGCAGTAAATGATCCATTCTTGTGTTTTATGATGGCACCTTGGGGTCAATGCCTGAATCGTGGCGGAGAAAATCCCTCCAAAGTAACCTTGATGTTTATGCTGCGGTGCTTTGCCCTGGCAAACAAACCCAATGATTCATAGGCGCTTTGTCACATGGATAAAGTCTCCAAACCAGAAGTTTCTGGCCCTAATGAGGCCCGTCTCGAACAGCTTAGAGTGGGAGCGTCCTTGATCTCCCAACACATCACACTTCCCTGTGATCGCTCACATCAGAGTGTAGAGATACTCCAAAAGGACCCAAAGCACTGAAGCCAAGTCTCTTGCTTGATATGCTTGTTATGGTGGGGGTGAAGAGGGAATCCTTATCACCCGGTTTAAGAGGAATGTCGGCGCAACGTTTCCATTGCACAGTTCAGAATGTCATTATATCAATATTCAATTTACAATTCTTATTTTGTTTCCAAACTGAAATGCCAATGTGTACTGTCCTTGTGTATGATAATGGTTAGGTTCAGTATTACACTTTCCGCTTGAATTAGTTGTCACAAACTGAAGGGAATAACAAGATGGTTACTTCTGTCTGAGGCTGCAGTGGACTATGGTATGTCATTATGCCATTACAATGGATTTATTCAATACCAGGTGATCTTGAATTTTTTTTTTTTCTGCCAGGAACTCAAATGAGAAATGTATTTTTCTCCCTGGGATCCGAGCTCATTAAAGCATCACTTTGTTAAATTGGAGCGCCACCAGACAGACCCGCAACCCTGATGAAGACCTGTGTGGCCTGCCATGCGTAGGCTGTTCGCCTCAATAACTGGCTAGTTGAAGTACCTTGGTGTCGTTTGGAAATTCAGCTCTAATTCTCATAGCCAAAGCGCACTGATTCAGCCGAATAGCCATAGAAGCACATTGAGTATTTATCTATGTAGGCTCACGTCCCATTTTGGGTCTGAATCAGCTTCTAAACTGACTCACCAGTCAACCTGCACCAAATTGATCCCATGTTGATATAATGGAGATCATTGTGTTAACACATTTTACAGTAGATACCCACAAACTTAATCTGGATAATTTCCTTAGACCAACTTCAAAACATGTAGATTGTAATATTACATGAAATGTATATGCTTTATCTGGAAACCAATTCTGATGTCATGTTTCATTCCATATCCAAGTTATTTTTTCTAAGCAATGCATTTCTGAGTACATACAACAACTGAAATTTCAGAAAAAAAAGACTGTACTGACATTCACATGCTGCATATTGTAATAAAGGCACGTATATAACTATGTTTAACTTGCCCAGATGGAATGACAGAGCAGAAAATAGGCTTGTCAAGGTGAATGACATGTCCCATTTCTATGTATAATTCACAGAAAACAACCACCTGAATAGGTAGCTTATTGGAAATGGAGACAGAGTGCATTTGAAAATGACACATTCATTTTTTTCCTCTTTCCAAATTGTCCAAACAGGAGACAGATAGAAGAGCCAAGTGTGTGCCTTATGATTACATCATACTGAAACCTCACAGATTCTATTGCTACAACATGCTTCAACAAAATGAGATGAAAGAGAACAGATAAACGAGAAGGGTTGTTTTTTTTTTTATTCCTTTTACAGCTTTTCCTTATTGGTTGTTTAAATGCTAATCTGGCATCAAAGCTTTTCAGCAAATGCGCACATGCAGGGTGACACCACCAATCTGTGCTCCATGACTGGCACTCCAGCAGTCTGTCAGTCAGCCTGTCAGCAGTGCAACAGTGCCACCTACGGTGGAATAGCAAATGAGCCTGGTCATCCATGACATACTGATGACTTGATTTGACTGCACTCCGTTCCCTAATCATTACCATGCCAATGAAGAATGGTTTGTCCATATTAGTAAAATGAGTGTTTCTATGCCTGAGAAAACCTAATGACATAGAGAGGTGTATGTAATGTGCTGGAACCCCATTATGTCTTGGCAACACATCTTAATAATCTCTGGACATTGCCCCTCTCTGCAAAAAGGACGTTCACCCTCACCAAGCTTTATAAAAGGCCGCTATTAACCCCCAGATTACAGTGGCCATGAGCTCTCTTTATGCCTTCATATAGCATGGGGACTGTGATGTGCTCCGAGGTGATTGGAGGCAACTACAAGCAGTAATGGAGCATACAATTTTGCAATTTGCATGCTGTGATAGGTAGGGGGGACGAGACAATCACTGTCATTCACTTATTGTCAAGGTCACAAAGTGCCGTTGACACCTGCGTTTCTGAACTTCAGAATAATCAAGTTTGTGCAAGCCAAAAGAAATTGCTTTTATATCCTTGCAGACAAAAGCTAGTCAAACTACGCTCCCATGGGGAAGGGTATTTTTAATTAAAACAAAGTTACATGGTTATGTAATTAGAGTCAGAATAATAATACATTGTTTGATTATGAAGTTTGCTCATTAAGGTCTCACTGATTAGGTGCCCAAATATGGATGAGATTAACAAGATGTGACGCAGGGAAAAAAAAGACAGTGGAGAAGCTTGGTGTATGCTGCTGCCACTCTATAAGGAAATGTTCCTTCTGTTGGGCTTATAGGCTTACAGGGATTCGGTTTGGATATTACTCGTTCAATTTTGGATGACTGTGAAATCCCTCTTTATGTAAATGAAACAATCAATATCAAATTAATAAACCTTTTAAAAGCATACTTCCTAATGATTTCCTGAAAATCAGAAGAAAGAACATGATTTGAAATCCATATCAAATGCATTGTACAAAGCCCCTCCTCGCACCTCAAATCCCAGTTTGGAAATCCAATTTGAGGTTTTAATCAGAAAACGCCACGCCTCTATAACCTAGTAATCATCAGTGAAGAACAAAAAGCAATTATCACTCATTCATACGTGCTGCCTTCTTTAAATCATTCTCCATTGATTACATAGGCAAAATGGAAAACGCTCAGTTGCTTCAACATCCTTCATCATCACATTCGTGGAAATACAAATACCAAACGGTCTCGCGCACAGTTAAATGAACTAGCGGCGGACGAGAGCGGGATTCATATGCCGCTTGTCAATGCTCATTTACCCCGCTGACCTTACATGTAAACTCAATTTATGACGGCAATAAAACCAAAAATTAATTGCTGTAGTGCGCTTATTATTGAATTCCAGAGCAGGTGGGGGAAGAGGAGCGCCGCCTACTTCAAGTCAGCACAAAACAAATCCTTGACCAAAGAATGGGTTTGCCTTAATTCAGTTGTATAATACAGCACACTGCAGTCCGACCCAGGTATGACTTCCAGCGGGGGAAGAAGTCCATTAGCCTGTAGCAGATGTATTTCAGCAGGCTGGAAACTCCACCACAGACGTCTTTATAAGCATACATTTCTGCAGTGCATGCTTTCCACCAAATGACCTTCCCTCCACACTGAGTCCATACTGAGCAGCAGCTTTTACAATCATATTCATGAGCCCTACTTTATGGGACTCATAAGGCCACCTTCATCCAGGAGCATAATATGTTTGTGTGAGGGGTATAAAGCACATAATGTGCTATAAAATATGTCCTTTAATGAACTTTATAAGAAGATTGAAGTGTCCACACGTCCGTCTGATCTAAGTAGGGGGCACATAAAAAAAATGGCTAATGGCAACTTGCTGTACGGCTGCTATTAGAAGAAGTGATCTGTCTGGTCTTCACCTCTGCACTGCTTTCCATTTGAAAGATTAGAAGCCCCAACACAACACTCGTTCAGAATGAGCTGAAGGGCACCAGAGGATAATTGTTTGAGTTCAAATGTCCTATTATTAATAACTTGCACAGGTCTGAACTCAAGGTTTGAAAAAAAAAAAAAAATGGCAGAGGATTTGTTTGAACGGGAAGTTGCCATAGTAACGTGAACCGGCTGCCTACTTATACTTCTGATCAGCATTACGCAACAGCAGAACATTGTGTTTGGAGAAGATAATTAGATGCTGATGATTAGAGCTTCCTTCAAATAAGTTACATTAGAAGATGTTTAATTTTAAATGAGTTTCCAAACAGTTTGTCTTAAAGCAATATTCCACTTAATTTTAACATGGGGGTTGTTTGGCACTTGGCGCAAACTATTCACCAAGATCAGATGCAGCTGGACGAGTTTGTAGCGTTTGGATTTTTACTTCATTTATTTGAATGAGGCCATGAAAATAGCCTGAAAACTTACATGTAACACGTTGGTGAACAGATTCAACAACAGATCCTGCTACTGTGATTTTCAATTGACTGTGGGTCCAACATTTTAGAACATAATTTCGCTGAATAGCATTTTTATTGATAGAAGAGAGCATAGCCGAGAGATACCATTTAGGAGAGGTAGTTCCTGTGTGGCAGACCGGATCTACTTTTATTTTTAAATACTAAATTAAGTGTAGGAATGCAAAATGACGACGGACCCAGGACTGCTTTGTTGTCTTAAAAGCGGGATCTGTTGTTGAATCTGTTCACAAACGCGTTAAATGTACGTTTTCGGGCTATTTTTGTGGCTCATTCAAACGCTACAAACTCGTCCCAGCTGCATCCAATCTTGGTGAGTAGTTTATAATGTGGTTTTCATCGAGGTCAAGTGCCAAATAACCCCCATGTTAAAACTAAGTGGAATATTGCTTCAAGTTTGATCCGAAGTTATCCTTATCAAATGTGCTGAAATCTGTTGAGTGGCTGGGATGCGGCCGGCGTGTGATGGATGATAGCGGTGAGGGAACTGAGAGGGCTGCTGGACAGGGCAGACCCTTACACCTGAGCAGCCAGGGAAGGCTCGGCCACATGCTGTTCGCATCATTACACAGCCTGAGCGCAGACCTCTGGTGCCGCCCTGATTGATGGGCTCCACCAGGCCAAACAGCCCAATGGAGGCGTCCCATCCAGACTACAGCCCGGCCCATCCATCTTGAAGTAGAGAGTCGCGTTACTGTAAGTCTCGTCTGGGGCCGGACTGCTCGGTCTTAATCCCGCTGCCTGATTTAATGGGCCGTTGGGCGCATTTAGGGGGCGAGATTCAATATTGTACGCTGAATTACCGCTGGCAAAACCAGGAGGTGGGAATGAATAAAACACAAAATCTGGAAGTTTACCCCCCGATCATCACATGCAGTTCATTACATCACGCAGGTCTGCAAGTGTGGTAAGGGTGGCAGTGATCTGTGGCACTCTTTTAACATAATTTCCCCATGACTTCTCTTGAATTTTTTTTTTATATCCTCAGCCTGAACATTTTCTCCTGGAATTGATGTTGCAGTCACTTTCTCACATTTTATCATGTCAGCTCTGCTGCTGAGTGACAATAATGTCACTTTGTAGGTTTTTTTTAAAGTGTCTCGGGGACAGCGAGGGTTAATGGAGTAAGTAAGGCAAGTGGAAAGCCATTTCATTTGTACATATGTGATTTTAAGACCATATGGTCCTTTCCTTAAGGTCACAATGAATTAGCATTTTGAGAGCATCTTGCTTTTCGTAATTTGACCCATTTCCGGTTGAAACAGGGTGTTGGGGCAGGGGCATCGTCAGATAAACAGATGGGTTGGCAGTATCCAATTGAGAGAGAAAGGCAATTTCATATAATGGGAGGAGTGGAGGGGGGGTTGTTCAAGAATCAGGGATTATATTAGCAGTTGGAATTTACAGCTACTGGTACACTGAAGTAACTACTAAAAATACACTGTTTTTCAGGAAAAAAGTAATGGGGTTTTAATATAAAAATGCCAGACAACAATGTTTTTGTCACTTTTTGGCATGTATTGTTAAATAGGTGTAGGTGTTAGCTAACAAGGTAAAAGAAAATAGTCTTTTTTCATTTCATTGTGAAATTAGCTAAATTGAGCTAAGTTTAACCGTTCATGAGCAACATCTGGAAATCATGTTTGCGTTTGAAGGAGCGAATAAAAAGGGATCACCAAGACATGGATCACTTTAGAGATATAAAACCACAGGTAGAGTAAACATGATTTACAAGTGGAGTTATCTTCTGCAGATGTTGAAAGCAAAGCCTGTTCGCTCTGGCTCTGCACTGGACATGAAGATGCTTGTGATTAGGTCCAGTGTCCCTGGGTATAAACTGATCTATAACATGATGTGCTCTGCGGTTGTGTTTTCATAAGCAACATACACCAACTACATCCATGGTTGAGTGAGTGGAACACTTGAAATTCAAATGACATCAGCCATGATAAGCCAATTCATCAAATCACAGGTTGAGGTATTAAACACAAGCTGTACAAAATCCACTTTGTTGTATATTAGGCTACATAATCACAATCAAGATGGTTCTGAAGCAGCAGACGTTTTGCTTCAATTACAATACATGTCTGCGCTCACTTCAATAATAACATTTTTTCATTTGTTTAACGCAGAGCAAACTACGACCAACTTCTCCCCAGATGTTTTTGCTGTAAAGTAAAACATGAACATTTGAGTCCCGCCTCAAAAAAAAATACAAACATCTTGTGCTTTTCTCTCAACACAGAGGGAGAGACATGAGTTACCCACTGAGAGCGACCCCTTCGGTTTGTTCTAACTGACAGCTTGAACATTTCTGACTATGCCGTTAGTATCCGTAACAGTGCGGCATGCATCAACATGCAGGCTATGAGATCATTTTCAGTACATGAGAATGTGCCATTTCTCCATCCACAGGGAAGGAATGGCTATAACAAATGAATGCCTTCCCTCCTGCCCCTTTGGATGCTCTGCCACTGCAGCCAGATGCAGCAACCAGATGCACACAGCTTGTCTGCTACCTTGCCGCTTCAATAACTCTCATTACAGTAATTGTTGCTTAATGTTTTCATAATCTGCTGCTTAGAGGAAACTGTTTTCCTTTCTCTAATACCATAGCTTCCTCCCCACGGTCCTATTTTCAATGCTTTTTTTTTTTTTTTTTTGCTTCTTCTTATTTCTTTATTTTTTTCCATGCCAATAATGAATCGGGAACTGTCCCAGCTGGCTGCTTTCCCTGATCGAAGAAAAGTCTCGGCAGAAGCGCTGCTGGCTTGAGTGAGCGACGGAGCCATCAGAGAAAGGCCAACGGATTCGGCTCTTCTGATTTAATGAGTCTCTCACATGCCACGTTGGCACCGGCGCCCAGCATCTGGCACTCGGGTGGCCACGCGCATTCACCGAGTTTACTTACATTTCACCTCTGCCGTTACTCAGAATGAGTGATTACCTACTTAGCCCTGCTCCGCGAGGCGTGTTTCCATCTAAAAAACCCACACATTCTGGAGCACGGGCTGGGGGGATAATCTCATCATCACAATGTCGAGATAAACTCTCGCGTAAGGCCAGAAATTGCCTTATTTTGATGTTGAGGCTTGTGTTCTCCCTGGAGGGTTAATTAGCAGGCAATAGAACCTCTTTACCATCCATTAATACACTGACAATTACCCACTTATCACCTTCATAATCTATTAGTGTGAATAGAAAGTTTTGCCATGCCATAAAGTAATTGTTATGGCTCTGGAGTGGGTGACACTTGTGCTCTTTGGAAAGTAGCAAAGGCTATGATTATCGTGTGTAGCACCGGGGCAAGGCAATAATTATTTTATGTCTTATTATAACATTACCTTATATTTAAAATTCATATATAAGCACTTAAAAATACATAGCCATCAACCAGAGACCACATCTACCTCTAAATGTTTTTTTTACATAATGGGAAAAGAGAAGAGACAAGCACTTTTGTCGCACTGTATCATTTTTACATTTTACTCCCTGTTATAATGAGCTTGTTTCGCTTTTGTAATGCGCTTTGTAATATTTCCTCATAAATGTCAGACAAATAAAGATAATTATGTTACATTAGACATGATGAAATCAAAAGTAAAGCCTCCTCACTCTTATCAGAGGTGTTTAAATGTCATCTTCATCTCTCCACAGACACTTCAGCTCCAACTTCAACTCTTGAAGCTTCAACTCGACTCTTGGAGTTTCTACTCAACAAGCTGAGATTCAGTTCTCTTCTATGTGCTGCATAACTTGACTTAAAGTATGACAAGTGTGAAACTATGCATAATATAAAATAAAACACTTATAATAATTGTGCTTTAATAATATCACCAGGCAGCTCTGAAGTGTATGTACAATTAGTGTCTGCTTTCCTGGCTTTGGGGTTTTGATAAAAGTCTGTACAATTTAAATTTTTAAATCAAACGATACAGATGTAGCCATTGTACTAGTTCTAGTTTTTAATGTGCACACTTCCCGCAGCATTGCACTAGTTCAAGTTCAGTTTAGTGCTGCACCAGTGCTGCACTGTTGCTGAATCCCTGAGGAGATCGTAAAATGTGTAAAATTCATTCAAAGTTCTATTTTCTGCTGTCAGAAGTGAGAGGATGTTCTGACAACCAGTTGTTTTAGGGACAAGAATAAGCCACAGCTACTGCAGGATAGATGCAGGATAAATCAATGCTGAGGGACTTTTATAGCGGTTACCATTGTATGGTCTTGCCTTTGTCACACAGGAGAAACGCTTTACAAATTGATGCTTTGTTGAGGTCGATGCCGATAATTGGGTTTACCCTTCAAGCTGCTGCATTTGTGCGTCAACCAAAATATTGTTTGTGCCCACAAATGAGGATAGTCCTGGGAAAGCTGCGCTGGCAGTAACACAAGTGGTAGAGATAGTGTTTCCAAGAGACCTGTGAGTTTGCAACGAGCAATACTGACGATTGACCAATCCATCTATGGATCATTCATTTCTCTCTAATTATCTTGCATGTGCATTCTGCCTGCCCGTGACATTTAGCAAGGGCTTTTTCAGTAAGTCACGAGGAGGGCCAAGATGCCATTAGGTGATAAGGTTCATTTATTGTGCGGCTCTCATCAGCACATTTTTCCTGCCTTAAGGCATAAAATACAATCCACTGATTAGCATCAGTCCCATATCAGGAGAAACATAATAGCCCCACTCTGAAGGTGAACCTTTTCAGGGCACAATCTTTACTCAACACAGACAATTGCCACAGATTTGTGCAGTTAGAGGATTATCTCTGTGGCTTTGTGTCCTAGGTGTTGCTCACACAGGGGGAATGGAGTAATTTTGTATTCATATAATGTCAATGTAGAGTCATGGGGAATTCTGTAATTAAATCATTAGGTAATGGCATGTCCTTCATACTCAGAGTTTGTACCTTGATGTAATGTTGCTGTCAAGGATTATTAATTGATATAAAGACAAATTAGAATCAAGCCAAAGTGTTTAACCAGACTCTGTAATTGAAATGACCCAGTCCCTTGCATGCCCTTGGGAATGAGCGCCTAAAAAAAAAAGAAATTGGTATGAGTTTGTTTTCAGTCACAGTAGAACTGAGCGTCTCGCTGTATCTGCATCCCATTCAAGCAAGACATTACAGAGAATCTAATGATACAATATGCCTTTTCTCCCACTATGTTTTACTGTCTGACGATCAGATGTGATCTATTACAAGCTGCAGTGGCACTATCTAATAATGAAGTTGATTATGTAAGAGAAACCACCTCCAGCGGTTGTTAGTGGATGTAATGGTTAGGACAGCTAATTAGTTGGGTTGGTTGTCTTTGATTTATATAGTCTTTCCTATCATGCCTTAATCAGCTGAAACCAATGATCCATGCGCAGACAAAACCCATTTAATTAGAAAGCCTATGATCGTGACAGAAATGCCAAGCTGCAAGAGGAGTGCTTAAAACTCAAATAAGATTGTCACATTTTCTACATTGATAATTCAAATAATTGAGTTGTAATTAGACGCAGCACATTGTTTAGGGAGTGTCGAGACAACATGCGAGCGAATCATTTACTTAGCGGGAGATCTAAGCGCGGGGCCATAAATCAGTTCTTTAAGGGGCTCTCCTGCTGCAAGTGGCTGACCCTACAGGCATGTTCAAATATGTGGGGGAGACAGGGGTAGGTTGAGCCCGTGGGTAAGATGAGCCACCCTGCGTATAGTCAGCCTTACGCAAAATTAAATGTGTGATCGTAGATTTACCCTGTGATGAGCTGCACTAGATTCTCATCAGATTGTGGAAACACTAGAGACACAAGAGCCTTTATTTAAACTTTAAGATGGGACGTAAATGGACCTTTTGCATTTTACTGTAATTTATTCACCTTCTCTATTCTTTTGTTTATTTTTTTTTCTTCTATGTAATTGTCTTGTATTCTTTTTACCTCCTATGGACCTCTTTTGCTTTTTTTTAAGATGAGTCTTGAATAAAGATTGACTTGAATTGGATTGAATTGAATTGAGGAAAATTACTTAGTTTCCCTAAATCTGTGATGGAGGAGAGCGTATGGAGAAAGTGTTAAAAGAGCCAGGTAAAAAAAAAATCTGATTTCTGCTGTGTCAGGTGATTAAAGATGTCTTGCATCTAAATGGAAGCAGATACGTTTGAGGTTTTACTATGCATTAGTTTAAGGGCGTTTTCAGACCTGTATCGTTTGCTTTGTTACGAATCGGCGACTAATTTGTTACAACGTTGCAGGTAACCCTTGGTTCAGTTTCCTTTCACACTGCAATGTTTCTAAGCGGACCAAGATTTGTAAACAAACCCCATGTGCGATCAAACTGGCCCCTCATTGGTCAGAATTTTCGTGCGGGAATTCTGTACTTCCTGGAAAACAAACCCCAAAACAAAACACAGGAACACAATGGAGCAGAGGCTTGCGCACCAGCAGCGTGGACAGGTTATTGTCTTTGTAGTTATTCTTTGGTTTGTATACCATTGTTTATTGCATGAGCAGAGTATTAATTTTGAACATGAATCAAGGAAAACAATGTGTAGCTGCATTGATTCAACAAAGACGCGCTGTTGCCAGACACCTCCGTAGAAAGCGTGCCCTGATGAGCGCCTACAGCAACATATCCACCCACCAATTTCTGTTCAGAAGACGCATCAGGTAAGCTTGCTTATATGATATTATAGACCTTGGCATGTTTATCATCTCGTTATTAATTTAACTAAAGAAGGATACGATTCCCTGTCATCAAGTAATTAAAATTTTTGTGTCAAATTACAAGGAAATGATTTGATGTGCCTGCCTGTGAAACTTTATTTGAATAGTTGGTAGTAGGAGCTCAGTAGGATATGCTGACCTCACATGCCGCCCTCTAAAGATAAACTACATGCTGGTTGTAAAACATGAAATTACATTTTATATTTCTCTACCTTGACTACAGGGACATATGGGCATATCCACACGCCCATGGTTGGTGGCCGCACATCAACAATAACTGGACAGACCGAGAATGGCTACTGAATTTCAGAATGCAAAGAGGCACCTTCATGCATCTGTGTGAAACCCTCCGACCCTGGTTGACTCGTCAGACCGCCAGATACAGAAAACCTGTTCCTGTAGAGGTTCGAGTGGCAATCTGTCTTTGGAGACTAGCAACTAACCTTGAATACAGGTCCATCTCTCATCTGTTCAGCGTTGGCTTGTCTACGTGCCGCGTTGTCACTCAAGAAGTTGTGGCTGCCATAAATTTGATAATGAAGCCACAATACATAAAACACCCCTCTGCAGCTGAGTTCAGATTGATAGTGCAAGGCTTTCATGATAAATGGAGATTCCCTCAAGTAGCAGGAGCTATTGATGGGACCCATATAAACATCAAAGCTCCACCTAACTCTCCAGCAGATTACTATAATCGAAAGGGACACTACTCAGTTATTTTGCAAGGTGTGGTGGACAGTAAGCTCAGGTTTTGGGACATAAACATTGGGCAGCCGGGTAAAATCCATGATGCCCGTGTTTTCAGCCTCTCATCTCTCTATGAGGGAGGTGACAGAGGCACACTTTTACCAAGATTGACTGAATCGTTTGAGGGAGTTGATGTGCCACTTGTTCTTTTAGGTGACTCAGCCTACCCTCTTCTACCTTGGCTTATGAAGCCTTACCATCGCCTTAGTCAAGCACGGATGACTGTAGAGCGTGCCTTTGGCCGCCTCAAAGGCCGCTGGAGGTGTCTCCTAAAGGAATTTGATGCGCACATTACCCTGGTCAGCCGCTTCATCTCAGCATGTTGTGTATTACACAATTTTTGTGAAGCTCACAATGAACAATTCCTTGAGAGAGACAATGGAGTGAGGGAGGAGGAAGAGGATGTGAGAGAAGGCCATGAGCAGGAGTACGCAAGGGGCAATGATATTAGAAATGCACTGTCTAGAATTTAATTTCTGGATATTTATCAAATTGTCCTGATAAGTCTCCAGTCCTTTTCTTTGTCATCAACATCCAGTTCTTTCTATGAATCCTTGATGTAGGTTATTGTTCTCAGGGGTTACTAGATTCTAAGGTCTGGAACACTGCATTCAAATGTTTAATTTAAAATGTAAACATGACAAAAGTATAGTTCTTGATTTTTTTTTATTGGAGGTAGCAAACTTTATGCATTTTCATAAAACATTTGCATAGAACATTCAATGTTTCTGAATATTACAAATATTCAACAATGTTTATTTAGAAATGTTCAAATGTTCTCACCTGAATCAAGTATTCAGTCTGTAAATATTTTTTCTGTAACAAAATGGCAAATAAAGTACAAAACAATGTCATTTCTCTTGAGTGAAATAATACAACAACCTAACTCGGAAAACGAGGTAGAGGTAGCAATTTCTACTGCAAAGGTGTACATGACAAACATACGTTTGTGTTTCAGTAGTAGTAAAAGTGCTTCACTATGAAGAAAATAAACGTATTGTCTTTCATGGCTAGAACATCCTTGATAAGACATTGAGTGCAAAACATTTATATCTTGTCTCAATGAAAATGCCTTACAGATAATGTATAATGTATATGTATAGGGCAGCACTGCAAGTTGGTTGGTGTAACTCTCTACAGATTGTAATAATGCTGACCTGTGTTCACATCATGCAGTACAGATGAAATGGTGTGCATAGTATTTCCATTGCCATCAGAAGAGGAATTTGTCATTTCACCTGAGAAGGATATAGGCTGTTGAATGACATGCTGAGGGGTGTGCTGTGGAGGTGCAGGCATTATTGGCTGAGGAATGGATGATGATGACAGGCTGCGGTGGCACAGATGTCTGCGATATGGGCCAGGCACCAGGGGTTGATCTTGTCAGTGGTGTAGTAGTCCAGGGTGGTGATGAGGAATGTGGTTGACCAGGACGCAATGAACTGATAACGGTGCCCATTAGCTGCAGGAACGTGTAATTATTTGCCTGTTGTTGAGCTTGCATCGCGTGGAACCTCCTCTCCTCAGCCTCCTGTTGTGCCCTAAACATTTTCTCCAAGGCAGCACTGTCTTCTGTTTGACGGTTTTGATCAGCTTCACACATTTCCTGCAGCTGCCTCATCTGCTCAGCTCATCACACTGGCCAGATCTGGCCTTCCTCTTCCTAGACTGAGCCCCAGGAATGGCCAGTCGGCTTCCTCTAGTTTGCCCTTTGTGGCTCTTGCTTTCTGTGCTGTGGGCAGCTTCACACACCTCTGTGTCAGTAGATGTGCTGAGTGTGTCATCCATAAGCTCACTTGTTTCAGGATCAGCAGATGCCTTGGTAACATTTTCCCCTGTTAATTAAAGCAAATTATTACTCACAGCAATGTATAAAATGCCAAACAAATGCCATTTTTTGGCACCCACTTTCACCAAAATCTATTTAATGCGGCCAGCAGCACATTTTCCAACAAAACATTAATATGTGACTTATTTATTACTATTTTTTTAATATATATTTATACTAATATTAAATAAAATGTCAATTCATCCACGTCCAATTAAATTTAACACTGTGAGCATGCTGGGAGAGGCAATATCATCACAGCTACCTGATATCACACAGCTAGTCAGGCGAAACAATCTCAACCATCACACTGAAATGCAGCTCAGTTGTGATATTTATTGGGATTGATTTGTGATGTAGCCTATGGCCCACAAGTATTTTGTTGAATATTTATAAGGCCCCCACCATGACGGTTCTCCACTCCTGGGTTAGGGTAAAAATAATGCTTAACAACATGTTGGAATCACGTTCATGGACAAGGTAAACTAGACTGTACTAGACTATTTCTATTCCAAAATATGTAGTTAACATTAGCAATAACAAGCGGGGACACTCACCATTTCCATCCGAGTCAACATCTGGAGAATGGCTGCTGGTGGCGGTAGTAGCAGCCGGTGACGCACTAGAGCTAGATTCATAGGACTCAACAATATCCATGAGATCAACTATGGGTTTAGTCCCGAGGATTTTGTCCAGCTCGTCAAACCAGGGAAACTTGTCTTTGTCTTCCCCCGAACTTCCACGTTTGCGAAGGGAATCTCGCAATTTAACATACTGTTGACAAAGTTTTTTTGCTTTCACCCAACATTGTTCGACAGACCGGTGGAAGCCCCTCTCCTTAAGTCGATCGCTAAATACTTTGTAGATTTCTGTGTTTTTGTGTGTTCTTTATTCTTTATTCGGATCCCCATTAGCTTCCACTACAGCGGTTGCTAATCTTCCTGGGGTCCACATAAAATTATACAAACACTGACAGCATACAGACATACAAACAGACAAACAAACATCGACTGACACCCCGTCAGTCTAGAAAAATTTACATAATTAAAGGTCAAGTAATCAAAATATCAGATAACCAATGCATGTATAGAGGTTATCAAACAAACTCATGAGTTGAGATCCCAAACAAAACATCATAGCAGGTGGCATCATTCCTGTTCTCTCAAGCTGCTGACATATGTGATCGTCTGCCCAAATCTCAGTAAGGCATTGCACCTCATCACTGCTCCAAATCAACCCACAACTCATTTTGCTGCCACTTCGATAGCATTAGCTAGCAACTTTGGCTGCACGCAGATTTGTTACCTATAATTCAACGTGTGCTAAACCCATCATGCAGAGCGAGTTCGGTCCTTTGGCTCGAATTGCATTCTCACTACCGAGGAACCGCGCCAGAGTTCGTTTGAAAGCGGACTGAGACCAGCCTCTCAAGATAGTCTCAGTTCGCTTGTTTTGGTCCGCACCGGAGTGCGATTGCTGCGTTCATATATGCCCAAACAAACCGAAACGCTCCAGGGTCCAAAATAAAGGCACCAAACGAACTAGATGTGAAAATGCCCTAAGGCTCTATATGGTAGAATATGAGCTCATAAATTTAAAATAACTGTGGGCCGGAGTTTCTGTGTGAAGCAGTTTTGTCGAAATGGGTTGAAATGTGCCACTATACCCTAAAATGTATTTCATTTAAACACATACTGTATATGTGCTCAAGAGGTATTTTCTAATATTACAGATGACACATTATTATGCCACAAGACTACAGATTTTTGCATCTTTCAGAGTCATGATAGCAGCACTAAGTCACTTCAGCACACGGGTCTGAAAGTTGCTATAGGGACTCTGCATGAAGCATTTCAGGTTTAAGAATTGTTTTTAGGTTTCAAATGCTGAGAAAAGAAAAGGCATTTATTATTAAACACAAGACTGTCTCAGAGTAAAAAAAAAAAATCTTACCCCTGAAATTTAATCTCAGAACAGTCAAAATGAATAGCGATGTAGAGGACTTATAGAGGGTTGAGAAATTTCTTAGCCTACAATAAATGCTGTTGCAGTTTAGCGATGTTACGCTCAGAATTCAACACTGATTGGCACACAATGCATTGTGTGGGGTAAATACAAAGCACAAGCTAATTTGCAGTTATAAATATTGAGCTAAAGTAAAATGTTGTATTGATCTAAGCTGTTCACTAATTTTGCATCATGTTTAGTTTGGGGTGAGGAATTGTTTCTGATTAATCACATTATGTCATCCAAAGAAACAATCAACTTTCAGATTAAGAAATCATCATTTGTTTCTGGTATTTTGTCTTTATTAGACAGTTCAAAGTAGAGAGAGAGACAGGAAAGACTCTGGTGAAAATTTCTGGTGAACTTTGCTTGATTTTTGAATTCCTCCATTATAATGACAACAAGATGAAGTTTGGGCTCACTTAGGCTAAAGTATTGTGAGTGCCACATCTTGCCATACTCAACCGACACCCATCGTCTGAGTACTGTTTTGCATAAATTAAAAAAGTTAGAAGCATTTTAGATTTTTTCACTGAGAAGCTTCATGTAGCGCTCAATTTTAGCCTAAATAAGTATTTGTTTTTAATTAACCTGCCAGGTTCAAAATAATGATTAGATTAAAGAGATTAAAAGATGCATTCTGCTATCAGGCATCCAAATCTACCAAAATAAGTAATTGGCTAATCTTTGTGTATAATCTGTTTTCGGAGGCTGACAACAGAAACAAACCTTTTCCGTAGTAAGTGGGGAAGGCTTAGTGTTGCTCCTGTGGGAATGAACAGATTTGTTTTCCAAACAGTCAACATGGCGAAGCAGACATCATCATCATGCCAAGGCATCTCTCACTCCCTGCAGCAGGAAGCAGCAGGGCATGGGAGAGACCAGTAGACCATGAGTCCTCCCACTGTCTCTCTGCTGTTCAGAATACAAGGGCACCTCTGACCAGAGGAAAAACCAACCCCAAAACACTGTTAAAAAACTGCTTTTGGCAATGTACCTTGAATTCCTGGGCCAATTTTGGTGTTTGGTGGATAGATATCTCCAAAGCAGCTACAATGGAGTTTAATAGAAGAAAAATGTTCAACAATCTAAAACATCAACGGTAAATGTCAGGTTTTGGTGTCAGACCCTCAGAATCAAAGAGCAAGAGCTTCTTTCTAGACTCTCCATTTTGCACCGATGTTCAGCAATCATACAGAGAGAAATCCATTGTAGAAGAGGAAAAGAGACCAATTTCTCTACCAACGGCAGCCTCAATAGACCAGAATGCAATGCAGCCACAAGACAGGTTGCATTTTGAGTAAGGGGCGTGGCCACAGTCATAGACACGCCCCAGTGTTCACAAATTAGTGGGCAAGCTAGCTATATTTAAATGCCCTTGCACCCACCTTTTACTGCAGCAGCAAGTTCACACCCGTTCTCTGGGGATTGTCTAAAGGCATTCTGGGAAATGTAGGAATTCAGCTGAAGCAGATGTAGACGAGGCAGGGTGAGGGAAAGAGGGTACACCAAAAAAATTTAAATTACTACACTTCATCACAACTTCTGGAATACACTGATCATCACTACACTGAACAACTGATGATATCTAACATTGTAAGACAACCAAAGGGCGGATATTTCCTGTAAACCAACACAAGGTCCATTCACTTTATCATTCGTCTTCACCAAATGACAAGAGAATACAGCATTATTAGTTCATTCTATTATTAGCTCATGTTTCCAGTTTCATCAGCAACACCATTGCTACTTCATGAAAATCTCAGGGTTGACATTGTGATGATATTACACAGTATATCCCATGCTTGCACATTGCCATATCTTCCACAGTGAAGCAGCACCAATCCATTATAGTGCATGTAAGATAGCCTGCACAGCATGGATGTCACTGATAGATTATATTCTGAAGTATATGGCTCATTAAATGGTAATATAATATGTATTTGGAGAATTCCTTAAAGTGAAACTGTCCACCTTTTCATATTGTCTACCCCTGCTGGAGCAGAGGTTTGTGGAGAGACTGTAATGGTCCATTACTTTGACTTTAATCAGCATGAGAAAATCACCTTTCCTGTTATAACCTTTTCTAGGAATACGCAGTTGAACCGCTGTCTTCTGTCTGGTGGAAATGCATGATTTATGGCAATCATAAGGGAGGGAGCATCAAATGGATATGGGAGAGAGAGAGAGAGAGAGCAGGCAAAATACTGGGAAGAGAAAGCCATGTCTATTGGTTTTTATGTTTCTAAGTGTAAATGCCTAAATGATTGTCTACCTATCTGTCTGTCGCTTGCATTCTTAATCGTCAAACATATTACATGTTGAATTAACCATTAATGAAATATGTCTGTTGTATGTTGGCTTTGGTTTGTAGCATCCACACTTCAGACCTTTATCTCCTGATTTTTATTAAAGAAGAAGCATGCTCGTTTGCCCTGCCCCCTGCATTTATCAGACAGACTGGCAGCAGCGTGTCCCATTATAGTTTAAAATAGCCCTTAATTAAAATCAACACAATTCAATTAAGATGAGCTTAAGATTCATGTATGTTAATTACAAAATTAAACGGTAGGTAAGCATTGTGTGTCAGAAAAAAAAACCCTGTGTGCTACTCTTTTATCACTGCCTGTACTTTGATTGTTACTGGAATCATTAAATGTCACGATAACTCCTACACAGTACAAGAATAGCCAATGTGCAAATATCACATTATCACATTTTAAAGCACAGGATAACTCGGCAGCAATGGATTTCCCAATGTTATCATTAGGAAAATATTCTCTGTCAGAGGTTGACATTTCCCAAAATAATTACAATTTACTTTCCAAAGGATTCTGGGCACTGGACGAATTAGAGCACTTAGTTTTGGTATAAAAGGCAATCTCAGTCTCATACAGAACTACTCAAAACAAAATTAATGGCAATGAAATATGCTCCCAAAACAACTTTGATTGTCAAGAAGGTGCGTTTGCCAAGAAACAGCAATCATATCATAGTTAATCCTTTTTTTTATTAATTTCTGCTGTACTTAACGTGCTTTCTTGCAAGATCAGTGATTCACTGCTACATAAATGTCACATTCTGCACCTAGATATTATATGTGAATATTCACAAATGACATAAGTTCTACATGCATGAATGAATGAACACTGACATACAGTAAAGATCATGGTATGTGCCATGTAGCTGTTATAAAGTGCATGTTCAGTCGTTATGAATGTGCCGCATGTAAAGTGTTGCTGCTTAACTAAATCAAGGCCTGCAAACTGTTTAACTATTGGCCAACAGATGCTGTCCTGTTGCAGATGGTATAATATCGTCATTAAAAATCACAGTGATGTATGGCTACATTTTTATGCTGGCTGTATAATCTTGCAATTTCTTTCATTTATTGCATGACCTTGGCTCTTTAAGAATGGTCATATAGAGCTGTGTTGACATGTAGTCACATCACATCTGTGAATTTCAGAAATAATCTTATTTTTAGTTCACTAGATATGGTACATGTGACTTGCACTCATAATTTTCACTGGCTTATTTATGTATCATAATAATTACTCAGTAGTTAAAGTCAAGAAATCCATTATGAGTAATTTGTGTTTCACTGATAATGGAAAAGAAAGAACCAGAGCAAGAGTTTGTGTCTTAGCTCATGCAACACATCAGACACTGAAACTTTGAGTAATTGTTTTTCTCACTTGGAGACAGAGCAACAACGTTACATGAATCCCATCAACAACAAATTCCATTGCACGTTTTCCCCTGACAGTGAGCTGACTCTACTCTTTGTTGACTGGAAACAAAATATAGAGGATGTCATTGATCAGAAAAATCAGATTACAAAATTTCCATCATAAATTAACTCTACTCTGTTTCGTTTGACAGAAAACAAAGCTGCCTCCACGAGTGCTGTTCAGTTAACTGGAGCCACTACAAATCTGATTGTTTTTTTGGAAACTATAGTATGTGATATGTGTGTGATATATCTACAGTTTCCAAAAGAACTACAGAGGTATTTTGAATAAAAATAATAAGGAAGGTTGAAATTCTGACTCCCAATGTAATGCATTTTCTCAGTCAAAACATGATATTCTGTTGTGTAGAGATTCAGGTCATGACTGCTCAGTAACGTTGTTGGATGGCATAGGGGTGAAAGTAGGGCAAAAAAAAAAAAATGTTGGGGAAAGCCAAAACTCAAGCCTCACCATGGGGTAATTTTAAGATCAAACTCATAAATAATGAACCTGTATACAGATGTTTCAGTTGGATGCATGAGAGCTTACCTTCTGGATGCATCATTGATAGACAGGCAAATTGAAATTCCTTCACTAGCCCAAGGCTCTTCTTTCCAAGTTGGTATTATATTTGTCCAAAAGTATACCAGCAGTCTATTCTGCTGATGTTTTGCAATCCATGGTAGCTCCCAGAGAAATTAATTAATAAGGTCAAAGCGCAGGTTGTTTGGAGTTCAGTGTTACCTGACCAGAATTAAGTGGCTTAGGAGAGTCAAACCTCTCTGTCTATTCCACAGATACAGCTGCTAGGCAAACATGAATGTGTTTGTGGGGCAGTCAGTGTGGTGCCATCGCTGCTCAACGTCCTAAGTAACAAACAGATTAGACAAAAGCACATTAGGTAAACTGTGCCTCAACATTTTAAGTCAGAGGTTCTCAACGTGGGGTCCGGGGGCCACCAGGGGTCCTTGAGGGGGGTGCAAGGGGGTCCCTAGCAAACTGATGAATTGTTAAACTTCACCTTTATTTAATTTACAAGAAGTTAACACAATTAGAGAAGAATGACTATTTTGATCATAGTTTCACTGTTATCTCTCTACCTACAACACAGATAGTCAGGAATTCTGGACAAAATCATATCTAACAATAAAAATATTCTCAGATTTGGGTCAGAGAGACAAAATCTTGTCAAATGGGGGTCCGTGGCTCTAAAGTGAAGTAAATTAGGGGTCCTTGATATGAAAAAGGTTGAGAATCACTGTTTTAACTCATGTCCATTCATAGATGGATACACCTTACCATATGACTTTGAATGGCTTGTCGGGGATAGTAACGTTCAAGTTCAAGTTTATTTATATAGCGCTTTAAAAAAAAAAAAAATTGTACCAAAGTGTTTTACAGAAATTGGTTATAATAGACAAGAATAAACATGCGAAGAATAAAACAAGACAAGAATGAAAATGCGAGAACAATAAAAACACATAAGAGCAGAAAGAATAAAATGACACACCCACACATACGAGTTGAAGGAGTAGTTATATGCACATCACGTGTCAATGAATAAAAGGAGTAACACCTGCACACCCACACATACGCACACAGCCATGAGTATACATACATGCACAGACACCTGAACAATGAGAACAAAAAGCTATAGCGAGTTGAAGTGGGTTTTAAGACAATTCTTAAACCAACCGAATCAGCAGATCTAATGTTTTCAGGGAGAATATTCCACAGTTTAGGTGCTTTTAAAAAGGCCCTCTCCCCAGATTTCTTGTCTAATGCAGTATGTAAAATGCAGAAATCTGTATCAAAATTAGGACAAGCGCACGCCTCTATATAGTGTGCAGTTGTATCCTCGTCTTTTTTTGGCTGCTTCCTCATCAGCGTGTTCCTCCGTCCTGTCTTGTTCTTCCGCTAACGTCTAAATCAGACCTGCTCACATTGTGCCGCGACTCCTTCTTGGAAACGGAGAGGACACTTGCTGACCTTCTCACTGTGTTCGCTATCGTAATGCGATCTGAAAAGGTCACAGGGGGCCGGACTCATACTAATGATATTTATTCTGATTGATAGGCTTGGTGCTGTAGTTACACATGAAGCCAGTCCACTCCATATTTCATAAAAAAGGATGATTACTGTAAAAAACGGGACCACTAAAAGATGTACAGAGAAATATTCAGTAAACCTTTAAATTACAGGCCATTAATTACACGTTAATGACCAGAAAAAACTAAGTAATATCCAAGTAAAATAGAGGTAATAACTAGTTAAAGCATTGGAATGACTGGTAACTTCTGAGTAATATACAGTACAAGTTAAAAAAAAAAAAGGCACTTTTACCAGTAATTGTATTAGATAAGTGGCACTACACACTTTTGAAAGGTGCTGGAGGCAAAGGATGAACTAGCTGAAAAAGGAAGAAGCACACTGTCCGCATTGATTTATCTTCCACAGAGAGGAGCGACATTCATTACAGAAAGTGACGACACCTGTGCAGAAACAGCGTTTTTTCATTACGGTTTCCATATGCTTATAATGTAGAATACATACAATAACACAGTATATTTTATAAAAGATATACCAATGCTGATTATGTACAATATTCACATAGGTATACAAACCTAGTCCATAGTAACTCTACACAAATAACAACAGAAAACAACAGAAACACTGAGAGGGCCTAGCCTCGTAAAAAGCAGCTTTTTAGCTAGTAGTCGTCATTCTAATGCTATAATTAGTTATTACATCTATTATATCCAGTCATTAACATGTAATTAATGGCCTTTAATTTAAAGGGGCACCAAATATTCTAACAGTTTCTGCACGAGAATGTCATTAAAAACATTAGTACCCAAGGAATTCCTTCACCATTCACTTTTTACTGGGTGGATAGGATGGTCTTTGGAATATTTGAGATGATTTTTTTTATTTTTTTTACTGCAAAAACAGAATGCAATACCAGTGAATTAAATAGCAATTCACAGATTAATCAAATAAACCTGGGTCGAAGAAAAAAAAAAAGGTTTCCACTTACAAAATGAATGCATCCCTCTTCTCAAAGTTTAGTTAGTTTACTCAAAGTTTATGTTTACACAATCATCAATAACCTAAACAAACAATTGATATCAAACATATTAAAGCAACGTTCTGAGACTGTTTATATATAACCAACAATGTACACAAAATTCACACATTTAACGTACAGTATAAGTCGAAGTTTAACCGCCGACAAACCGACAACACAGCTCCCAGGCATCATAATAGAACAGCTGGTACCAGGTGCAACTGATAACCAGCTTTGTCCCTCCTACCCGTTTTAATTTGGCATCATCTGTATGCAGATTCCCATGCTTATGTGAATGTCAATAGAGCACATTAATGCGGCCTCATGGTTGAGGATCAGATGCTGCGGTTTGGGATTTTATTTGGTTAAGCTTTTTGACAGGTTTACTGGTTTGGGATGAAAGTTTATTGATGAGTCAGTAATCATGCTGCTGTGCATGTAAATGCATGGTCATACTATTCACACGGCATTTTTATTTTTTTTTACAGATTCATTACACCTTCAACCTCTGTTCAGGAGTCTGTGAGGCTGTTTGAGGAACTCAGGCAGAGTCAGTATCTTTTTAAAATCAAATAGCCATATCTTGAATTTGCAGATTAAACACGTTAAGACAAATAGCATTCAGGAAATTAGCATTACTTAGTATAACAAAGATATTTAATTTGAAGTAAATGTGTAATAATACTTATGAGTCTTCAGTAAGATAATTGAAGGTCCAAGAGTAATTGACTTGATAACATTTCATTAAAACTTACTTGAGATCTATCTCATACTTTACTCTAAAACAATCTGTTCACGTAACTTTTAGTTGATTATTAAGTTAATTTTAATTTGGCTTCTAAGTTTGTTGGGTAAAGTGAGGCAATCGGTTTCCAAACTTTTTTCAAGTAAACTGAACATGGTAGAATTTAATTTATTTATTTTATTTTACTTTTATTCATTTTTCATCCCTGTTGTCTTGTCTGTTTATTATTTATTCCATTTGATGTTATGGCTGGATCTATATTTTACCTATATTAATTATTATTATGATATTATGATTAGTAGTAGTAATAGTAGTCGTGGTAGTATCTACTTATATTTTACCTCACTGATCTTTCTGTTTTATTGATCTATCCTCTGTTTTTATCTCTCTTGATTGTGAAGCACTTTGTAACCTTGTTTTGAAAAGTGCTATATAATGATTATTATTATATTATTATTAACTAAAGCGGTGAATAACTCCATGTGCCCCCCACTCCCACCCCAAATACATTTATAGAGAGTTTTGTAAGATATGGTTATGTTATAGCATTGCAGGTGCAGGCAGAAACATGAGGATTGAGATGAGACAGGAGCATTGTTCTCAATTCGATCACTGGACCAGTTTTTAGATCTATTACATTAAATCAAGTTGGAATATTACAGCCAAAACGTGTCATTACTAGCAATTGTTTGTTTTACGACAATCAACTGTGATCAAATCTGAGTTACGGTCAACGTCTTGCATGTGATTACATTTTGTTTTGCCCTCCATACCCGCTCTCTATGAGTGTGCATCTGGTAGCTTAGATAAGGCTGCATTATAGCTGTGGAGTTAAGACACATTTTTCAAATTGAGAGGGATTGCAGGGGGCAGACTCACACACACTGATGACAATGAGCTTCATAGCAGTTAGGTCTATTTACTGTATATATACCCTATTTTCTGGGTGCAAGTAGTTTCACATCACAATCATTTCATTTAATATTCAGTCTGAATCAAACAACTTCTTGCCAATTTTAGTAAAGCCAATACTATAATGTGCTGTATCTATTATGTAATTTTTAGTTGGAGACAGTTTTGAATTAGAATCTAGTATTCACTCTCACCTTACATTCAGGAATAATACATTGTCCACATAGAAATTGATCATTTTGATTCCCTTGTTAGTAGAGTACAGCTTTATAATTTGACATAATTTGCAGCAAGGTCAGTCTTTATCAAACACTCTACTGCTCTTTGAAGGATAATATTGGGAGTTTTGGTATGTCGATCAATCTGAAGTGTCCCTTTCTGTCTGAAAAGTTACACTATTTCGATATAATACAGCCCCTGACGAAGAGTACCTCCTCCTCCTCCGCTTTGGACACAGTGCAGCATATTTCTAGGACACAACAACTTCTCAGAAAGAATAAGAGGAAACTTTTCAGAGAGCGGTGACATCCCCCAGATAAGCCTGCCATTTACAACAGATCTGGTGATTTCCATGGCTTTTCCAAGTCTTTATTGTATATTTCCAGCATTAGTGCACACTGGAAGTCTATGGAAATGATGAGTCAGCGCAAAACGGCTACATCAGTAAGGGAGAAAGAGGGAGAAAAATAGTGTGAGGTACTACATTGTATCAAGGAAGGAATCACATAGTACCCACCTGTCAAATAAAAAGATAAAGAGCACTCTTATCTGCTCTACCATTACTCCACAAAAACTAAATCTACAATTTGTGAAGCTCTACATTGCACACACAGCGCCATGAAGATGGAGAAATGAGCCCAGTACTTCATTTAAGATTTTCTCATGGACACTACCAGTCAAACATTTGTCCCACCTGATTGAATATACTATGGTTTTTCATTATCTTAAAGCCATTTTGATCTAAAGGCTTATGCTTAAATGCTTGAAATTTGTTTCTTAGACAATATAAATAATGAAGTTGATGCCTATGTATGAATTTCTTTCCAAAGCCTTTGCCTTTCCATCAAGGCAAAGGGCAGCTACTTTAAAGAATCTAAAATATAAGATAGTTTTGATTTGCTTAACACTTTTTTGGTCACTGCATAATTTGTGTTATTTCATAGTTTTGATGTCTTTACTATTATTCTAAAATGTGGAAAATAGTAAAAATAAAAAAAGATGTGGTGTGTTGACTGGTAGTGTATCTATTAACAATTACATACGCACAGAATCAGTCATAATTTAAGTATATTTTGCCAGGTTATCACCTTAAATTTTTCAGTATAGTCTCTAGGTTCTATGATAATTAAGCCTAAAGGGTATAAATCAAAGATGTATAATTGAGTTGGTTGGTTGGTTTTTGTTTGGCAGGTTGTGGAATTGTTACACAGGAGTTTGCACAGTGTACAGTATGGGATTTACTGTAAAAGAAACAAATGCACCTTCTAAGAATGTGACTGCCGCAACAAAAACAGCTGTTAGTCATTTGTCTTTGTATGGTCAATGAACCAGTATTGAATGCAGCTGCTCGAGAGGATTTCACCTATTACACACATCTGTTATGGAGTTCGCCTGGCACTTTGCAAGCCAGCAGAGTTTCTGCGGGAGAGTTAGATAGATATTCGCCAAACTTTTGAGGAGATGCCATCATGCATAAAGACTGAAAAGAGGGAAATTTAACTTCTTAAAGGACGTCTTGAAGGAGAAATAAATGAAATAGGATTGATTATTTTTCATTCCGCAGCACATAGCGGAGTGAAAATAGATTCTCAGGCATACGGTATGAATCCAAAGCACTGAGTACTTATGAAGCCTATCTTTCCAACATGTAGTTGTGTAGTCGGAAACTAGTAATAATTGTCGATAACGCTGGAGAATAGGCTGCCTGGTTATTTGGAAGTCTTACAATTATTTTTTGGTGGAAGGCTAATGGAACAATTTACCAGACGAGGGAAAAACTTGGCTGCTCTATATAAATTTTTGGCCCCAGAAATACAATCAGTACATGCAGACATATCTCCTGGGACAAAAATGCTAATAGACCCTTAATCTGCATACATTAGCATATCACAAAAACGAACAAGGACATAAAGAGGCACTGTGTCTTTATAACTTCATTGCTTTAACTCTCAAATTAATGACCGGATGAAAAAACTGGTTGAGTGAATGTGACAAAACAGCAATGCAAAACACATGGTTCCCTCAAAATGCTATTGCATAAGAAAAAATTAAAGAGTTAAATGATTGTAACTATTTGGTCTATGAGTGATTAAGTGTGTGGTAAAACCTACTGATTATTTTTGTTATGGACATTGTATTTCTGCATTTTGCCAGCACCTCTAAGAAGTAAACCTGTGCACAACAAGCTAGCTGGATAAGTTTAATTTTCAACAGACGTGATATTTCAGCTGCAATGCACAAAGGAGCTATCATGCAAAATTGGATTATGACAAAGGATTCAGTCTACCTGTTATTTCAGAAGAAGTAGTTATGATTTTTGTTTTTGCCTGTGATGTGATAAGATACAGTAACGCTACCCACAAATCAAATAACCTAGTTAACTTTTTTTTTAAATAGTTCTTATTCTGCCTTTCTTGGTAAAAGTTCTGACATTAGGGGGCACATGCACAATATAGTTGATTTATATCATTTGATATAGTTGTTTTGTGATATTTTTAAATATCCTCCCTACACCAAGAGCCATGTCAACAATGTACACACTTCACAGTATCTCACAAATTTGTGTGTTTATCTCTTTACTTTTATCATGTGTTTTATCACAGTGCCAATAAAATAAACTAAATCAAATCAAACTAAACCAAAACAAACTAAACACTAAACGGAATTAACTAAACTAAACTAAACTAAACTACTAAGTAGGATTTTTATTGCCACACAGCACAAAGTGACCGTAATATCTCTGCAGGGATTTGACCCTCATGATCATACAAAACTTCAAATAAACAGCCATCTTACCTAATGCAGTAGTAAATGTCTCTTTTTCCGCTCTGCGTAGATGTCAACAATCTTTTCTGGTGAAAGTCCTCTGGTCAAATACACCTTGGTATGAATGATAGCCAGTGATATAGCGAGATCCATTTTATGAAAAATCCACAGCTTAGCTAACTAGTAGGCTAGGTGTTTCGATTTCACCAAATCTAACAACGAAATGGCTGAGTGCCCGCGTATGCAACATAAAAAAACCCACAAAACATTACAAGTTAATTGGCGATAGGCAAAAAATAAAGTTGTTTTTTTCCCCCCTTTTTTTTTAGCCTCTTATAGAATGAGTGCTGGCCGGGGAACGGGAACTTCAAGCCGATCGATCCGCGGGGCTACCGGTGCTCGGTCTTGCACTGCCCTCCCTCTGTTTTAGCCTCTTCTGTTACAGGCCTCTTGTTTTGTTTTGTTTTGTTGCAGAGGGTCCAGCAGTACTGTCTTGTCCTGTCCATGTTACCACTATCTGACAGATTAGCTTCACGGTATTCAATCTAAGCAACTAGACTGCATTCAAACTGCGTCTGTTTTCTTCCTGGTTTGGTTTGACTTCAGTTCAGTTCGGCGCTTCGCGCCAATTCGTATCCGCGGATACAGAGAATGAACAGACTGAAAGCAAAGACTAAACCAATTTTCTCCGCGATGGTCTCATTTTTCTACTGACAAACTTTTATGGTATCAAAATTAATTGAAGGATGATATAATCAGATACAAGTTCTACACATAGGGGGTTTAATGACCATATTCATGCTCTATGCATGCAATAACACATTGATATAGTTTACTTTGTGCAAAGGTGCAAATTAATCTTCAATCAATGGCTTGTTGTAGTGATATTTTCAGCCACTAGGGGTGGGGGTGGCCTTACAAAACAGACATAGCTAACGTAGCTAAATTCCTCTAAGATACAATCTGTAAGAAAATCATTTACTTACTTGTGACAAAGTTTCTTCCACAAACACAATCTGATCGCTGCCAGTCTTTCCCAATTCCAACGTGAATCAGCCTCAGCAAACAGCAGCAGCACTTTATTGCTCCAAGTCCTCTTTCCTCAGGTCCTCACTTTAATCTTTTCACCCACTCCTCTTTGTTTTTTTTTGCTTTTGTTTATTTGTTTTGTTCTGCTCCAAATTTTCTGATGGAAACCCGAGAATCCCAATGTGTTCCCCGTCTTTTTTAGTCATTTTGCTCCAGAGTAGACTTAGAAGTCAAAAAGAACCTGAAAGTGTGTAATGCGTAGCTGTTTACACCACATGAATATCACGATTGATGTTGTTGCAATTCCTACTGGTCACTGATAGAGATAGATTACTAAATGCCCCTTTAAAATGGACAATATTAATTTTACTTGCATGTCTGCTAGGTGTAACTTTTTTCAAATGGTGGAAATCTAATTTTGGAAGGAAATTCTCATATTATTCTACTGAAGCCATATGCTTCACAGCAGGGAGCACACTGTAAGGGAAGCACAAGAAATAATTACCTCTAACCCTAAACACTAGGCAACACAAGGCTCTACCTAGAGAACATACTAATTAATTCATTAACAGTAATGAGATAATGTGAATATCCAATGATGCACATTTGAAAATTCTGTATGTATGCTTCTGCACAATAAGTTCATACATCAGTAAAGTGCAATCATCCGTATGAGTCCGCCATTAAATCTTTCTAGCCAATTGGACCTCAGTATTAGCATGATGAGGACACTGTAGCTTAAATCTTCAATATATTTGATCTATTGCATTGCTATCTCTATTCTATTTGTGCTGCTGCAATGACCTGATTTCCCCTCGAGGATCAATAAACTTCATCTTATCTTATTATCTTATCCTTAAGGAATAGTACAGTATCAAACTGACAGATGACCTAACACAGCAAGATTATAAAAGAAGCAAAAGCACAAGTTTATACCCTGAGAAGTGTTCTCTTTGATAGTCAGAACCACATAAATTATTTGGGTTTATTCCTCCTTTACACTTTCATTGCACGTGTCCATATTTGAATGCGTATCGCTCTTGCAGCAGACGTCTGTACACTTGAAATGAGACAAAACAAAATGTCACGAGTAGCAGTTCTGTCTCTCTCTCTCTCTCTCTCTCTCTCTCTAACTGTCTCTCCATGAGGAACATCAAGCGCTGCCAGTAACCAGACACAAGGTAAACACTTCATTAAAAATGGGAGCATGCCATCGTTCACGAAAACGCACTGCTCAACCCACGCGGCGATGCAGGAGGAATAACAAGACAAACAAACAAAAGAATCTCATCCAAGGTTATACCTGTACAGAGCAATTTCTTGGACATCAGTCAAATCAGCTAAACAGGCGAGAGGATGAAGTGATGAAAGCCAACAAAGCAAACAGACAAGAGACAGTGATAGAACAGGAATGGAAAAGGAGATGCTGATGATTTATACAACTATCATATTGTGAATTTTATCTATCTTAAGACATTTGCATTCAAAACAAGCAAATAGTAAACATGTTGTCCCCCACCAGTGATGTAGTTCCATCCTTGGGTCAGTCAGTGATTGCTGAGTGTACTTGAAATATGAGTGAAATTGTATAAGCATTTTCGTATGGGACAATGAAAGGACAGATTGACCATATATTTCTGTTGCCTACTCTCCTCAGAATTAGGCTTAAAGTTATATCTTGAAATGTAGTAACTGTAATTGTCCTGTTTTTACTCAATACAGTACAAAATATAAGAACTACAATATGCAATAAATACAATCCGTACATTACACAATGTACACAACAATACAATTTATAATACAATATACAATATAACATACAACATCAGGAGCGTGAGTGTTATGAATAATATAGATGCTAAATGATAAGTGATATATGGTATTGCACAGTAGGTAAGTGGTAATATGATATAAGTAGTCAACACTGACGGCACAGTGGTAGTGCAGTGATGATGCAATAACAGTACAACAGTCCATCAACTGTACAATAACTACAGTGTCTTGTGGTTAGAGGTTTGCCCAAAAATTTTCCATTGACTCTCACTTCATCACATCAACCCAGTCTGATGTGTGTAGCGTGTGTAGACTATTATGTTACCTATGATAACTTTAACTGTATTGCTTTACCACTGAGTCCCCATTCATTGTCCCCCACATTGTATGATAACTTTAACTGTATGACCTGCTTTACCACTGAGTCCCCATTCATTGTCAATGCTGCCCCCTAGCGGCACAAAGTCAACATTACAGTGTGACTAACTAACAAACAAACTAACGGACGGAGACCGATCCATAGTCCCCCCTTTGGTGGGGGACAATGATTGGTGAAGAAAGTGAGACTTATATAATGCCTCCCTGTTAGGCCTGCTAGCATTTGTGACTTGTGTTACTTTGTCGCTAGCTAGTTACACATTCATGAAAATGTCTGACCATGTCAGTTAAAGTGGTAATCTGTGAGATCCTTGTCCTCTGTCCCAGAAATCAGCTGTCAATCAAACGGTGTGGGCGGTAATGTGACGTCTTCTTCCTTGGATTTTCTGTTGATGAAGTTTGAGTCTCTGTTGGTGGCTGCAGCTCTTTTCTTTATCTGTTCAGCCATGGTGGCTATCGCTGCTCATGCTAACTATCCAGTTCTTCTCATGAAAGTATTCTTCTTCTGTGCTTTTGCTGCTGCCAGAAACGTAAAACGCATCTTTCCTGTGTGACCAAGGATTTTTCCTGGAAAAGACCTACACAATGCTAGGCGTGTAGAACAGCAAATCGCTGTTGTCATGTGAAATTTTGTTGATTTTCATGTTTCCAATTGAAGCATTACATGCTCCTCTATGGGTATAGAGAAAATTCCCTGAACCTTATATGAAACCCTTTGAAAATCCCACTGGATAACGTCAAAAAATGCATTGGCATGAAGCTAAAAAACAAGGCTGTTCTTCTTAGTTCCTGTTAACATTTTGGAGATAAATACAAGGTTTTCACCCAACAGCAAGGAAATGTAGAAGCTTTCATGAACTGAGTAGAGGTTAAATCACTGCTGTGTTGCCGTATATCAATCGGAGATAGAGAGTAGCTTTCAGGTTGTTACTTTAAATTTTCACAGACTTATTTCTGCTGAAAAAAATCACATTAAGTTTTTTTTTTCTGTGGGAGAAAGAAAGAAAGAAAGAAAGATTCAGAACCATTTAGCCGGTGAGAAGACCCCAGGTATTTTGATACACTGTAATTGGGCAGACTTAGATGTAAAGCTGAACAAATGGAGCTGGGGGAGCAGAACAAACAACCATCTGGACCCTGTGATCCCCGCTTACATAGTAGTACATTAAGACTCTGATGCCGGTCAGAGGCAGCGGGTTTGCTCTGCTCCTGAGGGGAAAGTGTTCGTGCACTGAAGTGATTAACTTCACCTTTTTGGCTTGGTGTGGTTAGTTGTATATTTCTGTGATGTGTGGGGCTTGCTTCTTTGGGGGTTTGTATATTTATTTATTTATTTATTTATTTATTTATTTGTGCGTGTGTGTGTGTGTGTGTGTGTGTGTATATTCGGGTTTGACCGATATGGGTTTTTTAAGGTCGATACGATTCGTTATTGTTTTATTGAAGTTGCCGATAGCTGATTTTGAGCTGATATTCATGATCTGTAAATTTAACAATTTTCATGCCAAAAAATTTCAAGGATTCAGTGTTTCCCCCAGAATCGTGTTCATGTCAGGGTGTAAAAGCCTCTGAAACAGCATTTAGACCATCATGTGAAACTAAAACTCTCCATTGAAACCCATAGTGATGAAATTCCCTCAGGATTACCAGATCCTTAAGGCAGGGTGACCCACCACAACTATTGAATGGTAGGGGAAACTCTGGGATACATTACTGCCCATAAATGAAGAATTATTTTACAAAAAAAACAAAATTATTGATCAGTTAAATAGAGAAATAAAATGTGTAAATGTGTAAATAAAGAGAAATAAAATGTGAAATGACAATAAAATTTCATTACAGGTTTTAGAGCCTGTGTTTTGCGGACGAACCTCCATCACACTGACATCAGATGACACTGATGACCCTGATATCCAATATTAAATAAAAGGCCAGTATTGGCAAACCAGTATATCGATCTAACCCTAGCCTGCATGTGCACACACACATGTTTGTGTGTGTCTGCGCATGTCAGTACACACACTCAAGGTTTGTAGGTCTTTAGCATCAAATGATGTTGCAATTGTGTCACTGCAGTAATATTTTACATCAAAAGCCTGTTTCAAGGATCGAGAGAGGCCAAACCTTGTTATGGGAATGACAAGACAAAAATAGACGTCCCCTAGATTTTTCCTGGAGATAGTCTGCTATCAGCATGTCTGGCGTCCTTCACCTCCCCGCCCCCCAAAGGGGAGGCTCCAGCAATTATGAGGGAAGAAATTTGTGACAGGTAATGGGATTTTCTCTGCTCTTAAAGATTATTATGCTTCTCCAGGGATGTGCAGGTGGTATAAATACGACTCCCTCTCCTTCAGATGATAGCTACATCATTTATATCTTTAGATCTGATCTTGCCCTCAGTGTGATACAAAGACAGATAGAGTCTTCACAACGCAACTTCCACCTGAATATCCTTGAACATTTGTTCCCGACAGTAGCCAGGGAGAAATTTCCTTTTACAGGACGCCATAAGTCATACGTCAAGACACTCAATAGAGAGATAATTGCAGAGCGCCAGGGATACATGCTGTAACTCCACAATTGAGCAGCTCTGTGAGCCTTTTTTGGAAGGGAATTTTTAGTGTGTAAAGTCTATTTTGAGGTGAGAATGTTACTCACGTTCCCCACTTTGCATGAAGATGAGCAGAATGCACAAAAAGTAAAGTGTTATCGTGCGGCGTGCGACGGCAGACTTCTCTGCATTAAATTACCACAGACAGGCTACACATATCCAGCCCTCTGCAGAGGTGTTATGCAACAATCTTGTTTCACCAGTCTGTCTCTCTACCTCAAAGCCAGAAAGTGATAATGCTGGAAAAGTAATGCACTGTTTTCTGCTTGGTTGTTTGCTGTAAGGACACAAACCATAAGTGGACTGTAATTCAGACTGAGAAAGCAAAAGTGCTGCAGTGTCAGAGTTTGCTGAATATGTGTCATTGAGGGAGAATACAACTATTTATTTAATTATTTATTTATTGCCATTTTGCCTCTGCCAATTAAAATTGAATTGGGTTTTTTTTTCATTGCTGTAAAGATGTAGCTTAGAAGATCAATAACAAAGGCACTTAGAGGAAGAGTGGTATGATTTCTCTGCTTGTACTGATTTATAATTAGTGATTTATGAATTATTTATGAATTTATAAACATCTTGTGATCATCAGATGTATATCGGGTTGTGTGTTATGTCTTGTTTTATTCATAAAAAAGAGGACTTATGACTAAGTAATGGGTTCTTGCATGTATTTAAAAAAAAATGCCTCACAAGGTGACAATAAACCAAGGAAGTATTATTTTTTCCTTCTTCTTTTTCTTTTGTTTCATGGCATTTCTTCTTTATTGGGTGCTGCAGAGTGGGCAGTGACTGGAAATATAGGGGGGTGACATGCAACAAAGGTCATTAGCTCGGCCTTTCCGCAGCTCATGATGCGGTTGAAGTATGTGCATGCAGCTCGGCCCGCTGAGCCACTGGACATCGACTGTAACCTGCATTCATTTTCAAGCAATTAAACCCACTGCCAACACACACAAGTCCCCAGAGCTGGAATACAGCTGAGTAACAAAACAAACAATGAGACGAGTAAATAAATAACCGGTCATGATTTGTGCTTTAACTGTGAGCAGCGGAGCGAGGCGTCATGGGGGTGCAGAGTTGCTTCGGACTGCGCCTTATAATATAAAGTGCGTCGCTGATTGCTAATATGTTTGAAACAATCTTCTTGTCGGCTGCTGACTGCTGCTGTTCTGCTTTAAGAATGTCAAGTGATTCTGTGCAATCCTAAAAAAAGATGGAGACAAAACCAACAAAATAAGGTGGCAGGACAAATTTGCTAATGCACCAAAAAGGAGAAGATATGCCCCCTTCAGTTTATAAGCTGCATTATCCTACACTGTTGGTTTTTGATTATATTCGGCTCAGAGCAACAGAGAATTCAATTAAGAGGTAACAGCCAAATCACATTCAGATAAAAATATAATTTATTTTTCTTTGTTTCTGTTTTTTTTTTCAGTTTGCAATGTAAAGACCTCAGCAGTCCCACCTCAGCAAAGTGGTCAAAATTACTGTTATTCAGCTTACAACTCAATTAGTGGTACAGTATTCTGTGGTTATTATAACTCCATGTAATGAGATAAGAAAAATACATTGTTTTGGCTTCCTTAACAACAGTATTACATTCTATCATCAGGCCCTTCCTACGAATGTAAAACACCTGATTAAATTTACTACCCTGACATTTTCATTTGGCTTTCCTGCACTCTTTTAATAGCTGGGGTTTGCCCGTTCAACCATGGTAAAGTTAAAGTAGTTGTCTCTTAGCCGTAACAGGAGCAACTGCATCTATTAAAATCTGTCATCTGGAGAGGGAATGGCTTTTAGAATAAGATTTATTAATGCGGTGTGCATGAGAGATTTGTGTCTGTCAATACGGGTAGCATCTGCTGTGGATGAAAAATTTGAGGCAGTATTCTCTTTAATCTAGCTAAGACTTTTGTCAGCTGCACAGCTTGCAATTGTTATCACACTGACAAAAACACACAGATGTAAGCAAGCATACCCACAACACCCTGAGGAGGAAAACAGTGCATCATAGCTGCTGAAAATGAATGCAGGCTTAAATGGAAAGCGGTGAGACATGAAATGCATATAGAAAGAAATATACAGCGCTGTAAGCAAATTCCCTGTCTGGATAACACCACTCCCATAGACACGAGAGGATCAGGCAGTGATAAAGCATTCATTTAATATTAGCGGTAAGTATTACTAATGGTTATTACTGGTTGAGGCCAGCAGTACAGCTGCGGATATGATAAATGTAGGCTGTAAGTAATATTTCCTTTACTGACCTTGCTTACAATTCATAAAGAACTCGGCAAAAGAAGGGCCTTGAAAGGTGGGAAGCAGCCTACAGCAGCTTCCAGCCTTTATGATAAAATAACATTTTCGAAGTTAGGGATTTAAAGTTAAGTTTAGAGTCGAGCCAAAGACCTCAATAGCAAAAACCTTGCAAGGACTCAGGAAGGACAAAAGAGATATCAGTTGTTAGATTTGTGTGCTGATAGCAGAAAGGCAGCATTTGGACAGAGAGGATTTAGAGAGAAAAGTCAGGTGAAATGATATTATAATGAGTTAAAAGTTGCACTGGGTGAATTTTGAAGATGATTTAATCAGCAAATATGTTATAATCAGCAGAAACGATCAGCCAGTTGCTACCTGTTTTATTTAACCATATGCAGCAGAGGAAGCAAGTGGTTTCAAATCTGCACACCTGCATGTACAGCTGTCATCTTTCTTGCAAAGAGAGTGTCATACCCCAAATACATGAAAATATATAATTTGCAATGCCACGCTGCAGCAACCCGCATATGAACTCCTCCTCCTACAGTAGGCTTTGTTGGGCTTGCAATGAAACAGAGATGTATAAAAATGATTCCTTCAACTTGAACGGAGAGACAAGGGTAGCATGTCGCTGAGATAGGCGAGAGGCTTGTGAAGATCAAGTTGCGTGGTGCTTCCACCCCAGCGGTGTTAACAAGGCATGAGGACTAGCTGTGACAGGTCAGGGAGAGGGCAAGTATGGAAAGATGCTCAATCTCCAGTGTAGCACAATGGAGAAATAACTAACACATGCAAAGTAGTTTTCTTATAGCAGAGCCTCGTTCCCCTCCCGGTTCTATTCCTGTCTTACCTCTCTCCTGTGTTTGCATGTGATATATGTGTGTGTGTGTGTGTGCACGTATAGCACCTCATATCGTCTGCTGTGTGTGTACATATTGTTTGCGTCACACACCCCCATACCCTGCCAGAGAAAATGTGCTGTACATTATCTGGTTTACTTAGATATCTGTCTCTTGTTATTCAGGTCTGCGCCAACAGAGATCTTGTTAATCGCTTTGACAAACATTACATCTCCAATGTGCCATAAATCAAAGCATGATACAGTTGTGGCTCCAACAGTAGGCCTAATCTGATTCCATCAGCTGGTGTCAACCCCGAGACAGAAAATCCATATGGTTCCTGTGTCCATAGTTTGCTGTATTGCAGGTTGCCAGATATGGTTTTGGCCTGCCTATCACATCGGATAGTGTTGACCATCCTGCCAGTAATGCCAGCTGGTGGCGGGTAAAAAACCCCCCAAAAAAACAGCCTGGTGGACAATATTAGCTTCAGAGTAGAGCATACATTACAGTGAAAACGTAAACCATCATATAATGCGCTTACAGGAGTAAGCATCTTAACGGCGGTCTGTCGGAATCCATTTAAATCTAAGCAGAAAAAGACAGAGAGATTAAAAATCACAGGGAAGTTTACAAGCTGTTCGTTTCCCTCCAACTTACTAAATTCAGCACTAAATGTATTTTCTGGAAACACATCTGAAGAAGCACTCGGTTCTGGCTACGCGAGACCATGATTGCATACATAATCTCATACATCAGATGGAAGTGGCTGTTTGTCTTGATGGGAATCTCTCCAGAGTGGACGGCGTCGGGTTTCTAATGGAACATCACTGCCATCTAGTGTGTGTGTTGGACAGCCTCCTGCAGGCCTGGGGAGTCGACACTAAAGGTCACATCTGTGGTCTTTTACCATTTTATATTGTTTTCTAATTAGAAATTGGAGGAAGGAGGTGGGCTCTGGGTTGATGAACAGTTGAAACAGAGAATCACACTCGCCTTTCTGAACAACTGCTGTCCAGGCCAAGGCACTTCACCACTAATTTGCACTAATTTGGAGCTGCTAAGTGGTAAATAACTGGAGACTTCTGTGCTGATCCCAGTGTGGATGTGTGAACCTGCATAAGCGTGAAGGAGGGTGTTGCTGAAAAAGAGCATGCACGCTCAGTCAGCCTTTCCCAGATAAGTAAATGCTTTAAAAACTAAAATTGTCGTATTGCTAAACCTGATACTTTACAGATTAGGAAGTTTGAAATTCATACAGGGTGAGTGAGCTCAAGCCTTCTCTTGATTTGAAATTTCTCCTCTTTAAATAGCAGTTGCTGGCCATCTCACACAAACAATTGGCCATCAGTAGAATAGCCTCATTGTGTCATTGGATAATCTTAAAAAAATAATCATTTGTCTAGCCACAGCTGACATGTTCTCACTCTGCTTTGTTTTTCCTTAGACTTTCCTGAAGTTTGCAGGCTGTAAAATGCAGATGAAGTTTGACTGATCATCAGGATTGTCAGCTTTCTGATCATGCACTCATAACACTATCACTCCATCTCTTACTTCTAAGAGAACACAAGGAAGATTTTAGATTGATATTTATTTCAAGTATGTTTTATTGGAGAAAGGATTTCAAGATGTAGGTCGTGAAAACACAATTTCTGCTTTCTCATGTAATTAAAGAAAACAAAACAAAGCAAAACAGAATAAGGCTCAAACCTAATATGATTAAATAAAACCCTCAAACACCCCAAACTCCCCCACCCCACCCCACCCCACCTGCTCTATAAATAGTGCATGATAAGAAGAGGATGCAGTGAAAGACAAGGAGCAGATAATCGACCTCAAGGGAAGTGTCCATAGATTTTAGATTGACATTTGAGCCGAAAGACTGCTGTGGCTTTATGAGGTTATAGCAGCAGTGTTAGAAGGTGAAATGAACAAACCTTCACCAGCCAGTAGAGGGCGGTAACAACACATAATGTTAATGGGGCGGGGGTATTTTAATTGTTGGAGAGGCGAGCCTGTGTGAAGGTGAGAAGACTGTCAAAACTGGGGGAAATGGATGAAAGGCTGCTCTCCTCATCCTCAACACTTGTCCCAATGCTTGAGACACTTACTGGCCACCAACTAGCCCAGTGGAGCTGTTTGGTAGCCAAAAGTACAAAACTGCAATTGTGCTGTGAGTGTGTTCCAAGTGTGAGTGTAATCATAAAATATGTATCACCCTCCCTCCCTCTGTAACCACCGCCTCAGGTCGTTAATGGAAATAAGAGCGTGTTTTTGGTCTTTAAACTCGCAAGGTTAATTAAGGGTAATGATGTCAAGAGGTTAAATACATGAACATGAACTTTTTTTTTAATTTCATAACATTAAAAAAAACAAACATGACCTGTTTGTCCAGCACAGGCTGTTTAGCGCCCTCCTCTCCACCCCCAAAATAAATGAAAAAGAAATTATGCAGCATTTCTTTACTTTCAACAAATACCTGATCTGATATTCAGTGCTGAGTGCTTTGACTCCTTTTTCTATTACTTGTGCTCACTCAAAAATGTCATCCTCTGGTCTTTTTGCACGTTTTAAATATGTATTTCTGCGAGAAAATTACCACAAAATGGATTTTCTGAGGCTTGTCTGAGATCTCAACAAAGGAGAATGTAAATAGTATTTAAGCGTGACTTGCATTGCATCTACTGTAGATGGTCAGTCTCAACTCTCTCAATGCATTTATGTAAAATCAAAAGTACTTTATAAACCATTATATCTGTAATTAAAAAACACTTGGTATCATAAAAGTGAAATATCATTGCATTGGCCTATATGTTTGTGTAACTGCATCACTGTACGGTTATATTTTAGAGGCATACACCATTTTTCTTTTTGCTTTTCACTCTGTTGTACTCCTGAACTCCTTCACCATGCCTCACCAATATGATTAGCCATGAACACCAAAACAGACACCGTTGCTGTGATAGTAATAAAGGCCAGCTTTATTTTGTCCTCTCACAATAGCTAGATACATTAAAGGTTTTTCCCCAAAAAATGGATACAAACGATAATTTTGCCACCTGAAAATCAATTCTGAGCTGTAGAATGCGATCATGCAAGCTTGGCATCACACGTTGCTGTAATCATCATTTCAGCAAATGAGTTTTCTCCCCTACTGCTGTGCACATAACTGTTGGGGGAACCAAAAAAAAGTGCCTCACAGAGTTTGTTTGTAGCTTGTTCTGTCAGAAGTGGCAAACACATCTATAACATCATTTCCTATAGCATAAACTGATGTTAAGCGGACTAAAACCAACAATTATTTCTGTATTCTGTATGTTTTACAGTTTCTTTTTTTGTGAAATATAAAACTAATGGAAAATTAACAAATTCTCAGATCAAGTTGGATACAGCCTAATGAACATACCTCTGGCGACAAGACAGAAATGTAGCCCAAAACGTAATAATGTATTTCCATTCAGAATGTATTTTGAAAATGCCTGAGATGAAGAAAATCATATAAATTCATATGAAACAATTTAACAACACACAGTTGTAATTAAGTGTAGTAATTAACACTGGGATGTTGAAAACTACAAGGCATCCAGAAAAGTACATACCTGTGTAGAACAGTAAATTTCTCTTTCACAATGTTTTTAAATTATAGAAAAATGGCAATTTCACACAGATGGCTGCTGTGCAAGGATGATACAAAATGTTCAAATCCAACAGCAATATAACTTCCACAACAGATAAGCAAACATGATACAGGGATATCAAATTTTCTTAGACTACTGTTAAATTCTGCACCACAATTTTATATGCTTTTATTTTATGAGCGATTCTAACAACAACACTGTCAATGTCTCATAGAGATGAAAAATTCGGTCTGCTATAACCACCGCTTAAATCATAGGTGACCTGAGGTATGGAGCAATCTGTGAAGAAGTTTGGGAAGGCCAAAGTGCACAGTGTGTTGTCGTCTATCGGCCCAGCAGCAGCCTCTGAGTGACAGTAGGCAGGAGGCTGGGCCGGGCCTGACCGCAGGCTGTCACCCAGTTTCTTAGAAGGTCCAGAGCAGGTAGTCCAGGGCTCAGAGTAGAGGAGACCACCGACTAAATGGTGGGCGTCATAGGAAGCGGGATCCGGGCCTGCTATCTCCTGCTGCGCCCGAGTAGGAACGCTTTGAAAAAGGTCCTGGTCACTGACCATGTTGCTGTAATCAGGCCCCAAGAGCTCGAAGAACTCCGCAGCCTCAGGATTGCCTCGTTCCAAGTCCTTCAGGGTCATCCCAGACGTGGAGCTGACTTTGGAGCAGTTGGCAGGCTCAGTGAAGAATGAGGGGGGAAGGTTGCGATGCCTCAGGGGTGGCTTCTTGGCTTTTTCACCCCTAATATCCTTCACAGGGTTGAAAAGGGCTGCCAAGCTCTTGCTCTGCAAATTGGCCTGGACCCCGTCACGCTTAGGTAGAGTTTTGCTCTGCAAAGGGCTGGGCTGAGCCAGAGGGGAGCCCTGTCTTTTTACTGGGGCGTCTGCTATGTTCCCTGGTGTTATAATGCCTGTGCACCTTTTGATCTGCTTCTGCAGATACTTACGGTGGTTGACTTTCCTCTTGGATTTTACTGGCTTGTCCAGAGCCAGCTTGATATTGCTGGAGGCTGAGTCTATGAAACTCAGTAGGTCCCTAGTGGTCTCTCTGTAGTCCCCGTCATTTTCTGCCTCACCCAGGAGACTCCCATCCAGACTTTTGTCCATGTCGTATTCCATCACAGATCCAGGGAAGCAGAAATTCATGAACTGGGGGTTCATGATTGCAGTCTGAACAGCCATTACTCTGTTGAGCCCGGCGGCTTTACCTGTGGCGTCCGCTGTGATCCCCAAACCAGAAGTTTCTTCAAAGCATGTCTTTTTCCTGTTACAGGGAAGCTTGCAAACACTTGGTCCTGATGCTGCTCATGAAGTTCCTGTAAACATTCCAGAGTAAAAGTGACGGGCACTGAGGAAAGCGGGGAGATCTTTCAGGGGGCCGGACTAATGATGTCAGAACATCAAAGAGGAGGGGCAGCGGGACCGCAGGACTTAACTCTTTGCTTATGCCTGACCACCTGCAACTAAGAGGGATTTGTCTGAAATTCCCTGCTGAGTTGAAGACAATACGGACTGTTAGAACTCTCCCCCTCCAGTTTAACTGTTTATGTGTGCTCTGAACCAAAAATGCTTTCAAGAAACTGGAGGATATTACTGTAACACTGGCCAGACAAGCCTTTTAAATCCTAATGGACAGGGCATTTCTGCTGAGTAGAAGTGCTCTACAAACATCTTTCTGTTTTAGCAAACAATTTTAGCAAAAGAAAGCATGAATTCCTCGAAAGTACATGTCCGTCTAGAAACAATAATTCCTCCACTATTAGTCAGTGTCATTATTCACATGTTTCCCCTATATTCACATTTTTCCAAACTCTATTTAGTCACCATTGTACCTACTACTTTAATGGATGTTCCTATTTGGATCAGCAAATAGAGCTTAACTAGCAATCTAATCACCCTTCAATTATGCATCAAAACATGTCAGATTATAAAATCAAGCCTCTGGTATACAGTAATGAGAGGCTTCTTTTCTGTGGGAAAATCTTTGTGCCCAAACAGATGCCACTATTTGGGGGAATCTTCCCAACTGCTTGCTTGTGTCTTAATCTGCTCATGGCAAAAGTTGATTTCTAGTGCATTCCCAGGCCAGTGGGAATTTCTGCCCTGGCCTGACAACTATTATGGGCTGCCTTTGACATAAAGCCCTACAGGGTCTAAATAGCCTCTATTCTTCGCCCGGCAGTGAAAGGGAGCTTTGTGCCAGAGATTCATTAAATTGCACCTCACAGCCCCTTCGTAAAATGGGTCTCAATAATGAACAGTCGATTTAACTAGAAAAGCTGCCGGAGCTGTTAAATTAAAGGGGAATAAAGTGCAGTTCAAGCTCAGTGTGCCAGAAGAAATGTTGACCTTAAGAAATCCTGGGTATGAAACTTCTGTTGTAAACAATAATGCATTTACAGGAAGTTTCTTGGCCAGCAGTGAATACACTGGAAGATTTGTCCAAGTCCGGGATGGAGCGAGAGCTTATCCCGATTTAAGTGAAATTCCTGTGAATTTCTCCTGTGATTCTGAATGGATGGACTGTCACACATAGTAAAAAATATATATGGGAAAGTGTGTAATGCATTAACACATTTTATAATGTATATTTAAATTTTTGTTTTAATGGGAATGTTTGTCATTATGTATCCCATACTCACTGATAACATGAAAGCTTTTCCTTCTTTTATTATTCTTATTATTTTTTCTTTCATTTTATCTCAAGAGATGTTTTGGCTGAATAACTGAAAGAGGATTCCTCCTCTTTTAAAAGTGCATGTTGAGGTGAGGCAGTGACTCATTTAAGAGTCGGAGGGAGGGAAAAAAGTCTAAAGCGGTGAGGGAGAGAGACCGTTAAAAAATTCTTTCTTATGTAAATTCCTGGGGAGAAAAGGGACAGTGAAACTGATAGCACTGATCTAATTATCTGTGGCCCGACACAAACCCCTGACTGAAAGGAACTCCCAGAAAAACTAAAATCGAAGAACAACAAATAGTTACAAAACAAAGACCATTTGTGTTTTCTCTCTTTGTTTTTAAAGCTGCTAATTAAAAGCCCTCTGTCATTTCACAGCAAAACAAAGAATGCATGTGGGGGAACTATGGAGACTTTGGCTATTCAGTCATAGCAGTTTTTACCTGGCATTACATTCGGACATATAGTGTCAGACTCAAAGCTTTAAATTATTACAGTGAAAAGCGTGGGGGAAACTGCAGGCCAACAGCAGCCACATCAGGAAATCTCATGGACTCAGCGGAGGAGTATTGAGCTTTTTAACGCCTGCCCAAAGCAATTTTGCCTCACTCTCTTTGCTAGCGGCACAATTTTGGCAAAGTGACATCATCACAGCCTTCATGGCAGCCATATCCCCCCCCTTTTTTCCAGTCAAGGGGGCTTTGGCTTTTGTGCTGCTGGGTCATTCACATCACAGAGCCTGACGCTCAGATTCCGGAAACAAGTTTCTATTGTGGAATAAAGGCTGAGAGGACGAGAGGGGACGGGCTGTGGCAGACCAACTGGGGGAAAAAATAAACTAGGAGAACAACCGAGGAGGTTTTTGACTGATTTAAACTTGCAAGACATTCAATGCGAGGTCAATTGTGAAGTTATTTGTTAAATTCCTCTAATGGACCAGTGTTTATCTTGGCATTAATCACAGAGGCCAAACTATAGATTGCTATTTGAAAAACTCATTAAATTGTGAGTAAGGTGCACTCTTAGGGGGAATTTTAATTTGGAGAAAATCGTTAAGAAATCCTCCGCGCCTCTTCCCACACCCAGCAAAGTTGTTAAGTACACAGATCCATATTGTTGAGATATTGTTAAACATTAGCACCACGCCCTCTGTCCCGGGGAATTTACTTATTCAGCACCCAACCCCCAGGCAGCGAGGTAGGCTGCAGCCTGGGCCGTCCCAGAGCGCTCGCTGCAACGTGATGTGACACACACAGGCTTAATCTCTTCCTACTAGTGTGTGGTCCCTGTCTGAGCAGGGACATACTCAGAGTTTAGGGTCAGCCGAATACTAATAACACCTTTGATTGATGGCCGGTGTCAGAGACATAGAAAAGGCTAGCAAAATTAATGACCTCTCAAAGTCCTGAGAAAAGTCTAAGGAGGGCATTTAGTGACGGAGACCTCCTCCCCCATGTTTAGCTATGTTTCTTTTTTTTGCGGGGGCGTCCGAGATTCAGTCAACCCTGTGACAAAATGTTAAGAAGTCAAGCCTTTGTGTGTCTGGGTAGAAAATCAACCCACATACCGGCGCAGGACATGTTCACCATCTGCTTCACAAAGTCATGTCATGTCAAGAACTATTACTTGTTCTGGATAAAAAAAAAAGCAAAGGGGAAAAAAAAACCTGGATCCAAATGGTTCAAAGAAAATTACAAAACAAGAAGACACTTCTGTCATTGTCAGTCGAGGTGCTTTAGTCCCTGGCATTTTTATATGGCATTTGAGCAAAAGCCCTTTTACTTATCTTGACATTCAAAAAGAAAAAAAAAACAACTGTGACTTCATGGTGAAGCACAAAAGGCTTCTTCGTCCCTGCCGCCTCCTGTATCCCCTCACTGCCTCACTCTTAACCTTCCATCAACCCTTCTCCGGCACCCCATGTGTTGTATTAATAATATTACTAGCAGGGGGGGAACAAACCGGGGACCATGGGCTGTCTTGGTGCTGCAATTTAGAGCTTTAAAGGCGGCCAGTGAATGAATACGTGCCAGGGGGAATCCCACAGGTCGGTCCACAGGGGCGAGGTCAGCAGGCGCTGCTGCAATAACCTCCCACCACTCGCTTTATTGGCCTCCTCCGATTGGGATTTTATTAAATCGCGAGCACACGTAATTGTTCCTGCTAGACGGAAGACACCTAAATAACTCCCAGTCTTTCTAAAACATTACAAAGAGAGCAGGCGTGCCCATATATGATTAAAAGACAGTAATTAAAGAGATTATGCATTCATTTCATACACAGGTTTTTAATCAACTCACTGGAAGACAAGTTTCTTGAGAATGACAGCATTTTAAAGCTATTGTCTGTGAAACATTCATTAAAAAAAAGTGAGAAGACGGTTCTCCTTCTGTAAACAATTACAAATCAGGTTTAATATTACACTCAGAGTAGTGCAAAGTATTCAAAGACAGAAATAAACTGGATCTCTTTTCGTTTGGTAAACCGCTGCCAACTATTTCTCCTGAGACTTGTTAAAAAGTTAATTTACAGTGTGTGCCAAATTACAACATACATTTATTTTGGAAGAACAAATAGAGCTAAATGACAGCAACTGACAGTAACAAGGAACAGACCTACACACTTTATAGAAAAGGTTTAGAATGACTGGTAGAATTATTTCATACCTATGAAACTAAGTGGAATGAAAAGATGAAATTAAAGATGTGAATACTGGCAAATGCATCCCTCCTTCACACTGATTGAAAAGGACAAAGTGAGCGCTTGGAGCCAGAGGGGTAGAAGTAGGATTTGGTAAATTTTACAGGAGAGTCAAAACAAAAAAGTGGACCCAACTTTGACCATCTGCTGCAAATATCTTTTGATAATGACAATGTCATCACATAAATAGACAAATAAAAAATACTTACACATGTAAATAAATCTCCTTGATATGCAGATCTATTTTTGCCCAATATTACAGTTATGCTTTCTGGCTCCAAGTCCTCAAAAACATATGGTTTGACATAAAGCATTGGAGTGTGTCTAATTAGGTAAAAACCCGTTTTTTGTTCTCTTGCTCCAGCATTTAACATAAATAACAAACATAAAAAGCCATCTGAATTGATTTGTGACATTTACTATAATTGAAGTGAAGCGTGAAGTTAAAAAAATTAAGTTAAAATTTCATAATTTCAGTTAAAAAAATAACAATGATCTCCAACATTGATTAAAAGAGGGATAAACTTTGGCATAAGACAAAGAGCACCGTGTCAAGCACCAGGTCAAACAACTGAAAGCTGGGAAATCCTGGACATCATTAACATCCCAGTAGGCGAACAATTTGGCAGATTTTTAGAGGTTAGATGGAGCAGCGCAGCTCAAGCTGCTTTCTTAGCCTGCATGATCCACTCCTTAAAGTAGGCCACCTCCATGGCCCGGGCCGCGCGGACGGACGGAGGGTCGTAGTCGTTGTTGTAGCGCAGGTCCAGGTGATGGGCTCCGTCAGGAATCACAATGGCGACCAGAGAGTCTGTTATGTTGTGAGTCACTCCGCCGCCCGACCACGGATCAAGTCCTCCATTACTGAAATACAACAGCAGAGAGAACGAATGCTGAGAATAAGATCAGGCAGTCTGGGTACAGATGTCATTACACTTATAACACAAAGTATGACATATTGGGGCATTGATACAGGGTATAATGTGTTAGAGTTAAGGACTGGCCACAGATACTGATCCTGGATCTGTAAAAAAAAAAAAAAAAAGGCTCGCTTGGAGCTTTGTCCCCTCTGCCATCATGGCTCTCAACAAACTGCCTCAAAAAACATCTCAGACTACTTTTGGTATAATTGTTGTTGTATATTCTAGTGCCAATATGTCTACATGTCTGTGTGCCGTGACTGTTCTTTTGTGTTTCAATGTACAGGCTGTAAAAACAGTAAACTAAGTACTTAACTTAACTAAGTCAATAAATTAAGTAAAGATAAGTAAAGCAAAGTAATGTAAATAAAGTATCTTTCTTTCTTTCTTGCTTTGTTTCTTTCTTTCCTTCCATGTACAAACTGTAAAAACAGTAAAGCAAATAAAATAAGTAAAGTTAAGTCAGTAAATTAAGTCAAGTGAAGTAAAGCAAAGTAAGTAAAGTATGTAAATAAAGTTTCTTTCTTTCTTTCTTTCTTTCTTTCTTTCTTTCTTTCTTTCTTTCTTTCTTTCTTTCTTTCTTTCTGTCTGTCTTTCTGTTATGTACTGTATCTAGTCAAAAGAAGGCCACACCAGCTGAACTGGAGCATGTTTCAGACCTGCAGTAGGTCAGTACACGACGGGCAGAACTTGCACATTGCTTCCACTGTAACCAGAAAAGCCCAGAAAAGTCATGGAACCAGATTCAGATCGTAACTCAACCTCGGGTCTGGGATTTCACACGCAGCGTTTACCTGAAGATGATGTTGCTGTGGGAGGCGATGTCCTTTCCCCCGTAGACTGTGCGCGCCCAGTCGGCCCGCGGCCGGACGCCAAACAGCGTGTGACACTCGTCCGAGAAGGCCTGGAAGTTCCAGTCCTGAGCTTCAAACATGTCCTGGATGCCGTCTGTGCACATGGGCATCACCATCTCTGTGCAAGCCTGGGGAAGAGGGATTGAACCCACATTCATTTCAACAAGTAAAGCCTCTCACCGGTGATTTACGCTGCAAAGAATCTCCATCTTAACTAGCCTTTTAGTCTATTATTGAGTCCTAAATCATAATTTTCTTAAAACAAGTGAAAAAATCTGCCAATGGGGTGATAATTTCACTTGTTTCCAATGCAAATTAACTTGTTTCAATAATTTTGTAGAATCAAGTTTCATTTTCTTGATAGTAGTGCAGTTGTTTCAAGATACTGACACTAATTTCTAGAAAATTCCTGAAACAAGTGAAGCTGCATTGGAAACAAGTGGAGTTATCTAACCTCATTGGCAGAATTCTTCTCTTGTTTTAAGAAAAATGAGATTTCAAGGCTGAATATGAGACTGAATGACTTATTAAGATGGATGTTTACTTTTTTTTTGTGTGTTACTGTACCTGATAGTACCAGCCCATGAGACCCAGGCTGCCAGTTGCAGTCTGGGATGTGTTGAGACAAGAAGCGCTTCCGGTGTAGTTGTAGTAAACCTTCGCTGCTTGGGAGATGCCGTGCAGCAGCTGGTAGTCAGACACCGCCGAATCGAAACCGAGATACTTGCACACCGCCTTGAAAACACATTAACATTCATAACACTAAAGAAATAATAATAAGAGGTTCGTGATTACATTACAGTTTAGGCAGGTAATAAATAGCTTCAATAAGGCACTAATACCTCCCAAGCATGATGTTTGCAAATAACATTAAAGTGAAAAAGTAGGCTATCAAAATATCTGCTTCCCTTGGAGCTGAGCTGTTTACAAGACTTGTTTTCTTGTGGCCCATAAAGTGTTTTTCCACATAGTGGTGGCGCCTGATTTGCATATGAAATTCACTGGAATGAAAGTAAGCCTAACTTGAATTTATTGCTCTAATCTTGGCATGAGAAGAAAAACATTCCATTTGCTTAACAAACGATCTCAATGATTTAAAACTGAGGAGGTTCTCCTCTCGTTACTCCCGTTTCATTTGAGCATGTCTGATTTCCCGAAATTAATAGTTTGATATTAAAATGTTTTGAGTCTCAGCTTGTGTTTGATTTCACTGTAGTGGCTGCGCTGCGTGTTGTTATGGTTGCAGCAGCAGAGTTGGCCACGGCTGTTGTTCTGCACTCTTTGTGAAGCGGAGAAACTGGGCTTGCTTGTTTGGAGGTTGGAGGGGAGCTGCGCTAGTGTTGAGTCTGTTACTAAGGCTTTTGTCTGCAGGCTGGGGAGGAGTTGGTGGTCGATGGATGAGGAGGGCTACAGACATGTCCAACCAAAGATTTATACCGTGAAAAAAAACTGCAATTGCTCCAAAGCATCTTCTCCCTACTTTTCAGATAGGATTAGGCTTATACATTCATCTCTGCCAACAGATTTCCCTCCTCTAAGCCCTCAATACCCCGTTCTCACACTCACTCAGATAATCACATTAGCTTTGTCATTAAAAAAGCTCCTCTTTGCACCCACTGCCTAAACCGCTTAAACCACCCATAGGGGTCGCATACATTAAAGGCGAGGAGCCAAAAAACTCAAAATGACCATTTAGTGTTTATCTCACCTAGCATGTCGCACCTGGATCTATTCCGTGGCAAAAAATGTGTCCATTGGTATTCTGTAAAAGTCAGCTTACACTTTTAGAACGGATAGCTGAGCCAAACAAAAATCTATCGCTATAGTAAATAGTTTGTGTATGAGGCTGCTGTGTGGGGCGCCGCAGAGGGTGTTCGAGCTGAGGGTCAATAGCAGGGCTTGGTTTATGCACGTGACGTGCCAAGGTGACTGGTAGAATACACTGCACCCAAGTCAATCAGGCTCCGCAAAACAGCCGCTGTACTGTCACAAGTTCTTTTCAAGGAAAACAAAGGACATTTATAAAGTGAAGAACAGAAAAAGAGGATTTAAAAATGTGAAAAAACAACTTTAAGTGTGTGTGTTTGCAAAATAGTAAAATATCTACAGTATGTAATTTGCACGTACTGTAGATACTTTGCTATTCTGGCAAGTTAGTGCCTATTTTCATGTGAAGTGTTTAGATAAGTATTTGTTACAGTCCCATTCAAATTGAGTGTGGTGAACCTTTGTCTAATGCACTGGGCAAAATGTCCTCTTTCTGTGCTGCCATGTGAGCGGCCTCAGAGGAACACCTCAGAGATCTGAAGGAGTGTGCAAATGAAAGGACTATTGGTAAGAGAGAAGAAAAGAACGGTGGCTTACTTGTAGCTGCTCATCTAAAGAATACTTAAAATCCAAAAGGAAACTAGATCCTTATGAATATTAATGAAGTTAATTGACAGCTGTTGTAAACAAAAGTTTGGAAGACCACAACAAACACTTGTAACGCACAATCGGCTGAATCAGACATTCATTTCAATTAAGGAGAGGCTGTCAGGCCAAATCAGGCGTTTAATTAAAGGCAAACATAAACTTGAAAGTTGCAAATGAAACAGAATAGTTTTGACAACAAATTAATTTGGAGTTTAACTAAATGTTTAAACTTTCTTGATTAATTCTTTGGAGTCCAGGTCACAAATAATGACACTTCATTTTGAGATATTGATTCTTATATTAGCTGGTGACTGTTTTAATTTGTGATCATGTTTACCTGGATTGGCCAGCGAGGAAGAGGTTGCAGAAAGCTTGCTTCATATGGGTAATCCACCATAGCCAGATTGACCCAGGTCTCTTGCAGCCAGGCCTTGAAGCTGACAGAGTCATCCTTCTTTTTGAGAGGGGAGCATAAACTAAACTCCTCTGACAGCCACTGAAGACCATCACCTTGTCAAAAGAACACAAAAAGAAATGATTAAAAGTCATTGCGAATGCGGAAATAAATCCCTGTGTTGGCAGGTTTTAAGTGAACTGCATTCGATTTTTGTCCATATTATATAAAAATTGTCCGCATTGCATCAGCATAGAGAACCAGCAGCTGAATTTGCACCTTTGCACTACAGCGTGCTATGGCTCCGCCCCCAGAGGAATTATTTTAAAATATAAAATTTTATTCTTTTTTGTGCCACCAGTCAGCACAATAATTGACTGTGCAACACAACGATGCAACGCTGTCTCTTAAATCACTTCAACCAACAAACTTTCATGTAACAGCCAATTTCTACTTTCATTCCTGCTCTCTGATTGGTTCTCCCCGTCCATTTCAACTTCCTCCTCTGTGTCTCATGTGCGGGCAACAGCAAGAAAATGACAACTAACATACAAACAAGGTGACAATCATCAATCTCCTAGTTGAGTCTTCTGGATCATTGTGATTGGCTGAAGAAATATCAACATTCAACATGTTTTCCCACATTTTTCTACATTTAATTCACCTGACAATGATGAACACGAGGTCATGTCACAACTGCTTGCTCATTGTCCTATAACATGATGGTGTTGATCAAAACTTTAGTAAACTCTAAATGCAGCTTGTGTCTGGCCTGGCTGTGAGTGTTTTGAGATTTTTTTGTAACCCAAGTAACAATAAACCTATAGTATTTAATGTAAGTACAGAAATATTCTGTTACTTAATAAGCCTAATACCTAACAAGCCTAATTAAAGTTTTTTCTTTAGATTAGGGAACACATATTAACTATTAACTTTGGCTTTTCCCCTCAATAGTTTAATAATTTCTCTCAATAATATGTGATAATAGCACTTTATAAGCCCCATATTGAGCAAAGCAGACTAAAAGCCCAATTATGTTCAACAACTTCCTTACTGCTATAAACACAAACTAGGAGGCTATTGAGGGAAAACCCATAGATAATGGGGTTTACTTATAGAATAAGTGGTTTGTAATGACTTATAATGAACCAATACACTACTAATATGCATGTTAATAAGCAATTTATTAATAGTTAATATGTGTCCCCTAATCTAACGTGTTACCAAGTTTTTTATCAGTCTATTTTACTGCCTACCTACTGACAGAAATCCAAAATACCACTCAATTCAAGAATGCCTGTTTGGTATTCCTACAGTCTAGGATTATGACAGATGGGGGACTGGGAGAGTACTTGGGGATTTTTTTTATGGATGAGGATACACTCATCCATTCAACTGACTAGAATGCTAAAGAACAAAGATAATTTGAGTGTGAAACAGGTTATTAATTCTGTGGGTCCACAAAATCACTCTTTCGTCATTCATTGCAGCGGCTGCATGGAGCAGCTCCAGACTGTATACCCGATGACATCACAAGTTTCAGTATCAGCTCTCTGGTTTCTGGCTTTGGGGGAGGATTGGTCTTATTCACATATATTGATTGGGCTATGTAGGATTTTTTTTTAATGAGTGGTATTCTTTGTGAAAGGAGATAAAAATCCAGCATGGTGCATTTGGTATTATAAAGGTTACAAAGTAAGCAGCCCTATAGATTATTATCCTAAATAAATTGTCAGACAACCACCTTTTTACCACCTTGAGAGTATTACTTGCTTGAAATAAAACAATATACAAAAGCTAAATCAATCCATCATAACAACTCACAATTATCAGCACACTGCCTGCCGTATTTTCAGAGTTCAATGGTGGCAGATGGCCCATCCAAAACTATCAATAACAGCAGACTCCCACTACCTTCTCACATAACTACTTCCCTCTGTTTATACCGCATGACTCACCAGTGGAAGAGACGTTATCAATAGCTTTCCACGACCTTCTGATGTTTACATCACAGTTGAAGCCGCTTCTGGCGAAGTCCTGTGTTACTATTTTGTAGAAGTCTCCACATGGCACCAGACCAGGGAACTGCCATATTGGTGCAGAGGCTGCCAGAGCTCTGAAACACAGAAAGAGGCACTTTGGAGACACAAAAACATTACCACTTTTTCTCAACCTTACAACTTCACAGCCGTCATCCCAGGTGATCTGAATCTCTGATCTGAACACTTAAGTAACATGCATGCTAGGACAACAGACTGATTAGAGAGGCTGCATAGTAGTCGAGGGGTTGCTGGTTGGATCCCCAACAACAACAGTACCTGATTCTGCCAAAGTGTGCCTGGGTAAGGGCACCTAACCCCAGTATAGGCCTATATGAGTAACAGCCTGCTCCAAGGACAGGCATAGGAAATTAGTTAATATGGGCTAAAACTACAGTGATACAACAAAGCCAAATAATGACATATTTAAAGCTGCACTAGGCAAAATGTTTATGTAAAAATACAGCCATCCTATCAGCCTACATCACAAAGTGGGGCTGCAGTACAGAAGAGTCTCCCATCCCCCCTAGCTGAGACCCAGTAGATACATCCTATTTGCCCAAATGAAAGTCTGGTGTCGGGTATGGTCACTTCTCCACCCACATGAATGAAAACCTCAGACCAAAACACTGTCTCTTAAACAGCAGTGAGTGAGCACTCCGTCCAGAGAAAGCTGGACTCACCAACGTTAGATCTTTTGCCTCTTTTGTCCCTTTGGTTTTCTTTGGTATAAAGCATCAGACCGACTGCATTGGTAACCCAAGTGTGTTGTGTGCAGTTTCATGTAACTTCTGGGTACCGAAGTTAAACGGTTACTTTTTGCAGCTATTTGGAGCCACCAATGTGCAAAGTTGCCTAGCGCAGCGTTAAGTAAGTCTAGCCTGCAGTTGCTCACAATCAGAATAAACATCTTACCCTACAACTATATTGGGGTATTTCATCCTCATCCAGGCAGAGAGCATCCCTCCATAGGACCCTCCGACAGCGATGACAGGGCTGAGCTGAGCTCCTGGTACGCTCTTCTTCAGCTCCCGAATTAGAACCGCAAAATCTGCCAGGGCCTGTTCTGATGTCAGGTAGTTCAGATGTTTGCTGTCCTGCAAGTAAATAACAAGTTTTGTTCCAAAATGAGATGGCCACCATTTGAAAACAGTAAAAGTAACAAATACCCCTAAAGGATTATTGCTGGCATTGAAAGTGAACCTCACTTTGGAAAATATTTACTCATTATTTTAAGACCTTTTGCTACTAAATACTGGCATTTTAGGATGGAATCAACAATATTTTCAAAGAGTGTTTTTTCAGGGGGGATTTCAGGGGATCATTTTTAAAGCATATATTTGTCAGTGCTGTATATGGCTTAAAAAGACAATACTGTATGTAATTAAGCAGAATGTATCAGATTAAAATATGCTCCAAGTGTAACACTGCATCTTCACTTACACTGTAAGACTCTTGTCCGAATGGCAGCGACTCTCCATAGTAACGATGCTCTGCAAAAACCAGCATGGCGCCCAACTCCTCCGCAGTTTCCCACATGAAGCCCTAAAAATAAGGCCATGGCAGGCTTTGTATTAGACTGAAGATTAGATAAAATGTGAATACAAGGAAGCTGAATGGAAACTTGGGTGTTTACAGTATTGTTGCAGAACCAGGTGATGTCCCCTTCATTGCCAGTGTAGAACAAAATAGGGCCTCCTTCCTGATTCCAGTGTTTCTTAGCCACAAGGTATCGCTGTTTGAAGGTGCCATCCTCTAAGAATCCAAAATGATCAATCTGTAAAGTGAACATGAGCCAATTCTAAAATTAGTATCTTAAAGGACATAAGATGATATAATTTCATGAAGACATCATTAACACTCTTGTGTTGCTGAAATGTGCTAGAAAGTTCATAATAAAATTAATACCAATATATCTTCAAATTAATGGTGAAACCTTGGTATAATTACTGTAAAGAAATGAGACCATGATGACTGGTAGCCTGTATCTAATCCCAATGATATTATTAGTGCTAGTGTCGAAATTAAGACCATATTTCCCATGAATCCTTTTGCTTGTTGTTGCAAACTTGCAAACTGTTCCCCTCCCCCTCCCTGGCATCACTCTGCATGTGTTTGATTTGTAGAGCAAGAAGAAGGATAAGAGCCGATAACAGCAAATAGCATTTGAAACTATGCAGTTAGAATAGTGGAACTGGAACAAAGTTGTGTATTACTTATTATTATCTTTTTGTTTTGTGCCATAAAGCAATATCCCTGTGTGCTGTAAAGCAATGCAGCAAATTTCCCATATGATCAGACCTGGTGGCACACAAAGGCTGCCAATCTTCTCTGCAGTGGTCTTATATGTTTACTGTAATCACGCTAACATCCAAAAACTAATGTGGTAATGATTTCTTGATGTCAAACTGCCACACGTGGCATCTTATAAGATACAACAGCTATGTTTGAGCATTTTGGAGGATCCGCTCCGCTCCAGACAAACTGCTGTGAGCTGGGTGTGATCAGTGGATGCCTGGCCTCGTGCCAACCCTGGTGTTGCGAAGTGACAACCCTGAGCCTGGATACTAGGGTAATTAGCCTCAATTTGTATTAAAAAAACGTGGAGCCAGTTTAAGGGATGCCGCATTAGTTCCACTTTAGATGAGTTCTGAGATATCCTTTCATCAAACCTCAGGGATTCTCGGGTATCTTCCCCTTTCAACCATATTTCCTGCATTCTGCATCAAACAAAGACAGAAAGAAACCAATAACTTCACAGAGCAGACAGCCCCATGAGGCTCAGCGCCTCGGCGGAGTCGTCCAACCCTTGAAACAGCCCCAACACTTAATACAAAATGTTTTTGTTTTGGGGTTTTTTTCCCCCTCTCTCGCTCACTTCCCTTCTCAGTGGATACAAAGGAGCCAGCAATTTTATGAGCCAATGACAGCAAAAAGATTCTGGGGCCTGAATGTGTTCATTCAAGCCTCCACTCCTTAGCGCTTGGCAGTGCTTCTAAGTGTGAGAGGAGCCATCAGACGGTTTAAAGGAAAGGTTCAGGCTTTCAGCAGCAAAGTAACTTTCACTGTTGGAAAAGTGAAGAGTTCTTTCCAAAATAGGAAAAAATATAGAGAACCCAGAGGGTAGAAGTGTTGCAATTTTGTCAACAAACCATTTAAGTTACTTTCCGTTCTTTAGAAGTGCCATAATTTGTTTAGATTGTGTGGCATCAATTGTTTTTTATTTGTGGGTTTAAAGTTTTTCAAACAGTAGATATCTAATTTTGGAATGAAGCTCTCCAATTAGCAAAATCAAAGTTTCTTGCAATGTTAATACTTTAAATTATAATATTCCTATAAACAACTATGAGCTGAATACTGAAAATAAAGAGGTTGAATATATAACTTGGCCTTACCAACAGAACCCCTGGTGTGTACAGTATCACTTCCCCCAAATCAGTATGCACATCACAAAAACTATGAGATTGGTTTCATAACATATCCACATCCTGCTAACTAGTGCCACCATGTGGTTACTGCAGGCAGCACTTGGGCATCAGGGTGTTCAAATGAAATTCTATGCACACACTACATCTATTCGCCCAGCACTGCAGTTATACCACAAGATAGGAAGCTAAATCTGTTGTGCTACTGTCCTGCAAATAGAGTCCTGTGGGAAACGAGCAGAGAACAAACCGTAAACTAAACTAGTCAATTTGCCAAAAGGATGCTAAAGGACACTTCCATTCATTGTCTGGAAGCAAAACGCAGTCGAGAGGATTTCCTCTGGACAACTGCTAGATCACTTGCTGTTTTCTTCACACCACCCTGTCCCACAGAAAACACAGAGAAGGCCTCATAATTGATGATTTATTTGTGCAAACAGCAGTCTGCTGTATTAAAGCTACTGATAATGAAAAAAGGAATATAGAGATGTTAGGTGTTTACCAAGAAGAAGCATCCTATTTTGTGTTGATTGGCTGAGACAAAAACCAGACAGGATAATGGGCATCAAAAGGGAGGAAATGGTCTTTTCAATCTTCTTGATGGCCCGGCTGATGAGGCAGGATGCCGTGGGTTGGGTCAGGTGGGAGCATTGTCCCCATGTCCAAATACTGTGAAGTGCATACAGTATGTACTATCCATACTAACCATTCTGTGTACTGCTAATAAACACACTGTAGTACAATACTACAAAACCAAACCCCTTATCCCCATTGGTACTTTTTCTTAGTGTCTCATTTTAAATGTAGCCTATTTTTTTTATTGTCTTTATATATGATATTGATATTACTCTATTTTTTGTAACTCATGTTGTATTTTTTCCACTGTGAAGCACTTTGTAACTTTGTTTTGTAAAGTGATATATAAATAACGTTTATTATTTTTATTAATTTTATCCCTGAAATGTCCTTAATTTCTCCATTACATAAACATTAATTATCCATTAAAAATAACATCGCTTCAAAAAAGTAAGGGTTAGTATCATGGGTTTTTAAGGGATCTATTCATGGGTTTATTCATTAAGACACTAGTAATCAATGGATTCTTTTATACCTTTTATGCATAGTTTTAGTTTTGATGGGGTCTCCACTATTAATAACTCCCTAACTAATTTTAAGGGTATTTTGCATGAATTAAGGGGCATGAATTAAGGGGCAAATGAATGTAAATGAATGTAAATGTAAGGTTATTTTAAGGGATTAGTGGTATATCAATATGCTCCTACATTCAAACCCTACTGAAGTGTTTCTAGCTCACTGGTATTTTCAAGTTAACTCATATCAGTCATGTTGGAACAGCATTAGGAGTATTTTCTTTTTACTGTACTACTTATTGGACCACACAGTCCAGATGTCTACTCATTCTGTGCTTGGACAGTCCTTGCAAAATGGTAAACGTCTGACAATGCGCTACATTGTGCCTAAATGCTCAACAAAGTTTGACGTTCAAGGAAATTCAGGCTCAGTTTTACAGGCTGTGAGGTAGGACTGAACACAAAGCCTTATATTTGTGCATAAAACATTGTAAAACATCAATAGTAAGCGCATACTAAGTTTACTTTTCAGACCTGAGCACTACCACCTTATAAATACCGGCTGTTCAGTAAACACATTTCCCAGTTTACGTGTTTATGGGGAACGCCTGAATGCACCATCACTAGCTGTTTACTGGCATGGTATGTACTAGTGTGGGTAGTATAACTGTGCATGCAGTGTGTGAAAAATATCAACACACTACATGATCATTTCAACAGACTGCATTCAAACACATCCCAAGTGTCTCATGCTGTAGAGAAAAAATTCCCCCCAAAATAATTTTAAATTCAATGCACTGAAAAGGCTTACGAATTAGTGATATGGTGGTAAATAAGAAGGATTTTCAGGCAATAATTTATATGTTTCTTTCCTTAAAAGACCCTATACAACTTAACATGTGTACTATGAATTTAGGCTACATGATGAAGATTGATGTCAGCCTACAAAGATGCGTAAACTGTAGGCTATTCCGCAAATGAAAAGATGGGTAAACTGAGTTTGGGTGACTTTACCCTCCGCTACACCTCTGACTGCAGGGAACAGAGTAGAGGGGGCTTTGAGACACAAGCACAGTCTTGTGATTGTATGAGTCACGTTCACAAGTCACTGAACATGATGCTTTGCTCACCACCGCAGTGAAGATGCAATTTGATTCTCAGTGGAGTAACACTAAATGAAAAAATAAGGGCTGAAAGAATAGCTGTGGTTCCCCTTGAGGTACAGCGTTTCAAATTCACTGGGCCCCGGAGACCTCTTTAGGCAGGGAGCCAGGAGGGAGAGATATAGTTCTGCTGGCAGGAACAGAGCCAATTGTGATGGTTTTCCCTCACTACAGGAAGCCAGAGGGAAGTACCTATTGTCTGCAGACACAACACATGAATAACTTTTGCAGAATTAAGTACAGAGAAAATTACAGAAAGAGCAAGTGGTGTAGTTATGAGTACACAACAAACAATGCAGCCAGTGATGTAGTGGCAAATAAAAAGCTGGCTAAACTATAATCAGCCGGTGTTTATCATAAGGCAAACAGCCAGTATAATAAACAAAAATGAATTAGATTTTCATAAAAGCATAACTTTGTTTTTTCTTTAACATACCATATCCTCATAACAACTTACATCAAGTTGCTCCTACTTAATATGATGTATGATTTCCAATCATGAGGATTTATGTTAGCCTAAAAATGTGGGTAAACTGAATTTATGTGGATTTACACTCCACTAGATCATGAATGCAGCCAATACACCAACTATGTATAGGGAACTTAAAGAGAACAGAAACAAGTAAATGAAAGCGAAATAAGGAACCAAGTTGTGCAAATCATACTGTAAAAAATAAATAAAAATGTAGCCTATTTCAAAAGACTTGTGCAATTCTGGTAAGTTATAGTTTTGAGGATAATTTTAAACTCACCTTCTGGTCAAAGTAAAGTGTTTCATAGCTGATGGTCTTCTCAGTGGAGTAATCTAAAACGCCAAGCCTAGTGAAAAGTTGTGATTTGAGCGCGATCACATGTAAACAACTGAGAAACAGCGTTAGAAGGAGCGTAGCTGCAGCTCTCTCCAAAACCCCAGTCCTCAAGTCCGCCTTCATCGCTGCTACTGTGGCAGATTGTCAAGCAAAACCCCTTCACAAATTGATCTTTACACAATGAGGTCGCATGATCCTCGCACTGGGAAGAGCAGACCTGTCTTGTTTCCCTTGGAGAGGAAGTAAGAATCGCTTGTCAGCAAATCGGGAGAGGTGTGTCAGACTCTGGCCTAAATTTAGCAGAGAGAGCACGAGGTCCGGGATGCAGCGGTCTCATCGTCGTCACACAGCTTTATGTTGTTTAATTCAACTACAGTAGTTATCCTGTAAATGACCTGGATCTAGAAGAGCACAGACAGTTGACACAGAAAGGAGCCTACTGTAAGTAGACTCGCAAGGGATGATGGGAGTCTGAGTTCTGGATCTGCGCGCTGGTGGCAGATTGGAGTTTGGCGGCAGAAATAATGTCATTGGTTGAGTTAACCCTCAGTGGGCGGAGCCAAAGAACCAGTTTTGTTTATTTGTTTATTTTGTCAGGGACCATGTACAAAAAAACATTAATCTCAGTTAATGAGGAGACTCTAAATGTTAATTAGCTAACATTTGGCATATTTGAATGGCAGAATGAATTCTGGTCAAAATAAAAATAAAAAACGTAAATGGAGATGACTTCTTGCATTCATTCATGACCATGGTGGGCTATTTATGAGAATGTAAATAAGAACATGTTCTTAATTGATTTCGCCTGGTTAAATAAAGGTTAAATAAATGATGTTGGAAGGCAAGCAGGGTAGCTAATTGGCTAACCTAGATAGCTGTAGGCTAGTATGGCTAATTTGATCTGGAAAGTCAGCTAGGCCAACAGCTAACCTAGATATCCCTGTAGACCAAGGAGGTTTTATATTAACAATGTACAAACAAGACTGCATTTTGTCAGTAACAATAACGCTAGGCTTCATAAAGTTAGCTACCTCTTACTTACCTCTTGCCTTTTTCACTGCAAGCCTCAGTCTAACTTTATTTAGCAGGAAAAGCTGTTTTTTGCCTTCACCCATTGGGGTTTAACTCAACCAATGAGATTATCTCTACCTCTGATAAACATTTGTGTAACTCCAATTTGCACACTGGTGCATCTTACTGTAATGTTGCCTCTGACTAGCTCCACCTATCTGCCACCACAGGAATATCAAAATCTGCAACTCATTTCACCATTTACAGTACACAGATCAGAAATAGCCAATAATAAAATGACAAAGATCATGAGATATTTAGTGTAATTATTTAATGTTATACAGAGTAACTTTTGGGATTATTTTGTACACATAAAGTAAAAGAAATACAATATCCCCATAGCGTTGTCCTTTGTATTTCCAATAATGTGTTGAAAAGAAGATGCAAGGGATTAACAATGGGTAATTACTGTTAACTCTAAGGTAAACGGCAAAACAAAATACTCTCTGGCCAGCTTCACAAAGGGATTATTGAAAAGAAAAAAAAAATACCAGTAAAGTATAAAAGCAAAGTGCCAAGATCAACTACAAGTCTGTACAACAAAAGACAAAATATGACACTAAAAAATAAGTGTGCAGTATATGGCATTGTGCAATACAGTACATTACAATTATGGCAAGTATATAGAAGATAAAGTTAGACACTAGAAATTATGGCAGAACATGCTGGACAATCAAGAAATTTCACGAAAAAAGCATATGAAATACAAATACAAGTCGTATACAAAACTACATGAACATACCCCTTCAAACAAATAAAAAGTGATATAATTTCATGAATAGGCAGCAACAACAAAAGGCAGGAGTATACACTTCCATGGGTAAAAGAAACATGACAGTTGAATAAAAATGTCAATTAAATTGTATACCATTTCTACTGATGAGCTGACAATTTAAGAGGCGTTTTCATCTGTTTCACACCGTATCAACTGACTTGTTATCGTTAAGTACTACAAATATGCTCAAAAAGGGACGCAAGTTGTTAATGAAGAATACTGTTTTAATGTATTTTTATAAATGTCTTTCAGTTTGTTATCTGACATGAAAACATGTATTATAGCAGCAAGTAAAAATTAAATGTTCTATTGAAAAGAAATATTTCACAGTTTGTAATGACAGACAGGTGCAAACAACCACTCAAGAAAAACCTAATTATTATGAAGGTTAAAAACATTGTATGCAATTCTTAGAGCAGAAGAAACTGAGGTGGGAATTAAAATGATTGTGCAACTGATTTTAGGTTAAGTTTGCAAATCCTATTTGCAACTTGATCAGACTTGGTAATCACTAAAACATATTGTATGTAAACATATGGTTACCATTAACTGATAACCTTCACCAATGATTATGAAACATGTGTTTAGCTATATTGAGTCTGTAACAAAATAGCTGGTAGAGCTTTTTACTCACATAATACTGCTGGTGAATGTTGAGATTTCATGAAAATGGATCCTAAAAAGCAAACAAGGAGATACTGCCATTTCACTATAAACAGGACAAAATAGAGCCCCACACAAATTCAGTGAGCTTCTTAAACATATTAAAGAGTTCCTGGATGCATCAGGCAGCAAAAAAGCCAGATGTACTTTGCATCCTGTTGCACTGAGGACAATATTCTCCATAATGGCAGCATCTTAAACTGTTTCCTCTGAACATACTTGTTCCTGGAAGGCCAAACGAAGGTTGACTAACTCCCTTGTACAGTTGAAGGTTAAAAAGGCATGGACTAAAAGTGATGGGACTAAGAAGTGGCCTTATGCCAGCTCAGAAGGACGGAGGCATTGGGGCTCTGCCATCTGCCCTCTACAGTCAATGGCTACTTGGTTACCATGGCCGTAAGGCCGAGCTCTCTCTAATTGAGGCTGCAGCAGCTCAAGTAACTGATGGTTTTACCCTCGCCGGGCATTGGGGCAGTGTCATTGTTATCCAGCGTGTTCTGCTTGGCCTCTCGAATGAGTTCGCAGGCCAGATCAAGGAAGAGTTTCTCGACATTGTCGGACTCCTTGGCTGAGGTCTCCAGATACAGCATGCTCTGAGCCTCAGCAAAGTCTTCAGCCCTCTGTCTGAGAACCTCTCTCTTCTCCGCCAGATCGATTTTATTACCTGTGAGGAAAACACATTTCATCTGTCAACGTAACAAGTAAGACTTTGGCTTCTCACGTCACAACACACATTGTCTTAACAATGGTGGTGGGTGTGTGTATATGGCACAGATGGAAGGGGAGGTGTGTGTGTGTGTGTGTGTGTGTGTGTGTGTGAATGCTTGTCTGGGATAGATGTAAGCAAGGGTTGTGTGTGGGGGGGACTGTGACTAATTTTTTCAGACAAAAAATGTTTTTTTCTGTGTTTTTTATGTATTCAGTGATGAGAATTTCACAGAAATTAGACAATAGACAAGACAAAATTGGCTTTTTTTCTGTGAATCTATCCAACAATTACTTTTATCAGCTTGCAAGTTTATGGTCTCATGTCAAGTGGGCTCAGAAAACTAGGACATATCCTAGAAAGAAATATAGTTCACACAACATTTTTTCTTACAATGCACCATCAGCATGTTGATGACGATACAGCCCTATCAATTATTAAGAGTAGAAAGTAACACTTGCTCACCGACTAATATAGTCACCACTTGGTTGTTAGCGTACTGCTCAATCTCCCTCAGCCATTCTGGAAGGCACCTGAAGGAGTCCTCACAGGTAATGTCGTAGGTAAGGATGAGGGCATTGGCACTACGGTAATAACTCTGAGTAATGGAGCGAAATCTCTCTTGTCCAGCCGTGTCCCATATTTGCAGCTGTAAAACAAATGCTTGAAATGGTTAATTGTCTGTCCATGCTGTTCTTTCAACACATAAGGAGCATACCTTTTTGAAACTCTGCATACCTTGACCTTTTCCCCTTTGATCTCCACAGTTTTAATCATGAAATCAACTCCAATAGTAGCCCCTTGTCCAGGTGGGAAAAGGCCCTAAAAATAAAAATAGAAAAATAGTCTAGTAATTTGTGTTTTCCCCTGTAATTCAGTAACTCAAAACTCACAAGCACAGACCTGTACAAACCTGAGTAAAGCGCCGGACAAGACACGTCTTCCCAACTCCAGCATTTCCTATCAGAACTATTTTGAACAGGTAGTCATAATCTTCCATGCTCATGCTAAACTGGAAAAATAAAAGGAGAAAAGAAAATGGGCGATGAGTAAACATATTAACACCAAATCAATGAATTTGACTCACTGAATAAATTTGCCTCCAGGACATGGTGGTGCGACAGAAATGCTTTGAAATTTAAATAAATACATGTAGGATACCAGTGAAACTACTAAACTGTTGTAATATACTGTAGGTCTAGGCTAGTGTTGTCAGGAGTTATCATAAATGAAATTTGAGCATACTCTCTATAAGGCCTAAATACCCTTAACAAATAGAAATCAAAAGAGTTGTGGGTGAAATAGACCCTGACCCTCAGTGCTTTCAATGGCTGATAGAATTGTGTGTGTTTTTAGACATACATCGTTTTGAGTTTGCTTGATTATTTTATGTTTAAAAAACATAACTGTAGTCACTGTAGTCAAGTGAAAAGTGTACATCAGAGGATTAAATTGGCAATCTAATCTACCTGACAGTATGTAGATTTGAGTTTAGGTTTATGTTATTTGTTCAAATACAACGATAACATTGGAAACAAAGAGAAAAAAAAAAATCTGTACAGGTGAGACTAGAATAAAAAGAGAGCAAAAAGGTCAAATGATGATGATGATAAAAACCAAAGTTATTGTCTACTTAGTTGTTTTCTAAACTGAAGTATTTGAAGGTACAGACATATTTTTAGAGAAAAGCCCAATGAAACCTTGTAAACCTTAACTATGAAAATGTATTGTAGAAAGAGCCAGCATCTTTTACTAGGTTTTAAGACTCAGTTAATATACGGACAAAAAATTGATCTCAGCCTTGGGTGAGACTGAAGCAATGTCCGCAGCAACCATAGCACAAATGTTAGGCACATAAACAACCCCAACAGTGGTTACGGTCCATATTAAATTTACCATTTACTATTAAAACCTCATTTTGCAAGTACATATGTATAGGCTATGTGAAAAATATCAACATTCAACCTGACAGTTCCAACATAGTGAAGTCAAACCTTAAGTCAACATTCAAAATTAAATTCTGAACTATAATGGAGCGAACTGATTTTCATTTTACCATCGCTCATGTTGCATGCCAATATGGTTAGTTTTTTGGGTTTTTTTGCTCCACTACTTTATGGATATTATTTCCGTAATGCCAGCTAATTCAAAACTGGAAAACAGAATAACAATATTGGATTTAAAGTGCACTTATGTTCGAGAAAATAACCACTAATTTGTTTACAAATGCAGTATACTGGAAAAGGCTACTCACCATCAACAGGCACACTACTTAGTTTTTATAGTCAAGTATTTAGACTGTACACTATAAATAAGTGGGGAAAAATGCATGAAGGGGGCGGGCACCTTTGAACTCTATTACTTTCCATCCCGTTTTGCAAGCTACTCACTCCAAACAGGCCCTGGAGGTTTCTCAGTTTTATCAATTTGCTATTCATGTGTTGTTATCACTTGTTACACCTCCCTGCCTCTGGTACTGGTATGCAATACATATTAATAAGTCGCCACTGAGGACAAAATATCCTCTTACAGGCCTGCTGTAACCAATAAGCACAGCATACTGTATGGCTTCATGAACTGAGCAGAAAAAAAACACATAAGAAATGTACCATCTCATGCACTTCTCCAAGTGGTTATCCCATTTGTATCTTATATAATATTTGCACAACGTGTTTCCCCTATTTATTTATTTTTGTGGCTTGTGCTCCTGGTTTAGAGGGGTGTACATCAGTTTGAGGGGGGATTATGGAGCCATGAGAGCTGGAAACATTTTTTGGAGAAAATACCCTGCAAAATGTAACGCAAAGTTAAAATGGCTCTTTTCTGCGACTGTCAGTCAATGTCCACAACAGACAAAACACAAAAGCTTTTTGAAATGGCTGTGCACATGACTAATAAAATGCAAATTCTAATATTCTCTGCAACAGCATAAATCTACAGAGATCAGGACTGTGAATCGGGCCTACGTGATTACTAAATAAGAAGCAAATATCCCCTTGTGAAACATATTAGGAACTAGCCGACTTGGCTGTTGCTGGCAAAATAGTTGAAATCACTGACTTGACAACCATGATCAAATGAGTCATGTTTTATGGCTAACGTCAATTGAAATCCGCTTGCAAATGTGTTATTTTCTATCCCTGTGTCGCATTTCGTTCCTCGCCCTTTAATATCTTGCTCTGTAATGCAAAGCAACTACACTGTGTCATTTCGTACTGAGTTAATCTGAGATAACGTTACGTTTCTTCCCAAGAATGTGCCGTTTTCAATCTGGGTGGAATAAGGGCGAAGCTAGCAACAGTAGCAACTAGCAGGCTACCGTGTGACTAGCCATTTTGGCACTATCAGAGGATGCAGGAGGAAAACATCAACGTCAGCCTCACGGATCGAACTTGGAAAATAATTTGTACTTACCAAAAACACGGGGATATCCCCCCGACTTTAAACTACTTGGTATGCATAGGTGAACTCATCAGATGGGCGAAGCAGCAGCTGGGCAGGGCATATTCCTCCTCTGTCCTCAGCAGCTCAGCAGCTTGTCTCTCCACCGAGGACTGCACTTCCAATGATGTCATCAGCGCTTGATGTGCAATGCTCTGAAGTGGAGTACCATTTAAATAAGTGTTATTTCAACCAAAAAAAAATCCACTTTGATAATATTCACATGACTGAGAAAACACCTGAGGCTTTCTAATCTAATTTTGAATGGTCTGCCAATCGCGCTCCGCATGCCAAGGCCTCGAAAATAAACATGTTATGCATTTTTTTTCTTTTCGTATTGGTTATCATATAATAACGTTAAATGTTTTAAGCTTATCATACACATAACACAGCAGAACTAACGTTAAGTCTATAGCATTATAGTGATATCATAGGATACAAACAATAAAATAGGATAAGGTAGGCTACATATATACACTATAAACTCACTGTTGACTCACTGTTAAGACAGTCACACTAAAGCCCCTTTCACACTGGTCAAAAAACTAGTTACTAGTACGAAGTTACTAACGTTACTGCTACTCCTACTAGAACTAATGTTATTGCTACTACTACTGCTGCTACTTTTAAGCTAACATTAACGTTACTTCTACTGCTGCTAACGTTACCACTTCAACTGCCACTACTGCTACTACCAATACTACTACTACTACAGTTGCATACAGCTATCCCACGTATTTTCTCTAGGAAATTTAACGTTAGCTACCTTTTCTAGTTATTTCGTGTTAAATAATAACTACGCTCCCCCCTCTCGTAGGTTGCTAGGTGACGAAACGAGCGCCCGGTGAAGATGAGAGCGGAACCAAACGCTTCTGAATTGTTGTTGTGGCCGGACGTCTTATTAGGTTACACACTATGCCCTTGGCTTCCTATGAGAGGTGATAGCTCAGAAGAAGGCAGTAACAAATCTTCTGGTCGGGGTAAAAAAACAGTCTCGCCATGGGGTTAATGCCGGACGAGGCAAAGTCTCTCCCTCCTCCGGGGATCGTGAACAGGAACTCGTTGTGGCTGGCTGGCGTCGGCTGGTGCTCGGCGATGCTCCATAATGCCATTAACCGCAGGCCGCCGCTGAAATCAGGTTAGCATGTTAGCTTCCTTCCTCCACTCTGCGATTATGGTACACCTTCCTTTCAAGCGTATGTAACTTTTAATTAAAAGTGTGCAAGCTTAGCCTCGTCAGCCTCCCCTGTCATTATGACTCGTGGCATAATTACGATAAAGTCGACACATGCATTGTCGCAGCAGAGTATTAACTTGTCATGGGGCAACGAAAACATCTCTGACACATCCATGTTATGATGACTGTGTGTGTGCTGTGTGTGTGTGTGTGTGTGCTAACCCTGTCACCTGGTCCTTAAAGTCTGGAAAAAGTCTTAAAATAAATAATCTAAATGTAATTCCTTAAAAAGTATTAAAATGTCTCAAATGTAGCCCTTGGAGGTTCATTTTCTTTGGTAATTAGGCTACAGGTTTCATTTTGCTGCATGTCCACATAACAGGTTAGTAGTATGCAGCAGGGTTAGTATGCATCATCTACGCTTTACTAAACACAAATGGACTTAATATCTCTTAACAATCTGATGTGTTTTTTCTTGCATTGCTTATTTATAGTTTAATAACTTTCTGAAGCCATGTTCAGGCACAAATAATTGAGGTTTTGTTAGATTTCTTTCTTTTTTGGAGGGTTTTTAAGTTGGTCTTAAATTCAGTTCCAGGTAGTATTAAAAGGTCTTAAAAAGTCCTAAATTTAGCTTTCTAAAACCTGCAGAAACCTTGTTTCCTCCTTGAAAAGTATAAGGTGCAAGCCATGTGACCCTACATAAGCTTACGGCAAGCTTGACCCCTTGAACCCCTTGAGCTTCAAAGTTTTTTTCCCATACATTATGTCAGTGTCACAAACATATTCTGTCTTTCCTGTCCAGCGCTTCATTGAAGTTATATAACGTCTGTCATCATGTCATGTCTTGTGCATCAGTTTATACACATTTCCATGTTATTGTGTGTGATGTTTGGTATGTTTGGAAACCTTGGGATCTTCACTAGAAGTTAATATAAAGTTCTGTGGGTTTGAACAAAGCTTGGCTGTGCAACATGCGTTTGTAATGATGGACTCATCAGTGGGACTGGCAGGGTTGAAGGCTTCAAACCATTCATTTAATTGTGCTTTGAGTGTTGCAGCTCTGACATTCTTGTATTGTCATATTTTGAAGTATGCTGAGGTCCACATGATCTTTTTTTCCAGGTGTTCATCGGCAATTCCTGCTCGCAACCCTTGGTTGGTTCATTGGCTACCATGTCACCAAATATGAAAATTACACCTTTGCCAGACTTGACCGGGACATGAACGAGTATATAAAACTCCACCCAGAGGAATTTGCAATGAAGGGTAAGTAGCTTTTTCAGTTTTTCTGATCATAAAACAAAAGACAGAAGGACACAACAACATCATTGCAAAGGACTTCTCCATACCCTCTCCCTCCAAAACACCTCTTTTGCAAAATCATTAAAGCAATTAGGCTACATTCATATCATAATCATTTTGCATGCTTAGACACTTTCTGTACATATGTATGGTCGTCTTTAAACCTGTTAATATGAATATGACACACATTTTGTATGGCCTGTGTGTGTGTTATTAATTCACGTATTTGTTGTATTCTCATTTTTTACATAATGCCTATATCTACTTATTTTTGTCACTTATTTTATACTGTCTATATGTTATATTTTTGGTATATTTTAATATTGTACTTATATTTCATTATTTTTTTCTTTTGTCTCTATGTTTTATGGCTGCACACTTTCATATGTGCTAGAATTCATATTTTTTTCATACTTTGTATTCATATATTTCTATGTGATATATTCTAGTGTTGTAATTGTCAGTTGTGTTATGTTTAAATACCCCCCATTTACTGTATTCTTATTTCTACTATTTGCTGCTGCAATGACCCAATTTCCTACATGGAGATCATTACAGTTTCATCTTATTTTATATAACAAATCAATGGGCAGAACAGCAAGGGTTGAATTTGATTAGATTCTTGAGATAGAGCCTCAGTGCTCTCCTTGTGGCCTTGTCAAAGATTTTCCCTTAAGGACAATGTTCATGTAAGACAAACAATTGTTTTGTGAATATGAGCCAACAAAATGTGACGCTTTGATATGGAAAGCTGTAGATCAGTGTTCTGAACAGATCCGACGAATCAATTAATTATTAGACTGTTTGAGAGCAAGACATGGTCTTTCCTATAACCTGTCAAAATTTAAAAATTCAAAGGATGAAGTTGCGTATAGTTGACATTTACAGATTTCTAAGGCAGCGTGCTCAACAATGGTTTCCCTTCACAAATCTGGCTTCTTAGTGTTCAAAAAATGAATAAGATGTGCTGAGAAGTCTGCATTCTTGAGTACACAGCAGACCTACTCATGTATTGCGCCCGAAAGACAATATTGTCAAATCATGTGGCTCTACTGAAGGGTTCCTACACAGGGCTGGGAAGCATGAAGATTGAATTTGATCATTTCCAGGGTCTTAAAAAGTTTAGAACATTTCTGATGTGAGGGATAATCTTGAGCTATAGTATCATATTGCCCTGCTTCTATCAGCATACATCATATATTGATCATAGACCAAATTATTCAAATCCAGTCAATAAATGGGGATATGATCTCCATGGTCTGTAGTTTGTTCTATGATTTCTGTATAGTAAGAAGTGTTTTGGGACATTCTGTAGGTCTACACAGAGTAATCAGAGGTTAAAATATATCGGCCCACGTTTGTGTGTAATCAAATCGTATTCTCTTTTCCCTTTATCTCACCAGACAAAAAGACCTTTGCAGAGATTGTCGAGCCTTTCCATCCTGTGCGCTAAGCGTTGGCGGCTGGCGAGATGGAAGAGAGAGAGAGAACATTTTGCAGACTACCATCTGTCTGTGCTGTCCTTTTTGTGAAAGCTTTCTGTCACATATTGTGTGAAATATAGTTATGTACATAATAAAAACCATACCCAAATGTAATTATTTTTGTTTCGACTGAATGTTTTTCCTCACTCATAAAATGTGTCATTATTTTAGACAGTAAATTCCTAATTCTCTGTGTCTTTGGATGTTAATCAAGCCAAATACACTGATCTGTTCATACATTAACAAGAATAGTGTTGCATTATATGTGTAAAGAAATGCATAGTATTGCTTTTTCCAAGTGCAACTGGCAACTCAAAAGGTACAAATGATCAAGTGAAGGCAAAGCACTTTTATTCCATTTCATTAAGTCAGAAGCATGGTGTTATTATTGAATGTAAACAGTTTGACATTTGAGATGATTAAGTTAGTTTGCTACATGTTTTCAAACACCAACAAGATTTTGCTTGATGTCCACACATCTGACTTGGTGTCTAATTTGCCACTCCGATGATGTCCATGTATTTGTCTGTGAGACTCTGGGTCTTCTCGGTGAGGTTGCTCATGACAGAATACAGTCCTCTCAGGTGGAAGTGGAAGAGGGTTTCTGGGTCCGACTCCAGCAGGGGCTCCAGGGTTTTGCTCAGAGACGTGTTGCTCCTGGCCTTGCGCTCATCCAGCGGGATGAGGCCGCTCTCCGCCGTGGTTCTTATGGCTTTAAACATCTGGTAGCTCTCATACAAGTCTTTGCAGAACTCCTCCGCCGCCTCACAGTCCCACACCTCATCGGAGGGCACGTCCCGCAGCAGGCTGGGGAGGAGGACGGTCTGCTCCATGTCCCGGACGGCCGAGCTGTACCGCCTCAGTGCCAGCAGCACGCTGTTTCTGTTGATTTTGGCCTCGGCAGACTGCATGGTTTCCAGTTGGGTTTGGCGGGCTGTTCCTGTGCTTGTGGTGGTGTGGTAGGAAGCCTGAGTGCAGTGCAAAGCCATGAGGAGAGACACTGGTGTATTTATACGATGTGTCTGTGCCTGAGGTGGGTTGATCAGGACAGTTACGTAATTGGATGGTCCGATAGATTTAGGAACGTTTGGAGTGCTATGTCGAGTCAAAGTCTTATCTTTATTTGATTTACACAACCTGCCATTTTTTTGAGTTTGTAATGGCAACTGACCAGTATCCACCCATATCATATACTGTTAAATCATTAACCATGCAGACCAATTTGGATGACCTTAAATATGGAAGAATAAGATGGTTTTCTATTGATTCTCTAGTTCAAAAATGGCCTGATGGATGTCAAGTTTTGATGTGACCTAAAGCTTGGTGTTAAGCCAAGGTCAACTTTGTTTAGAGTAGGAGGTTATCTTACAGATATGTACTCCCAGTTCTTTTCTTGTCTGTTTGCACATAACATTGCAAAGGTAAAATGAGTTTGGCTGAGTAAGGTATCAGTCTGCAACTGAAATGAAAATCAAGCTTTAGTTTGGTGCTGATATAATAATTAAAAAAAAAAATGGGACAAAGCAGTTTAGGATAAGATGGGTGCAGATGGGCCGGGTGAAATCATTTTTTATGGGTCCCCCTCCAAACTAAATTATGTTGATGCTGAGGCTCTTTCATGTGTGTGACATGCTCTAGTATTTTCTGCACAAATGGAAATGAATGCTCTGCAGACAGTCTGTCCCTTGGCAGACAAGTTCACGAGAGGAGCCAAAGGGCTGTGTTACACAAAAAAAAAACCCCAACATAATCTTAGTTTATCTCACTGAAGAACACAATATAGCTGCTATCCTGTTTTGCTAGAACAGGGCAGCAGTTCCTAGGTGCAGATAGGATTTAAATTATAATGTAGTGATGTATATTTACAGCTTGACATTTGGGCACCATGCATTTGCCTTCATCCTATGTTCTGAGTCTGATTCCTTAACGTTAATTGACATGTATCCTATTTTAATTTAACAGAAATAGTTTCTCAATGCTGCTGTCTCATTTCTTGGATCCTCTGTTGAGAAAGGTATAAAATGTACCAACTAAGCTATATTGCCACATTGACTGACTCCCTCACATTGTAGGAGTTAAAGGGGTATAGGAATTGATTTTGTTCACATGTACTCAAATACATTATGTTTGTGATTAATTACAAGGAAGGAACATGTGTACTGGAAGATTGTGCAGTGTTTTATACATGTGAGAGTAACTGAGCTTACTTGGCTCTCCACCAGAGATCTGTTCCCAGCACATCCAATTTAACACTTGGTTGAATTCTTCTACTCACAAGATGGCGCCCTAGAGCAATGTTCCAAACCCTGCCTTCTTTATACATTCACTGACCCACATGGAGTGATGCTTCAAAGTGCTATAATGTTTTTTTTTCTTCTTTTCTTTAACACTCTATTTGCCTTTGTCACCCCTTATTGGTTAACACTGTCTTACTCTCAACTATTTGCTGCTGTATTCCCCATCTGCATAACATACTAATTTGTGTGTTACATAAAACAAAATAGATATGCTATCCACATGTGATGGATATTTTTTTAGGATGCCATTTTCTTTTTTAGGATGCAATTTGGGTACAGGCCTGTGAAATAGACTTCTGTGTCTTATTCTGGAGGAAAATTGAACAACCATACAGTAAACAATCCATGGTGATGCATTTTTCTTAAAAAAAAATAATGCAAGGAAACTTTTTAGAAAAAAGAAAAGATTGTATTGATTGTTAAGGCAACATTTTTTTTAAGCAAAATACAGTAACATTTCAGTAAACGTCATGTACATGATGACAAACATTTTGCAATCGTTCCATGGTTATTCAGTTAGGATTACATTTTTTATAAAGTGTAGATTTCATGCAGTTTTTATACAACAATAGCAAGAATGGCAACAACACAAAACAAGATAAAAAATGTACATTGCACTTACATTGTGTTTCAGATGGTCCTCACAAATGTAATCGCCCATTAAGTGGAATCATTTTGTAATAGAATGAAATTTAGATCCAATTTGGAATAGGAAGGTGTTTTTTGTAGTGGAGATATTTTTGGAGAAATGATCTAAACTGGACCAATTGGAATTCAAATGCAAATATGAACACAAATTATCCCAAAGATGTCCAAGACATTTTAGACTAAAGTGCCACACTCTGCCTGTCACTTCGTATTCAACAGATCTGCAATCCAAGAACCCAGTACAGCGTTTAATGATCACCAACTGTCTAATTAAGTAACTCAGAAGTGAAGTATGCACCTTGTAGGTGCGATGAGCCATCTGCTCGTACCTTGATGGGAACCCGAAAGCAGATGGGCCACCTCTCACTGAGTCTCTCAGAACATCTCACCTGTTAAAGTGTTTTAAACCTTAACAGCAGGGCATAGAGGAAAAGTGAGAGCTCCAGCAGAGCGGAGAGGACCGAGTCTCTGCTTCCCACAGGTGACGTGCAGAGAGATCATATCGGCAAACAAGTGCTCAGGACTCCTCTTTTTTTTTTTTCACCCAAATCAGTTCAGCCTGTCCTGACTGAGCTGGGACTTGGCTCTCATCAAGCACTTGCACTCTTTACTCATCATTGTTGCGTCTTAAAATCCACCGTTACCTTTGGATAGGAAATGATCTTCTCAAACTCTCTATACAGTCCAGCATGTTAGAAACTGAGGATTCAGTTCACAGCGTTCTTCTGTTGACCATTGACGATGATTTCCAGGACGTTGGTAAGATCCATCATTTTGGTGAGCATTTCCATGATGTCAGGATGCTCCTTTGCTCCGCTGATGAACTCCTCCAGCGTCAGCTCACCTGGGGAAACACATAGCAAAGATGAACAATTACATCTTTGTATTTTTAATGTTTGGGTTTGCAGAGGTGAGGAGACTTGGCTTGATGCATGAATAGAATACTTGAGATTTGACTTGACTTGGGTTCATGTGACTTGGGGCTTGATTTTGACTTGTATTATGATGACCTGGGTTAGATCTTGTGTTGGTGAAAATTACTTAGATTGAAAGTTATGAGAATTTCAATTGTTTTCTGAATTTGTATGGAATGATTGAACTTATTGAAGTTGAAATTGATCATTCTCACGATGCTCAAACTTACCAAGTTTTTATCCTATTAAAACAATATTGCATTGACAAGTCTTTTAAGTTTTTTAAGATATTAAATTGATATTGGACTCTTGATTTGTTCTGACCTGACTTGGTGTTCTACATTTAGACCTGAGACTTGACTAGAAACTTGACATTAATGACATGTACTTGACTTGGACTTTACTTGGTAATCTACATTTAGACTTGAGATTTGACCTGACACTTGTGCCTCAAGACTTGAGACTGACTTGGGACTCGAGCAAAGTTGACATGGCCACACCTCTGTGGGGTTGTCATAATGGAGGATATTCTATTGTGTATATGGGACAAATCATAAATTTGAAAATTATGTGTTTATCAACTTCTCGTTGCCAACAAAGTCATTCCCATTAATGCAATATTTCACTCTTAACACCAGAAGCATCTGAGGATAACTTTACTTTACATGCCTGGTATTACCAACCAGGAAAACATTCCGGGCTTTATGTTGAGAAATTGTGCATATATGATAAGGGATGCTGAATGATTATGTTATTATGTTAATACTGGTTTGACAAGAGTCGAAGATATTCCTTACCTTCTCCATTGACATCAATCTTCTCGTATACAAGAGTCACTATCTCCTCTGGTGGGATGTCGTAACTCCTGGTGATATCTTGAATAGCCTGGTAGAACAGTTTATTCAGTTAATTGGGTTAAACAGAAACTTACAAAGGACTAAAAACTTGATATAAAGTTGTGCACGTTCAACGATCTCACAGCTTCTGGCTTTGTGCCTGCGGGACTAACCAGGAGACTGAATAATGGAATGATATGTTATGCTAATATACTTTTAATAATATAATTTAATGCTCCTACTACTACTACCACCACTACTACTACTAAAAAAATGTAATGTAGTCTGTGAGGTGATTACTGTAGTCAGTGAATTAGGTTATGGAGAAGGCTGTTTTTAGACTCAGGATTACATAAGAAGCCCCCTGGATTATCTGTCGTCTAGTTCATGGCAAGTTAAACCTTTTTCTACCCTTTCAGAGATAAGCTTTACAATTCAGGGAACAGTGACAAGAGGCGAGAGAGACTATAAACTGCCCGGGGCCCTCGATCTGTGAAACTCTCCTGATGCAACGTTAAAAGAAAACACACCTTAAATATCGTCTCCATTTCCTCCTTGTCGATTTTTCCATTTCCATCTTGATCGAAGAGCTTGAAGTACCACTTTAGTTTCTGGTTTATTGCTCCTTTCAGTAATAAGCTTATTGCTGCAATATATTCCACAAAGTCTATATATCCATCCTGCAAAAGAAGAGATAAAAGAGACAGTTAGGGAGGGAACTACAAATGCCTATGCTCTTACTGCAACAAGAGCACCAATAGTAGATTTCAGTACTTGAACTCATGCAAGAGAGATTGGATCATTCTAAGCAGAGGGTTGTTCATTGTAGTAACATATTTAAGGGTAATTCAGTTATGGGGAAATTAGAGCAGTTAGTTACATATAAATCATACACCTATAAGGTGCCATTTATAATCCTTCATCCTAAACTTATTTTAAGAGCTCATGGGTCACAGTTGATCATGACAGTCTTGAGAAGGTTTTAACCTCTGTTGATCCCTCCTAAAATGTCAGAAACCACCATTATCGCTCATAGCTCCTTTTAAAGTGTTAAAGTTTCCATGTAAATCCATTTGAAATTGAGCACTGACGCTCAACTGACCCAACTCCTCACTATCAGTTATTTGGCAAATCACCAGTGATATTGTATGTTAGCTGCTCATACAATCATACAGTTTTCCTTGGCACGGGAAAGGCAAATATACGTAGGTGTTTGCATTATCTTACCCCGTCCATGTCAAAGGTGAGGAAGACCTGGTCCACATAGCTGCTGGCCTCCTCCGTCATGCCATTCATTTCCAGCATGGTCTTGAGCTCAAACAGCGTGATGAGGCCCGACGGAGACTCCTTCATGAACTTGTTGTACCAGTGGTGCATGTCCTGCTCCAGGATGTCGTCCAGGTTGGAGTTGTGGGCGCCCATGATTCCTCCAGAGGTGAGGTTCAGATTCCTGCAGAGAGCTGGCAGAGAAGCAGGGGACGGTTGAGGACGACGGTAGTAGGTAGTAGAGTCAGGCAGCACTGAGCCTGGCTGAAACCTCATGCAACGAAAGCCTTAATCTTTATGTCTTCTGACTGCCAAAAGGAGAGATAACCCTTTAATGGGATAAGTGCTGAAGTCTTCCAAGAACCTCGGGACATCTCTGACATGCACTACGCTGGATAGCAATGGGATTGGATGGTTATATGGACTCGGTTGGGGTCTAGCGTGCACGGAGGGCCTCTCCCTCATCTTGAACTCTTGCCTCCCGGAGGATTATGGTGTTTCATTGAAGAGCTTTGCCTTGAATGTCAGCATCACCCACGGGCTCACGGGATACAGCTGCGTGTTTGATTGACATATTTCTGTTTCAGTATTGATTTTTGTACTATTTATTTCAAAATTGTATTTTGAAATAAGATGTGTAAGATGTTTATAAGTGCCATATTTTTTGTAATCTCTTCTATGTAATCTGTACATTTCTTTATAGATATATATATAAAGGTGAATTGTAGATGGACAACATGCATTCTATGTTTTCAGTATTGTAGCTTTTGTTTGATCACTTTGTTTCACACTGTCTTGTAAGCCTATGTGGGCTGAGTACCAGTATGGTGTATGACACTAATAATAATATATAATAAATAAAATAAAATAAAATCAATCAATCAATACATGCAAATAAATAATCTTAATGTAAACTTTCCCAGATATACCCACTGACCAAGACTATCATAGACTTCTACTCAACTGGGATTCCCGACGCACAGATGATTAACTCGGGGAATTCCTTGTGTAATGGACTTATCCTCTTTACTATTATACATAACATGAAGGGGGATTTAAGGATATTTCTGAGCTATAAGTAACACATGAAACCTATTATAGAAATTCTATTTTTGCTTTTCCATACATTGTTACACACCAGAAATAAATATAGTCCTATATATCAGAATATGAAATAATCAGGAAGAACAATCAGAATATGAAATAAACAACAATCACACACATGTACAATGTTCACAATTTTATTCACAAGTGAATAAAGTGATTTTTTTTTTTGATTTTTTTTTGCTAGATTTAAGTTATGAGGACTGAGAGCCTTTCATTCCAAGTCGCCCTTGTAGCTGTCAAATTCATTTTTCAGTTAAAATTGTGTCCAATACTAAGAAACAAAAGATAAAAATGGAAAGGAGTGAACACTTTATCATTATGAAGGGTAAATATAGGTTTAACCTTCTGATAGGCCAGACCAAAGATGGCTACTGCTGGTCCCAGGTCAGCCTCTGGAGGGGCTACAGTGTGAGGGATGCTGCGGCAGTGCACATCATATTGGGAGTTTGTGCTGTTTTGCAATAAAATAATACAGACAGACAAAATGTGAATGGTAACTGCAGTGTTATTTCTTGCCATTCATTGGATTCATGTCATTGTTGAGTTAAACATACATGGTCAAAAACTATAAACTGAGTTTTTAACATGGCCTTAGGAATCTCTGCACTGCATTGTTAAAATGGAAAAAGTTAACTGTGTGTCCTGAAAATATAAAAAAAAAATATAAAAAAAAAAAAAAAATTATAAAAATAAATGTAAAAACATTTTTTTTCACTTGAATCAAGATACTTCACAGATATCCCATCTGCAATGAAATTATACTCTACGCATTTTGCACACATTTTTGTACAAAAACATAGATAATTGTCACTTTCATGATACACCAACTCAAGTCTTTCTCATAGCATGTTTTGCATTGTACATATTTAGTACATTTTACTCCATGACTGAGTTTGGGTTTATATAAATACATAAATGGCTTGCACTACTCTAGAACGGATAAATCCACGTTTAACCAGCGCTGCTGACCTATGAAGACCTTTTGCTCTGGAAGAGACGGTGGCTGACCTATGCGTGGTTCTGCATGACCTGTTTCAGAGGATCATCTGCATAACTACTCGGCAAAGGCTTTCCTATACAAGAGAGAAGCAGAGCACTGTTTAAACCAACCAGGCTATCAAAGCTTGGCGTGCTTGTTATAGCAAATCTCCCTTTAGACGATTAACAATTCTCAAAACAGGATTAAGGTGGACCACCAGTTACAACAGACAGGACTGGCAGCTAATATCTATTAGCCTATCAGGTGTATACAACCTAGATCTATTCTCCTGTGACTGTCTAGTGCCACGGCACATAATCTGCCACTGCTGCCAACCTCTTCAAACCCAGAAACTGTTTACTTTGAGTTAGCATTTAAAGAGACACAACTACAGGACACAAGATACAGTAAAGAGTGGCTAAAGTAAACCCTGCTTGTACAGTCTAAATCGATAATTTGAATATAGAGAGAGCTGATGCTGTTTATTCTTGCTGCAATATGCAATATTGCATGCAATATTTGCAATGTGTGAGCTGGGTTTCAAGGTGCAGGTGGTGTGATTGGGTTTAATGTATGATACTGATGAAATCTCTTGGATCTCCCTGATGCACTTGTTTAAACTTAACCTTTTGGCCAGCATGTGACTGTCACGCTGCAGCAAAGACTTTTAGGACTCGTTGTGGTGAACATGAAAATTTACATCCCACTTCAAATACAGTGGGTCAAGAAACTTCCTCTCTCTTGTTTTGTTTGGGTAAGTTAAAAAAAAATGCTGAATATTTCCTATCATATATTATGGAGAATTAGTATATCATATACATAATATTCTCCTTTCAAAGTGATTCTGTCTTTTAAGCTAAATTATTCAATATAGGTCTCTTCAGTATATCTCAATGGTGTTGGGTTAAGTCTCTGTCAAAATTCTCCATTGGGCATTTTTTTGTATTTTTATGTGTCATATAATTATCTAATTATTTATCTTTATTTGAAACTCAAGGAAATGGACTCTGCTATTCATAAGCAAACCTCATATTTTACACTATTCTTGGATATTGTAAATATTTCAGAGTCCACCTGAGGTAGGAAGGTTAGCTGACCCTTAGTAAGTTATAGTGATTCTAATAACTTAACAAGATCTGAGCTATATGCCAAATATCAACAAATTAACTGATTAGTGGAAAGCACCTGACTATGACAGATAAAAACCGTATACATCTGAGTGCAACATCCTGGCATTTACATAAAGGGTCTGGATTATGGAAATAGAATTATCTTAATCAAACCATTACCATCAACCATAATCAGATGTATTCTTACCAGAAACATAAATTGATAACATTTTGTAAAAAAAAATGACTACATGGCAATTAGTGTCTCAGTTGGCTTAAGCTTCCCAAAAGAAGGCTGTATTGTTTTCCATCACGTTTTATAAAGACTGCAGCCAACTGGAAATGAGGACTAATAAATAACCGAATGGCTCCTTGCGGCGAGACAATTTGGCATAAAGATTAATCACATCTGTAATCTTATTAGAGGGCAGACATGTTTATATGATCGCTGCCAAGAGACAGATTGCTGACTGACACACTGGCATAGTTCTAATTCCTAAACTTAGGACCTACTGCAAGTACTATTACCTACAAACATCTACTACAAATACTACCAAGAAGAAAATTATGAATATAAATGTGAAGTGCAACAACACATGCATAAACAGAGAGAGAGAGAGAGAGGGAGGGAGAGGCCAGTCACACCTTAAGATGGTCTCACACTTGCACATGGAACATGCACTCCCTCTACTGATCAGTCATGAGGACTATTAAAATAACAGCAGGGTAAATGAGAAAGACTACTCGGCCTACTGTATATATCACAAACAAAAAAAATATATCAAAAAGATCCATAAACAGACTTGAAACTTCATTGTGCAAAATGTAATGCATTTGAAGGTTGGGGAAAAAATAAAATGGGAGCGTGTATACACTCCTCACCAAATACAGATTGTAAATATATTGTACTGCATTAAGGTTTGGCATAGTGTACAGCACATGTAGTTTTATATGGGTATGCATAGCTTTCAGAGTCGAGCTAAAAAAAAAGGATCACACACAGAACTTGGATAGAATGGATAGAAACACAGAAATCTAATGGGAATGACTGTTCTATCCATTCTATTTCTGTAGATGGAAAGGACACTTCCTAGTGCATCATGGTGATTTCCTTTGGTTCACCTAACATGGCTTCCATAGAGTTTTGATAATGTTGTCCAAAGAGGTTTTATGTGTGGACAGAACATGAGACCCAGAAAGTTAGAATGTTCATCACAACTGCCACTGGAACGTTCATTTAAATGATGTCGTTGCCATGGTAACGCACAAGCACTCATGCACCAAATCAACACATGACAACATTATCGAATATTCCATGGCAGCCCCAGTGTGCCAAGCCAAAATTTGACCATTCAAGACTGTAGATCATAGAGATTAAGTCTCTGTGGTGTAGATTTGAATGGGAATGGAGTTCTCTAATTTTCCTATGACGCTCTCTAGGCTAATTTTGTTATAGCGTTCTACAGGAAAATTTGGGGTTTGAAACTTCTGTCTGAAGCAGAATATCGACGATATGCAAAAAACATTAAAATGTCTGCATTTCCATTTAAAAAACATTTGAATTAACAGCTCATTCAGCCACAAGTTTTCTTACATGCACAAAAGCTCATATATAAAATCACAGTGAAAGTCAGGGAGTGGATATAAAAACGTTAATTACAACACTGACACTGATTCCAGTACTCTATTAATAGGCTTGCAGTCGATAGTGGTAGTAGCGGTGCACATTGAAATCTGAAATATCATGTAACATGTTAATCTCGAGAACATGAGAAACCCCAATACAGGAAGTGCAGTCTCTGGTGGTGAGTCAGCCCACTCAGGTTGACAGTCATCAGTCCCTTGTCATGACCTGTCCTGCATTGTTGACTGATACCCTTGAGAACAGTCTGATAAAGCGTGGGAACAGACTGGTTATGAAAAGCTTGCCAAGCAAAATGAAAGCATCCATACAACATACAGTAACGTTGTGTTTGTCTTCATTTCAAAAGACTGGAAATGTGACTGGAAGCATGTGGGCTGCAGCTTCCTGTGGTAAAGAAGCATCATATGATGAATTTCTACAGACTGACAACTCACATGCTACTTTTAACCGACCTACGGGACTTCACAGCTTACTAACTATCTCACCTACCATGGCAAAGAATGCAAAATACAGTCCGTTTTGAGGATGAGTCAAATTTTGCCAACAAATCGGTTGTGGTTTGCAGTACATGACAACAGTTGGACTGATAAGAAGTAGGGAAGCTAAGAGAACATTTCTCTCCCATTTCTTAGAACATGTTTAGGGAAAGTGGGTCGATGTACATCGGCTCCGTCTCTGGCTCCTGGTCGTAGAGAAACTGTCTGAACACGTTATACACCACCTCCCGACTCAGCGTGAACTTTTCCAGCTGATCGTGCTCTGCAGGCATGAGAAACTTCAGCCGGTACTGGGCAACGACTGAGCCGTTCCTGTGGGGAGAGTGAAACACACTGAGGCACTAAAGCTCAAACACATTTTGCCTGTAAAGTAAAAATGACAAAAAAAAAAGAGCAGGAGCAGATGTGAGTGTGAGTTCTAACTACGCAGTGCAGTGTGTGTTTACCTGAAAGCATATACTTCAGCTGTGGAGAAGTATCGCCCCAGAGCAGGGGAGGATCTGTAGAGGTCAGCCAGCTGGGTGGGGCAGAGAAGATAAACAAAGGAGACAATAGGAGTGAATAGGTTTGGCTGATACAAACATACTTTCACCGCCTTGAGAGCTTTATTCTGCACCACAGTGTACAGTATGAGCTAATTCAGAAACAAAAATATGACTCGTAGATATTGAGGGCTTTCGGGTCCTCGGCTCTTGGCAACAATGGCTGTCAACTGCTGGTCATGTTTCTAAATGTATGAATTCTCAGCAGTACAGAATAGATGTCAATTTCTGTACCATTTTTAACTTGGGACTGAAAGTTTCGCCACTGATACATGTGATGGATTTTGAGTTTAGATAAAGTAAGCATAGCTAGCTAATCATAGTATCTGGTCAGTTAACCATCACTGTCGTAAACACGTCCGATTTGCACACTAGAAACATATCTAGTAATGTTTGTGTTAGTAGTGGCTAACATTATGTTGTTCTGCTAAATGGCTATAGTTCGCTAGCTAAAGCCAAAAAACAACTTCTTTGGGTTAACTGAGTTAGCTTTAGCTAAAACTTGTAGTGTCACAGTAACCTTAATTTGGAAACAAATCTACCTTAACATGACTATTCATTTTTACTATTAACGTTAATGAACTGACCTACTCCCACACCACAAGCTTTGTTAGTTATCTCTTTTTGTGCCCGGTTGTTATATATTTAGCCATCACTTGTGCCCAGCCAATGCTCCGCTGGACCTCCATGATGGAGCCATAAGTGGTTGCTAGCATGGTGTGGAACTGCAAAGCCTCTATAGTTTGAAAGACTACATTCAAAAAGACGATACAAAACCCAATAAGCTAGTGGTTGGCAGCTGAATCCACAGTTTCTATATTAATGTACTATATATTGAATATCAATTATTAACCAATTAATATAAACCATTAATGACATCATTTGAAATACATAACCAATTTGAGACAAACCTTTTCTCGAAGTTCAGTGGAGAGGGCTTGGCTCTGATTGGAAGAAGGAGTGAGCAGCTCTGCTGTGAAGATCTGATTGGTCAGTCGGAAGCTTCCATTGAAATACCGAGGGATTTCAAATGACGAAGAGTCGTACTTCTCATCCACATCCTCATGGATCACTGCTCAAAGAGAGACTGGGTCAAGGCCTCAAATCTGAATACGCTGATGTCCGTTCAGTACTTACAATGCACTTAGAGTTATGTTGTTAAACATTATCATTATCGTTGTATTATTTTAGACTTATAAAATTATCCTCAAGCTTGGTGCACCAAGTGTGTTAATATTATATTCTTGCAGAGTGTTATGTTATCAAGCACTTCCACTTTGACCCTTAGCTGGCCATGAACTTGTCACGTGTGCTTGAAAACATAATAGACGGCTTTGTTATGGATCAAAGTCAGAAACCCTTTCTTAAAGTAGATGAACAGAAGTATTTAAATAGAGGAATCTTTACCTGACCTCTCAAACTGTTTATGCCTTTAACATTTGATAACTTGAACATATTTAACATTCCTGGAAACGTTACCTGAGCACACGCCCAGTGAGATCCCAATCACAGCAGCGATGAGGAGAAAGATGAAGATGATGACCATCCACAGTCTGACTTTCCAGAAGATGACTTCATTCAGATCTGTCTTTATCTTGCACACTGAGCTAATCTAGGAGTGTTGTGAGATTAAATATAATCTAGTGAACATGCAATAGTACTGCAGCACATTGACAATCACTGTACATTTACCATGATGGAAAATTTTCGAAAGAATTGTAGAAATCAAACATACTGATTTGTACACAATAGCAGTTTGTTCTGTAAAAAAAATACCACACTTTAAAAGGAATA